>NC_092816.1:148110100-148731529 GCF_023375885.2 Dermacentor andersoni
AACCCCGATATCTGTTCTTGATGCGGAGCTATGAATTTATAAACTTCGTACTTCTATTTTTTTTCAAACTGTCGAATATTTGAAAACCTCTTAAACAAAATTTAGGCCCTAAATCGAAATTCCGCTTTCAACAGTCACTCGTGTTTAGCGGTCTTTCTCAAATGCAACAAATTCCATTAAAATCGGTCCCAGGGTTATCTCAGAAAAACACTTATGCGTTTTTCAGTATATGAATAGGCAGCGTCGAAGTTGGGCTCGAGCTGAAGTTTCCTCTTAACTCATTCGAATTAAGAATGAAAAACAATCGTATACGGCAAACGTTACGCTACAAATGTAATCTGAATTCAGGGACATGCATTTTTATGGCTGAAACACTACTATGGTTTCAGAATAACGTAGTAGTGAAAGAATTAGTCGTCAGACGAGAAGGCTCAGCTCTCCTAAAGAAACGCAGTGCAGATGGCAAACAACAAAGCTGAACGACAAGGATGAATAACATAAGTGTCGTTTCCGAGTGACACCATGCGAAATGGTAAGAATGTCTATCTATGCCCATCATTGTCGTGGTAGTTCATTTATTGCACTAATTTGAGCTTAAATGTCTATCACAGAAGAATCGCGAATGCCGTACTGGCCTGACGTTCCGGTGTTGTTGTTAGCACGGAAAAGGCCGAATGTACAATGCTGTCCATCGTAAATTCTGCTTGCCAGTGCTTGCTGCATTCACTAATATTACGTCCAACATCTCAAATATCTGGCATTTACTCTTACAAACACTTCAAATGTAGCACTAGTTTCTTAGTAAGGACCCTGATGCCCAACTCACAAATATTTTAGATGGTAAGATTAGTTTTCTGCTTGCACTTCTCCGTTCGTTATGGTATGTCCAATCGCATGATCGGCCAGGAGTTCCTCTTACGAACAGCCTATGAAGACTTTTCTGAACATGGGCTCTGAGTTTTGTATGTACTTCGCTAATAATTTATGCTTCCTGGTCAGTGTCGAAAAAATGTCCTTACGTGAGAAAATTTCTCATTCGAGAGCGTTCAGGGAACCGCCTCTTCATGTGTCATGTGTGCGACAAGTACAACATGAGCAGATACGCTGAGGACTACCGACGCAATAACTGACCAATCGTTAAAAGCATTTGCATTAGAAAAATTTTCCGAATGGCGATCGTGAGCTGTTAGTTCTACACAAAGAGTTTCCCACCGATGTGCCCCAAGGCCTAGTTCATTTCTCGGTGGTTTATTCGAGCGATATCTTGCAGTTGCTATGCTGGGGTCGGCCACCAGCACGGAGTACAGCCGGTGTCGCTCGGACATGGCTGCCTTTATCTGAGCACTATAGAGCACGAGCTTCTCCACGCAGTTGGGTTCTTCCACGAGCAGATGCGGCCAGACAGGGACCAGTACATCACCATCATCACGGAAAATATCGACCCCAGTAAGTTCGAGGGGACAAGAAGTTCCTCAGAATACTCTATCAACTGGGTCACACGGATCAACACGAAAGAAAACACTCAGATACAGCGCAGTGTTTGAATCCAAAGGACGGCAAAATTGCTTAGAGTTGGCGCGGAAGCTGCAAGAGCTGATAAAAGGCGCATGACATCAATTCCTCCATCTGTTTGATCTCTGGGTCAGAAGAACGGATGTGATGTATAATTCTCGCAGGGGAAAGTAGGGCACATATCTAAATGCGTTTCTTGCTTACACTAAATCCGTTGTGTGACAGTTACACGCTCTGGAGTGTTGGCTCAGAATGCGCGCGTAACCAGTGGACCATAATGTCAATTGTACGAGAGACGTTACTCATATGTACGTTACGTACACATACACTAGGGTGTAGACCAACTAAGCTTCACCTTAAAGAATATTGTTTAGACAAAACTTAATTCTCATGCCTCACAATCAAATTGTGTGATCACTCCAACATGATTTGTATCCTGAATTGGTGACAATGAAGACATACGGTGTTGCGCGCGCTTTCGTTCGGTCTGTTACAAGTGTCGAATAAGTAAAACCACTCCTGTGTAAGTTGAGAGTTAGAATTTAGATTTTGTGTACTACTTGCCTTCTTAAACTCGGGCTGCAATTAAGAGTTTATTACAGTCGTGATCATTTTTAAAAGAATGGTAACATTTCACTGGCTGTACGAGATGGCAGTACGTCGTTTCGACCTTGTTTTCGCTTCCTGATATGTATGTATTTTCTCTTCATGCAGAGTACGTATCCCAGTTTCAAAAGTTGCACCCTGGCCCAAACGACAACTTTGTCCCTTTCGACACCGATTCGGTCATGCTATACGGTGGACATGCGTTCGCCCGTCAGCAAGGACTTACCACTATGACGGCAAAAGACGGAACGGTGTTGATTCCCCTCTACAACAAAACAGGGCTAAGCGACACTGATATCCTCAGCGTTAACATCCTCTACAACTGCCCCAACTAGCGCCTCGGGCAAGCGTCAAGGAGTAGTTGTCGACATTGAATTCTAAATAATTTGAATAAAATGATCATGGAATGAAGTACGTGGAAAGAGTGCGCTATGATGTCTTCTTTAATTTACAAAAATAAATTCAGCGTGTTATGTGGGGTTGGCTCCCTAACTAAATGCGTACATTGGCGAATTCTCGAGTTTAGGTCTCTTCATCTGCAAGCCTAAGCCTGACGCTAATTCTTCCCTCTTGTAGGCGTGATGCCACATGCATCTGGGGCCGTACTCATAAAGTTGTTCGTTTGTAAGTGCTTATTGCCACTGGTCTGCTGCATTCTTTATCATGTCCAGCATGAGAACAATTATTGCATAGAAGCTTCTTGTGAATACGAGCCCCAGTGAAAGTTTTCGTACGGAATTATGGGCATTTGACGACCAAGAAATTTTTGTTATGCCGGTGTTGGCCGAATATATATATGGTGCGCCCCTAGGGAATCCACTAGTATTGCATTCGCTGGCCACCCCTTTTGGGACAGCTGAGTCAATGATTGCTAAAGATGCATCCTTTTCCTTTTGCCGTGATTGTCCTGATGACTCACATTGCACTTTCTCGGAAATATAAACATGGTCCTTTAACTTTCTTCAATGAGCAAGCCTCGCTTAGCGGCGATATATTTCTACCGTGGTAGCCTACGCCCAAGTCTTCATCCCATAAGCGCTGTGGAATGCACTGGCTGCTAAATACTTGATGCAATGATATATAAGAGCTGACAGCGTTCTATATACATAGATGATGAGCATACCTTAATGAGAACTTATCCGCTATGGCTTCGACGGATGACAATTAGGCCGGCTAGATATTCACTGAGTGAGTGAGTGAGTGAGTGAGTGAAAAGCTTTATTAGCTCTAGATTCGCTGGTCTTCTGCGGTCATCAGATGGCTTCGTCCATCTTCTTGCGCAACGGTCGGTTGCCCTTAGTCCAGGGGTCCGTTGGATGCTGCTGCCAGTTGTGCTCGCCGAATGAGACCTTCTTGGTCGACCCGGCGATCGCTGGAGAGCACTCCCTCCCATTGCTCCGCACTCGGGTTTGGTATAACGGGTACCACGTCTATCTTCTGGCATACTCACGTTATGTGATACAGCGTGGGTGTTTCGTGCCACGAGGGGCATTTGTCATTGTATTGTGCGGGATACATTTTGTTGAGTACGTTTAGGTTCGGGTACGAGCCCGTTTGTAGCTGCCTCCACGCGACAGAGTTCTCTCTGCTAAGGGGGTTGTGCGGTTGTGGATACCGCTTTCTGCAGCCCTTGTGGTAATTTAGCATCGTCGAATAGTCCTGGGGTACAGGTTCGGTCCCCTCGAAGTCGCCTACGTTGGATGCTCGGTAATAAGTGTACCCTCGAGCTATCCTGTCCACCTCTTGGTTCCCTGCCACTGCCTTGTGTCCCGGCGTCCATACTATCGTATGCCTAATTGGTTCTTCTATTGTTTGTCGTTGTGTTATGGGGTCTCCTGAGCGGAGTATGCGGAGCGCTCCGTGCCCTATTCTGCCGCGTAGGTAGTTGCGGCACGCCGTTTGTGAGTTGTAAGGATTGTTAGAGACTGTTTAGATCGATATCCCTCCGCTGCCGCAAGAGCGACGGCCGCTTCTTCAGCCTCGACTATCGTACAGCCTTGTAGTGATGCGCTGGTGATCTCGCGTAGGTTCGAATCAATCACTGTTGCTACCGCGTTACTGTTGCTCTGCCCCGCTGCTCTGGAGTATGTGGCTGCGTCCACATATACCGTCGTTTCTTGGGGTGCTAGTGTCTTTTGTAGGTATTCAGCCCTCACCTCTCTGCGTGCTTTGTGTAGGTTCCTTTGTGTAGGTTGGGTCCGGGGTATGGGTGCTAGTTTTAGTGTGTTGCGATACTCGTCCGGAATTGTTTCGGTCCTCTGTATCTCTTGAAGTTGATCGGCGCAGCTTAGTTTCTTCAGGAGCTCCCTGCCAGATGGGGTCTGCTGTAGTCTGCGCTCTTGGGAGACTAGTTGCGCCTCTTTCAATTCCTCGAAGGTGTTGTGTAGTCCTAAGGAGATTTTCGGTTGAGGTGTTGTGCGGAAGGTGGAGTGCAGTTTTGTAGGCTTTGCATAGAATCGCGTCCGCCTGTTGTACCTCACTCTTGACGGGATTGTAGTATGGGATGCTGTATGGAACTCGGCTGACCACCAGGCTTCTGACCAGCTTGAGTGTGTCCTCCTCTCGCATGCCGTGGCGTCTGTGTGAGATGCGCGTGATCATGCGGGCCACTTGTAGGGTGGAGGCCTTGAGTAGGGCGAGGGTGTGGGTGCAGCGTTGGTCTGAGTGTATCCACATCCCCAGGATTCTGATGAGCGTCTTTTCCGGTATCGGCTTCCCCTCGAGGTAGACGTGAAGCTTTAACTCGTCGCTGGTGGGGACGGTGCAGTTTTGCTGTCCCCTCCAAACTCTCAGGAGCTCGGACTTCTCAGTGGAGCACGCTAGATAAATTCCTTCATCATTGTCCAGTGAAATGCACAGCCGTGGGAAATGTAATATTAAATATGCAGGCTTACAACAGAGTGATGGTGATGATGACATCGAGGTAATGAATGAAACCCTAACGAGGCTGGCTTCAGAGGCAGAAATTGAAGTGGGAGGCAAGGCACCAAGGCAACCTAATGGAAAGCTCTCCCAAGTTACAAAGGACCTAATAAAGAAACGACAAAGAATGAAAGTCTGCAACTGAAGAGATCAGACAGAATTTGCGGAACTGTCAAAACTGATCAACAAGGCAAAAATAAGTGATATTCAAAATTATAACATGAGGAAGACTGAAGAAGCCGTAAAAAATGGACGCAGCGTGAAATCAGTGAGAAGGAGACTTGGCATAGGACAAACTAATATGTATGCACTGCAGGATAAGCAGGGTAATATCATCAGCATTTTCGAAGATATAATAAAAGCAGCAAAAAAACTCTATACTGACCTGTACAGTACCCAGAGGACTCACGAGTACTCCATTCGAAACAATAATGAACAGGATACACAAACTCCTCCTATAACTTGAGTTGGGGTCACAAGGGCTTTGCAAGACATGAAACGGGGAAAAAGGGCAGGAGAAGATGGAATAACAGTCGATTTAATCAAAGATGGAGGAGACATAATGCTAGAAAAACTGGTGGCTCTCTATACGTAGTGTCTATCAACTGCAAGGATCCCAGAAAACTGGAAGAATGCAAACTTTATACTAATGCACAAAAAGGGAGACGTTAAAGAACTGAAAAAATATAGGTCCATTAGCTTACTCCCATTATTATATATAGTATTTACCAAAATAATTTCCAAAAGAATAAGAGCAACACTGGACTTTAGTGAACCAAGGGAACAGGCTCGCTTCAGGAAAGGATGCTCTACAATAGATCACATCCATGTCATTAATCAGGTTACCGAGAAATCCGCAGAGTACAATAAGCCTCTCTATATGGCTTTCATAGATTAGGAAAAAGCATTAGATTCAGTACAGATGCCAGCAGTCACAGAGGCATTACGTAATCAAGCAGTACAGACCACTTACGTAAATGCCCTGGAATATATCTGCAGAGATTCCACAGCCAGCTTAATTCTACACAATAAAAGTAGGAAGATACCCATAAAGAAAGGGGTCAGACAAGGAGACACAATCTCTCGAATTCTATTCACTGCGTCCTTGGAACAAGAATCCAAGCTATTAAACTGGGAATGTTTAAGAGTAAGGCTCAACGGCGAACACTTCAGCAACGTTTGGTTTGCCGATGACATTGTTCTATTCAGCAAAAGTGCAGGCGAGTTATACCAAATGATTGAGGACTTGAACAGCGAGAGTGCAAGCGCGAGGTTGAAGATTAATATGCAGAAGACAAAGATAATGATGAATAACCGGGCAAGGGAACAAGAGTCCAGGATCGCAAGTAAGCCTCTAGACCCTGTGATGGAGTACGTTTACCTAGATCAACTAATCAAAGGGAACCCTGACCATGAGGAGAAAATTCACAGAAGAATAAAAATGGGTTGAATCACATACGGCAGACATCGTGAGCTCCTGACTGTGTTCACCGTTATCTTTGAAGAAAAAGCTATACAATTAGTGTATTTTACCGGTTCTGACATATGGGGCAGAGACTTGGAGACTGACAAAGAAGCTTGAGAACAAGTTATGGACCGCGCAAAGATCGATGGTACTAGGCATAACATTAAGAGACAGAAAGAGCGGTCTGGATCAGAGAGCAAACGGGCATAGACAGTATTCTAATTGTTATTAAGAGAAAAAAAATGGCACTGGGCGGATCATGTAATGCGCTGATTATATCACCGTTGGACCATTAGGGTGACACAATAGGTACTAAGAGAAGGGAAGCGCAGTAGAAGTCGGCAGAAGACTAGGGGCGGGGGAAGACAAAATTAGGGAATTTGCGGGTGCTAGTTGGAATCGGTTGGCGCAGGACAGGGGGTAATTGAAGATCGCAGAGAAAGGCCTTTGTCCTGCAGTGCACATAAAATAGGCTGATGATGATGATGATGACGATGATGAGGAATTTCTGATGAAATTCTCAATTTGTGAGCTGTAGAGTCTCACAGGCAATGCGCCAGATGTTATTGAAAGTAGTTATTCAGCACGATTCTTAGATACAAAGGAAAAAGTATCTTGAACATTTTGTTTTCACACCATCGAATGGGTGACATTTGAGCTTTCTATTCATGGCGCTAAGCTTTTTACACCATCAGGTCATTGACATCTTCCTGAATCAACTGCAGTAGATAAAATGCGAATAGGGTACCGAAATAATCCATGGGGCATCATAAAAGACTACAGCTAACAACGACAGAGGCTGTTTCAGATAAGGCGTGACGGTGACGCCAGGTGCCAGGTGCCAGGTGACGGTGATGCGCGCTGCACTTCCGCCTCGCCCTCCCTCGCTCCTCGTCCTCATAACGTACCAGGGGAAAGATGGTCGCTCACTCAACCTACAATAAAAAGTTCTAGAGTTACATGAAAAACTCCGAATACAGCTTTCTGCTGCTCAATACGTGCTGCTACATAAAAGTGTTTTTCCGAGCGTTGAAGAGCACCGCAAATGCACGAAACATTGCTTCGCGACTGGCCGCTCGAGGCACTTTGCGTGTGTTCGCGGTTTTACTTTCAGGATCGGAAATACACATTTATGTAGCACGTATTAGGCAACCAAAGGGGTTTCGGCAGTTTTTCATGTTGCACTACAATTTTCTCATTGACATTTCTCATATAATTATTATAGTTGAGAAGCTGAGTAATTATTTGAGAATAATTATTTAGTAGCGGGAATGAAGAAAATAGTATGAGTACCTCCAAGCCACGGCAAACAACATTACCTTTGTTTTGTCCAGCTACGTGGCATTTGCATATTTTTAAACTCTGGCAATAGTTAGCTGGGATACCCCTTATTATTGTGGCAAAGGAAATCACGCTGGCCCCGGTAGTATAATAATGAAGAAAGAGAGTGCACAGGATTTGCACAGTGTATTCTACAACGTTTCGGCTAGTGAACCAGCCCTTGTCAGGTAACAAGCACATTCCATTAGGTTTCCCTATAAACACGTTATACATGTGATAGTGTAGTCGAGATTTCGATGGAAGCCCGTCTGGCCGGGATGAGAGATGGCCAATAAAGACGTACACCGATCGAGTGAAACTCATTAAAAGAGAAGACGTTTCCGCTTCCTTACGGAAGCCTTGTTGACCATAGGGCGAAAAAGGTGGAAGCGACTATTATATAGGCTTCAGCATGTAGGCGTAAGCACCGCGCGTAAGATGGGGGGAGGGTTCGTTCGTTTCGATTGAGCGTGCGTGCTCTTGATTGTATCTCGAGGGACTCCAGGTACAGACGTGACTTCCAGTTTTATCCCGGGCCGGTTAGACTTGACTTCGTCCAGTCAATATTGCGCATAGTCGTTGCTGCGTGCTCTGCCGTAGCATTTGCAGCCACTCTTTTCTTATCTACATCGTTTTGAGGTTGGCGCGGACACTGTTTAAACTTTCCCTTCTCCCCCATGAAGGCACAATCGCAATCCACACAGGGTATGTTGTAAACAACGCCAGGAAAGGCTTCCTTCGACAGCTTGTCCGTCCCGCTAACGAGTGCATGCCTCGGTTAGCGTACAGGAACGTGAGCCACCTATCCATTTACGCAGCACTCGTGATAAGGTATCGCTTATTGAGGACACGTACAGAATGGAAGCGCGTTTCTTCGGATGGGCACTGCAAGCTTGGAAAGGGTTGAACAAATGGTGTTCCACAGCATGCACGAATGCAGGTGGCTAACCGCTCGTCGAAAGATCTTTCCGGGTTGTCTGCACATTGGAATTTAGGTCTTCAGGTGTCACGCAAATGCGGCTCGCGCGGTCCAACAGGGAGGCAACCACTGACCTTTTTTGAGCGTCAGGGTGCACAGAGAAGAAATTCAGGTAGCGGCCTGGGTGCGTACTCTTTTTGAATGCGCTCAAAGAAAGTGCACTATTGGGTCTTTTCACCAACACGTCGAAAAAGAAAAGCAGTTTCTGGCTTGTTTCCATCTCCACCGTGAACTGGATGTAATCTGCTTGATTGTTTCGACACGTGGTGAAACCTTTCAAAGCACAGCGCTTTACTACGCAAAACCAACAGTCAACGTAGCGTAGAAAAATTATTGGAAATGGGCTGAAAGAAGCGAGCACGTGCCTCTCCAGCCATTTCATTGTCAGATTCGCAGCGGTCACCGAGACGGAGGCACCCTTTGGTGTGCCGTGGACTTGCTTATAGATGATCTTATTAAAATAGAAGCAGGTGTTGCCCAGGTAAAAATTGAGGAGGCTCTTCGAGTAGGAGACACGAAACGGCGACCTTTCCGGTTGCAGTTTGAATAGCAGAGCACGCTTCCACGGCCATGTCAGTAGATATGGAAGTAAACAGAGACACAACGTCAAACGAAACCATCACCTTGTAGACGTTGAGGACGAGATGCCGAACTTTGTCAACGAAATTCGGGGAGTTCCACACATGCGTTATATTTTTTCAGACGAGAGGGGACGAAATTCTGTGCACAAAGCCGGATAGCTTGTACAAAGGGGGAACGAGTAAAATACACATTGGGTCTCAAAGGGACATCTGGATTATGAATGTTCGGTGCGCCATAAAGCGCCGAGGGCGCCCAATTACGGAAAAGAAGCGAGTAGTATAAGTACTTGGTTCTCAGGAGGAACAAAGTGGAACACCTCTGCTAGGAGTTTCCGTGCTTTTTTCTGTACCTTCAAAGCAGGGTCCTGGGTGAGCCGAACGTAACTGTCCTGATCGTCAAGCAGGTTCAGCATTTTTCTTTTGTACACGGTCGTAAAGCCTGCGTTCCTTAGCAGAAAGCAGTGAAGCAAATTTTCGCTGATGCAGCCAACAGAGGACACGGGTAACGCGGGTGCGGGCCTCATCCCGGTGGGATTGATGAACTTGGCTAACGGCGTGCTCCACAGCGCAAACCACCATTCTCACATTCAGGGCAGGACCAACATTGAAGTTGGTCCTGGTGCGCAGGTTTAATAACGATGTCATGGTTATTGCCTAATTGTCGTAGCGCTGTTTTTTCTGCCTTCGTCAGATTTGGTCGGTAAAGAACACGGGTCTTGTGCAACTCGACGATATCACGTTGCCCAGCGTTCACGTATTGTCAAGGATTGGCGGTTAAATTGCCGCAATCTCCATTCCGGATGGAACAGGGTTACAACAGTTCGACACCGCGTGCGTTTACAGGTGGTTCGACTGGCTGACCGGCGATGACGCCCACGCCTCATCGACCGCGGACACAAGTCGAGAGGTGGCCGAGGGAGAACAAAGTGTTTAATGAAACCCAAAATCGTACCAGCGAATATGAAGACACAATCCAGTCAGGATACACCAACGCGGCAAGCTTAGTCGATCGGAGAAGGGTTAACCACCATTACGTCAAATTTTCCGGGATCCATATAGGCCGACCTCGTGGAAGTACGGCCGTTAAGAATTGTTAATATAAAAATAATACGTGGCAAGTGAAAAATAAACACGGTACTGCACCCGACACATACTGCGATGAAAGTCACTACAACAAAACTCTGGCGCAACTCGCACAACAAAGCCCACCATGTGGCAACCTCCATTACTCGCGAAAAAATAAAAATATTTCCGACACAAATGAAAAATACACGCGAAAGTAAACGCCCCGAACTCTACACTAATAGAACACAGAAAAACGAACACGGGATGAATAAATAAATGAAAGATCAAACGCGATAAAAAAAAAGGAGTCCCGACGGGGTGTCTGAGAGCTGCTGGACATGAAGGCTTCTCTGCGGCGTGTCGACTCGGACGTCCGAGCCTGAGAGGCACCGGGCTGCTGGGTTCGTCGTGGCCGCATGTCGCTGCGGAAGATGGCAATGGACTCGGGGCCTCCGTAGACGTGGCCCCGAGACGCGGCTACGAGAACTCAGGGGGCCGGCCACAAGTTCGCCTGAGCTCCGATACACCTGCCGCTCGCCTCGGCAGTTCAACAACTCTGCCCGCTTGCCGCGGTTCACCTGACACACTCTCTCTCCCACTCGTCCCAGCATAATGGCGGATGCCACGTGAGGAACCGGTCTTGGGGACTGCAGGATATAACGACTGCGCTCCCCACAGTCGGGCACGCCATGGCGGGATCTCATGGCGGCTGTTTGGTGACGCCGAGGGGTACACGAACTCTGTGACATGTACATATCTAGACATTTATCACGTTGGGGTCGTGGTGCCCCAATGTAATTTAGGTGGAACACCTAGTAACCTAATGTCAACTTGGTTATGCCGGTCTCAGGCACCTGCTACATCATGGACAGTCTCGATGAGCTGAGTTATTGTCAAATAAACGTGGCAAAAACCATGCTGGAAGGAACCTATTAGGCTTTCATTTTCAAGAAAAGCGGATATGGGTTTAAAAACTATGCGCTCTAAGAGCTTTGTACATGGGCATATTGAGGAAATGATTCTGTACGATGCCTGTGAAGGCACTCTTGTTTTACGAATTGGGGTGAGTTTCGCTCATTTCGAGTCGCTCGGAAGTTCCGCATTAGACAGCGATTTCTTAAATATTAAACATAAATATTTCGAGCACCATTCTGCATAACGCATTAGAAATATATTAGGTATGCCATCCATACCTGGCGAATTCTCGACGTCTAGTTTTAACTACAGCGCAAGTATGCCTTTTTCTGAGATATATAAATCATTGGTAGCTTCTACATTATCAAACTTCCGAAATTTTTGCGTGCGGCCGCCATCGACAGAAAATACAGAAGCAAAATGAGCATTACGTGCTTCGGAAGTTACTTTGCCATTAGTGGGATACCACTGACGGAATGAGGGAGGGCAGATATCTTTTTTGGCGAAATGAGGCGCCCAAACTTATCTGGTGACGACATAAGTAAATTTTTTTGGTGATGGCTTTTGTAAGAGTCTTTGGCCTTGTCATTGGTATCATTTAGTTGCTCTCGTAGCTCAGACAAGTTATAAGAACCGCTGCAACACGGATGCAATACGAACTGTGCTCTGACGTTGTTTAGTTCGCGTCGTTGGCGCGGGATCTCCTCCCTCATCCCTGGATTATGTGTATGCTGTAATTTGCGTTTGTGTGGAACAAAGCTTTTACACAGGTTAAGACAAGATTAATAAAAAGACACGACATATATTCAACTCAATCCGACTTATACAATGAGGTAAAGAAAGAAAATTAATTTTCTAAAGCTTCCACTATACTGACGTCACTAGCACGCGAGAACACAAGATCAACACATTACTTTTTTTTTTGCCAGCCTCGATGGAATTTTACTTCCAGCTTTAAACACAGTAATTTATGGTCCGAGATTCCTTTGCATATATCAACGTTTGGGTCGCAGTCAAGCATACTGTCGCTTAAACGAAAAAGATCTAGAATTGATTGTTTGCCATTTTGTATTCGTCTAGGTGCTTTTATTAGCTGTGTTAAGCCATGAACAAAACAATGCCTATAAGCGGTTCAGCGGAAAATCATCGTCCCATTTGACTGACGAAACGTTAGTTACAATTTAGCGATAGATTAGAAGTGTGGTGATGTGCGACTTATAAATCTTTTTCTTAATGAAAGGGCTATTGTAACGCAAAGGTATAAGGATCACCACTTGATTTTGTGAAATCAAGAAGCTTTTTGCGAGAACTGCGTGTTTCGTTGCGGAAGTCTTCGCCTACAGCCCCAACAGTGCCTTTAAGCTTGCCTTTTTCCGCAAGAATGTCGTCTCTAATTTTGAAGGAGGTAAACTTAAGAAATACAGGACGACACTTCTTAATGTCACAGTTACCTAGCCTATGTGCCGGAGAAGATTCATCTGAACATATCTTAACACCAAGTCAGATGGCGACAAGCGACCGGATCCTTTCTTCAGACTGAGCCGAAGATTCCTATTCGCTGTCAGCTACAGTATAAAACATACAATTATCGAGTCGCGACCTATCTTCGAAATCATTAGGCCGTGCTCGCAGCTCAGCATTTTCTTGTCGGAACACCTCAGCCACAACTTATTGAAATTTAGTTACCTGACTCTGATTCAGAGTGTTTACTCGGATCTCGGCTGCCGCTAGTCTCGTGTTAATATCAGCAACTGTTTCTTCCCGAGCTGCCTCACTTGACTTGACATCTACAAGCATTCATTTGATTTCTTTGTGGCGCGCATCCGCATGCGCATTATTTGCTTTTAGAACGTTAATGAGTTCTTCAGGTAGGTCGGTAGCACTTTCAGTCGTACTAGGGGTTCCACATCACCTCAAATTAGCAACAGTTTCGCCATACCGAAACATTCTTTGGCTATTACATGCAGACTACCGGGGCATGGGGTGAGCAGAAGCAATACATTCTATGACTTTTTACAAGAGCAGGAATCGGAATTACCAAGCTGGATGAACGAAAGGAACGGCTTTATAGGAAACTTCATTTCTGCCACTCGGCCATGCCCACTGAAGTCACGCGAAGAATCGCTGGAACATTTGTACTTGGCGGGAACTGATGGAACTATCGATCAACCGGAAAACACAGGAGGAGGCACACCAACGAGAGCTCACGTGCCATCATCGAACATTGCCAAGCAGTTGCCGCAGGTGCATCCAACGAAGGAACCTGCTGAGACAACCTGCGCAACTTCTCAGCTTCTACGGCTACTATGACGTGCGGAGATGATAGCGCTGTTTGGTTTCCCGTGAAAGACATCATTGGTGAAAGCGTATATCATCCTGCGCCTACTCACTGACAAATAAAGGAAGACAAGCCGGGCACCGCCAGCAACATGATCTTGATCGACACGAGGAACGTGGGTTTAGGAGGCTGTTTCTGCCGCTGGCCCATGCCCACAATGTGGACCGTTTGCTCAAAAAGAGGTGGTGGCGAGTGAAACAAGAGTAAAAGTCTTTGCGACATGAACTTTCCGAAGTGTCGCTGACGCCAGATGAATGTAAGGCAACTCACACTCGAGCCGACGTTCGTCACGCCGGCCGACGTGTGCTGTGTCGAGGAGAGGACAAAAGAGAGATTCGGGAATTAACGGTAAAACACGATGAAATGTATTTACAAGAGCCCGGGACAAGAACTAAGGAAAACATGCAGACACAACTCACAAGGAGCAAATAGAGCTCGCGGCTACCAGGAAAGTGTTAGAGTGCGTTGTACAATGTTAAGGTGTTCCACGCGTTCCTGCGTAAACCGGTAGCATTTAGTGTAGTTGACGCGACTGCAAGTCAACGGAAAGTTCGACGCTCTCTGGATAAGTCTGTCACGTTGACTCGTTACAGTATATGTGGCGTGACTGGTTCGGCAGGATCTGCTTGTTAGTGGTTTCAGACGGCTCGACATGGTGTTGCTAGCGGATGATGGAGACAGGGGAGGCGTCGACGAGTACGGGGCCGCGGGTCAGCACAGCCTAGCGGATGTCCCAGGAAGCCACGCATGACCGGGCCTATTGCACAGCACTCGTCTATTGCGGAGCGACCATCGGTCTTAGCAGTAGGTCTCTTGTAGCACCGGAACGCCAGGCAGCCTCGTTCCCCATTCATGCTCAGTGGTGCCCAACTGGCTGTCTTCGTCAGTGGCTTCGGCCTGCTGGGTCTCCATGGACGTCCACCACGTCGGTTCTCCGTAGCTCCTTCTCCATCCTATGTCTTCCTCTCCTGTTTTTCTCGCCACCACCTCCTTCAGGGCATCATCTTATGTACAGCGCCGAACACAAGCACTGAAGCGAAGATGACGGTACAGTGCCCGTCGTGTCATCTTCGTTCCCACCGGTGTTTTTGTGCTGTGCATAAGAATAGGCTTACTCAACTTGCCCAAATATCAGTTATCTTATTTTTCTTGGCACACTTTCTGCATACGAGGTCCAATCGTTACGCAACGCACCATTGACGTGCTATGAAGTGGCCCTTATTGAGCCATACCACTCCAGCGCATACGTTGCGCAATCACGGTGGCACCTGTGGCCGTACTTTGTTGCCTGCGTTTTGACGTCCGTCATTGGAGCACGTACGCGCACAAGTGACCCAATCCCGCGCGTTCGTATGGACGTTGAATTGTATCGTTTTCTTCTTTGATCCATGCATCCACAAGCTGTCGTATTGGCACAGCGCATATTTTTCGTCATTCGCGACAGTTATGCACATGACACATTTGACGACAAAGTATTGATGATGATTGAATCACCACGACGCCACAAAGATGACCCTACGACGAAGACAGAGGACAAGAATGAATGACAACGATGGCATGAGCACCGTGGAATCACTGCCGCAAAATCACAACAATTGAAGGAGCATGACGGCATGATGGCGAACGCATAACGGCCATAGAAGACCGACGATGGAGCGATTAGTATGGCATGACGATGACGTCTGACGACTTGGGCGTCACGACGAAGGCCTGACGAGAACGTTTTGCCCACTGTGAAAAGATGATAATGGTATGACAATGACGGCATAATAGCGACGGTTTGACGAAGGGAATGATAGAGCTTGAATGATGACGACGGTGTGATGACAATGGGATGACAATGATACAATGATTACAGTGGTATGGTCATACCTCATGAGGACGGCGTGTCGTTAATGAGATGATGACAAGGGGAAGAAGATGGTGAAAAGATGACGCCATTACCACGTGGCGCCACTGCGGAAAAAGGACGACGATGGAATAACCACGACGGCATGACGGCGACTCTGTGCTGACAGCTCGATGACGACAAGGTAATGACGATGGCAAACTCATACTGACGAAATGAGGATTGCGGTATGACAACGAAGGCTGGAAGACGTTAGCGTGATGACGACGATTTGAAAATGCAGTGACAGTGACTGAGCGAAAAGGAAAGAATAACAATGATATGACAGGAATGGTGAGGATGGCGTCACAAGAATGGCGTGTCGGTCTTGGAGCTCACGTCCACACTTATGACCTGACGCCACTGGCTGATTCAATTATACGGCATACCTGGTGCTTGTTTGCACTATGTCTTGCACCGGCCAATTATTCAAAAACGTAGTCAGTAACAAGCAGGGATCACATTATTCACAACCGCATCACGATAGCACTACTTTCAGTATAACCGATGCATTCGGAAAAGTTTTCGGCAAAATAGCAGCCAGCACCAGCTGTAGGAAACAAACAGCAAGAGCCAAAGCAACCTTTGTTTTAGAAGCCAGGAGGAGAGTCAACTTGGTGACTATGTGAATACCTGCTGCTGTCTTGCTCAACAAAAATATGGGCCGCTGCGTATGCGCCTGTCGAAACGGCGAGTTCGCTGTAACAGTCAATATTCCAAGTACACACGTGAACACTGTCATTTTCTTTTCTTATTTATTCCCTGTGCCCTCTAGCCTTCGTGGGGAATAAACCTGGGTCTTCTGCATCGTACCATTGTCTAGCTACTACTGGCGCGGCATCGCCACCCCCAATCCAGGTTTGAAACAGTGACGATGAGTACTCCAACCGAGATGCAGCTGCTTCTGGATGCCAGTAACGGGAATTATCTGCCCAGAGGCCCACCTTGAGCTATGGCCTTTAAACTAAAAAGACATGGTTACGTGGTATTTATAATAAGAGATCGAGCATAACATATATCTCGGTTTGCAGATTCAAGTCGGAAACAGCTAGCGCACGACAGGGGTAATTAGAAATCGCAGGTGGAGTTGCACGCGTATGCCTTCGACCTGCAGTGGGCTTAAAAATTGGCTGGTGATGATGTTGAAGTGGTAAGCATACCTCGTAAAAGTTGACGCATACTTTGAAGCAAACGATGTCGTTGACGATGCCAAGAAGAGGGCCTTGTGGGTCGCAGCGTTAGGGTCGAGGACTGCTGAAGTTCTATGCGGTAGACTTGCACCAAGAAGACTGACTCGTTAACGTATCAAGAAGGAATGTCAACACTGAATGAGCACTATGATCCGTCGCTGAACGAGACGTCCGAAAGTTGTGGGCTTTTTCATCAAGACCAACCGGAAGAGGTATTGGTGCCGGTGTTTACGGTCGAGGTACGAGGGCTAACCCATAACTGTTATGTTCGGAATAATGCTCCGGGATCGCATCGTTTGCAGTGAGGTGTCGAAAAATTTGCTGTAACAGCTGCTAGCCAAGAAGGACGCGACCATTTCGGAAGCCGAAACACTTGCCGTGG
The DNA here is from genome assembly GCF_023375885.2 of Dermacentor andersoni. Taxonomy (NCBI): domain Eukaryota; kingdom Metazoa; phylum Arthropoda; class Arachnida; order Ixodida; family Ixodidae; genus Dermacentor; species Dermacentor andersoni. The sequence continues at coordinate 148,127,264 of NC_092816.1, forward strand.
CAACACAACGGGTGGAACTCGGTTCGCAAGAGATGAAAAGGCAGAATAATACCGTGAGCATCCTCAAGGTCATGTGGAAATATGAGCGCTGTGATATCAGGAATGAACAGAGTCACTTCACGCAACAATGCAACTGCGTTACTAGACGTGGTCATAAAACCTTCACTTGCTCGCAGCGAAGGAGGCGGTGTTACAAATGCGGGAGGCAGAATACTTGGCACGCGTGTGTTCTCGGATCACTATGACCGACCGAGCCTTAGCGCAAAGCAGCTGATTGGTCAGATGAAGCGGGAGATATCGGCAGCCGCACATTCAAGCATGGTCGGTAAATGAATAAACCCATTGTTCCAGGTACAAAATAAGATGTCACGTGGAACGGAATCGCAGTGGAAATGTCACTCGATAGAAGTTCACCTGTATCTGTGGTGCCAAAAGCGACAATCAAGGCATTTGGTGATCAGTGACCGCCACCCCATAGAGAAAGATATTCAGCAAGAGCGGACACTCCCATAGAGCCCAGCGGCCGAATTGGCTGTAGTGCACCAAGCGGCTAGGATTAACTTCTTCCGGTTTCGGTTTTGGGCGTGCGCGTTTTGAACGCTAGCTTGCATGCGCTATGCCGGCTGCGCTACTCGGCGTTTTTTTTTCTTGCTTTTGGTGCTCAATGGCACGCGGTCTTAATGCGCAATCGTTTATTTAATTAAAATGATTGCGAACGAGCTTTACAAGCCTCCATCGAATCTGTGCCAAGTGCGATTTCATAAAGTAGACGCAGAACACCTTGCAAATTTGCTGCGCCGATCGCCTGATAAATGGACGAGTTTCACTGACTCTAAAGGAGCTGTACAAACACTGTGCAGACTGTTAAAAAAACAATCATCAGCCTGTTTCTTTCGACATTGCGTATTTTCATCACTTGGCCATTGCATCAGGCCACTGTATCAAACTTCATTGAATACCTGTTCATTGTGGTAGTCTGGCCAACAAAAAAGCAGATGAAGCGGCACACAAAGAAACGGCACGCAAAAACCATGAATGGATTTACTTCACCACATCTGATGCTTTCCAACGAGCTAAAAGACTTGCTTCTGAAGAAAAGGACCGGCTGTGGAGCTCGCCGACCCATCATTACCCTTTCCTTTACTCAATCAGCCCAAATCTCAGATCTAGACTCCTATCTAACATTTCTCGCCATCTGGAAATTATATAATCGTCTTCGCCTTAACACAGCATAGGGAAACGGCTTACGGTACCGCTTCGGTCAAGTGACAAGTCCACACTGCAACAACTGTGGCTCAATTGAAACGGTGGAGCATATCCTGTTTGAGTGTCGAGCGTATGCCAACGACCGTGCGCTCTATGAACATTGCGTGCATTCGCTTACACAGAGACCTCTCTCATTTGACTGTGTCTTAGGCCCTTTAGCCTGCCTCACACAACAGAGGCGTGCGAGGACCTTTTTATTCACTTACTTAAAAAACACTGATCAACTCGACAAACTTTAGTTCTACTCCGTAACGCTCATGTACCTTTCACGCAGCGAATTCTGTTACCTCGTTGTGGGACGGCGCATACACTGAACGACTTTACCATACCAAACCGTTGCCCAGGAGTAAGAAAACTGAGTGCTTATTTTTTTACTTACTCCTTTTTTGCGCCTCTCTCCTCACTTTTTCTCCCCAATTCCCTTCCCCACGCAGAGCAGCATGTCAGCGATGTCTGTACGCCGGCTAAAATCTCTGTCTTTCATCAAAGGGTTCTCTCCCTCTCTCTCTGTTTATTTCGATCTATATAAACGCTAGTTCCGGGCTTTCTGTGCCCTCATCAAACTTTGTGGCACCAGGTAAGCAGCAGTAGGTCCCGTACGAAGCTCCACCCGACAGCCCTCCCCCCTCCCCCCCCCATCAGCTGAAAAAATTTAATTACGAGCATGTGTTATTTTGGCATTTAGCCTTTATGGGAATACTGCGTGCAAAGTGGGAACCTGTGGAAGTGGTGAATGGGCGGCATTATAAACAAAAGCGATTCGCTTTTGCATACGTGGCATCGAAAATACCCGCCTCATTCCAAGCCGTCCTCTAAAATAAGGAGGAAACATCTCATTTTCAAGCATTTCCCCTTGCCCGGGCATTATTTCCTGCACTTCAAGAGCACAAATGCACGGGCGACTTCGCGTTTCCAAAACAGCTTGGCCTCGGCCGACGCGAAAGTATGCTATATGCACAAAGGTGGCCTCAACACAGGTTCTGAGCAAGACCATGCTAGATGCTCGAAGAATGTCGCCCACTCGCAATCACAAGCACTGCGTGGGAGCAAAGCCTCTTTTCAAAAGACAGAGTTTATGAGTTCTTTGTTTTGGAGCTCCTCGGCGTTAGCGCGTTCTGCGGGCGCCAGCAACACACTCCAGTGTTATCACTCTTGGTAATCGCTCGTCGCGTCTTCGACAAATAGGAGTACCGAAAAAAGGTATACGTTGCGGGGCCATAGAAAGCGTCACAAACTTGTCTCACTAAGCTTCAGTACAAGCTAAACTAACTGTCACCACGGCCAGCTTGCTTTTTTGCCAACTGCTTCAGAACCCCACGCGTGGCGAACAGGCCTCTAAAGTGTCCCAAAATGTTACAAAATTATTTAGAATAATGTTGGGAGTCAGATAATACGTCACGAACTTGTCCCAATAAGATTCAGTACACGCAAAACTAATTGTGGCACACAGCCGAGCTGCATTTCGCTAACTGCGTCACAACGCCGGCCGCGGCCGCTGCTCTTAAGAAGTACACCAGAAAGCAACGAAATTAGTTACAATAATGTTCGGGGCCAGCAAAAGCGCCAGAATTTGTCCCGGTGTGTTGCAGTGCCCGCGAAACTGCGTCACACTGCCGAGCTGCTTTTCCCTAGCTACGTCACAAAGCTGTATGCGGCGAGCGTGCCCAAAAACTAGCGAAATAAGTTATAATAATGTTGCGGGTCATAGAAAGCGTCGCAAACATCTCCCAGTACGAGTCAGTAACGCAAATTATCTACACCAGGAAGGCCGAGCTCTTTTTCGCTAACTGCGTCACAAGTCTCGGTACCGTGCCGTAAGAGCCAAAATTGCTTCAAATGCGTCGCGGACTGTCAAACAATATTTCTGACCTTGCCGTAGTCGAATAGTGCAGTTGTGCCGTGTTGAAGTGCAGAAGAAACGCAAGAATACGCCGGGAGCCCAACAGACCACATCCAAAAGAGACGGGTCACCGAACAGGCGAACTTCACATGCGCAACCAGCCTCGCCGGCTGCGGTGGCGTGTCTGGCGTATGACGCTTGCACCTGTCGCGCCTTGCGTGCCGTTAGCTTGTTGCTAGGTGCGCAAGAAAAATAAGTCGCAAAGTATATTTAATCGCAAGTTCATTTATACGCAGCACTTTTTAGTTTTAGCGGGAAAGAATAAAAAAAGAAGAAAAGAAAACGTTGTCTGTAAGCACATTTTCTTTTTGTTTTTTCCGACGCTCACGCCAACTAACGGATGAGATTAAAAGTAGCCGTGACCTCTTTCCTGTTGCCAGTTTTCGCCGAGTGTCCCCTCTTGTTGAATTTATTTCTCTATGTTCACCTTTTAAAGCTATCGTAGAGCGTTCATGCTATCTTGGAAAGGTACCCGCGCTTGACGCTCTTCAAATACAAGCTTCCCATAAGTAGTTAAATGCTGATTGTAATCTCACGGTGTTGGACTGTGAAGGCCCTACTAGCTTGTTGCAGATGCTTGCGACTCAAGGGGCGCCGCTTCTCCACATCGCTTCACAGTCAGTCAAGGAGCGCTCGTAGCATCGAGGAGTTGCATCAATGAGGGAACAGTACCTTCTTCAGTTCGCGGGTGTCCCGAGGCTCATCAAAGGGCCGCCCACACGGCTGCACATTAAATAGGGAGGTACACCAGGGTTACGTCAGGAAAGGAATATGCCATTCGCACTGATAGATAGGGTCTCCGTTGAGTTAGACAGACTCGTGCACGCAGGAAGTATATCGCCAGTCTCCTACGCAGAACAGGCAACACTGGTTGTTCCAGTACTAAAATGCGATGATCCATTTCGCCTGTGTGGAGACTTTGTCGTAGTCCTGAACCCAGTGTTCGAAATGGAACGGGGAACGGGGAAATGCATTTATAACCGACTGCCGTTCGGATTTGCGTCGGTACCTGCGATTTTTCGGGAGGCACGGAATACGTCTGCAATGCCTTTCAGTGTCGTAAGCTGTTGAAAGTGCTGAAAGATGAAAGGAAAGCTAAGCCTGATGCTAACCGGCTTGTGGTCCTGCGGTGCTTTATAGGCAAAACGGCATAGAGTTCCGTATAGAGTGGTGGGCCATCATACTTGGAGCGTACCGATATTGTCTGGAACATAAGCCTGACAAATTTATGTGCAATGAAGATGCACTTAAGCATCTTGCCGCAGCCATTTCAGATATAGAAACGGACTTAAAATACTTGACACAATCCGTACTGACCCTATACCAGTGTGGTCAGCCAACCGAGCTGATTAAAGAACTTGAGAAACTTGTGGCAGATGAGCAGCTCTCGCAGGTACGCAAGTACACACGCCGTGGCTGGCCGCGCAATTTGGGTATCAAAGAATTGAAAATGGCTGATTACTACGGAAACGCGGAATGAGCTGTCCGCTGCCGACTAACTGCTGTACTGGGGTCACCACTTGGTGGTGCCCACACTTGTGCAAGGGAAGCTGCTCATACGAAAAATTAAAATTAAATTATGCGTTTTTACGAGTCAAAACCACAATGTAATTATGAGGCACACCGTAGTGGCGGACTCCGGAAATTTGGACCACCTACGGTTCTTTACCGTCCCCCTAAATATAAGTACACAAGTGTTTTCGCATTTCGCTCCCATCGAAATGTGGTCGCCGCGATGCGGATCCTGTGACGTCATGTCTAGCAGCCCAACACCATAAACATTAAGCAACCGGGGTGGGTGTGCTCATGCTTCTGTACGAAGCCCACCAAGGGGCCCTATGAAGGTAAAAGCCAGACATTTATTTGGATGGACCGGCTAAGAGTAGGACATCAAGGGCATTGCGGAAACATGCAACAGATGAGTGGAAGCATAAGCGATGCCTCAAGTCTCAAGTACAAGAACCGATAAATTGGCCGAAACGCGGATAAAGATGGTTGCGCATACACACTGATTATGGAGGACCAATTAAGGGCAAGATGGTATTAGTAGCTGTAGACTCCGATACGATGTAGATCGAGGTGATTATTTTGTCATAGGTGAACTTCCGTAGTACAATCAATGTTATTGGAATAATGTATAGCCGCTTTGGTGTACCACGCACTCTGATGTCCGACAACGGGACGTCATTCATGGGGTGGGAGATTGAGCAGTTCATGCTGCGCAATGAAATCACACATTTTCGAACATCTCTGTATCACCCGCGTAGTAACAGACCAGCAGAGAAGGCTGTACGGACACGAAGAGCTTGCCTAACGACGTCGTTGCCACGGGTTTTCCGCAACTATCGAAGCACGCCACTGCAAGCTGGTCATTCCCCGTCAAAGATGCTATTGGGTTATCGCTTGCGAACCTATTTGACATGCCTCATCCATCCGGGACCGATCCTGCCAAGTCTAGCGACGCCTCGAGCTAGGACTTTGCACCGGGTTAATTCGTATGGGTGCAAAATTGTGTCGCTGGGGTCAAGTGGACTCCAGGAAGTGTCAAAGCAACTTCTGAGGCTCGTCTCTTGGATGTGATGACAGCGGATCGGCTTGTGCACCGACATTTAAATCAAGTGTGCAAGCAGAGCCCAGATCGTACCACATCAGTAGCAGACCTATACCGAGCCCGGCGCGCCGGCATCGCAACTAATAAGGGAACTAATAAGGGAACGGCAGCCTCGATGTGTCCCACACCCTCTCTACTACGATGAGTACTGTACAAGAACTACGACATTCCGCACAACCAAGGAAGCGTGTCGAGAGCTAAGGCTACCAAGTGGGAAGAAATGCTGCAATGTAGAGCTCGCGGGCACACCTGACACCCCATGTAAGCATGCGCGCACTCGCCCTTTCTTTTCCTATTTATACCTCTCCCCTTAATATTTTCTACAAATTCTCGAGTGAATAAACTTGGATCTTCTGCATCCTGCCACTCATAGAGCTTGCTGCAATGATTAGTAGAGGTAACTCGGGCGCTGCGATCGTTCCGTCACCATGGAATCACGGGAAGGACATGAATTGGTCTGATGTTCGTCCTTGTGTCTTCAGATGTTCTTGCAGCTTCATTTATTACGCTTTGTCTGCTTTCATCGTCCTTATACTTTTCGAAGGGCAGAAGATTCTGCGAACGCACACAATCACTACTGATTGCAGCAGTTCAGCCTTTCGAGGTCGCCAAATTGAAACGCACCAAGCGTCTCAACGCGCTGCGTTGTCCGCGAGAAATTCATAAGGACGCTCTGTTGCTCTTGTCGGTGCATACGTCCGTAGCATAATGGTTCTAATATGAGGCACCTGTTTTCGCATCCCGCTGTCGCCTAAGTTTAGTAATGCGTCTTTAATTATTAATTGCGCAGCACTTTGTTGAAAATTATGAGATACAAAGTCACGAAGCCATTTGAAGCCATAAGGACTAAGGTTAGGAAAATCCATGCACTTATATTACCCATGCCCGTGGAAACGCATCTATTGCAGCTCCCGTGTACGCTAGCGCCAGAGTACTATCTAGGAATTATTGTTTGAAATTTTATGGTACTGCTGTCTCGTTGTTACCGGCACGACGTTGCCGCCGCCAAGTGCGGAGTTGTAGCAGTGTACGAATATACAACTTGCTCGTGTCTCATCTTGCAGACAACTTGGGTGAATGAGTAAGTGCCACTGGGTATGTGCGTGAAAGACAAATGGGCGCTATGGGCAAACGTACGTTGAACCACTAAATATTAGTCAGTGGATAGTGCCTGTCCTTGTGACAGATTACTCCACGTATCTCCACATGTAGTAACAGATTACTCCACGGGGACTGACAGATTACTCCCCGTGTCTTCCTCTATGCCCATCGGTTTACCGCCCAGTGAATTGCTTCTTTCAATTTATTTGTTGCTTTGTTCGTGACGTGCGATAACAATGATAACGAATTCGAATTGTACGAATGTACATGTCGCGAGCTTGAGTCCAGCCAGCGATGTCAAAATTTAAGAAAATCAAGGGGCACTTAGTTATACCTACGTGGATAAATACTCACACGTGTACTTGTTTATCTTTAACTGGTGATCGCGTTTCACCGTTAACAAAAGCTCAGCTCAGTGTGCGCCTGCAGGTATCGGAAATTTCTCGAGCGTTATCGATGTTTCTATCCGCTATCTATAGTCACCGAACCTTGTGTGATCTGATAGCGTGTATGCGCAACAAGGATTGTGCAGTGCTTTCTGGAAAACACGCGGGCACCAGTGATTGTTCTCGAACCGTCGAGGACTCCTGTATAAAAGCCAACGCGCTTGACGCGCTGATAAGAGTTTCGACGATCGCCGGCTGTGTTCGTGGCTATCGTTGTTCATTGAGTGCAGCCTATACTAAGGGCACAGGTTGGCCCAATGACACGCTAGTTTCGTCATTTACGTTTGTGCTGCTTTCTTCGCCGTCACTACTACGCAACAATGCGAAAACATTGCGGCCACAGCAGCAGAAGCGCAGTGACGTCACGTGCCCAATGGTTTACGTCCCAAAGTGCGCACTACGCGAGGTCATGGGTGTGACTCGCAAGAAAGGTCCTGGGTTTGAGTGCATTAACTCTATCCTTATTACCTGTGCCTTAATTCGCCTTAACGTCATATGTCGTGGGTTCGTATGGCCTAATTAACACTATGTTAACTGTGTCGCGCTTACCATAGCCTTAACAACAAATGTCGTGGGTTAGACTGCAACCAAAGGTCGAGTGTTCGTAGCCTTCTTAGACTATCCTGTGGTCACGCCAACGCCGACAACACCGTATTTTCCTCCTCCTGAGCCACATAATCCTTTTGCTTTAAAAGCCCTTTGGTCATTGAAAAGGTGGTACATACATAGTGGCACAAACCTAGCGACGCCATTTGGCGTCAAACAGGTTGACTGACGATGTCGAGGCAACCCGACATCGTCATCGTCATCGTCATCGACTGACGATGACGAGGCAACTACCTACCATGTGTGGCGTAGCCATTTACCAAAGTTGGAATAAAACCTCAGTGCCTTCTACTCTGTGAAGAAGGATGAGCAGCGAAGCCGTGTGTATGTGGACCCCTTAATGGCGTACAGCACCTCCGTCGCGGGTCTTTACGACACATGGTCCGATTTATTCGTTCTAGTCGACGGCTACACCGGCTTCGCGTGCGCTCGTCGAGTCAACTCGCCAGCTGGTGTTCTTGCTATATTCGTGAAGAACGACGTAGCCGGCGCTGTAGGACCGTACCACGCTTCGTCCACCATGGAAGAACTAGAAGGCACGGCGTTTTCTGCCAACGTGTGTGCGGTGAAGCACGCCGACGGGACGGTCGGTGCCAGCGTGTATGTTCGACGTGCCTCTTCCAAGCGCGATGTAGAGGACTTTATGTGCGATTACTTTGGATCGCTATTCGATCCGGCCGATGACGATCAAACTCCAGTTCTCGTCGTTGGCAAGTTCAATGTGGACGTGTCACGGCCATATGGCTATTGGCTGCCCTCATTTACGGTCGAATGGTTCGCGCTACGGTGCTACACCGATGCCAAGCTGACAACGACAACAAGGCGCTAGTTTTTTGACTTATTCTTCGCTAAAAACCTGTCCATCGTCGTCACCGAACCCTGGGCCGTCTACTATGGCGGCCACAAAGCTTTAGTGACTTGCGTGAAATAATGAACATCACAAAATATTTATCTCTCTTTGTGTTGTACATTAAACCATTTATACAGCTTTGCTGGCAATCCACCTTGACAGAGTGGAATGGCTGCCGAACGTTTTAATTAGACCGGTGCTGGAGGGAGTTGACCCCATGCAATACATATTGGGAAAATCTTGTCTGAGTTTATATTGAGGCACCAAGGAGCCTTTAATGTACCTTTAATGTACCAAGGAGGCCTTAAGCGTTTTAGCACTTCCTTGTTTTCCACAAAGGACAAGGATAAGCTTTGGCATATCTAAGTATACACTATTTCGAAGTAGAGGTCATTTCACTTCTTTAAGCTCTTATTCATATAACAATGGATCTACGGCGTTGTTATACGAAGAGAGGGGATGATAAGGAAAGAAAAATTCGACAGAGACACTTAAAGGGAAGCTGAAGAGTCTGTCGAATTCAATAAGACGCTCATATACGGATGCGGGAACCTTATAAACCATGTAGGTAAAATTTGTTTTTTTTTTCAATTAGGAGCGACATAATCGTTGGTTGAAATTGCGCTGTAGCTCCGCCCCCCGTCGAATGCCGCGCGCTGCTGCTGACGCTGACGATGCGAGCGGAGACCGGAAACCGCGGTGTTGTGACGTCAACACTAGTGTTTCGTTCCTTCGCAGCCTCCGCGACCGTGCCTGACCATGCTTGTTTCTGCGTGCGTGCCATCGTAATCTGCTTCTATCGACCCTGCATTCCTTTGTTGGTGCGTCTGCGTGTATGTAGAGTGGTAGTCAACGTGCGTGGTAGTCAACGTGAGTGGTAATCAACGTGAGTGGTTGTGAACGTGGTAGTCAACAGATGTAGGTCACTACACGTACTGCATGAACCGGGAAGCTTTTCACGCGTTGAAACCGTCTTTGTAGATTGCCGACAGCTTTGGACAGCGCACAAATGCCGACGATCGCATCCCCGCTTACGTTCCACGAGTAGGCATAAAGGAACACAACACTACAGTTGTTTGACCGGAAACGAGCTCACTTGATCGGCGAAAGATCGCCGAGATCACTAGATCGCTTTGCAAAAAACATACTCACCAAAGAGCATTTCCAACACGAGGAGATCCCAAGACTTCGCTTTCGTTCGCGTCGAAAGCACTGCTCGCACCAGCATCGTTTGCTTCTTCGAGAGGCCGGCTCTTGGCAATCGGCTCGTACATGTAGGGAGTAACGCCGAACTCCTCAGAAAAACGCAGTCTCTCGAAATGTTCCATTACCGTCTCAGAAAAACAGCACCAAACTACCTGGCACCGCGCTTCATGTGTAGCGGCAGCGGTCGGTTACTAGTGTTGACGTCACGAGGCGCCCGACCAATCGCAGGCGGAAACGAGACGTGCGAGCTGGGCGTGTCCGCTGCTGCACTTTTCGTTTAAATAAAATATATTTGCGTTTTCTTTCGCTCAATTTCGATACGATATTCGAATTCGGAGGGTTGAAAACCATTATGTACAGATGTTCACTCAGTGTTTCTGGAAAACCTTTCAGCTTCCCTTTAAGAGGGCTTAGTGTGGGAATGCGAAAGATTATGGTCCCTGTGGTGAAATGTTTTTTTTCCGCGCTTTCTTTGTCCGCGCAAGTTCTCACTTGCATTCTAACTGTGCCTCGGTAAGGACAAATCAAAACGCACCAAGCGCCTCAACGCACTCAACCCGTGCAGCCGCCGTGGCGTAGGGATAACGTGCTCATCTTGTACCCCTGAGGTCCAGATGCGATTCCCACCAAGACCGAAATTTACGAAATTTTCTTTTCACAGACGATAACTTGCTTTGGTCATAGGAACCCACTGTAGTAATGTGACACCAATCCAAGCATTTTGTGACGTGCTCTTGCTCTTTGCTGAGTCGGCCATTTTTGGTAGCATCTTGAGGTCATGCGGGTGCAGTTTCGCGTAATGGGCCATATCATGCTTTCGCATTAATAGGCATTGTTTTTGGTGTGATTACAGGCGTCTCATAACTCCAATCACTAAATTAAAATGCCACCAAGGGGTCTCTACTTACGCATTTGGCGCATTCGGAATGAAGCCGTTTGTAGCATTCTTATGCATTCTTGCACCTCAGGGCTCAAGTTATAGAGGTGATATAAAATTTTCTTTAGGAGGAAAGAAAAATACGTACGCACTGCTATACAGGAATAATTTTGTGTAAATATTTTTGAATCCTCTAGTTTAATTTCAGTACGCAAACTTCTAAGCGCCCTCACACGATCATGAAATAAATTTCAGAAAATACCACCTGCATAGCATGACGTGTTTCTTCCAGGAGAACATGAGATGCTCGAAAGGACACCTGGCACAGTTTCTACGGAATGACCCAAAGATATATATGACATCTCAACATACCACCTTATTATAGCATCACGTCAGCAGGCGATAACGATGAAGGCTATCAAAGGATATATATATATATATATATATATATATATATATATATATATATATATATATATATTACCGCGAAGGCGTAACTAAAATTGCAAGTTATGAAGCGTCTAGTATGTATATTTTCGCATTTTTCATCTACACGTACAACAAGACACGAAACCAAGCCAGAGCCTGGCACCGCTTTTTGAACTCCGAGATTATCATTTTAGATCTAATATTGCTAAGATGTTTATGACTCACGTGTCACAAAACGTTAGTGGTTCATGCGGAGAGCATGTCATGAGTGAACTGTTAGGTAAATGCCGCTATTGCGTGAAAACGTCTGTATTTTCAGATGCCTTCCCATTGTTTATGTAACCTTTCTTACGACAAACCCTATTGTGCTGTACGACGTGTTCTGGTCTACCCCACTGACAGTTACGTCTCTGCGAAATACCACGTGGACTTTTCATATTTCCCCAGTAAAACTTTCGGTCAGAATACTCCGCTTGAAAAGAAGTTAAGTGCGCTTTTCTCATCTCCGGGTGCCCAAAGAGCTTTACAAAATGCGCCTACATTTCTAAGTCCCAAACAAATAACCGAGAAAGTGGTTAAAAAAACGTGGATAGAGTATTATTCCCATTTCGAAAATAATTTAGACGTAAACAAGGAGAGAACATGTGTAGTTACTTCTGCCAAACTAGGTTCAGAGCCCTTGGCATTACAAAATAATTTTTTATTTCTGATCTTTTAGTAAAGGATGTTAAGATTACTGAACGCTCCGGCAGAATGCATAACAAAAATACTTTCGACGGTAATGCGATTAGCACTTATGCAATGTAGCTAGAAAATGTATTGCTGAAAACACGTTTATGAGAATCTGTATTTGTCATTGTGAGACTTGGGGCGCTATAACGTAAAGCTATTCCAAAATTTTCTATTCTATTTCTGCAATCAGCGCTCTGCGATTAGTAAAACTTTTTTTGAGCCACCCCCACTTCAACTGCCTGTTACCCGACGTCACGAAAACCGCGATAGCTCCCCATCTGATATGATATGACCGAACAAATGAGAAATGATTATTTCTGATTCCATGCCTTTTCCTGCATTAGCTCTCGTCTATTGGTGCAGCCTTCGTCAAAAGTTTTCGGGCTGCACCCACTTCACCTGCCTGTCACGCGACGTCACAAAACCGCAAAATTTCACCACGTCAAAGTGACGTGTACGCGTTAAAGATGCATTAGTATTGCTACGGAACAGTATTTGCGATGACGAAGCAGTGTGAAGACGATGACGACAATTGGAGGCTAGCGCGGGCTGTTGCCTCTTGGCCAAGTGTGGCGTATGTTCTTGTAAATAAACTTGTACATCGCTTTTCGTCTGCGTCTTCCTACGTAACATATCTGGTGGAGGTTGACGCTCCCTGTACCTCGTCACGGAGCTTCGCAGTGAACAGTACGTCTAGCCTTCCTTCATGGCTCCCGGCGACGACAGCTCGACTCAGCCACCTCCGACACCTGCTTCCACTTCGACGACCTACATCGTTCTCCCCGCTCGCGGTGATCCCGGCGTATTCTCGGGCAAATATGGAGAAGTCGTCGACGACTGGATCAGCCTGTACGAACACCTCAGCCGCAATAACCGGTGGGACCCTACTATCATGATCGACAAGGTAGTCTTTTACCTCGGTGGCACACCACGAGTTTGGTTTCGGACGCACGAAGATGAGCTCACCAGCTGGGATTCACTTAAGCAAAAGCTCCGAGACTTGTTCGGCAATCCCTACGGTTACGAACGTGCCGCGCAGAAGGCGTTATCTGGCCGTGTGCAGACGTCAATAGAGCCCTACGTCACATACATTCAGGACGTCTTGGCTCTGTGTCGCAAAGTTGACGCACACATGACTGAGTCAGACAACGTTTCCCACAACCTCAAATGCATTGCCGATGATGCCTTCAACTTGCTCGTTTTCAACAATGTGGCGACGGTCGATGCAGTTCCTATGGTGGCCCTTCTCGTCCCTATGCCGCACGCTCCGATAATGCCGCCACTGATTCTACTACGCCGAACCGCCCCTATTCTCGTTCACCTTCGCCCCAACGACGACAATTTCGCTCTCCCCAGCCCCGTCGCTCCTTTTCGCCGACTCCCTTCGGACGCCGCTCCCAGCCGGAAAACTAGACGATGCAGCGCCTCGAGGTGATGCTGCATTGCTCCCTACGCCGCCAAATCCTCTACTGACGTTGCCCACTCATCTGAACCTTCTTGACGTGCAAGTCGACGGTGTTTCTGTATCTGCTCTTATGGACACTGGGGCGCATTTGTCGGTAATGAGCGCAGACCTTCGTAACCGGCTGAGGAAAATAATCACGCCCGCCACGACGCCTGTTGTGCGTGTCGCCGATGGCGGAACAGCCCCGTAATTGGTATGTGTGCCGCCCGCGTCTCCTTCGCCGATCGCTCCACTATCATGCTAATCACAATCATCGCCCACTGTCTCCACGACATCATCCTCGGCTTAGACTTCCTCTCCGCACATTCTGCTCTCATCGATTGTTCCGCCAGTACTCTACGCCTTGACCTGCTTGTTCTGGATCCCGCAGAACCACACCCCAGTCGCCTCAGTTCCGTCAACTTCGTTCGCTTGCCACCTTCGGCACTGACTTACGTTGACTTAGTGTCATCCCCACCAGTGCCCGACGGTCAGTACATCGCGGCTCCTATGCAAGACGTCCTCCTTTATTACTTTATTACTTTATCTATTACGGCGAATTGCGTCTGCCTGCCAGTGGTCAATTTTGGCTTGACTACACAAGTGCTGCCACGCGCGATTTCTCTGGCCCAGCTTTGCTCATTCGAGGATCACTCACTAGCATCTATTGCAGTGGACGACAATTCAGCCGATCCTCCTCTACCATCGCACTCGGCAACTTGTATCATAACCGACTTACAGAAAATGATTGCGCCCGACATGCCGTCCGAGCACGCTCGTGAGCTCTACCGCGTTCTATTTTCCTACCACGATATTTTTTACTTTAACGATCGTCCTTTCGCCCAAACTACAGCGGTTAAACATCGCATTAATACCGACGATGCCCCTCCTATTCATGGCCGCCCGTATCGAGTGTCACCGGCTGAGCGCCAAGTAATTCACGCAGAAGTTGGCAAAATGCTTGCCAAGAAGATTATTGAACCGTCATGTAGTCCATGGGCGTCACCTGTTGTACTCGTAAAAAAGAAGGATGGCTCATGGCGCTTTTGCGTGGATAATCGGAACCTTTACAGGGTTACCAAAAAGGACGTGCATCCCCTATCTCGGATTGATGACGCCTTTGACTGCCTCCACGGTGCTCGCTATTTCTCCTCTATTCACCTTGGCTCCGGCTACTGGCCGATTGCCGTGGATGATCTCGACCGCGAGAAGACTGCTTTTGTAACACCCGACGGTCCTTACGTTGAAACCTTTCGTCGTGAGCTTGCTGAGGTGAAAGCGCGAAATGTTCAGTGTCAAAACACAAATGAACTGCTCCGCACAGAACTGCAGGAAGCTAAGAAAGAAATTCTGGAATTAAAACAGTTCAGTCGGAGCTCAAACCTCGAGATCAGCGGGCTCACAGTTGCCCAGGGTGAGAACCTTTTAAATGCTGTGCAGAAAGTGGTAACTTCCCTGTGCGTTGAGATTGCCGAATCCGATATTGACATTGTGCATAGAGTTCGCTCTAAAGATAAAGACAAGCCGAATGTCGTGGTCAACTTTGCAACCAGGTCAGCCCGGGACAGGGTGCTCAATGCCGCTAAACAGACTCAACTGAACGTGGGCCTGCTTGGTTTCGAAGGGGAGCAGCCACTGTATGTCAATGAGCATCTTTGCGTTGAAACTAAGATACAGCTCACTAAAGTGAAGCAAGCAAAGCGGGACAAAGGATGTAAATTTGTTTGGGTGACGCAGGGGAAGGTTTTGTTGCGCAGAACAGAAAATTCCACTATATAACACGTCACATGTGAGGATGATCTGATGAATGTTGTGTGAGTCTGCTTGTCCCTTTTGTTTTGGTGATGTGGAATTTGCTTGTCCTTCACCATGGCTTTATCATTTTTCTGAAGTTGAAGAATTGGTGCGCGATAAAAGTTCTTTTCAGTTTTTCATTGCAACGTACGCAGTGTTAGAAAAAACCTAAATGATTTGGTTCCGCATTTGTCAAGGTACGAATCACTTTTTGATGTCATTGCATTGAGTGAAACGTGGCTCAAGGATGATGAATCAGTCTGTCTTCCGGTTTACAAATTCTTGTCTGGACTTCGTGAATCACATACGAGAGGAGGCAGGGTTGGACTCTTTGTAAAAGATAACCTTGTCTACCAAGTGTTGACCGAGACATCTCTTTGTGATAATTGTATTGAAACACCTTTTATAAAGCTTTCCAATGGACTTATAGTAGGGGTAATATACCGGCAACCTAACTCATCGATAACGGTCTTTATTGAAAAACTTCGAAACTATCCTCGAAGAAATATTTGGTGGGAAATGAATTGTAATCATTGTGGGCGATGTTAATATTGATCTGTCACCTGGCACACAGAATAACTGTACCCTTCAACTCGAATCGTTCGCATTGCGTAATCTCATCTCAGAACCAACCCATATAACGAGTACCTCAGGCACTTTAATAGATAATGCCTTATGCAATATTGACAAATGTGTGAAAGCTGGTACTCTTGCAGATATGATTGCTGAGCAGCTGCCGTTTTTTGTGTTATTTGAAACAGAGCTACATAACCAAAATAGACATCACTCAGCAAAATGCGTACTAAAATCAATTACGTTTTACTACGCAAGATGCTTAAATAAACCGCTTTTACTTCTGCCTATAACAAGGGTGTTGCTATTGAGCACGCACAACTCCTAGCTCTTCCGAAAACCGCTATTAGCCGGAGCTCTACAGTGTCTACGAATAAATACAGCCAGCCAACATGTGCCTGGATGACAACTGAGATCTTGAACATACTGACAGAAAAGGACAAATGGTACCATAAATGGAAGCAACTAAAAACGAACGACTATTATCTAAGCCAGCTTAAACGCTACCGCAACCTATTTGTGTCTCTTATGAGGAAGAGGAAGAAAAAATATTTTTTATCACTTGTAGACGAGACTCGGGGTAATACGGAAAAAATGTGGCACATAGTTAATGATGCAATTGGCCGTCGTTCAAGAGTGGATGTATTGCTTGAATGAGCTAACGAAGACACGGCTGAATTATTTAATGCTCATTTTGCCCCCATAGGACCTTCGCTGGCCTCACGGATTAATATTGGTGTAGCCTCGTTAAGAATGCCTGAGCGTGTTGACACTACTTTCGCATTGCCTGGCATATCAATACAGGAAGCGACAGCTTTCTTAAACTGTCATGGTCATTGCAGCTTGCTACTGTATTCAAGTTAGTCAATTCTTTCATATGCATTTGTACCAGCACGTCATCTTTTCCGTACTTCTGCTTGAGTAGATCAATGGCATTCCCATAGTTACTGTCGGAAAACTGTAGTCCCTCCACGGCAGCTGCCGCTTTTCCGGCTAGTGAGGACAGAAGGTACGTAAATTTCTTATTTTCGTTCAAGTCGGTTCTTTCATGTACAGCTGTTTCAAATTGCCGCCAAAATCTCAGCCATTTCATTTTATCGCCGTCAAACTGCATTATTTCTAGCTTTGGTAACTTCACTATCGCTGCTTGCTGCGATTGTCTAGCTTCGCCATTAAAGTCGGGTTGTTCCCTCGCTATTTCCCGTATTCCTTGTCGAGAAAAGTACGCGTTGATGCCGTGCAGAGCGCTTATTATTTTTAACTTGTACTCAGTGGTTTTCGCAAACTCCGGGTCAGCTGTTTCGGGTGTTATGAACTGCTCCATCTGCTCGTCTGCTTCCTTCAGGAGTCTGCAATACCTTTAATCTGGCTGGCTATCAGCGACATCGCTGTAGGATCCTGATTTTCCTCCATTTTCTTTTCAGCATCGCTTACTAAGTTGGTTATTTGTGTCCTCAGCGTTTTTCGCTTTTTCAAAATCACTTCTCTGTTCATCTTCAGATTCTAGCGATTCATCTACTGATTCTAGCGGCGAAACGTCATCTGATTCTTGGTCGTCCTCTGTGTCCGTGCCACTCCTTGCTGTCGATGTCTCGCCTCGCTGCCGTTGATTCGCCTGCGGGCCTCCTCTTTGTCCGTCTTCTGTGGCCAGTCCGTCGTTCTGGTAGTCCGTGGCCAATCGGAAGAGGAGTAGCCGCTATCCTGGTCACGGCACCATGTTGCAGAAACGAGACGAGACAGCTGCGTTCGATGCGAACGAAATCAAGGTTCTGCTTTTTCTTTATTGCTTTTCTATAGAGCGCGCGCCTCTGGAGCCCACCGTCTTCTTTCTCTTCTTGCCCGCTCCCATGAATTTCAACAACCTCGTTCTGCTAACTCTTCTCTGCTGAGGATCCGTTTTAGCGTCATTCTTAAACTTCCGTTGCATGCCGCCGTGATTTTCGACCAGCCACGGCAAGCTAAGTAAGGGAAAGTAGACCAATTGCAGACGCTGGCACCACCCTCTTCATCCGATTATCGATTTTGAGTGCAGTGGGTTGGCCCCACCGAATCCCTCTCCACTTGAGCGTGGTCCTCGCCTTTTGTCGCCCAATTAGATCAAACAAGCCGTTCAGTGTAGGCAATGTTATTCGTTTTTCAAGCAAATAAAAGTGACCTCCTATGAACGAGAAGAGCGTTTGATTAGTGTGTTCAGACAACCCGGCGGGTGACCGCCCTATACTTGCGTCGGCGGTTACGACAAAGTTGACATCAAGAGATTGGAATAAAAACATATTGGAATAGCTTTACGTTATAGGGACCCTGTTTATAACACATATGACCGTTTACCTTAGTATAAGTAATTCACTTTTAATTCATGTGATGTTTAATGCATAACACTGCCTGCAATACTCGTAATCTTATTTGCAGCATTTCTAATGGCCCTATAACTATTTTTACTGCACAAATACTAATGAATAAAATAGACTAGATAGAATAGAAATAGAATAGATAGAATTAGATAAAATTAGATAGATAGACGAAATAGAATAGATAGAATTATAGGGGGGATTTAATTGGGTGGTAAGTATTGTTTTGTTTAGAGTGGAAAAAGGTATCACTTTGGAAGATAGTAGTAATTCAGGTAGACCGATATTAGCAGATACTGCTGCAGTAATGTCGATCGCAGAAACAATGTTCTGTATGCTGCCTGCCCCATTATTCGTAAAGTAAGCTGAATTACCACTTCTTAAAAGAGCTCAAGACAGTGGCAAATTTGAGTGAACCGCTCTCTAATCCTTAGCAGATGTAATGTTCGGGTGCCTTATGGAAGCCTTTTTTCTTGAGGAAATAAAAGAAAATAGTAAGCTGGGTAAGATCACCAGACTATTTGCTTAGAAGTGCATTAGATTTTTCTGTATGCCAATATATCACATCGCTAAGAAATTGGCGCCGAAAGTCCCATTCCTGCTCCTCAGCTTGAATCCTCCCAGCTAAAACAGATGAGATGAAGTAAACCCCATGTGACCTCTTTTCCTGTCCCTCTCTGCGAACGAATACGCACACGAAAGGCACCGCCAAAGTTTGCAGATTTATACCGGCTTGATTTGAATTGTACGACAAGTCATATCGGCGCGAGGGATGAACGCTGACAGGGCCCTTTAATATGCCAACCGGTAACTACATGTTGGCATAGCTGAGCCAGAGCATGCCGTGAAATGGAAACTTTGCCATCCACCAATGTATATTGGGAGCGTGGTAGTCCGAACCTATATTTATTGTTACTCTGCGGTCAGCTACGATCGGTAATGTTTAGCGATAACAGTGCGCGACTGAGTATGTTTTTTATGGCCACGAGGTGCGTAACTGACTTTCGCCTCTAGAATGTGCCTGCGGTTTCCTTATTAACATATGCAGTGCAGACAGTACAGGGGACGTCCGAAGTAAGTGGCGCCACTCCACTTTTTCATTTTAGTCATTTTGTCGCTTAGAAAATGATTTGTTGTCGCTGCGAACGACGAATAAGCTATACCGAGGCGTCATCTTTCAATGTAGCTCAACTTCTTGCTTTTTTTCCATGTCTCTTTACGATGTACACGGCTATCGCAGATACCATGTATATCAGGCGCTACTTCAGATCGCATTTTTAGGTAAAATTTCAGTGCCGTACGTACATTTCATAGACTTTTTATACACCTTCTATTTCTTTCAACAGTTATGTGCGCGCTCATGCACATTCCAGAGAAAGTTACCTCGTACCAGTCATCAGCAAGATCTGCGCTGGTACCGCTAGCCTACGACCAGTTGCCCTAGAATTATGCATTAGTACATTAGTACATTAAAAAATTCCCCTCCCCCATAGAGCACCCCTTTTCTGCCGCAAGGCTTGGCCTACTAAACGCAGAAATAAAGACGTATTAAAAAAAAAAAAATCCACGCCTAATCTCGCGCTGAACTGTCAGTTTAAGCGTGACGCGCATGTAAACGAGGCGCGGATGATGTTCCAAGCACCTCGTGACTGAAAATGAACATGACATTCCTTCATATAAGCGTGAGGGAAAGACTGCCTGCCATAGTTCTTTCTTATGCGAGCGTGGAGCGAGCCGCGTACGCGTGAAAAACGCAAATGACACGCTTAACATCCCGCGGAGCGCTCACGCGGGAACCCTCCATCACGCTTATAAAAATCGAAATAGGATATCCTGGATATATCAGGTGATCTTCGCGGAGCGTGGCCGAGGAAGAACAACGCTCTGGGTCTGCTCACTGCCCTGCGGGGAACGCGAAACTGTTCTTGGTGAGGCTGACGGAGACGGTGGTGTTTTGAAGGCTGCTCTCGTGGAAATTTTTGGTGTGGATTTTACGGCAGACTGCCACGAGTGACGTTCGTTCATTGCAGCACACAGCTGCGGTCTAATTGTCAATGTTGGTGTGTATTGCCATGTTCAGTTTTACAGACATTTATGGTGCACAGCGCGGGTGGTGTACGCATACATTGTGCACTGTGCCGAGTTTACGAGAGTTTACGAGAGAATCCACTGCGCTCTAACGGCTTCAGAGCAGCATTTCCATATGGATAATGGATGTGTTGCGGTGTCTCACTTGCTATACATGGACGATTGAAATATAGAGGTAAGAAATTTAGTTATGGTTCGCTTTTATTAAATAGCGGCTAACTGCCAATTTCTCATGATTTCCGACATGTGGTTGTGCGATGTGTGGTGCAAAATTTGCCGTAATGGTGCATTTATTGGAAAGCGAGAACTTTTTACGCGGGCAGTAGTGTTGATCGAAATAGAAAGTAGTGAGCCTCGTGCTTCTTTTAACAAGTTTTGACACGGGGCTGTTGAAGTATTCTGAATCGTTCAGTTTATTGTGCTAAGTACCGCATTTCTACGATTTCTGTTGTTCTTATTTTATATTCGCCAGCTCACCATTCTCTCTGTACCCACTGCCATTTCTCCTGGGGCAAGGGTGGCGAGCTGCGAGTTACCCCTCTGCATTTTGCACCGTGCCTTTTCTCCAGATTTAGAACTCTGTTAGTGGTGCATCAATGTGGTATGCCGCGTATGCCGTTTAGTTGTCACGTAAATTGTATACCGGTGCCTATTAAGTGAAAATCCGCAGTTTTCTGAGCTATTTGTTGACTGACAGTAACCAGCATCTCCTAAGCGCTGCATGCGAGGTTGTAGCCACACGTGCCACTTAATTTGCAACCTCACTTGCACTCTGAATTAAGATATCTATATAGTGTTGCTCTGCATATATTATATTTTGGGCTTTATAGACAGGAAGTGTGACTGCGTTCAATGAACATGATTATACTCTGCCCGTTGCAGCTCTTGAATTCCAGCTGCAAACCCATCTATGCCGGCAGTGAGGGTTTACGTGTGATAAGTTCACGTAGAATGCCATTCTTGCGAAAGTTTCCATCTCCACCGGGTTCGGAATTAAGCATAGCTACATTTCGTTAGCTCATTTTCACTTAGGTATTAAAAGGTTTTATCGAAAGCGCTGCCAGTTGTGCTCGAATTTTTGAAGTTTATTTTTATGAAGAGCATGATGGAATGAAATCAGTTACAGCTATGTGTCTCAGGTAAATGCGTTTTGCACATTGTTCTTTTGTTTTTAAGGTCACATTTGAAAGAGAATAAAGGTTTGGATGTAGGATTGATGAAAATGAACGGAATTTATAAAAGTTCCCTCTGATCTTATCAAAAATACTGAAATTTTCTGAGCCTTCATACGTCGCTTTACAAACGTGCTTGCCACCCAGGCTTGCAATGCATGCTCTCATTACTGCGGCCAGTTGACCATCTTTCCCCTATCGCTTACTTATAAAAATTTCCAAACCACAACATTTTAAAAGCAGTCAGTAGGACAAATGTCAGAAGTGCAATCAGTGTTAAAGTAGTGATAAACCAAGCGGTCTTCGTCACCACATTCAGTCCAAAACAAACATGTTTTCACCTCTAAAGTATTCTGCTTTGGGTATTAACAAATCTTTCTTTCTTTTCTTTTTTCAGATCGCGCTAAGTGACCTTTAAGACCATGTATTCTTTGGGGGGAAACAAGGCTCCTCATCTGCGACTGTGAGCAAGAAAGCATTGAGGTCAGTGACGACACATCCCTAGAAAAGGCACTAGTGCGGCGCCTATGCCTTTATGGTATGTAATATGTAACATAGGCGGTGGCACATATCCAATTTTTTGTGCAGTCAACTAAAGCCAAGAACAAGCATAGAAATACCATGGGCGCTAACAAGATTAAGGGATTTGTTCACTGCGTTGCTCGTTTCAATCAAACTCATAAAAAGACTTGCGCTTTCTCAGCGATCTGAAAACGCTTTAACTATTTAAGCTTTGTTTTAAGCATCAACGTTTCATTGTATTCGTCGTAGAATATTCGTCTTTCCTAGAGAAAGAGGCAAGTGAAAAAGAATTTGATCAGGTATTTTGGGCCAACAATCACAGAAAGAGTGCAACAGCGCCAAGATTTTAATGGGGAAAATTCTGTCTTAATGTGCTTATCTTACACAAGTCTTGCTATCTTCGAACGTGCGACGCCGTGCGACGCCGCAGAGCACGGTTGAGAGGGCATTCGTCCTTTTGTGCAAAGAGATACCGAGGGGCTTGTCTTCGATTTACAGTCCTTGGCGCCGTTGCAATGTATTTCGCTAGAACAGTAGCTTGGGGCTTGTTGGTTTTCCATCCTGGTGTTAACAGCGCAAAACGTAGACGGAACACGGGAAGAGAAGACGGCACCACTAACGCTGACTTTCAACAACGTTTATTTGAAAGAAACACGGATTCATATACCTTTGCCCACACGTGTCACAGACAAGTAATTGCACATCATAATAATCATATACATCATAATTTCACATGATGTGCAATCGCGTGTTTGTGGCACGTGTGGGCAAAGGTATAAGAAGCCGTATTTTTTTTTTTTTCAAATAAACGTTGAAAGTCAGCGCTAGTGGTGTTGTTTTCTCATCTCGTGTCCCGCCTACGTTTTGCGCTGTTAACACCAGGGTCATTGAAATGTGCCGGGGCTTTGCAAAGCCCCTTCTTAGTGGATTAGTTTCAGTGTCACTGGCGGGAGCGTCTTGCACAATCTTTCTGCAGCATACTCAGCACCTACTTCGCCGACATGCTGCCCCTGTCATAGCGTCTTGGTTCGCCACAGTCTGCGCCGGCGAAGCAGAAGTTAAAGAAGAGGACAGCGAACAGCTTGGTGAGCAAAGCTCGCTTCAGAGAAGCGACCCGACCGCCCAAACCTACAAGTGCCGGTGCGTCTTCGTAGCCTCAACGCATGCAGGGAAGGGGCGAGGGGGAATGGGGTATGCCCCTTACCTATCCCCCTTGCCCCATTGGGCAGCTTCTCTAAGTGTGAAGATTTGTCACACCATAATAGGCGTGGGTACAGGGGTCCTTATCACGCCTGCTAAGCGTGAAGAGGGGTTCCTCATCACTCCTAGCAGGCGTGATCGGTAAGCGTGGAGAAAGATCATGCTTAGATCAAACTTGTAAAAAAACTGCAAACGCGCGTTTAGATAAGCGTGGATTTTTTTAGAGTGTACCTTTAGCCGTAGCTCTTGTGTTATCTTCTGCATTTTCTTTCGCATTAACCAGTCTAGCCTGAGGCATCTGAATTGCATCTAGGCGAGCACCTGGTATAGTATATCAGTAGGAAGAATGAAGTGCAGCATAAAGCTTATGCCAGAACAGTGCTCATGCATTAATTTTTCTATTGAGATGGGCGACAGCTTATTTTCCCTGTATATATTAAAGTGTATCTTTTCCTACCTCCCTGGCGTTAAGTGCGGTTGGGGGTGGTGGCAACGGCTAAAATTGCCTGATCGTGGCCAGAGTGCATCAGTAAATTGGGCCAATTCCGGAGACGGCATATTCACAACTGGGCGGATTCAGTAGAATACGCAAATAAAGATGCTGTCTTGGTGATCCGAGCGGGGTGACATGCGTATTCTCCAGGGTTTTAGTGTTGTTTGTAGCGTGGCTGAATCCTGGACAGCCCGAACAAACTTAAGGCGTCGGTGGTTCGTTTCTAATGCTGTCGCAATAATAGATGATTAGTGAGCAGAAAAAATTGAATCTGTCATGTCAAGGATAAAAATACGCAGCGGGATGCAGAAAAAGCGGCAAGCACGCGCCTGCTTTGTTCATTGCTTGCTGTCACTAATATTCGAAGCACCACAAATTCCAAAATTTCAAAAAGTGGCACATCTGTAACTTGAAAAATCACGGCTATTGTAAAATACAAACGCAATTGGTCACATAAAAAACTTTCGCACCAGTAAAATACAAAAACAAACATCACCAAGAAACACAAACTGACAGCTGCTTCCATTTGTACAAATCTGTATATCTCTATTCTTGAGAATTTTGCATTCGAACAACACTCCGGCATTTGATTGGGCCTGGCTAACTTCTCTGATGTACCTTGTTACTTGTTGCATAAGTGGTCTGTTGTTACGAAGTGGTTCGGGGAGCAGTCTTATTGGTTGGAGTCATAGACGCCTCGGAGGGCAGGGAGGAAGGAATGGCGACAATCACAGTGCACAAAGATGTATTCAAAAATAAAAAGTGCAAATAGACGGACGCGTGGCATGGGGCCAAGCGAGACCAAGCGTTCCTACAAAGCGTGCAGAGCAACTAGCACAGCGCACTCACAGTTTGGCTGGTGTTTCAAGAAGCTGGCGTGCTGCGGGGCTCGATGACCGCCCTGAGAGGAGACAGCAGGCGAGCTCCCGCAGGATCTTTTTCGTCGGCTAGTTGGCGGGAGCCGAAGATGGGTCGTGAAGAGGTCCCCTCGTGCGTTGGTCTCGACGAGGTCCCTCCGACAGCTGTTGGCGTCCTGAACATTGACGTCCGACCCAAGCGAACGCTTATTGCTCACTCCGCATCTCAGCTCCATCTCTCTAGCCGACGTGGTCCCTTCTCTCTCTGTAGGCTGCTTGAGCCTCGCGTTATTTGCCGATTAGTCGCGTACTCTACTGCGGCGTTACTTGATT
Source organism: Dermacentor andersoni (assembly GCF_023375885.2). Classification (NCBI taxonomy): domain Eukaryota; kingdom Metazoa; phylum Arthropoda; class Arachnida; order Ixodida; family Ixodidae; genus Dermacentor; species Dermacentor andersoni. Next base: position 148,152,112 of record NC_092816.1, read on the forward strand.
TGTTGTTTTCTTCTTGATTTGTTATTTTGCTACACCGCGAGCGCACTTGGTGCGAGACGTCGTCTTGTAGTAAGCGGTGAACGCGGCCCGGCGCGCGTACTTGCATATATTTAAGGTGCTTCGACGATGTGTCGCTAGACGCTCAGCCGCATCTGTCTATGGGCAAGATAACAATTGTATGACATGTACTCAAGATGCATCCGAAGCTAGCTCAAACATTAGCGCGTCAGTGAGGAATCGCTCAATGTGGTTATTATGGCAGACTGTTACTGTTAGAAAAAGCTTCTAAGCAGCGAAAAGAAACCTGCGATCTTTCCTTTCTGGTATGATAACACAGCTGGCTTACTCATCTGCTCCCTCCCTCCTCCTCCGGCAGCCATCATTCGGTTCGAGTGCGTTGCCAGGTGCTATCCCAAACTATTGTATTGAATGTATTCTATGTATTGTAGTTATTGAGTGGAAGAGACGGACAAACGAAAAAGAAAAAAGGCATGGACGCAATTGCACAACTAACTCGCTTTAAGTTACCCCTGCTGCATCTCAGTAAGCTAGGCCATAGAAAACCACTAACATAGCACAAACAGGCTCTAAAAGCTCTAAAAAAACAAGCTCTAAAATATGATCAGAGGTGACGACCCGTGATATATCATTTGCGTAACAATACAGATGTATGAAGGAACACAACAATTCTTGCGCGCCGCATGCGTACATTCATTAGAATAGCGACGCAATAACCAGTATTTGTAATGTATTGCAAATGTGAAGTAATGGCGGTTCACAATAACAAACTAACATCGAATCTCTTGAGAAGCCTAAACTAAGATTTGCATTACAGTTTTTCTTAAAGTTCGCACAGCCGCCACCTTAACATATAAAGTTAGGTCGTCTTCTTCTTTTTGGTGAAAGCGTCTTGTTTTTCGCAGTAACCTGAAACCAGCATCACAACAAAGCTTGCGGGTTTAAACAGCCTTTAAATGCTATACCTCTCTGCAGCCCGTCTAGCCCATGTCCTCTCTGGGAAGCATAATCAATCTTAGAAACATAGGTCAGTGAGTTGTAGTCTGCTGTCCTAAAACAAATCACGAAAGGCTGCTCTTTAAGCCTTCCGAGTTTATTAAATTTGATCGTTGGCTTCTTCAGGCCGTGTGGCTAACATATAAGGAAGCTGAAATCTCATTCATAAAGAGGTTTCGCATGAGTCTACTGTAACGTATTCGAGCTATTCTTGTATGCGACATGAAGGCGCTGCAATGTGTTTTGCTACTCAGCATTCTGACGACTGTTATGTGAGTACAATCTTTTCTTCGACATAGTGAGTGGACAATTGTCGTGGTGATTAGCGACGAGTTGATTGGAGTTGAGTGGCTTTATCAAGATCTTGTAGGATAATGCTCAAATAGGAAATCACTTATACTTCTCGCTGCCGGTACAATGCAATATATGGACATTTGCTAGTGACAGTTCGCATGCGCTTAATTTTCGTCTCTCGAAGTGGTTATGCAAGCAGGCCTTTTTCCCTAGGGGTACCAAGTGGCATCTCAGTGAATAATAGAAGCATCTAGGGCAAGGTACCATACTTATCTTTCGTAGCATTGCAGCACTCTTCGCCTTTGAAAACTGCACGACTTAAGATATAGGTTCACTTGGATTGCAACCACGGCAGCCATACTTTTGCAAATGAAGTGTTGCCGCGTGCATTTTATGAGCGTCGTAAGTAAAGCTTCACTGGTGCATAAACGAAATGCTGCCGTTCAACTAATAGGAAGGAAATATGTTTGTTATTGTGTTTTACTTGATAAAATTTGACCTGACTCTCGAGGCAGTAAATGAAACAGGAGACATCAAATCTCTTCTAGCTTGAGTGTACCACCAAACCACTTTTTGATAAAGCAAGCAATCCATGCGAAATGCTTTCGATGCGCTTGTATTTATTTTTATCTGCGAAGCAAGGAGCATTAAAGGCAACTATACCACTTACACTTTTCATCAGGCAAGAGTATTTTCATTTTCCACATCTGCCTTCGCGATTTAGTTATGAAGTTTGCAACCGGTGACTCATTCAAAGAAAAAAGTTACCTTGTAATGGCAGAATAAGCGCTACGAAAATTTATTTTACGCCGTTTTAAAAGGCCTCTTGCCGCTCCTGTCGTGCTTTCTTGTAGATTGCTCCTTTCACTGGGGCAAAATAAATGCTTCATTGACCTGAACGTGAATAAAGGACCTTATAGATGGGAATGAGTGAACTATTAGGACTTAACTATTCTCTCCTCACAAACGTGGTTAGTTTTCAGCAGCATCAGTCGCTACTTTCTTCACGTTCGATTTGCACTGATGGCCTCATTCTGCAAGCTTCTATTGATCTATCTGGATGCTCTGCTATTAATAGAAGTCCCGCGTATATGTCATCGGGAATTGTAACTTCCTAAACGCCAAATAATGTTTTTCTTTCACCTCTATCTACGCACACTCACTTCCGCAATGTTTTCCTAAGCGAAGTTAGGTGCTGTTATCGTAAGATTGTAGTGTAGTAGCTTTGCAGTCACTGACTTAGCTTTGATTGCAATTGTAAGTTCTTCAACTGACATTGCTGCTAATGTGAGTTCAAGTTTTCAAAAAGGGAAGTATGGCAATGCTTTCTGGCAACATCAACATTTGGCCTTCCATAAGCCGAGTGCATTTCACGCAAGGTTGTCGCGCTCAAAACTAGGTTACAACAATCTCGGCAACAGATTGCCAATTGTGTAAGTTGATTTTCTTACCCTGCTATTCTGGCAGCTCCATGTTGTTTGCGCACAAAACAAGCTATTCACTAAATGTCAACTACTAGAAAAGTTGAATCAGTTAAAGTACAGTAACTTCAGGCATTTCGTTTCTCCGAAACAACGAAGTTTGGGAAGCGAGGCATGAATTCGCGAACGTAGCTTTTCAATTTTTGTTTATGCAATAAGGGGCGCTATAACGTAAATATGTTCCAGATTTTTCTATCCCAATTCAGCAATCGGCCCACCGCGATTGGTAAAAAACTTTTTTGGACCACCCCCACTTCACTTGTCTGTCACGCGACATCACGAAAACTGCGATAGCTCCCCATCTGATTTGACGTGTACACACTGACTATGCGTAATTTGACCAAACAAACCAAAAATATTTATTTCTAATTCGACGCCTTTTTGCCATTAGCCCTCGGCTATTGGTCAATAGTTTTCGGGCTGCATTCACTTCACCTGCCTTTCTGCCACGTCACAAAACCGCAAAAGCTTACCGTGTCTAAGTGACGCGTACGCGTTAAAGATGCATTAATATGCCTAACAAAACTGAATTTTCTTCTGAGTAGCCGCAGGTGGGCCCATTCCGAAATGAATAAAAGATGGCAGCCGCCGATCGCTCCAGCACTGGTCGATCGCTTTAGCACTGGCCACTCGCCCCTGCCGGAGAGCATGGGTTTATTTGCGTGTAATAAAATTTCTTCCGTGGCCGTGTAACGTTTTCTAGAACTTTCGGCACGTTTACGACTTTGTTCTGCCAACTCTTCTATGCTGAGGGTCCGTTTTAGCGTCATTCTTAAGGTTCCGTTGCATGCCGCCGCGACTGTCGACGACCAACCGCAAGCTAAGTAAGAGAAAGCGGACCAATTCCAGGTGCCGGCACCACCCTGTTCATCCGGTTATCGATATTCAGTGCAGTGGCTCGGCCCAATTGAATCCCTCTCCCCTTGAGCATGCTCCTCGGCTCTTGTGAGCCAATTAGATAAGACAACGTGCTCAGTGCAGGCAATGCTATTCGTTTTTCAAGCAAACAAAAGTGACCTCCTATGAACGAGGGGAACATTTTATTGGTCTTTTCAGACAACCCGGCGGGTGACCGCCCGATGCTTGCGTCGGCGCTTACGCAAATTTGACGTCAGCAGATTGGAATAAAAACCTTTTGGAATAGTGGGCGCTATAACGTAAAACTATTCCAAACTTTTCTATTCCATTTCTGCTATCAGGCCTTCGCCATTGGTCAAACACTTTTTTGGATCACCCCCACTTCACCTGTCTGTCACGCGACGTCACGAAAACCGCGATACTTCCCCATCTGACATGATGTGTACACAGTGATTATGCATGATTTGACCGAAAAACGAAAAATAATTATTTCTGATTCGACGCCTTTTTTCCATTAGCCCCCGGCTATTGGTGAAAAGTTTTCGGGCTGCACCCACTTCACCTGCCTGTCACGCGACGTCACAAAACCGCGAAATGTCATCGTGTCAAAGTGACGTGTACGCAATAAAGATGCATTAATATGCCGAACAAAACTGAATTTTCTTCTTAATAGCCGCAGGCTGCCCCGTTCCAAAAGGAATAAAAGATGGCTGCTGCCGATCGCTAAGGCCCTGGCTACTCGCACCTGCCGGAGAGCATGGGTATATTTGCGTATAATAAAGCTTCTTGCGTGGCCGCGTAACATTTTCGAGCACTTTCGGCTCGTTTACGAGCTCATTCGGCCAACCCTTCTTTGCTGATGTTCCGTTTCAGCGTCATTCATAAGTTTCCGTTGCATGCCGCAACGATTTTTGACCAGCCACCGCAAGCTAAGTAAGGGAAAACGGACCAATCGCAGACGCCGGCACCACCCTCTTCATCGGGTTATCTGTTGTCAGTGCACTGGCTCTGCCCCATCGAATGCCTCTCTACTTGAGCGTTCTCCTCGCCTCTTGTCAGCCAATTAGATACGACAAGCCGCTCAGTGTAGGCAATGTTATTCGTTTTTCAAGCAAACAAAAGTGGCCTCCTATGAACGAGGATAGCGTTTGATTGGTTTGTTCAGACAACCCTGCGGGTGGCCGCCCGGTGCTTCCGTGGGTGGTTACGCAAATCTGACGTCAGAAGATTGGAATAAAAACATATTGGAATAGTTTTACGTTATAGCGCCCAGTTTTACGCTATACGGCCCAAGGTGTGAGTAATATTAGCTAACTTACAAAACAGGCTGAAGCACAGAACTTTGGCATTAAACTGCGACTGGGGTAATCGGTAAAGGTCTCCTGCTTTTTTATTTGTTTCTGTCGTTATGTTGTAAATACTCGGTAAAATGAGAAGAAACCCAATGTATAATGTACCTTCCCCGAGAACTTATGCCGGACTTTCTTGCAGGTGCATCATCTGGGATCACAAGAAATGCCTTGCATTTGTAAGTTCACTTTGCCGTCACTTCTCGTTAGAAATACGTGCATATTATTATTGTAGTGTCGTCTGCACCACCGCGCCTCCTGAATATGTGCCTTTATCATTATTCATTAATACAGTGCATGTGTGCAAGTGGCTCGTCCATCAGAGCGCACGGCGGAAATCACAGAAATCACCGCACTTACTGGCCGTGGGTCACTGCAGTCAGCGTCTTCGCATAGGGAGGGGCAGTATGGGAACACTGGCATGGCGAGCGGCGTCGGAGCCGGCTGTGAAGATTACCACGAACGCGCGAGCAGTGGCCCGAGCGGGTCTCTGTGATCACGTGACTTTTTGACTGAGACCGCGCCGCCGGATTTTCGACTTAATGAGCCATATAATGCTTTCGCATTAATAAAGCAGGAAATCCTTTTTAACGCCGCCCCTGCCGACATTTGCCTCTTTCTCGGCGTCCCGTCAACCAGCCCAAGGCCCTACAACGATCTGCGCTCGGCGGTGCTGGCCTACTGCAGAGTCAGGTACATTCCACTGCCCGTGCTGCAACAAGAGGCACTGAATCTGCCTCCATTCACTGCTGTAGCGTCTACCACAGCAAGTAACCAAGTACAGCCCGGACCGCCACTCTTCCTGCACCTGCCCGTCTTCACTCGGCTGGCGACATGTCGACCGAGCGGCGCGCTACTGTGGAGACCGCGGCCTCCAGTGCACCGCTCCGTTCTCCGAGGCTTCGCGTTCTCTTCTCCTCTACGGTACCAGTCCATCCAAGGCACTGACCTTTTTCATGCCTTTATCACCAACATTGACTTCCCGCGACGGCGGTGACACTACAGATCCAATGCAGGCCCCCGAAGCTCACGCCTATGGGTCCGTACCAAGCGTCTTCTCGCCTGACATTTCAGACAGCCATCCGCTAATCGACTCGGCTCCCGACCATGGTTCCTCATAGTGCCCTACGATTGGTAGCGAAATGTTTCTGCCTGCCACGCTCTCATTCCTGATTCCCGCTTCCCTCAGAGAATCAGAGTGATCGCGCGTATGCCGTTCCCAGCCGGTTCAGCTGCGTGTAACCGTGCCCTCTGTCACCAGCGCGTACACATGCCACGATGTACTACGACCCCCGACGTCAAATACGGCACATTATCAGCGGTCATAGGTGCGGTTAGCGCAGATTGCTCATCCGACCGAGTCAACCCAGCCCTTTATCTGTGCTAACCCCGTGGATATTCTGTGCCTTCTTGCTGTTCAACGCACGGCCTGGTCCCACTTGTGCCACTTGTGCTCACATAACCACTTGTGCATACAAAAATCTGAGCTGCTGGAGTGGAATTCTCTGTAGAAAGTCCACCTAAATATCAGTCCTAATAGACCGGTCATTGTGCCTCACGTAAACAAATTAACGCATTGCCTAAAAATCGTGGCTGAATGGCATGACGTCATAATTCTCTTGTATGCGCCTATCAAGCTAAGGGGATTATGCAAGAATGTGTAAATTTGGATAAGGAGGGCATGATGTGAAGAAGTGGCGTGATACTTGCGGGAAAAGCTTGTAGATTGTGAATGCAATGTGATGTAGAAGATCCCATTTTAAAGCGGCAAGATATAGACTAGGAAAGCGGGACGTTGTCTCAATGATAGGCTTAGAGAAAACTGATACACGTGGCCGTGTCTAGCAATACGCCATGCGTAGTAGAATGTGCAAATGCAGGCCAAACTATGAAAAAACAACAGTTGTCGCTAAAGGAAAAGAAAAATTTAAAAGAGAAACGCAAGAAGCTGTAAATATATATGGACAGATATACGTTCGTGCGAGCCTTCAGTTAGGGTCATTGGAGCCGAATTCACATATGCACCTGAGGCACGCATACGCAGGAAATCTTAACAAAATACCACACAAGAAAGTGGGAGGAGGCGATCTGGGAATATCTGCTGATCCCCTTCTCCCTTTGGTTCAAGCAGACGTAGTGCATGGCTGTGTCCATTTAAATATGTCATTTGATGGGACAATAAACCTGTGGGTAGCTGGCACTTCGTGTCGCTTAGCCTCTTCGTCCCCTTTCAGCGTCCAGCTCGTCCCCGTTAGTGTGAACTTTACATAGCTGAATAAAAAATAGCGGACAGCAATTAGACGAATTCATCGCTCTCTTTGGTGTCCACCACGTTGCTATAAAATTTCAGGAGACGACGTAATAATATAGCTGCACGCACTGGTCAGTTAACTTAGGGTGGCCCAGATGAATTCGGCTGGCTTTACAAACCAAAGCATTTGTCCCCTGGATTCCTCCCTAAAGCTCTGTCTTCCGCACAGTACTATAAAACAGGATATGAAAAAATGATCGTGACTAGGCTTTTCATGACGATATAAATCATTGAGTAGTCGCGATGCTCGTAATAAGCACACTACGGGTGCTTTTATAGCACCTCGGCTTGACGTCAGACATGGTCAGTGATGAAGGATTCTATTTTCTTGTTGTCGAGTCTCTCTAGCTTGATGTACAAATCAGCTTTCCGTACACTGAAAAGAGAACACTCCCACAACAGGTGAGCAATCATCTGTCTGCAGCCAGAAAAGCTATAGAAAAAATCTCTCCCTTCTATTCGAAAAAAGCGGGCTTTTTTATAATGATGATCCATGCCATAGGCAACAAACTTGTGTCAGGTCACGCCGTGAAGCTCATGTCTTTCTGCACATCTAACTACCTTATATACGTTCCGCCAGTGGAAAGTAGGCATCCAGAGAGAGATTGCTTTTAGATGGTCTTTCGCCCATTGTTATCTCTGTCTTTGAAATATAACGGGTCGGGAAACGCTCTGAAAGTATTTTACAACTTCACATGCATTATGCGAAGTCATGTCAGGATATCACATGCATCACCTCTACAAACATGTTCTAAATCACTTCCGGAGCTTGGGTATTGTATAACTAAAACCAACAAACTCTCTCAATGATTCCAAAGACGCAGGAAGAAATTTTGCAACGGCGTTTGACTTTCTGAAATGTCGTAGTACCGAGTCGGGCTTTATGGGAGCGTGACAACTGAAGGGAAAGCGATTGTATTAACCTCGCACTAAAGTACACTAAAGACACGATAGGGGGCATGCAGTTGCCGAACACGTGAAATAAATGTTCACTCTGTGCTTCTACGCATACTTCAGTGGCAACCGTTTCGACGGAATTCTGGCCTCTCCGCGTAGCTCCGCTCGGGAGAAGAACAATCATTTAATATCATTTAATAGGGGCACAAGCATCGAAAAATATTATGGGGTTTTACGCGCCAAAACAACTTTCTGATTATCAGGCACGCCGTAGTGGAGGACTCAGGAAATTTCGACCACCTGGGGATCTTTAATGTGCACCTAAATCTAAGTACATAGGTGTTTTCGCATTTCGCCTCCATCGAAATGCGGCCGCCACGGGCGGGGTTCGATCCCGCAAACTCATGCTCAGCAGCCCAACACCATAGCCACTGAGCAACCACGGCGGGTGCACGAGCATCGAGTCATACTCGTTTCTTGCGCAGCATTTCCGGTTCACCTCCTCAGAAGACGGACGACGAAATTCAAGATGAAAAAAAAAGTACAGTTGACAATTCAATGGTTTCATTACACATATGGTATTAGTGCATAAGTTGAGTTATAAGTTGAGTTAGTAAAGCGGCTGAACTAATTAGAATTAATTAAAAATTACTAATTACCCCACACCGAAGCACAGAATTGTAGACTTTAGGACTCGCCACGTTAGCACAACCTTGGCGAAATTGCTGGAAAACCGGAAATAGAAAGTGGCAGTAATGATGTCAATATTGACGTCACACCCACAAGAAGGTGACATTACAATTAACCGGCTAGTTAATGAAAGCCACTTGCCTGGCATAGACTGAACATCTGCCTACCAAAGCGGATGTGACGTCACTCCTTCCTCTCTGGCTGCTCCTCTCCCGGCGTTCACCTGCGTGCTCGCTTGCTCTCCACAGCTGCGCGTGCGCGCTCGTTATATGCTCTGATGTCAGCACCGGAGAGGGTGCGTAAGGCGTGCTTCGTGCGCCGCTCGCGGGGGGCTGCTAGCTGGCACGCACTGCGCTTCCGCCTCGCCCTCCCTCGCTCCTCTCCCGCATATCGTGCCAGGGGGAAGACGTTCGCTCGCTTAACCTAAAGAACACTTACGCCGAGATGCTAGTACCACTAGAGACGCCTAAGTCAAAGATTACGGTCGCCTACCATCTTTTTTACTCAAGCATTAACTTAAAATTATAACATATTTTCCAGCTAACGTTAGCCAAGCTGTTCAAAAAAAAAAAAGAAAGAAAAAAACCCAAGAAGAGCAGGATGCAAGGATACTACTTTAAGACCTAGGGTGTTTGGTCGTCCGTACGATTTTAAGGCCTAGTATGTTTGGTCGTAAGGGGTCTGCCGAGGTCTGCGCCACGATTCCTAGTCTTCCTTTTTTCCTTGCAACATTTGGATAACCATAGCTGCGACACCTAATATGCACCATTCAGATTGTGCTGATATGACACCCGTATATCCCAGTTGCCGTCAAATAGCCTAACGCCGTGTCGCCTAATGGATGGCGTTTCCGTGACATTACAGTTTGTTCCTAAATGGTCGCTCATTCTACGTTTTAGCTTTCCTCGTAATCAAACGCGTGTCTGGGTCTCCTGCTTCGCCGCCTAATCAGTTACCACGGTCTTTACACACATCAATGAGGGCTCCTATTCATCAAATTATGCTTACGGGAAAGAGGGGATTTTCACCGCCACGCAAAATAACGATCTGCTCTATAACGATCGGATCACCGCTGTAATGGTTATCCATTCTTTGAACGGTAGTTACTTGAGCGAAATCATGAGCACTTAGGTTCAGACTGGTTAGCGCTGCAGTATCAAACCCCGGGCCCATCATAACTCACACCACATTTGCAAGGCCTGTGCGCACTTTTTAAACACAAAGAACACCAGCAAAGTAGCGATACAGATGAGCCCTGTTCCCTACTTTGTGCATGCACAATGTTATGATACACTAGCCTTTAATTAAGCTGGAAGAGGGCTCGCGCGTACTTCGCTTGAGCCGTGTGGTGGCCCCCCGAGTACAACATCACAGGCTATTAAACTTATGAGTGGCTCGAAGTGGTAAAAAGAAGATGGTGGATTTTGTTGGCGTCATGCTCTTCAGCCTCATTGCCCGCTATTCCTTAATGTTCGCTCAACGATCACGTCGATCATAACAACGATCACGTCAACGATCACGATAACAACGATCACGTCGTGTTCCATTTTTGGAAAGCAACCTATGTGTACCCGTATGCCTGCATATTTTGCTACAATACACTTCCACTGCTCTGTAATTATTGCGTACTTGACCCATTATCTGGCGCTGCACAGTAGTCATTTGTGAAGCACCATATTTCTGTCAATCAAGTCATAAAAGATTGCCAGCTCGTTGTCTGCCTAGCATAGGAGGAAATGGTTTCGACGAACGGTGACAGGGGATTTGTTTCCTTGAATTTGTGACACTTGCACAAACTTTCCCACGAGAAGACTGCGTAAAACGTAAGCCGTAAAGAGATAACACAGACGTGCATTCAAAAAGTTATAGAATATGCCACATCGCTTTTGACTGAGCCTACATGCATTTCTTTTTAATCACTGCTACTTTGTATCAAAACAATGTTTAAAAAGCCAGAGCTTCAAGTTCCGCAAACAAATTCTGATTCTTTTTCTGTTTTCAGTGCCGACCCAGTAGCGGCAACAGTACCAGATGCGGGACTGGTTGCAAGTGCCATGCTTTTCGTTACATGCCAATGATTGGAGGCTGCCTTGATAGCTCCCTTTCAGTTCCCTGGATGTTCCGTCCAATGCGAAGGATTTTGGGAAAGTAACTACATATTTCTAGTCACCCTAGCATTGAAAATAAACAGCCGTCACTATTTGAAGCCTCGTCATTTTGTCTTATCTTGGTGAGAAACCGACGCGTCAGGAATCTTTCCGAAGTGCTGACCATTCATAAGTGGTAAAAACTAAATTCCTAGGCGCTGAAGAAATAGACATAAACTTTACATTGTGGGAACCTTTGGTCTTATGGCAACAATAAATATGCCATAGCCTTTCAGGCAGGACACCGAGTCCACCAGGTCAACAACGTTTTGTGTGTTTTGTGAACAGGAAACTGCCGTTTCCTGCTTAGTTGCGTTGGAAATGGGGTCTCATGCACGTCCGCCGGACTTGGAAATGCTCGGAGCGGTTGCCTCCAAGAACCTCAACGGCACTGAGCACGGCATTGACTGCGACTAAACCGTGCACTGCTATGGCAGCAGTGAAGAATCTTCTGATGACGACACCTTCTAGCTGGTGCGGAGCCGTAAAGGAAAGATAAGGTTCCCAAGCAGGTCACCACATTTAAACACCTCCATCATGAGATTTTCGCAGATCACCTAGGTACTTACTCACCATCCTTTTCGCGCCAGTACTCACCACTGAAATGAGACCACAGGCAAGTCATGCCTGTATATCTAGAGGCGATGGTGCCAAAATAAATTAAAGGTGTGCGAGTAGACATCCACAAGAACGTCATAGCGATACACGTAGACCACGCGGCTTCTTTGCATAACTCGCGCAAGGTCATGGAAGTTGCTGGGATTGAAGTCCTACCGCAAATTCTGCTCGGCAAGGAGGTCAACACTGGCATAAATTACGAGATACGGACGAGATACTTGCCAACAACGATCTCTCTGTCCCAATCAAGCCACATGCGGAAAACACCGTCATAGTGATTGCTTTTGTCTCGGCACGTCATGATGATTACCATTATATTTAAGGACGTATCCTTCCTATCAGGTGGGACACTTTCGTGTCAGGCAGGTCGCCCTTTTATTACGAAATGGCGGCAGTGCTTGTAGTTCATCAAGTTAGGCCATCTGAGTAGTCTGATAAACTCACCACCGCGTGCTCTCGATGCACTATGCCCCCCACTACTGACACGTGCAAGGCCAATGTGCTGAACTGCACAAATAGCAGCGGGCCTCGCATTGCATCTTCGAGGGACTGCCCCTTGATTCGAAAGGAATAACAATATTGAAGAAATCGGTTAGATGCCACTTGTCTAACCGTGAAGCGGTCGCATCTATTACGCCACGGCTATCCCGTCGCCGACGTCAGTGAAGAAGCTCAAAGCTTTCGCACCGCGCGAACAACATTCAACATCACCACCTCTCTGCCGCCCAGGCCACATGCAGTAGCCACGAAGGACAAACGAGCTTCGCTTCATCTTACCTCCCGAGGCCACACGCACCTGTTGAGCGATATCGGACTTCGACAGCAAGTAACAATTTTTCCGTTCCTCATAAACCGACGGATAAAGATAAACTACTTGGGCTCATGCTGAGCTTACTGATGAGTGCTATTTATGAACTACAGGAAAAGCAGCCGGAACCAAGAGCTTGAAGTGCTTAAAAGTGCAGGATGACCTTAATTAAGTTTTGGCAAGCCTCCATCAGTACTGTGCTTGAGAGCTTATTACCATGCCCCGTCGACTACAGTGATCGCTCAGGGTTGACGCCAGAAGCGCCTGCCTATTTTATGGGAATGCTAGAGGTTTGAGGTCACGTATTTCTGATTTCTGGCAGTTCATGTTTGAAAACAGCTTTCCTATAGTGACTATCTGTGAACCGAAATTGTCGGCAATCATAAGACTGTCAGCACATGAATATTCAGGTTGAACCACGTGCGTGTGTCCGAAGTAGTAAGATTCTCGTTTACATTCGCAACGACCTTAATTATTTGGCTCAGCCCGTACCGCCACACGGCAACAACAAATACGTGTGTCTTACTGTTCAAAAGAAGGGGCTGTCTTTTACACTTATCGGCGTCTAACTTTTCGCAATAACGCATTCTGATTGCTAAAGAATAAATGATGTTTGCACTGCGACACCAAGTCTTTGGATAATAACCGAGGACTTGAACGCTCACCACCATATAGAGGGAAGCTCGAGAATAAATTGAAAGTTCACTCATATCCTCTGCATCAGACCACGACATTTGTCTTCTAATTGGGGGAAGCCCAACATTTCTGCGAGGAACGAAGTACAGTAGACACCTAGGTTTGAAATTGGTGTCACATAGCCTCACTTCGGTTGTGCAGTGGTACTGGTATCTGAACTTACGGAAGTAATCATATTCCAACCTTTGTTAAAATTTATGGGCTAGAAGCCGCAATACAGGTTTTATCTCAACAAATTGACTGGTCAGGTATTGAAGATCCTGTAGATTACACATGCCAGAAACCTAGGGAAAACACGGGGAACGCGGGAGATGGAAATTCAAGACGATGGGCAAAACGAGGACGAGGTGAAAGCAGCCAACGTTTCAACAAGTGGCTTTCCTCGCTACAGTATATATAGGTGGGGCTCTCTTAAAGGGGAGAGGGTGTAAGGCGGGAGGGTGCGGCAATGAGGGAAGGTGTGTTAGCGTTTCGATTTGAGAGTAAAGGAATGCTGTACACAAGGCCAAGGCCAGCCCCCCCCCCCCCCCCCCCCTTCCACACCTTCACTCGTTGGCGCACCCTCCTGCCTTACACCCTCTCCCCTTTAGAAGAACCCCACCTAGATATAGTGTGGCGAGGAAAGCATACGTCGCCTTGAAGAACACAAGTCCACTTGTCGAAACGTTGGCTCCTGCTTTCACCTTGTTCTTGTTTCGCTCATGTCAGAAACCTGTCACACGCAGGTTAGAATGCATAATTGCCGACGCAATCCACGATTGTGCGCGTTGTTTCGCAGATTCATCGACGCGTACAATCTAATATTGAAATGGAAATGCTCCGTGCGCTACATCGGTAAGCTGAAAGGAGAGACAGGCGCGCGAAGTCAATTCACGACCACAGAGCAGCTCGGTGCATCCAAAAGAAGATACAGCGCAATATGCATGTTAGAGGATCAAAGATGGAAATGCTTTTGTGAGCTATTGGACTGCCGGAGGCCACTGTCCCGAGTAATGCGAACACTACAAGGTCTGCGCTCATGTTCCCAGTAAGACACCTTTTGAACACCACTGCCCTGTATTAAAACCGCTTGAGGTAGACGTTGCATAGATATTCTATGAGAAAATCACCGGCGGTATAGTATTACTCACCGTAAATGTTTTACATGACAGTCCTGGTCCACGAGAAACAAGTACAGGCACCACATTTCCTATGGCAGAGCTAGAAACTGCTATGGCGCACTCTAAGTGTCCGTCTTCACCAGGGCTCGATGAAATAACACACTACTTTGCTACACCTATGTCAAGAAGCAGGAAGACAACTGCTAAGCCTTTCTAATAGGTTATTGCAATATAACATCGTTATTGCGGTATGAAAACAGGAGAAAAGGGCACACAGGGACACAGAGCACCGCCTGTGTCCCTCTGTGTGTTCTTTTGTCCTGTATATTAAACGCACTACTGTAATCCTATTCAACATGCGTTACCAACAAGCCCACATTGTGACCATCTGATAGCACATTTCCACCCAACGCTTGACTGGATCACAAATGATGACTGTCTCGGTGATAATATTATTAAAGCTAGGAAAGCACCTCAACTCACTTCAGCGCATCAGACGGAATACTAGGAAACCCAGTATCCTTGAACAGGAGGGAGAAAATATGGTTGTAGACACAGGAGCTTGTTTCCGGGATCACCTTAAGATTGTGGAGGCGCAGCATATGATGACGTTTCAATCGTTCATTTGTATGCATTTCAACCGCAATTTTTAAAAAGAAAGTTGTGCATCCTGGCAAATTCAACGTAAAGTGGGAGGCACAATTGGCTTTTGTGTGACTAGTAACCTAGTAGGCAACGTCGTGGCGGGTAGCCATTAGTGTTGTTTTACGAAGGCTTACGTAATGCCGGCGCGTCAAATAGAAATCGAAGTCCAGGAACACTCCTGGCAGCCCATCACAACGCATTCGAGTTGAAGACGAACGCTCCTAAGTGCAAACAATACTGCTGTTAGAACAAACTCTCATGATGCATTGTTCTGATTCGAAGCGGAACCTCAAAGTCTTTAGATCGCTCGTGACTGTCTTTCATGAAGACATCGATTCACCGCTTATTTTCTTCCGAGTTGGGTGGCAACTAATCATGCCCACAAAAAGAAAAAGTAACAGGCCTGCGCGGCCCACGCAGCACAGTTCCAGCGTAAGCTGAAGCAGCGGGGACATAGGAATTCCATAGGAACTCCGGGTGCATAGGGACTGAACTGCCCACCCGCCGTCGACGGCGAGGTACGGCTTGTGCTGCACCCTGCAAAGCGGTAGGCTGAGCCCGGCGCTGCCTCGTTTCAGCGGCGCTCGTAGCTAGCTCTACGATTCTCTTCATCAGCAGTGGTTCGGACCTTGATAACAGGCACAATAATGTGTACCGAAGAAGAAACACAGGTATCGATTGAGACTACGCGGCACACATGTCACATCCCTTAACACGGGGCATGGTACAATGCAACTGCTACATGTCGTGACACATTGTGGAATAGAACTCAACTACAATGCAAAGTTCGCACGTATCGAGGCTACGCGGCGCGCATCTCTCATTGCGTCATAAGTGGCAAGACGCGAGAGTGATGCTGCAGCTGCCGAAGATGTTTATTTATTCCCGTTGTATTTGACACAACGCCGTGAGACATAGCCATCTAGCATTCTTCTTTTAATCAGGCACGCTATACATGTTATTCATTCTAGCATTTCGGTATATATCTCCTAAACGTCGTTTTTTCTTCCTGAAAACTTTTCGGTCTAACTCCTACCGCTACCTATGCAACTGCTACATGGTGTGCCACCTGGTGCAGTTACTATGCGACTGCAATGCAAACTGTGCACTTATCGGCATAAGGCGGCGCGTATCTCACATCACGTAACTCCTCGCGCGCTAAGACGCGCGCATAGGGCATTTCTCGTGAGCTGCCAGCAAGCGCTGGCATAGCACAGTGGCATAGCAGCCGACTTTTGCTCAGCGGGCCCCGCGTAGGTTCGACCGCGAATTGGGTATTTTTTTCTCATTTCTGGCGATAGCGACGACGAACACCGGCGGTTGTGGAGAACATCGCTCACCAAAACGGCTGTTGGAATGAGCCCATGTGGTCTTACGCTGCAAAAAGAATGGCCGTTTAGACCCAACGACGTACAACAGCGATAGCAACGTTTCGTGTTTTTTGACAACGTTACGCGAGTGCTACATGTTGGAATCTTGGAACAACGTTAACATAACGTTAATCCATAAGAAATGGGACGCCAAAGGCTTCAAAAATTATAGACCCATCAGCTTACAGTCCATTGCCTACAAAGTATTTACTAAGGCAATCGCAAATAGAATCAGGAACACCTTAGACTTTGTCAACCAAAGGACCAGGCAGGATTCCGTAAAGGCTACTCAACGATAGACCATATTCACACTATCAATCAGGTGATAGAGAAATGTGCGGAATAGAACGAACCCTTATATATAGCTTTCATTGATTACGAGAAAGAGTTTGATTCAGTCGAAACCTCAGCAGTCATGGAGGCATTACGGAATCAGGGTGTAGACGAGCCATATGTAAAAATACTGAAAGATATCTGTAGCGGCTCTACAGCCACGGTAGTCCTCCATAAAGAAAGCAACAAAATCCCAATAAAGAAAGACGTCAGGCAGGGAGATACGATCTCTCCAATGCTATTCACAGCGTGTTTACAGGAGGTATTCAGAGACCTGGATTGGGAAGAATTGGGGATAAAAGTTAATGGAGAATACCTTAGTAACTTGAGATTCCCTGATGCTATTGCGTTGCTTAGTAACACCGGGGACCAATTGCAATGCATGCTCATTGACCTGGAGAGGCGAAGCAGAAGGGTAGGCCTAAATATTAATCTGCAGAAAACTAAAGTAATGTTTAACAGTCTCAGAAGAGAACAGCAGTTTAAGATAGGTAGCGAGGAACTGGAAGTGGTAAGGGAATACATCTACTTAGGACAGGTAGTGACCGCAATCATGAGACTGAAATAATCAGAAGAATAAGAATGGGCTGGGGCGCATTTGGCAGGCATTATCAGATCATGAACAGCAGGTTGCCATTATCCCTCAAGAGAAAAGTGTGTAACAGCTGTGTCTTGCCAGTACTCACGTACGGTGCAGAAACCTGGAGACTTACGAAAAGGGTTCTACTTACATTGAGTCCGACGCAACGAGCTATGGAAATAAGAATGATAGGTGTGACGTTAAGGAATAAGAAAAGAGCAGATTGGGTGGAGGAACAAACGCGATATAATGACATCTTAGGTGAAATCAAGAAAAAGAAATGGGGGCATGAGCAGGACATGTAATGAAGAGGGAAGGTAACCGATGGTCATTAAGGGTTACGGACTGGATTCCAAGGCAAGGAAAGCGTAGCAGGGGACGGCAGAAAGTTAGGTGGGCGGATGAGATTAAGAAGTTTGCAGGGACAACATGGCCACAATGAGTACATGGCCGGGATGGTTGGAGAAGTATGGGAGAGGCCTGTGCCCTGCAGTGGGCGTAACCAACCTGATGATGATGATGACATGTTGGGTTGATGTAGCCCGCAGGGCTGTTTCTGATGTGCAGAAGGTAAAAGTGAACCTTGGATTTTTTCTTTGGTCAATATTCTCATATGATCTTCACATATTTCTGCACTGCATTGGTGTAAGCGCTTAATTTAGGTTGGTGAAGACCTGGAATGATTATAAACAAATAAGCGCTAAATGCGCATTTGCTGTCGCACATTTCACATACTTTTAAGTTTGAGGTCCAAGGTGCCCGCATTTATTGCACCTGAGAGCCTCACCCTAAGTACCATTCTATTTTTCACTGCGTAATGTTGGCTTATTTCAAACCATTTTACACGAGTTTTCATGACTGTATTTAAGCTTGTATCTCTGGCTTTGTAGTTTTATAAGTAGACCTAGTTGGCTGTACGCACTCGGACACATTACCGACTGGAACCACTTTCCAGAGTTGCTAGTTACCATTCCTGATGACAACTTGTTTAAGTCAGCCTGACTGGTCATTTTAGCAGCATAACAGAGTAATGCATCAAACATGTGCTTTCGTGCTTTTAGTGTTGCTTTGCTTTGTTTATTTGCCTCTCTCTAATCACGGTAACAACTCGCATATTTAAAGAAGCATAATAACATGTTTATATGTCGATTTGTAATTGTGATTAAGATGTACTCCACTACTTAATGCCTTTTGTGGGTATTGAGTATAACAATAAATAACCTTGTATTTCACGATAAACCGCGCATTTATTCACATGTAATCTACAATTTGTGTGTGGTTGTGCACCTCTTCACATAATGAATACCGACCACCACAACTAATAACACTCATAAAATTATGTCAATATTTAAATTTATTATTTCCAGCAGCTGACACATTTTGTATGCCGTGTTATAGTGTTAGAGGTGCAAGAGGAATTCACGAAAATTCTAGGATTACGGAAGTTAGGGCGAGGCGCGCAGAACGTTACAGATGACGGTTACCGCGGACAGGAGAAATGGTTGTGGATGAATTTATACAAGAGTAAGGAATCACAGTATTTCCGCCTTACTTCTAGGGGTCTAATATTAATCATGCGTAGTACACGCTCACAGGCATAAAATAAATGACGTCCGAGAAATCGATCTACAGGATACAAATAAAACGTCGCTGAACACATTAAATTTTTCCAACGTTGGTCAAATTAACATAGTTCCATACAGCAGAAGTAAACTCTACCTTCCAGCAGACAAAAGGACAATGCGAGAGAATAACGCAGTTCACATTCCTTAACCTTTTAGTCATCGTCGATACGAGGCCTAACCTCCTGTAGGATGCATTAACGACGCTTGAAACTTGTCTTTCGAAATTTAGCTAGGAGTCATCCAATATTCTTAAGCAGCGCGTACAGCTCGCTGTTTTCAGAGGAATGGTGTCAAGTGAGTATTCGTATAGTAAAGGGTGCGTTTTGAGATTAAAGGAAACAAGTGTTTCCAGGGGCAACTTGTCTATGTGGGCACATACCCTGCGGCCCATGTTGTATTGACAAGACACCCACGAGCACACTGGCCATTTCTATTATAAAACTTGTAAAACTGCGTTAAAGAAGTTAGACAAACCCAAGATTCGCAAGATGTTCGCCAGATTATTCAAGAATGCTGATCGCAATATCAGGTTTTTCGCAGTTTAGAATTCGAATCGGCGCACAAAAAATAAATACCAGGGTGCTTATTATTCACCGTAAAATGGAAATTTCTGCATCCTATTTGGTGTAAAACGCAGTTTGGGGTTGTTTGTAAAGAAAAGTGGACATTTGCTTCCTCGCGAAAGAACATATTTGTCGCAATACATAAGATTTGCACAACCATTATTAGCAGTGAATGGGTCCACAATGTTCATGAAGATAGCATGGGTGCTATTACGATCAGCAACAAACAACTATAGCTGGAAGAAGAAAAAGTGTTTCTATAATTTTCTTGTTAAATTCTTAAAATTTATCTGACTTCATTCGTTCAGCCATTCAAAATTTCTAAATAAGGATTCCTTGCAGACTCGGATAATCATTTCACTTAAATCACCCGATTCTTGGCCAATTCCCTATAGTGGGTGCGAGCCACTCCCTAAGGGAAGCAGAGCAAAGTAAAGCTTGCGTCCAGCTTCATTTCTCGCCAAATTTGACCTATCACCAAAGTCTATAAATTATGCGGACGTAGGTATTGAAGCTATCAGGACTATTCTAAATTAAAGTCATGATATTTTAAAGAAAATTTGACTTGTTGGAGCTGCGAGAAATACACTCTATTCTGAAAGCAATGTTTCAAGTTTTGTCATTCTTCTGTTTTTTAGGTTTTCTACAATATAAATGGGCTATGCATGTTGATAAGAGAGGGCACGGCAGCGTTCATCGGAACATGTCACATTTTGCATGGCTCGTTGTGCAGGTCAGTTTTCACAATTCATACCATTGCTTACGTACCAGTTGTTACGGTCTTGTGATGCTGCCGTGCCCTCGCACTTGCATAAGCATTCTTGATGATTGTTGGTCTGTGTTCTTACTTCTCTTATGTGGTGATGTGGAAACGAGTCCCGGTCCTCGCGGTGATAATGAACCAACACTTAGCACAATCTTGGCAGAAAAAAAGAGTCTGCGACTTGCCGATTCAACGCGCGACGCTACCCTTGCTGAAATTAACGAAAAGCTGTCCAAACTAGACGAAGTTGTCACGATATCCAAGGCAAACGAAGAAAAGATACTTAAGCTCGAGGAAACAGTACAGCACTTGCAGAATGTTCTGGCTGCACAGGGAAAACAACTGATAGATTTTGAGGACCGCAGCCGTAGGAATAATTTAGTAGTCTTCGGAATAAAGGAAGATGCTAGTGAAACCCGGTCCGATCTAGAAAAAAAGCTTCTTCAAGACGTTTGCAAGGACAAACTAAGAGTGAATATTGATTCTCTGGAACGTATACACAGAATTGGCAAAAAACGCGATAATCAACCAAGGCCTGTTGTTCTTCGACTCTACAACTATAACGAAAAAATAGCCGTACTTACAAATGGCCACAAACTGAAAGATTCCGGAGTGTCAATATCTGAAGACTATTCGCAGGCAACTGTAGAAATACGGAAACTGCTTTGGCAATCCTATAAGAGCGAAAAACGACCCGGTGACAAAATAAAGCTCGTCCGCAACAAACTGCATGGAAATGGTAACATTTATGCGTGGGACGAGTAGAACAACTGCAGGGTATTGCTGCACAAAGCAGCCCACACGTCCCAAGATTAACGAACAGATACCACCGCACGCGTTGTGGAAAAATCACTTCGATTAACATGTTTGAATGCGCAAAGTTTGTGCAACAAGCAAGACCGGCTCGAACACTTATTACTCTTCTATGATCCACACGTGGCGATTATATCTGAAACTTGGCTTCATGCCGACATTCCCGATAGCTGCGCCGTACCGCCTTCATACACATGCTACAGAAAGGACCGCGCCACGAGGGGCGGCGGAACAGCGATTCTCGTTAAAGGGAAGCTGAAAGGTTTTCCAGAAAAAATGAGTGAATATCTGTACATAATGGTTTTCAACCCTCCGAATTCGAATATCGTATCGAAATTGAGCGAAAGAAAGCGCAAATATATTTTATTTCGACGAAAAGTGCAGCAGCGGACACGCCCAGCTCGCGCGTCTCGTTTCCGCCTGTGATTGGTCGGGCTCCTCGTGACGTCAACTCTAGTAACCGACCGCTGCCGCTACACATGAAGCGCGGTGCCAGGTAGTTTGGTGCTGTTTTTCTGAGACGGTAATGGAAAATTTAGAGAGACTGCGTTTTTCTGAGGAGTTCGGCGTTACTCCCTACATGTACGAGCCGATTGCGAAGAGCCGGCCTCTCGAAGAAGCAAACGATGCTGGTGCGAGCAGTGCTTTCGACGTGAACGAAAGCAAAGTCTTGGGATCTCCTTGTGTTGGAAATGCTCGTTGGTGAGCATGTTTTTTGCAAAGCGATCTATTGATCTCGCCGATCTTTCGCCGATCTAGTGAGCTCGTTTCCGGTCAAACAACTGTAGTGTTGTGTTCCTGCATGCCTCCTCGTGGAACGTAAGCGGGGATGCGATCGTCGGCATTTGTGCGCTGTGCAAAGCTGTCGGCAATCTACAAAGACGGTTTAAACGCGTGGAAAGCTTCCCGGTTCATGCAGTACGTGTAGTGACCTTCATCTGTTGACTACCACTCACGTTGACTACCACGCACGTTCACTACAACTCTACATACACGCAGACGCACCAACAAAGAAATGCAGGGTCGATCGAAGCAGATTACGATGGCACGCACGCAGAAACAAGCGCGGTCAGGCACGGTCGCGGACGCTGCGAAGGAACGAAACACTAGAGTTGACGTCACAACACCGCGGTTTCCGGTCTCCGCTTGCATCGTCAGCGTCAGCAGCAGCGCGCGGCATTCGACGGGGGGTGGAGCTACAGCGCAATTTCAACCGACGATTACGCTGCTCGTAATTGAAACCCCCCCCCCACCCCAAATTTTACCTACATGGTTTATAAGGTTTCCGCATCCGTATATGAGCGTCTTATTGAACTCGACAGACTCTTCAGCTTCCCTTTAAGGCTGGATTGTCTTCTGTCCTTTTGCCCGATGTTTCCACCTTTCATGAAAGCGTTTCGTGTAGGCTGATGTTCTCAGGTAACCAAATAACTATTGTTGGTATCTATAGGTCTCCTGGGGCGGGACCAGTATATCTACTGTAATTATATGATTACCTAGAAAAGTATTTAAATCAGAATATTAAGATTGCAGGTGACTTTAATCTTCCCCATATTGATTGGGGCACCATGAAGTTTAGTCCCCCCGATGCGCATAGTTCAGAAGTACAACTTGATATATTGTTGGCGTATAATCTAGTCCAGACTGTACACTCACCTACACGCGTAACTAGTTCAGCTCCCTCAATTCTAGACCTCATTTTATGTTCCGCAGGCATAAAAAATTGCATTACTGAAGTTTACGAAGGCATTTCTGATCAGAAACTAGTCTACTTTAACTGTATGCTCCCACGCCAACTGGGAACGTCCACGCCAAAATTACATACTTTAAAGCATTTTGACGCAGTAGACAACCCACGTAGTATGCACTTTCTGCAAGATGCCCTCTTATCGTTTTGTGAGGACGACGTAAATGCGTTGTGGGCGAGGTTTAAGTACCTCTGCGATTACTGCATAGGAAACTTTGTACAGGAAAAAGTAAGGAAACTAGGGAGCACAAACCCTTGGTTAACCCGAGAACTAATACAATTAAAACGAAAAATCAAGCGCTGCAGGAAGAAAAAGAATAAAAATGCGTCACTAATTACAGAATTAGGCGCCTCCTTCAAGCATAGACTGCAAAAAGCAAGAGACAGGTATTTTTCGGAGACACTTGGCCGTTTTGGAACGGAAAATCCTCGAAAATTCTGGCAGTACCTTTCGAGTAAGGACAATAAGAAGTTAGACCAAGTAACGGTTGACGGGCAAGTTGCCATGGAAAAAAAAAGGAAATGGCAGACAGGTTCAACCTCCATTTTCAAAGCGTATTTTCCAGACCAGATGCAAGGATTGATAACACGTCGGTTAGTGATGGCGCAAGCAACATTACCATCTCTTTGGAAGGTGTTACCGAACTTCTATTGCCATTAGATACAAAAAAATCAGCCGGCCCTGATAACATACCCGCAGCATTCTTAAAAAGGTATGCAGAAATTCTGGCCAGATTTCTCGTCGTAATCTTTCAAAAATTTGTAGAGTCAGACGTCGTACCCCATGACTGGCGTGTTGCTCGTGTTGTACCCGTATTAAAAAAAGGAAATCCATCGGACATCAATAATTACCGCCCCATATCTCTCACCTCTATTCCTTGCAAACTAATAGAGCATATTATACTCAAATACCTTAACAGCTTTTTAGACACGAATAAAATAATTAGCAACAGGCAACATGGCTTCCGGCAACGTTTTTCCACTACTACACAACTAATTGATACCGTGCATAATCTAACAAAAACTCTCGACAGTGGCGGTCAGGTAGATATAATTTTTATGAATTTCTCCAAGGCGTTTGATAGGGTTCCTCACTACAAATTAATAACCAAAATGATAGAAATAGGTATTCCTTCCTGTATCATCGCTTGGGTTATGTCATATTTACAAAATAGAAAACAATATGTGGAAATTGATGGCAACTGCTCCTGCTTCTTAGATGTTCACTCTGGTGTTCCTCAGGGCTCAGTCTTGGGGCCTGTTTTATTTAATATTTATATTAACGACCTGTTAGATATTCTGGAACTAAGCACGTCGGCCAGGTTATTCGCCGATGACTGCATTATCTTCAAAAGTATTCATTCTGTATCCGATCAACTTGTCCTAAATTCGAACTTGCAGCTCATTGGAGACTGGTGTAACAAGTGGGATATGACAATTAATTATGACAAAACCGTTTATTTATGTGCTACGAGTAAGATCAACAAAATGAAATTTACGTATGGCATTGGGGATAACAGAATTAGTCAAGTGGAAGAATATAGATACCTGGGCGTCACTTTAACATCTGATCTTAAATGGTCATCCCATATCTCCAACATCTGCTCCTCTGCAAGGAAAAAGGTAGGTTTCCTAAAACATAAATTAGGCAATTCTTCAAGCGTACTTAGACTTCGAGCTTACAAATCAATTGTTAGACCTACTCTTGAATACGCCAGCATAGTATGGGACCCACACAACACAATCAACATAGATAAACTAGAAAAATTCCAGAGATTAGCAGTAAGGCTTATATATAACCGGTATAAGCGAAGGGACTCTCCGTCTGCCATGTTACATCAGGCAGCCCTTGAGCCATTGGCTGAAAGAAGAGAGGCTGCCCGGCTGCGCTTTTTTCACCCCTTGTATTTTCAAAAACTAGGCATTCAGCCACAGGACTACTTCGAAAGGGACACAACCAGACCC
Organism: Dermacentor andersoni; assembly: GCF_023375885.2. NCBI lineage: Eukaryota > Metazoa > Arthropoda > Arachnida > Ixodida > Ixodidae > Dermacentor > Dermacentor andersoni. The sequence goes on from NC_092816.1 coordinate 148,176,779, forward strand.
TCACGACATAAACATAGTCATAGCATCAAGCCAATATTTGCCCGCACGAATTTCTTCAAACATTCATTTTTCCCTAAAACAATATCAGACTGGAATTCCATGCCTCATGACTCGCCTCTCCTTTCTTCAACTTCTTGGGAGCCTGTATATAGGTATGTATATGTATGGTTAGAAATGATGATTAGTTATTAACTGTGCATAGTGTGCTTCTTTGTCTATGTACCTGTGTTTGGGGCACGTACTCTCACAAATTATATTTGCCTCGTAACCTTGTTTAGTGTTATTATTATATTTTCTGGATCTAAATTGTAACTTCACCATTGTTGCTCATCCTAAGACATAGCGCTTACTAACAAATGTATGTACCCTCTCCTGCTTGGACCGATCCAGTCTGCAGTATTTTGTAAATAAAATAAACAAAATAAATAAATAAATTGTACTAGTAGCGGCAAAGTGTGTGATTATGATGCGCGAGAACAATGGCTCCTAAAACGGCAACAAAGCGCTCCTTTCGAAACGCAATATTAAGAATGAAATAAAAAAACTTCATTCAATAAGGGTTAATATTACATTTGTTACTATCACGTAGGGCCAAACAACGTTACTAGACTAGCTTCAGTTGTAAAACTCCCCGCCCGCGCGCTTACAGCCGCTGTCGCCACTTCTCTGACAGCCGCCAGATGGCAACGCTGTTCCATCGGGCTCCACTGCAGACGCCTTGTCACAGCCTTGAGCTCGTGCGGAACGGCAGTTTGCGCGTGTTTCACGCTCGCTGGCATTCTTCCTTGTCCGAATTAGTGATACCACGAGAAAGCGGTATCCACCTACAGCGATAAGATTTATCGCGCCAGTTCGTTAATACTGAAAGAAGGGTAAACTGCACAAAAGGAAGAAACGCATACAGCGAAGCGCAGAAGTTGCGTTTCTAAATGTCGTGTGTTTCTACCTGTCGTCTTAAAAAGAAAGATGAGGTCGGTCTTTCTACACACAAGCCACAAAAAAAAAAGAAAGGAAGAAAGAAAGAAAAGAAGAAAAAGAAAGAAGTCGGATTTTTTCTTCCGTGAAGATGCTTATTCAGCGAAGCTGAAACGTGCGGCCCCTGTTTTTATCACTGGGTTAATCCCGAGGGTTCATTAAAGTATTTCTCAGTTATGAGGTTACACACACAATCGGCTGCGACGGAGAGAACGACGTCACTGACGGTATGCACGCAGTCCGCAGTTGTCGCTTGCGTTCGATGTCTCGAGTTAGCTCGGCGGCGTGGTTAGCAGCCTTCGCCTGCGATTTGCCGCTTGTGATTCTTCGAAATTAAATTTCTTCAAAATTAAATCTTTCCGTTACGTAAGACCATGAGTGGCTCATACCCCCTTAAACGCGGCCTCCCCATTACAACGACAGAAGTGAAGTGAAATTCTACGCTGGCAAGATGAACGGCCACGCAGCCAGCTGTGCAAGACGACGACGAACGCGGGAGCAGTGGCACGAGCGCGTGCCGTTGATTTCGCAGAGAGTTCCCGGTTGGCACGAGGAATCGCTCTGTTTCACGCCGAGCGAAGCGTCGCATTGCTGGGAGCACAGAAAAAGTGGTGCGCCGAACTGTCGACATCGTTCCGATAGCGGCCTATGCAGCCAGGTGCGCAGCACGTCGGCATCGTCTGCTGATATTCTTAAGAAACTCGGCGAAGGCTACAGTTCCACGGATGACATACTTGCTGAAATTCGCTGTCAACAACAAACGACAGAATACACCAACGCTGCACCGATTGCTTAGTCCGGCCCGCCCGCGTAGCCGGCTAGTGAGGAAGTGAAGCCGGGCGCGACTGCAGCGCCACGAAGGCGCGGGTGGGTGGCGGTTCCGCGCAACGGCGCCGAGTTTTAAAATTGAAGCTAGTCTAGTAACGTTGGGGCCAAACTCTGAAGCCTCTGTTTTCTTGGACGACGGACTAACGTGACGTGAGCGATCCTTCATGTATCCTCACCACGCAGTAGCGACGAGGCAAGCAAGCATATTCAAATAGCTACATTGTTGAGTCCTCTCGAAAGTAGCGCTTTCATAATAGAAGAAACGGTTGCCACCGATCCCCATGCATAGCTTTAAATATTGTTAAGAATAGTTAGTCTAAGTCATTCCTTTTTTTTAAAAAAAGCGAGCATTAATACACACAGGTGTGGACACTTTTTCAATTTTTGTCTACGTCAGAATCGCCATGCATGAGCACAACACTGGAGATTGCCAAGCAAAGTATTTCTCATTAAATGTATCGCATCAGGGACTTTAAGGTGATAATAAAAAATACCTACTTAAATAAATAAATACGAGAACAACAGCCTCCAAACAGCTCCATCTAACAGCTGCTTTGCGATGTGAGCTCCGTTCCTTCAAGCTGGGTTCGCGTCTCAGTGCCTGAGAGATCCAAGCGACAGGTCACGTACGCCGGTAATAATGACATTGGCATGCATTGATGCTATATGCCTTACAAGACTAGGAGCGAGTACGGCAGCGTGGTGGCATTTTCGAGCTTGTTACACGCTGAACGAGCACCAAATAAGCCTTGTCAACGTGCGTCTAAGAAATACATCTTTCCTGATTGTCGTAAGCTGGACCTGTCTGTAATAAAGACTTCATTGCTAAAGTTAGGCAGGTTTCACAGTGTCGGCCCTAACGGTGTAGAAGTATTGAAATTGCTGAATAGCATAGCTCTCTTAGGAAATAGCTTTCAGTTGAAATATAAATGCAAGTATTCAGTCGCAGTTTATTTCTTTATTAGAGAGAGCAAAGGTGAGCTCGTTGCCAAAGCAGGGCCGGTCAAAATGTCATGCTTGTTACGCAACTTTGCTGGGCCGCAGATCGTGTGCAGCACAAGCAATGCGGTGGTGGCGCTGCTCAACGTTTCGTTTTAGTCTTTTTCTTTTAACGAGGGCTTAAAATTCTTTATCGACTTGCTTCAATGGTCAGGCGGCGCAGCGATCGGCTCAGCCATCAGCGCCACCGTGTCTGTTCTGCGAAACACTGAGGCGGCAATTGCTACGAAGGCATGCTTTTGCGGCGCTCGCTTGAATGATGTCCGTCGTTCTGCGTTGTAGATTTGAGGCAGTCGAAAACCTCGAAGCCCATTTCCGACCACCGACGCTTCAAAAAGGACATCAGCTTTACGGCAACCATGCATATCGTGTCAGAGAGGTAAACAGCACGAACATCTCAGCGAAGTGCTTGTCGCAACACAGTAAGCATACTTACGACGTCGAACTGCAAGTAAGTTGATATATAATAATTTTATTGCACTTGAGTGTGCACATACGGCCGTAGATGTTTTTCAACTGTCAATTGTGGAGGAGGAAAGAGAAGAGCATAAGGCAGAGAGATTAACCAGAATAACGTCCGGTTGGTTACCATTTGTAGCTTAATTACTTGGAGCGTGCCTTGCATCTCTCACTTCTAGAAAAGGTAGAAAAGTAGCAAAAGAAAAGGTAAGACTCGTGTCCCCGTCCGTCCCTCTCTCTCTCTCTCTCTTTGTTCTCGTTTATCGTACGCTACGTATAAGAAGTGTACTTGCACCTGGCGTCCGTGCCGGTATACCACCGGCACTTCTCACGCTTTCGTTCACGTTGACAGTTCGCTCGCGATGTACTACGTATACGTGTGCCACCACGCGTCATGCCTAACGCTCACCTGTGTTTTTTTTTTTTTCGTTCACCGTCTTCATCTACAGCTGTCGATCACGCCTCGAACGATACTGAACGGGACATGTACGTGTCGTTACGGCGCTCTTGGTGAATGTAAACACTGCGGAGCGGTGTTTTAGCTCAACATGCACGAGGACCTGTCGTGTACAAGCAGCCTACAGTCGTAGGAAAAACGATAGAGAAAGCCCAACTGTGACGACAAAGTGCCACAGAGAGCTGTTTGGAAATAGGATGCTCACGCTTTCTGTTCTATATGCTTTCGCTATATTATATGGCCTCTTTATCCCAGCTTATGTACACGCTCCGATTTCTTTTTCTGTTCAGTCTACACGTGAATAGAAACAGGTGTTTTTCGCTAAGGCATTATTGCAATCCAAATTAACGAAAAAAGTGCTCTTAATTACTCATGCAGTGTTCATTGCTACATACAGGCACATCATTACTATTTATTATTTCACAAATTTCAATTAGAATTTCTTGCTTGAACCAAAGACGGGTCACTTATAGGGAAAGTTTATCCTTTTTACTTTGCAACCTGACATAATCAAGCAAGCAATGTTTTTCTTCCCGCTTCCTGTCTAAAAATCTACTCCTGTGTGAAGTCGAATCACTCTTTCTGTGTATTATTTTAATGCCCTATGCTCTTTCATGTTCTCCTGTTTGCAGACAACAACAGTCGCCTTTGTGCGAAACAAGCAGCCTGCATAGCTGCCACCTTCCTATGTCACCCAACATTTTGGGGGCATCGAATCCCCTTTTGCAATGGCACTTTAGGACATGGAGAAGAGTAAGGCGGAAGTCAGGCGTGGCGAAATTCTCCTTGGCATTTTTGAAAGGGTGGGAAGAATAGTGCTGAGCAAAACGCTTAGCGCACTGCTTTAGCTACCAGACAGACCACTTCACATGCTGGAAGAGCAAGGTGACTTCCCTATGTAACCATAGCTCCAAGGAACCATCTAGAAGGGCTGACACCAGAGTAGAGGGCTCGCATACAAGGATTTCGTTGTATGCAAGTCTGTTAATGAGCTATGCGTTCTGATTGCTGGCCAGTCAAGTTGTCGGAGGTAACAATGGTTCAGAAAGCATTGCATAGGTATATTTCTGACATGTTCTTTTCGTTATGTTTATGTTGTATATATACGTGTATGCAGGTGGCACAAGGAACGTAAAGCGCGCATCAGCAGCACAGCAACTCATAACATTTTGCGTACCCGCTAAGGTCATAAAGAGTTCCTTCACAGCCTTTCCAGTTCCAATTTTTTTTTCGTCTGAGGCTACAACATATGGTACGTTTTGAGATTGTTGGGTCTAAGCTACATAATTTACATGTGTGTGTTCTATATTAGCAATACATATGGAGCCAGTAGCCAGGAAGGACTTTGAGCAGCAGCGTGGTGTTACGATGACAAAGGTGAGCACTTCACTTGCGTCTTCTTGAGAGCTCAGTGCATACTACTTTGTGATAACACATAAAAAATTTAATAGTTGGAATCATTTTCAACGATGCAGTGTTTAATGTTACAGTACATGTCATTATGTATCCTGCTGCATATTTTCACAGGCAGCCTGTAGGTGAACTGACAACATATCAAAGTGAATTGCTATCCTTTATGCTGATGTGCACAGCATGACAGCGGACCTGAAAGGCTCGAGGGAGACAAGTGTTTGCCTTCGTTGTGCCTTTCTGTCCATTGTTGCGCTGTGCATCCCGTCATGGATTACCAACTATCCCAGTCTCACACCCTGCTTTTTGTGCATATTCATCAAATTCTGTTAATATTGTAAAAATATATGTTTTATTAACCCTTTATCCTGTCTATTTAAGCACCCTGTGTATGTGTTCTTCGTCTGTTCACTTCTGTTCGCTGGAACTGTGTTATTATGGATATGAACCAACTAGCCCAAATATACGTCATGACTGTAAGAAAACCTGAGGAAATGTTGGCAATATATAAATAAGGAATGGGCAAAGAAATGATCTGTGCAACAATTTTTGTCTGCGTAACCTAAATGAGCAAAAAATGACATTTCAGGTGGGCCCGCTACTTCATCCGCAAGAGCCGTGGCTTTGTGGAAGCCATGATGCATATTTTTCTATCTCTGGCGAGACCTGCTTGCTGAAGATAAATTGCCCACACAAAGGCATAGACAGAGAGAATTTTGATGATTCAGGGCACATCATCCTTGACTATATGCATCATGTTGATGGAAACCTATACTACGGAAACCACACAGGTACTACATAGAGGCCCAGATTTGTATGTCTCTGCTTAATGCAAAGCAGCGTTTCTTTTTTGTATAATAAAACAAGCAGAGCGGGACCATGCTTGTCTGTAGGGATGATGCCCTTCTTCAAGAAGCTATTTCAACTCTCGAACAATTTTATTTTCAGTAGATTTTGCGTGAACATGCATAGCAGTAAAGTTAGTAATATGAATGATGCCTCACTCTAGAGTGATACTTTATCTATTGAGTAGGGTTTTTCAATGCTTGGTATACAAGTAGAATGCATCTCATTTTATTTAAAAGACATCAGGCTTGCTTTTTTCGATTTACTTAAGGTAACATATTTGTGGTTAGGGAGGTTGGGCAGGGATCAAACGTTGGAAGAGACAGTATAGTATAAAGACTAGTGCAAGGGACTGTTGCCTCCTGGCGGCTATACCATACTCTATATGGGTGAACATAACATGAGACTTCAAAATTTCGGGCGTCGGAACACGCCTCGCATTATATTCTGAGTCACAAAATGAATATAGCAAATTTCTTTTTTTCTTGATTTTCCCTGGCACTTAAAGCTAGAGTGAGCTAGCCTACTAGGCACCCCCGCAATTATTAATGTGCACGAAGCCATGTTTAATTGTGCCACAGGCCTTTCTGCAGTGCTGCGTGTTCAATAACTTTTATGGAATGGAGGACTAAGTAGCTCGTGCCGACATAACTAAGACGTCAACCGTGATGGGTAAATTGTGGCTGCACACGTCCTTTCACTGTATTTTGCCACGGCGATTCATAGAAACAATTAATAATGCCACCAGCGGGCATCCTATTTCGTACGTCGTTTCCTGTTTTTCCGGCGGTCATCAATTGCCGTTATATATGAAATATTTTTTTCCGAGAGACAGAAAGTCCTCCCTCATGTTTTTTAGATGTAAATATAGTACACTGTATGTCATAAGCATTTTAGTACTATCACTGAATCAAACACATGACTTTGTGCTTAGCAGCTACACTCCATAGCCACTGGGTTACTGCCCTTCGTGGGCAACTTAAGTACATACTCCAGCAAAACGCCACGTGTAGAGAAATATATTGTTACGCCCACAAAAGGCGTTACTTTGAAGCCGGGTAGAGTTAGAAGCGATGGCCTTGGTCAACTGAGCGCCTGTCGAGATTCAGCCAGCCAGCCACACGTCGTCGTCCTCGTTCACTACCCTTCGGTGCCCCCGCATACTGTTTGTTGAGGCGTGAACCCACTATGCACCTAAGCGCGTCACATTCGTGAACCCACTAGGCACCTAAGAGCGTCACATTTCCCTCCGCGCAGACGAAGCCCGCCGGGCAAGTCAAACAGGCTGTCGAGAAATAAAGGGCTTTAAACGGGCGACATGCGAAAGTTCAGTCTTTGCTGACCGTCGGCCATTTGATGTGAGACGTGCTATGCGGTAGGTTAATTCGCTGATGCGCTCCGTAATAACATAGGGTCCAACATAGTGGGCCAGCAGTTTTTCACATAGTCCACGTTTCCTGGTTGGTTTCCAGAGCAACACTAAATCACCAGGGTCATATATCACGTGTCGGCGTCGGCGGTCGCAGCGTGCCTTCGAGCGGTCTTGTGAAACAAGAGTGCGTAACGAAGCAAGTCGTCGGGCTTCTTCAGCAAGACAGACTGTCTCTGATATACAAAGATTATCGTGGCTGGAAAACGGGAAGATAGTGTCTAGTGTATAACGAGGCGAACGAGCGTAGAGAAGAAAGAAGGGACTGTAGCCCGTAACTATATGCTTTGAGGTGTTAAATGCGTACGTAATGAAAGGTAGCACGCTGTCCCAGTTCTTATGATCTGACTCGACATACATGGACAGCATGTTAGTAAGAGTTCTGTTCGTGCGTTCCGTAAGGCCATTTGTTTGGGGATGATACGGGGTGGAATGTCGAAACCTTGAAGCACATAGACGAAGCATCTCTTCGACCACGTCTGCAGTGAACTGCCGCCCACGATCGCTGATGATGACTCTGGGAGGTCCATGTCGGAGAATGACAAAACGCAGCAGAAAAATACACACTTCGGTTGCAGTAGCCGATGGTATTGCAGCTGTCTCACAGTAGCGTGTCAAGTGATCGGCACACACGATAATCCAGCGATTCCCATCGGATGAACGCGGGAAAGCACCGAGGAGGTCGATGCCAACTTGCTCAAAGGGAGAGCTGGGGGGTGGCACTGGATGGAGTTGACCAGGGGGAGCACTCGTCGGACGCTTTTAACGTTGACACTCGCTGCAGCTGGACACATACTGGGCGGTCGTCTGGCGCATTTTAGGCTAGTAGAACCTTTCTTGGAGGCGGTAGGGAGTTCGCGCAGAACCCAAATGTCCAGATGTTGGATCGTCATGCATAGCGCGCAAGACGGAGACACGGAGACTCTCCGGGACCACCAGAAGATATCGTGGGCCTGTAGTAGAATAGTTCTTTTTGTAAAGAACCCCATCACGAACACAGAAACGAGTGGATGGTGCTGATTGCCTTGCAGTAATGAGCAGTGGTTCTAAAGTTCTGTCTTTTTGTTGCTCGACCTTGAAGGTATTTATATCAGGAAATCCCGGCTCCAGTGATGCGATATAGCAGTCGAAGTTGTCCGCGTCGCAGTCCGTCGTTGGAAGCGGCATGCGCGAGAGGCAGTCAGCGTCGGCGTGTCGGCGGCCGCTTTTATAAGAAACGGTAAAGTTATATTCCTGTAAACGGAGTGTCCAACGCGCAAGCCGGCCCGACGGATCACGGAGATTAACCAGCCAGCAGAGAGAATGATGGTCTGTCACCACAGTGAAGGGGCGCCCGTACAGGTACGACCGGAAGCGCTGTACTGCGAAAATAACTGCAAGACATTCTTGCTCTGTAACGGTGTAGTTACGCTCGGACTTACTTAAAGAACGACTCGCATAGGCGACGACGTGTTCTTTGGTGTCGACGCGTTGAATAAGGACGGCGCCGATGCCAATACTGCTAGCGTCCGTATGAACTTCTGTGGGAGCCGCATGGTCGAAGTGTCGGAGAATGCGATGAGACGTCAGACGAGACTTCAGCTCACGAAAACTAGCTTCACATTCAGGAGTCCATTCAAAGGGAACGCCCTTCTGGAGGAGGGATGTCAGCGGATACGCGATGTTGGCAAATCCACGAATAAACCAGCGGAAGTACGAGCAAAGCCCTAGGAAACTGCGTAGCTCTTTTACATGGCGAGGTTGCTTGAAGGCTTCCACCGTAGCAGTCTTCGCTGGATCAGGCCGTATACCGTCCTTATCCACTAGGTGTCCTAGAACGAGTGTTTGGCGCTCTCCAAAATGACACTTCTTCGAGTTGAGCACCAAACCCGCTTTGTCCAAGCAGTCTAGCACAAGATCGAGACGTGCGTTGTGCTCACTGAATGTGCGCCCGAAAATCACTACATCATCTAGATAGCACATGCATACTTCCCACTTCAAACCACGCAGGATGTTGTCCATGAAGCGCTCGAAAGTTGCAGGCGCATTACAGAGCCCGAACGGCATCACATTAAATTCAAAAAGTCCATCTGGTGTTACAAATGCCGCTTTCTCCTTGTCTGCCTCGTGCATAGGAATCTGCCAGTACCCCGACCTCAAGTCAACAGACGAAAAGTAAGACGCTGATGAGAGGCAGTCAATAGCATCATCAATACGCGGAAGAGGATATACGTCCTTTTTAGTGATGGTGTTGAGGCGGCGGTAGTCAACACAAAATCGCCATGTACCATCTTTCTTTCTAACCAGGATCACTGGCGCTGCCCACGGAATACAGGATTCTTGGATTACATTCTTATTTAGCATTTCGTGGACTTGGTCATTGATCACCTTGTGTTCCGACGGTGAGACTCTGTATGGTTTCTGTCGCAGCGGTCGGGCAGATCCCGTATCGATGCGATGGTGTATACGAGAAGGAGGAAACAATGGTGGTCCCTCTTGCTTCAAGAAGTCAAACAGTCGGGCATGTTTTAGCAGAATATTCGCCACTTCGTGACGCTGCTTAGTGCTGAGCGACTTGTTTACCATAGTCAGAAATGAGGAGTGCGCCGCAGGGCAGACATTAGCGAAATGGCGCTCATCCGCAGAATCAAGGGCCTCTGTAAGAATGGCGAGCGATAGCACGTGATCTTCATGGTAGGCGGCAAGTTTCAGACCCTGTGGTAGTATTTCAGGTTCACTCGAACAGTTTACGGCCCATAAGTTGGTGCGTCCCTGAACAACTGACAGCGTGCAATACGGTATCAGTACATTCCTCTTGATGCAACTCAGGTGAACGGGCTCCACGGTAGCGTCAAACGTTCCGTCGGTGGTGGGGAAACAGGCGACTGAAACACACGTTGCGGATAACGGAGGCACAACTGTATCCCGGGATACACAAAGCACACTTTCACGATACGGTGGGGCTTCCATAAACGCCGCAGCAAAGCTCGTACCTACACTGATTTCACCCGTTTTGCAGTCGACTGTGGCACCACACAGTTTCAAAAAATCAAGACCCAGGATTACGTCATGCGTAGAATGAGGTAGAACAGCGAACTCCGCGCTAAATATTTGACCACCCAAGGTAACGTCTACATTACACACGCCCACAGGATACAACAACTCCCCACTCACTCCGCGAAACGTATCGGCACGGTCCCAGCGAAACATCACCTTTCGTCCTAGGAGGCTTTTAAACGCAAGACTCATCACTGAAACGGTTGCTCCCGTGTCCACTAAGGCCATGGATGAAACCCCGTCAATTAATACAAACACCTTATTCTTAAACATACAAATGGTTGGAGGTATCTCTGTCGATATCGAAGATTGTCCAGCGACCTCACCTCCAACGGCCGCGCTGGCTAGTTTTCCGGAGGTGGCGACGGGTATCGACGCCGCGGAGAGGGCGACCGGCTTACACGAGGAGCGGGTGGTGGTGTCAAGCTGCGATCGGATGCTGGAGAACGGTTCCGTAGCGGCTCCGGGTGCTGGTGAGGCAAGCTTCCTAAATATGTGTGCGAAGGCGAATATGTTTCGCCCAGAGGAGCGCGGTACCGCCTAGACATCGTCGATCGGTCGAACCTCGGTGGTTGGCGGCGATTGCAGTACCTGGCAATGTGACCCAAGTCGCCACAGCTATAGCACACAGGTAAACGACGATCGATGAACTGCCCTTCGAAGCGCTCAGCCGTGGGGGGTCGTGTAGCAGAGCGGAGCGGCTGAGCGCATAGTGGGAAGACCAGCATTAAAATTCTCGTTCTCTTCTATACAGTAACCAGTGCCGTCTGTCACAATGCTCACTGTCTAGCGATAATAATAACTCAGTTGAGTTAAAATAGCAAGTTACAAATGCCATTGTTTCTGGCTACTGGAAGCAAGTGTATAAAGCAGGTATATTTTTACAGTGACTTACAGCGATTGACAGCATGGCCTAGTCAAGAACCAAGGATGCCTGAGATATCAGACTACAAAAAGGTTCTATGCAACTTGACTACTCGTTGCAGGCTAGTAGGTTCATATTGTACAGATAAATATTAGGGATCATTGGTGTTGTTTACTTGCTTCTACCTGTCCTCATAATCATTTCACAGCAGCGCTTGATTATCTGTACTTCATGTAAGCCTCCTGTGATACAAGCTACTATGGTCAGGGATGTGGGGTGCTTCAGTTTTTTTTCTTCAGTGGCATTCTTAGTATTAGAAGAGTGAATGCTCGCCTGAACCGGGCACGTACCGAGGGGGAGGGGCTGCCCCCCCCCCCGAAATTAAGTGGCATAACCCCCCCCCCCTATCCGCGCCCTCGCCACCACTCCTCAAGCACATTCATAAAGCTCCGACAAATCAATCTACTTGGCGGTCAATATTCTGCTGCTTTTTGAAGCAAAAGCCGTGTATGACTAACTTCCGTAGTTTTTTTGGCGTCCATTAACAGAAGAAATCGTAATGTGGGCCGATCGTGGTGATCGTGCAAAAGGGGTCCAAGGTCAATGGCACATACGCCTGTAGATTCGGGAACCTATAACGCGCGCTTCGGAATCTTCGGGATGGGCCCACGTATAGTGGCTTAACGCCTGCTTAGACTCCACCACGGGTCGGCCCGATGTTGCACTAACTTCGGGAGCGGCCCACCTATGGGGGGGGGGGGGGGTGCTTAACGCCTGCTTCACCTCCGCCGCGGGTGGGCCCAGTATTGCAATATACTCGGCATTGGCCTACGTATGGGGAGTTCTTAATGCCTGCTTCACCTCCGCCGAGGGCCGGCCCGGTGTTGCACTATCTTCGAGAGCGGCCTGCGCATAGGGGGTGCTTAACGCCCGCTTCACCTCCGCCACGGGTGGGCCCGGTATTCCAATATCTTCGGGATCGGCCTACGTATGGGTAGTTCTTGATGCTTGCTTCCCCTCCGCCGCCGGTTGGCCCGATATTACACTATCTTCAGGCCGACCCGCAACAGAGGTGAAACACTTTGCTTTTCGTTTGAGAGCTTTGACTGTCGTCAGCTTTCGCTGCCATTCCGTCTTCACAGAGTCGAATGGTTGTCAAGTTTTTCAGTCCTTTTAGATGGCGGTAGTTATCGGCATCTCCTGCGGTGTGGAGGCCAGTTTTCTCATCGATACGGTGCCCGCGCGATTAACTCAAGATGAATTCAGTTGTCACCATCTATTACAGCAGGCAGGGCGTAGTTTATTGTTTTAATTATAATATTTTATTTTATTTATAATGCCCAACACAATTTTATGTCACCATCTATTCAACGATCACGCGAATCGCTGTTGCTTCGTTAGTCCAATCTTTGTTTTGACTGAGCCAGGGGCCAGGAAAGAAACTCGGTTCATAGTGAGCTGGTGTATATGCTCAGTGAACGAGTTGCGGCCGGAGAAAGTGCCAGTTGCGTTTAACGTTTCCCTTTGCTTAAATATTTCCCCGAGTAATGTCTCTCCGCGACGCTGACAGATCCTCGGAACCATACATCCGCGATATGGGTTAGATAAGGTGGAAAATAGTATATTGCGAAACAGCGTCCATCATCCGACCCTGCAATAACCGTTCAACCCATAAGTAATGTGACTGTCACGCGTTACCTAGTCTGGGTTTTCCCTAATTATAAAGCACTTTTCGTGCAAAATTGGCAACTGGAAAAAAGAGTCGCAAGGAGATGAGAAATTAAGCGATCTACTAAGGGAGAAAGCCAAGGCAACAGCCAAACAGGGAGGAAAAGCGAAGATTGTTTGTGAAAATATTTACGGATCAACATCTTTTTATTTAAAAAGGAAGTAGAGAAAACGCTGCCGGAAGTGGAGAATAATTCCGTGTGTTTTGAACGACTCTTCTACAGTTATCAATCGAGCTCCTGACGTAGCCACTTCCCTGCTGTGCCATTGGGGGTGTTTTTCTAACCATCCGTGGTGGGCGCAATATGTCTAGAACCGGAGCGTCCTGCGCCCTACGCGGTTGTACGGGACTGGTGACCAGGCATCGTTACGCAAGTTCCCAAATAACAACACTTATCGGTTTTCGCATTTGGTCGAGCAGTTAAGGAGGGATCCAAAAGAACTGTGGTTGTTCCGCAAATATACATTTCGCGACACTTCTTCCAGAGATTCTTCACAGAACGCTACTAGAAATCTTTATCTTGCACTTTTTCTGGTTAACTTGTTCTTGGCATGGTTCTTCCTGCCCATCTTTCATGCACGAGTCCATTTGGTGTGGTTCTTTGTTTGCCAAGAAGAGGTGTATCTCACAGGCGTACCTGTGCCTGTGAGATACACGTCATTTTTATTCCCTCTTGCGGATTTACGCATTTTTATGGCGACTGGTGGGCATTATTCACATTTGTACCAGTAAAAGTACCCTCCCCCTCATTTGCATAGAAAAGTTACCTTGGGTTGCCCCCCCCCCCCCCCCCCCCCGACAAAAAATCCTGCGTACGTGCCTGATCTGAACCTTCTATGTGCAACTTGTCACGAAGGACAAATTGGTGTATTTGTTCCTTTAGGCAGTCAACCAGACTACTCTTGTGCAAACAATGATCTTTGTTGTTTTCGTAATTCTGTCTGTCTTCATATTTATTTAACAACAAAGCTTTATCATCTGTACTTCATGTAAGCCCCCTGTGGTGCAAGTTACCATGGTCAGGGATGTGTGGTGCTACAGTTTTTTTTTCTTGAATGGTATTGGTATTTCTGAAGTGAATGCTCATCTGAACCTTCCATAGACACCTAGTCACGCATGGTGAATTGGTTTATTTATTCTTTAGGCAATCCGCCAGACTAGTCTTTCATTGTGCAAACAATAATCTTTTGTCAAGTTTAATTATGCATACTGATATGTCCTAGCTTTTGCTTTTCACTTGTGTTTCGTAGTCAAGCTTTGTTACACTTATCCAAGCTTTATTTATCCAAGCTTTGCAGATGTATGTGTAATACCTATTCGAAAATTTCCGAGGCTTCCAATAGCATAGGGAAGTTTGGGCATTGAATTTTCTTATCTTAGGCAACACGTTTTGCTTTTACATTGTAAAATAAAACTGCACCCTCATATTTAGGCCTATGAAACTAAGTGGGAACAATTATTAATGACTTTAAAATGTCCACATGTGTCAACCTTTATTGGGAGATTAAAAGTGAGTACATGTTTCTGGTGTCTTCAATCTGCGAATACCGGTGACAGGATTCAAGCAAGACAGGTGCTCTTCGACTAGAGCAGTTGCTCAACAACAGTATCAGCCATTGGAATTCGTTTTTACTGTCTAAATGTACACATCTTGAAACATGCTAAATAGAAAACCCGTGAATAAGGATGTACCATCAACGTAACTTTGACATGCGAACAGGAAACAACAGATCAGAACGCCTGTTACGTCTACTTACGAAGCTCAACGTATGAGCATACTCTAGCCTGTTTCTAAGCACAGAGCAGTGCCAAGTGTACGTTTTGGAGTAAATGAAGCTTATTAAAAATGTAGGTGAACCTGAAAACAGAACAAGACATTGCTGTTTTGAAATTTTTTGCAATTGAATTCATTCTGATAGTGCACATATAATTTCTCATTGCCCCAATATAATACCCTAATTCAGATGCGAAATAATAAAATTCTTAAACAACACATGGCAAGCTACACATATAAAGTTAACAAAGACAGCTAATGAAATTAAAGAGGAATGACTATAAAATCAAGAATGGAGAACTAGTGCACACAACAAATTCTGTTGCGGAACAAAAGTGATGAGAAACATATTGTTGCCTTACTGCAGACTGCACATAGAATAAACACAAATGTGTTCGACACAAACCTAGAAGCAATAACAGTACCGAAGCAACTTCACATATTGTACAATGCATCCTAGCATATATTTTGCTGTACAAGTGGAACAAATGAAGAAACATATCCTACGACGGACACGTGAAGGCGCCATTTATATAGTAAATAGATTAAACTTTGTGGAGTAACAACACGCAACAGTATTACTTCCACAGATGTTACAGTACGCATGTCAATATTAACTGGGCCAAGTAGACAAGATTTTTGCCAAGGGGAGCACAGAAACGTTGCTCTAACCTTTGTATTAGTATCCCGTCAGTCTATCTGATGGATAAGGAATTTGCGTGCCTTACTCTTCGCTGAAGTTTCTAGGCCTCCTCCTCTGTCCCCTTGCCCCGAAGGCTTTTCGGAATGATTTCTGCCAGGCTACTTGCACGTGCCGTTGTTGCTGTCACCTACACTAGCTGTCATTATTGATGTAGTGATGCATCACCCGTGGTTAGGCGAGCTTTATATATAAAATAAATTGCAAACTTCTATTTTTAACACTTCTCAATGGCAGCGCGTGCGCAATAACGTTCCCGGCGGATTATCTCTAAAAATGTACTTAATTGCAAGTGAGCGTCTTTCCTGTCCACGTCTCCATTTTCCGCAATGCTTTTGCGCTCCCCTTTGCACAAATCATGTCAAACCAACTTCACATTTGTACCAGTAAATGTACCCTCCCCTTCATTTGCATAGAAAGTTACTTTGGGTTGCCCCCCCCCCCCCCCCCCCCTCGAAAAAAAATCCTGCGTACGTGCCTGCGCAAGAGGTGTCACCGGGAGCCATGGCTCCCGGTGACACCTCGTCTCTTTTTACTCCTGCGACCCCGACAGCAACGTACGTTACAGTTACCAATCCCCGCGATCCTGGCATATTCTCCGGCGAAGATAATGTCGACGTTGAAGACTGGCTCAGCCTGTATGAGCGTGTTAGTAGAAACAACCACCGGGACCCTACCATTATGCTAACAAACGTAGTATTCTACTTGGGCGGAACTCTTCGTGTCTGGTTCCGGACACACGAGGACGAGATCTCTAGCTGGGACACTTTCAAGAAGAAGCTCAGACCGCTTTGGAAATCCTACCGGAGGGCAGCTGGCAGCTAGAAAAGAGCTTGCTACCCGAGTTCAGTCTCCCACTGAATCGTATGTCTCGTACATGCAAGACGTGCTCGGTCTTTGCCGGAAAGTCGACGAGAAAATGGCCGAGGTTGACAAAGTCCACCACATACTCAAAGGTACGTAGCCGTTCTTGCGACGCGTACGTACGACGTGTTCAACTTGTTGGTCTTCAACAATGTGTTCACCATCGACGTCATTGTCAAGGAATGCCGCCGCTTTGAGCTCGCCAAAAGCCGCCGCGTCATTCCACAGTTCTCCCGGCTCCCTAACATGGCTGCGACGTGTTCCTGCGTCGACCTTACCGTTTCACCACCCTTAAATGAGCCCGTCTCAAGTATTGTTCGTCGCGAGCTCGAGGCCACAAGTCCTGCGCCATTCCATCAACGCCCACTTGACCCCACCATTGACCAATCAGCCCCAGCGATCTCTCTCATTCAGTCAGTTGTGCGGCAAGAATTTGCAAACCTCGGTTTTCCTGCTGTCTGCTCCGTTTCCCGACCTGACGCCCGACCGCTGCAGATTGCTACTCCTCGCGGCGATCTCTATACGCCTCCAAGATACCGTAACCCTACCGAGTGTGGAACTCCGGACCGCAAGCCTATTTGCAGCATTGGCCACCTCGCTCGCCACTGCCGCACCTCCTGGACGTCGCCGTATTCGAGCTCCTTTGCCCCGTCTCCTCGCCCATGTGCCGAACCGTGCCGTTACTAGCCTCGCTGTATGCCTCGTACTTCTGACGTATCGGTCGATATCAGTCGTGCTGCTCGGTCACCGCCTCCTCAGCGCCGTCGGTCACCGTCACCCCAGCCACGCCGATATTCGTCGCCGACCAATTATGAACCCTTCCGGACGGACAACTAGGTAGTGCTGCATTATCTTCGTCGTGTAGAAACGCTCCATTGACCCTCCCAACGAACCAGAACTTCATACGCACGTCGACGGTGTCCCTTTCACGGCGTTAATAGATACTGGAGCCCAGGTGTCCATAATAAGTTGTCACCTCCCTCGTCGACTGACGAAGGTTCTCACGCCTCCTACTACTCGAGCCGTTATTAGATTCGTCGGACGATCCCACCGCTGTCAAACAGATGTAGGAGTCGTCGGACGATCTCCCCGCTGCCACCATTTGAAGGAGTTGAAGGTCGTAGAGAGGAACTCGGTGAACAGGATTTATTTACATATTAACATTTTAGGCAAGATACATTGGCAGTCTAGCGTGACTCCCATATGGAGCCCGCAAGACTAATCTACAGCAAACAGCTTACGAGCACACCGCTCACTAGTGCATTTCTAGCATGACAACGAGCACTCAGCTCCCGACGACGAGCACACAACGAGCACCCCCTAGCAGCCGACAATCGCTGCTTATAAGCCCTTGTAGGCCCTTTCCCTCTATCCACGTCTGGCAATAAGTGGGTCGCTGTGGCGACAGGTTGGGCCACGCGCTACGCCATCACCAGAGCGCTTCCATCAAGCTGCGCCACAGATATCGCCGATTTTCTTTTACGCGACCTGATTCTGCAGCATGGTGTTCCGCGCCAACTGCTCACAGACCGTGGTCCGACATTTCTTTCTCAAGTCATCGCCGACATCCTGCAGTCCTGCTCCACCAAGCACAAGCGTACTGCGTCTTACAATCCACAGACGAATGCTCTCACTGAGCGTCTGAATCGTACCTTAACAGACATGCTTGCAAAGTACGTCTCGTCCGACCATGGTGATTGGCACCTTGCCCTACCCTATGCAAATTTTGCATATAATTCTTCGCGTGACGAAACTGCCGGTTATTCTCCGTTCTTTTTGCTATTCGGCCGAGAACCCACATATCCATTGGACGCATCCCTTCCATTCGCCGCAGCAGAGACCAGCGAGTATGCACTTGACGCCATCACCAGGGCAGCCCAAACACGCGAAATTCCCCGCGCTCGCCTCTTGACCTCTCAAGAGAAGCAACGGCGCTTGTACGATCGCCAACATAGAGACGTCCAATTTTCGCCTAGATCTCTGGTACTCCTGTGGTCCTCGACATGTCACGTTGGCCTGTCCGAAAATCTCCTGTCTCGGTACGCAGGCCCATATCGAGTGCTGCGTGCCGTGACCCCACATACCTACGAAATCGCCCCAGTCAGTACCAGTGCCTTATTTGCCCCAAATTCAACTGACGTGCATGCCGCAAGCCTCAAGCCATATTACTCTCCTGTTATCAGCTATATTTAGACTCTCCGGGACGGTGCTTCTGCCGCCGGGGGTAATTATACATGCATATTGCGTGTTTCTTGTGGCCGATGCACGCGGGCGCCCCGAGGAAGACGACGAACGCTCCCTGGCTCTCGAGCTGTCGGCTGAACTGGCCAGCGCAGCAGTTAGCTTTTGTAAATGTACTTTGTAAATAGTCTGCAGTCTTAATTCGTAGTTCGCGTAACAATATTGACTATATTTCCCGCTTCTGCGGAGCTCGAATGTGTCGAGGCAGTTGCATCTGTAGGGGTAGTGACACTAGTGCAGACCTTGGCACGTCTCAAGTTCTTATATTTCTTCTCGTTTAGCTCGCGTGTCTTATCTTGCCTGTAGTTATAGAGTACCGCCCTCTCTTCAGTAGGAAAGTTATGAGTCTTAAAAAGTTGCTTCTCTTTGCTAACTGTTTCGCGGATGACTCATAATGGTTAGTAGCGATAGGCGTTATGTCCACTGAAACTTGCCTGAGAGTGTTGTCCAACCTTAACAAATTACTACGAGACATTTCAATGGTGGCAGGTCTTCAAAGAAAGAGAATGCAAGGACAGGAAAGGCTGAGAAGTCGACCAGACGACCCCGATTTCCTACCCTACACTGGGGGTGTAATCTTCATGCGGAAGTATGAAGATTACACCGAACGCGTTTTGCAATTCTCTGATCTTGCAAAAATGCACAGAGGCGTCCGCAAAGGATCTCTTACCCCGACAATGTCTTAGTCAATTGGTTCCATTGGCTGGATCAGGCTGCGTGCTTCCGAGCCCGTACGTAGGCTGAGGCGACGTGGCACAGCGCGTAGGTGGAGGGGCCGAAGGGCTGGCTGCTCCCTTGCGATCACTGGATCGTCCACAGCATCGCTGCAAGTCGTCCTCTTGTCTGTCGTCGTCCTTATCGATATGCTTCTTTCCGTTCGGTTTGTAGGTGCGTGTGGTTTAGGTTCACTGTTTCTCGGAGCCTTGCGTCTTGGTATCGTATATGTCACTGCCTTGCTTCTCGAACTTTTGTTTGCGGGTGCCTCGCTTGTAAATGTCTTGCTTTTCATGGCACCGCTTCTAGCCGCCTTGCTTATCAGTGCCACAGTGACTGGTTCTTAGTGCCTTGGCTCCCCGCTACTGGAATTGTTGCGCGCATCGCACCTTTGTCACATGAAGAATCCTTGTCGTGTTTCAGTTGAATTGTTGCCGTTCGGAGTGTGCGAAACATCGTTTTACTGCTTCTGCAGTTTTCCCCAGCAGATGATGGCGCATCTTGCGGATTTTTGAAGCATAACTGCCTGTAGTGACAGACTAGTAGCGCGTAGCCCTCGAAGCTAGGGCGCAGGTCGTCGTCTGCGAAGACGCGAGATGTGGGAAGCCATCCAAACCCATGCTCTACCTAGAATACGAGCTTTGAACGCTGGCGAAAACGGCTAAGCAGCTGCCCAAAAAGATTTCGCAGACTTTTTGCAGCGTAGCAGGAACGCCTGCTTTTGGTTCACAGGGCGTCGATTGCAGGATCGTGGTAGGACTAGGCTAGCATCTGGCGTTACTGCGCAAAAACTATCTTGCTGAGCACATCGGGACGTCATTGCTGCCGAGGTGAAGGATGAGGGTTTCGGTTGACGGGGTCACGAATCGGGACACTGAACCTAAGTAACTAATTGTAGCAGCATCTTGAGGAATGAAGGCTGACGTGGCCGCCTGGAGTGGATGGAAATGCTGATAAAGGTACGCAACCTGCGTGTCGGCCAGGACGGCTGTAGACGCGGAAAAAGCGGTTGTGTGCTTGTATCTGTGTTTATATTTACGAAGGTCGTGCCAAGGTCGAAATATCAAAACATTAAACAGGCCATTTTCGTATGTAAAAGGCGCCTGAACTCCAGGCGCAACCTTAGTGAAGATATGTGCCATAACGGCCGTCTGTTTTCTTTTTTGTCCATCGAGTGTGGCGCGTTAAATATATATATATATATATATATATATATATATATATATATACCCACTCTTGCAATGGAGCAGTCGACCGAGCAAGCATTCGCGACTCAGAATCACCCGCCTTTTATTCTGAATAACACCTGTGTAATACAACTCGGCAACGCAACAATAGAAATGGGACAAAAATCCAACAACCTACGCAACCATGCACCAACAGATACACACTCTATGAATTGAGGCTGGTGGTGGCTTGAGAAACATCATACCTGGAACAGCCACTGCTTCACCATTTGCAGTGACGACGCATCCGGTCTTCTATTTCGCGATTTTCGCAATGACAAGCAATACATCAAAGTGACAACGAAACTTGTGTCTTTCTCCATGCTTGCATAGGTACGTTTGAACAGAATTCACCACTGAGCACTCCATAAAAAAAGTGTTCGGAGTGATTGTGTTGCAGATACCAGACTCACTTTTGTCTGTTAATTAAAAAAATTAAGGTGCTTCTTGATTACCCTAATACAGTTAAAGTTATGCCATAATATGATGGTTATTCTTGATGTCCTTAATTCTATGCCAAGGACGACATTCTAGATGACGTTCCTCTTCTGAACAGACTGAAAATTATATTTCAGAATAATTTAACCATTCTTCCAAAAGTTTCGATGTAGTTGGTAACGCTTCGTTTTATAACGTGCATATATCAACGAAGTTCATGTGCTCAGTTTACACACACACATCTATATATACATATATATATATATATATATATAGATAGATATATATATATATGATCGAGGCGCGACGACCACAGAATTGAAATACAGAAAACAATGAGGAAAAAGGAACACGAAAGTGGACTCAAATATACTTGGGCCGTTGGGAGAGGAAGCCAATACTTCCGCATTACATATGCGTAACTTTATCTTACCTTTATTTTACGTTGGTTGTTACCAAGGTAATAAACGATACGCATCAATATTTGACACCACCAGGCCCAGTCGAAAGCCAAACTCCTAGCGACTGTATGATAAGACCAGCACCTTGCCGAGAGAGTTATGAGCTCAACGCAACAGAGTGCCTTCCAATCACCATTACGTACTCAAAGATCTCGTGAACCCAAACGAACATAATTGTCGACAAAGATTAAGAAGAAAATAACTTTTATAAAAAGAATCGTCCGGCAGTTTTGGTTGTGGTGGCCTCAGGTCACGGCTCGTATTACTTGGACTCGGCGGGCACCTTAGGCTTGCCGAACAACCTAGACCTGGTCTTCCCGCTCCGAACTTTTGAGAGCCGCCTCCTAGCCGCGGCGACGCCAACGGAAAAGGTCTCCGGCGGCCCCCACAGCCGGACGGCGTCGGGAAGGAGCGAGCTCGAGGCTTCGTGTACTCTGGTAACAGCCGCGGTTATGGACGCGTCGAGAATGGCAGCGGTTTCAGTACCGTTGTTGCCGGCACGTTCCCACAGCATGTGTCGCAGCGTTGCTTTCGGTCCACACGAGTTACACGCATCAGTCGGGTATAATCCTGGGTAACAGTGGTATAAGACGGCCGGGTTAGGGTAGGTTGATGAAGTAAGATTTAATAGAAAGCCTGACTAAGATGTTGAATATAAAAGGATATTAATAAAAAAACCTGCGAAGAGAGTGGATAAAGACAAATCGGGCTATTATGACGAAGCACTGTGCATTTTTAATACGATTAGCATTATTATTTTCTTCAGCCAGTTTCATCTATCTATCTATCTATCTATCTATCTATCTATCTGTCTGTCTGTCTGTCTGTCTGTCTGTCTGTCTGTCTGTCTGTCTGTCTGTCTGTCTGTCTGTCTGTCTGTCTGTCTGTCTGTCTGTCTGTCTGTCTGTCTGTCTGTCTGTCTGTCTGTCTGTCTGTCTGTCTGTCTGTCTGTCTGTCTGTCTGTCCTATTACGCCAACCGAGTGGCGCAAGCTTGCCTGCTCGGGCCGTTAAGTATCTGCTCTTGGTCGAGATGACGACGTAGTCGTTCCATTGTCGTCATTCCAACCTCGTGATTTGACTGTCGTCATGCCATTGCCGTCACACCTTTTAACTCGATCCAGTGGCCGAAGTCCTGTAATAGCTTCGGCCATAGATGTGCGTTCACGGTAGTGGTGCATTTGTGGTCGTTGTATCGTCACCATTCTAGATTTGTCATCCGACGCTGTCATGCTAAAAAATCAGCACTTTTGGTACTACGGAGCAGTAAGCGTGGGCGCAAGCCGCGCTGATATATCCCAGAGGAAGAACCCCACATTGACATATACGCCACGAATGGAGAACCAATCATGCAGGTGGAGACTATTACAGTGCTAGGGCTTCTCCTGCCTGCGAATGGATCTAATGGCAGGATGATACAACATGTCTCTAACAAGTCAGAAAAGTCATTAGGCTTCTACGTAGAATTACCAACATGCATTAGGGGCTAGGAGAAGACAATGCCATAAGATTGGTAGATGCATTCGCCTTTTGCCACTTCTCGTACGTGGCAGGCATGCTACAATGGACACAGGCTGATAAGAACAAGCTAAACGCTTTAATCAGACGACTTATAAAGAGTGCACTAGGACTTCCTATCAGCACGGCCGATGATAGCTTATTACGCCTAGGGCTGCATAACACACTAGTAGAGATAGCTGAGGTTCAACAGGTTGCCCACCAGGAGAGACTAATGGGGACACGACCTGGGAGGGCGCTACTTGACGAAATAGGCGTAGAAATTAACAACCACACCAACAAACGAGAATTATTAACAGAATTGCAAGCGGGACTACGAGAAACAATTAAGACGGCCCCATTCCCTAGGAACATGCACCCGACACACAACCTCGAGAGACGGAAGGCAAGGGACAAGGCACTCCTTCAAGACAGATCAACACAAGCAGCAGGCGGTGTTCGTTGACGCTGCTTGGGTTAAAGACAAGGATGCGTATACCTCCGTTGTTGTAGACACTCAAGGTAACATACGGGATGCCATCGCCGTCTATAGCAAGGACCCAACAGTAGCAGAAGAAGTAGCAATCGCCTTAGCCATCCGGGCTTATCAGTGGACTCATATTTACAGCGACTCTAGAATAGCCATACGCAACTTTACTAACGGATATGTGACACGGATAGCAACAAGGTTACTAGAAAAGGTCAACAGTGAGAGGATCGAAATCCGCTGGTTTCCTGCATATCTGCGGGTGGTAGACGGAACTCGAAGAAACCTCAATGAGGTGGCAAATGAAGCAGCACGAGGACTTTCTAGCCGTGCTCTTCAAGAGCGAGCAACTTACACTTCACCAGGGGAACGCAGGGATTGATTATTAACATATAACGAAACACGATGCACTATTATTTAAGCAGAACGGAATACTCATTGCCACACGGCAAGCTTTGCAGAGCCCAAGCAGTCACGTTACGTTTGCTAGAGACAAGGACATACCCAAGTACAGATTTTATTAACAGGATCTATCCGGAGAGGGAAACTCAAACCAATTGTAATAAGTGCAAGTCTTCATTGCTCTTGACCACATGCTTTGGCAGTGCCCCGCGGTCTTCACAGACTGTGTCAAGGAACAAGGATGGTGGCGGCAAATGCAGCACAGTGAATCACTCTCTGACCAATTAGGGGCAGTCCAGAAGGCCCGCGATGTGGCTGAAGGGCGCGGCGTGACAGTCCCAACGTGGGAGCTGCCCGCGTCAACCTAAGGTTGGCCTTCAGGACCCAATGAAGTTCTTCGTACCTTACCATACCATACCTACTGCATCGGTGGCGTTTACATACAACTGTTCGTTGGACAGTCATGAGTAACTTTTTATGCTATCGGTCTACGGCGCAATTGAAGAAGTAAAAAAAGAAAGCCTCAGTGCAGTTTTAGGTTGCACACCCGAAAACTACTTGTACCCGGATCGTCTTCTGCGATTTCACTCTAGTGCTCACTACCTTAGCAAAGTTCTGTGTTGTGAAAATTATATCCCATGACAGCATACTTCTCGTTTGAACCTCTTTGAGGAATTGAAGGTATAATAACAACTTGATCTTTCCATCTGCGCCCGCCGGAAAAATGTGGTTTTATCTGCTTGCCTTTCAAGTTGCCTACCAAACATACTACAACCATTATAGCCAAATGCATTATAGGCATACAAAGTGGTACGAGCAGTAAAATTAAACTCCGCGATATATCATGGCATGAAACAATGTCTATAGATGTATGACCTAATGCTCCTGTAATGATTCGTGGTATGCTATGCTGCATAACACTAGTGACCAGAAGAATTATTTACTTTTACTGCACAGCCTACCATCCACTGTAAATAACCTTGAGAAATCGCGTATTCCAGTGTCACATAATGTGAATAATTTATATCAGCCGCCTTCCCGGCTAGCAATTCATGTTCTCAGATGCATTTCAGGAGGCTGTACCTGAGCGTGTAACCTGAATAATGTGATGCCACTTTACGTCTGTAGCCTACGTGCCTCTTCAAGATGCACGAACAAGGCCCGTCTAACGACAACATAAAATGCGAGGATGGAGATGCGAGTTCTGCTCCAGCTTTGCTCCACTCGGTTCTAGATTCATGGAAACTACCAGCACAGCTGTTCTCGAACCGCCATGGGCGGTTCTTTTTTTCTCTTTCGGCGTTGCGCTACGCAGACTACATATAGAGCATGTGCGCTGAGCCAGAAAGATGTTGCGCGATTCCAGGATATTTGCGACTGAACGACAAATACGTATAATGTTTCGCTCCGTTGCGCAACTTGCTCCCAGCTCTTGCCCAGAATTGTACGCACAGTCTTGAAAACAGAACACGCAAGGCAGAATATACGATGACTCCGCGCTGCAAGAAACTCAACTACCTTTTCCAGCCGCGGAGTCTTCGTATGGAAACGACTCTTCCTTCTCCTTCTGAATGCTCCGCCTAGGCTCAATAATAAATCCTATAAATAAGGCTACATGTAAACGTAACCCTCCGCTAAGCAAAAAAAAAAGAGAAAAAAAGAACAATGTCACAAGTCGCTCCATCACGGAGAAAACCAGGGAAAACGCGGGGAAGGTGTGAGATGAAAAACGAAGACGATCGGCAAAAGGAGAACAAGGTGAAAGCAGGAGCAAATGTTTGGACAAGTCACCTTGTCTTTTTCAAGGCGACGTATGCTCTCCTCAGCACTGTATATATACGAGGGTGAATCAAAAAGTATTTGGCTCTAGCTTTTATTAGCTAAAATAAGGTACATACAGGTAATTACAGATATACGTGCTATTCTAATTGCCTTACATCATTTTTACACATGGTCACCATGCCGCTTCAGACATTTATCCCATCGCAGCACGAAATTTTATATGCCCCTTTCGTCAGTAAGCGACGCACCCGGCCTCACCAAACGCTCATTGTGATCCAAGTATTTACGCCCTTTTGCGAACTCACGACACCGCCACCTCACATTTGTCAACGCCAGACTGTGGATTTGCCTGTGGATTTCGATGGGCGTTTGTCTCTTGCTTCATAGGGAATGAATGACACTTCGTTCCTCGTACGCCATGGACGCGTGAAACACAACCGACATCTTCAAAACCCGACAGCAGTGCCGCGCCGCGGAGCTACCCTCAGGTAAGGCAAGGCCGGTTCAAGAAAAGTGCACCGCCCGGAATAGATATGTTGACTTCATATTTACACCCGTAATTAGGCAAAAAAAGAAATGATAGGGGCAAAGTCTTTCTCCTTCGCCCTCATAGGCTCGTTTCTTTTAAAGGGCTGACGGTGTAAGGCGGGTGGACGAGGCAACGACCGAGGAGGCGTCAGCGGCGAGCGTTGGAAAGCGTTGGAATTGAAAAGTTCCTCTCGACAGGGCTTATGACGTCGCGTCAATATTGGAGACGTAGTTGGAATTAGCTAAGAAACAGAATACACCAGAATCAGAGAGGCAACAAACCATTAAAAGAAAACATTATATTGCCCTCCAAAACAAACATCTTACGAAAATACCACCCGATATTATCGAGTAACACGCGTCCGAGAAAAGCGTTCCCAGACGTAGCAAGGGTGACCTATGGCCACAACAGAAACCTTAAACACATGTTAGTGTAAGCCAAAACGACAAAGTACCGTGATCGGAAATGTTAGGAAATTTGTGTGGTGATTGCGTCACGTAAGTATACATGGCAAAGAGTTTGGACCCTGGCAGAAAACTTTGTTCATCAAAAGGTTTTCAATCACGTCGACTGGGGCTGGCTACAAAAAGTGACTAAGGGGAGTGGACACAAAGTCAAAATCCGCTAAATTGGTCCTGTCCGAGTAGTTGCCGTGGTCTGAGGTGAGCGGCCAAAATTATCGCTTTGGCTGCTGGAGTGATGGTTGTTCGCAAAATGGACTAGCATTCCCGTTCGACAGAAGTCTTATATAAAACACTGCCATGCACATAATAGTGCGGAACGTGAAGTAAACGTAATCTCAAGCCAAGTGTTTCGTTGCACGCGTACGAACGCCGATGGTTTTCCGTCTATCTTATCTGGCGCATCACCAAGGTATGACGCCATCCAATAGCGCCAGCCTTGTGCTACGCCTGGTATCTGCCAGGGTGCTGTTCCTGTTGCGCAGCTGCAGTAGTCGCATGTGTTGGGTCATGTGATGTCACCTACGCACGCGATGGGGGTACGATATCGTGTGACGTCCAAACAGCGCTCGCTGCTGCTATATGTTGAAAGGACAGGAAATACTCGCCCATTTTGAAAGTGTTGCAAAGTAACACAGACTCAACGCAGCAGCTGCAACGAGAGAAGAATGCGAGAAACCGGTACGCTCTTCCGTGTATACGCAACCTGCTCCAATGCGTCGTGACTCACGCGAGAAAGCCGTAGCACTAACGTTGACTAACATTCCCCCTTCTTAGTTCTGAGTCTGCAGTAGAATGGCACATTGCGCGGGCATACCTGTTCTCGCACGCAATATGCGACGACTACATTTCACATCTACCATGCAACCTGCGGAAGGTGTAGTGACTTATCGCACACCTAAGATTCGGCAGAGTGTAAACGTCGTCATGATATACTGCGACACGAGCGCAGACTACTTATGGAGTGAATTTTCTTCACTCCGAGATATTGGCAACGCGAACAGCAACCAGATCCTTTAAATGGCCCCTCACTAGGCCCAATAGTAAATTTGGTTATACGCTGTAAGTCGTTATGCATCCTCTAGGGAGTGTTCTGCCGCAAAAAAATTTTAAATCGGCTCATTGATAGGCGAGATAGAAATGTTCGAGTGCCGCGAACGCGTGATTTCTCAAGGCGAGCTCCACTCCACAGGGAGAAACTCTCCACTCGCCCCGTCTAGCCTCCGCAATCGAAATTCCTTCCCTGCGTTCTCCCATACAGGAGCTCGAGGATCGCGTGACACATACGTCATGGGCGCCGCCTTCATCTTTTTTCTCCCATACTTTCTTTTTCATTTGTTTCTTTTTTTCGCGGTGCTTTTTTTTTCGCGACGGCGATGCGCGCGAGCTATTGTGATGTCTCGTTTCGCACAGTGCTCGATTTTGCGCGCTGTGCACGATGGCACATGACTTGCAGTATAATTCCGTTCTGCACGAATACTTAGGCAGAACAAGCGCATCGCAGAACCTGAGCACACGCTGGAACACGGTAGGAAATGGCATAGTTGCGGTGCCTGCGCATGTGACTGTACGAACGCGGGAACAAGCAGATGAAGCGAAAGTACATCTCTCTTGCTTCGGTGCGAAGTACAAAAAAAAAAAAAAAATAAACACGCGCACATTCCGTTTGTGTGTTTTATTATTTCTCTCAGCTTCAATTCGTCAATTCAAGCAACAGATCACACAAATAACAGATGTTGCCTTGAATAATTGTTGAAATCACGTGTCACCACGAGCGACGTCACCCTGCGAACACGACTGCGTAGGTGCACGAACAAGACTTCGTCAGCGTCCGGCTTGGAGTGCGGTCGCCGCGAGAGAAAGGGAAAACGCGTTCCTATTGAAATGTGGGACCTTTCCGCGGCACGCAGCAATGTGATTCTTTGCAAACACGATCGTTAGCGCGCATTGTATGCTCTGCGCTTGTCAGCTCAAAATGGCCAGAAATGGTGAGGGGCCCTTTAAAGCGTAGCTAAGTGGAAATTCTCGGTGCAAGTGCTGTGCACCTAGATTCTGAGCTTTAAGCGGTCTCAAGTATAGGTATTGGAGCCGGATTGAGGTTGCTCTCCGAAATGCAGGTGAAGATGGAAACAAAAAATATATTCGAGTTGTTCTAAAACGGCTCTCGATTGAATTTATGAGCACTGTATATATAACATATTGCCATGTATGACCAGTTATTGCGCACCCAAAATCAAGAAAGGGGCTCAAAGATGGAATATCACACTGTGTTATAAAGGTTATAAACAGGAATAAGGTGCCTCAGAAAGGCTGGCCAGTCTTTCTGAGGCAACTGAGGCGAGGTGGTGTGCGCGGCTTGGCTTCGCTATAATGAATATAGCGCGTGGAAACCAGGAATGTGGCGGAGATGGTATAGCGGTCAGTGCTATTAATGTTGCTTCGGGATATGTGTGCTCGCTTTCGAAGATCGACTAGCACTGTAGAATAGCATTCAGCCGGCAAGGTGTTGCGCTGATACGTAGAGCTATGGTCGAGATGCTGTGAACCATGTGGCCTGATCACCGGTTTGTGACAGCTGTGATTAGCACGAAATCTCCCAAAAAATCATGTACCCTGCAGTTATCGTACCTGTTCTTTCGTGGCTGACATAGCTGCCGCCTGTTTTCCAGATGAAGTTAGGGTACGTTATGCCAAAATAAAATACTTGTAATGTAGGAAGTCTCAGTCCCTATCGCTGCTGTGCCATATAACTGCGGGAACGCAGCTCATAGGCATCTGCATTAAAGGAAACATTTTATGTTGGCAAAAAGCCACAAAATTTGTTTTGCATAAAAGATTGTGAACACTAGTGGACAGCCGTATAACAAATGGCATGAATGTTTGCGACAGCAGCGTAATGGGCTACTGTGCTGCGTGTGTTGTGAGTGGGCTATCAATGAACTACGGTGAGTGAACTATGAATGTCATTGACACATAAAGAACAGAAGTAAGTTAATATGAGTGAATGTATCCTCAAAAACAATAGAACAAGAAGTAAGCTATTAGGACATCGCCGAAATAAAGTGTGCATGAATATGTCTTATTGCTTGTATTCATGTAGTTTGCGCCTTCATATACAACAGTTCTTAGTACCTCCTTCATGCGCGGCCTCCGTCGGGCTTGTTCCCCTATAGCCTACACGGTATTACCGACATCGGTATACCTAGTATATCGTACCGTGAGCCACAGATTGATGGTGATAACCCAAAATCAGTGTCACACGGTACACCTTTTTGGATGAGTGTGCATGGTGTCTGCCACATTAATTTGCGTAAGTAGTTTAGAACATAAGGAACCTAACAGTGGAACCTTAATCAACAAGCGTTAGACAGCTGATATAAGGAAGTATAATATGGATAGGATTGAACATGCTCTCAGGAACGGAGGAAGCCTAAAAGCAGTGAAGAAGAAACTAGGAATAGGCAAGAATCAGATGTATGGGTTAAGAGACAAAGCCGGCAATATCATTACTAATATAGATGAAATAGTTCAAGTGGCTGAGGAGTTTTATAGAGATTTGTACAGTACCAGTGGCATCCACGACGATAATGGAAGAGAGAATAGCCTAGAGGAATTTTAAATCCCACAAGTAACGCCGGAAGAAGTAAACAAAGCCTTGGGAGCTATTCAAAGGCGTAAGGTAGCTGGGGAGGATCAGGTAACAGCAGATTTGTTGAAGGATGGTGGGCAGATTGTTCTAGAAAAACTGGCCACACTCTATACGCAATGCCTCATGACTTCGAGCGTACCAGAATCTTGGAAGAACGCTAACATTATCCTAATCCATATGAAACAGGACACCAAAGACTAGAAAAATTATAGACCGATCAGCTTACTGTCCATTGCCTACAAAGTATTTACTAAGGTAATTGCAAATAGAATCAGGAACACCTTAGACTTCTGTCAACCAAAGGACCAGGCAAGATTCCGTAAAGGCTACTAAAAAATGCACCATATTCACACTATCAATATATATTATAACCAATACTTAATAACCAATATAACCAACCCTTATATATAGCTTTCATTGATTACGAGAAAGCGTTTGATTCAGTCGAAACCTCAGCAGTCATGGAGGTGGAATCAGGGTTAGACGAGCCATATGTAAAAATACTTAAAGATATCTATAGCGGCTCCACAGCCACGGTAGTCCTCCATAAAGAAAGCAACAAAATCCCAATAAAGAAAGGCGTCAGGCAGGCAGATACGATCTCTCCAATGCTATTCGCAGCGTCTTTACAGGAGGTATTCCAAGGCCTGGATTGGGAAGAATTGGGGAAGAAAGTTAATGGAGAATACCTTAGTAACTTGCGATTCGCTGATGATATTGCCTTGCTTAGTAACTCAGGGGACCAATTGCAATGCATGCTCACCGACCTGGAGAGGCGAAGCAGAAGAAGGGGTCTGAAAATTAATAGGCAGAAAACTAAAGTATTGTTTAACAGTCTCGGAAGAGAACAGCAGTTTACGATAGGTAGCGAGGCACTGGAAGTGGTAAGGGATTACATTTACATAGGCCAGGTAGTGACCGCAGATCCGGATCATGAGACTCAAATAATCAGACGAATTAGAATGGGCTGGGGTGCGTTTGGCAGGCATTCTCAGATCATGATCAGCAGGTTGCCATTATCCCTCAGGAGAAAAGTGTATAACAGCTGTGTCTTACCAGTAGTCACGTACGGGGCAGAAACCCGGAGGCTTACGAAAAGAGTTCAACTTAAATTGAGGACGACGCAACGAACTATGGAAAGAAGAATGATAGGTGTAACGTTAAGGGATAAGAAAAGAGCAGATTGGCTGAGGGAAAAAATGCGAGTTAATGACATCTTAGTTGAAATCAAGACAAAGAAATGGGGTATGGGCAGGACATGTAATGAGGAAGGAAGATAACCGATGGCCATTAAGGGTTACGAACTGGATTGCAAGGGAAGGGAAGCGTAGCAGGGGATGGCAGAAAGTTAGGTGGGCGGATGAGATTGAGAAGTTTGCAGGGACAACATGGCCACAATTAGTGCATGACTGGGGTAGTTGGAGAAGTATGGGAGAGGCCTTTGCCCTGCAGTGGCGTAACCAGGCTGATGATGATGATAATGGTGATGCCAGACAAGGCCCACATATACCTATGATACATAGACGAAACTACTATAATATGGGGACATGATAAGGACACTGTATAAAAATTTGCGGCATTCTTAAGTTCTTTTTCCCCCACAAAAAAATTCACTTCGAGATCTTCAACTGGACGCATACACTTTCCGGACGCGACAATATATAGGGTGTCCCACATACCATGAGCCAAGAATTTAAAAATGAAAAGCGTGTCAGAAGCGAATTGAACCGAATGCATACTATTCGCAATAGTCCATGGTAAGTCAGACAATTTTTGTTTTTCCCATAACTCACAAATTAATTAAGTTTAACTACCCAACTTTTTAAGTATTCGCCGAGTACCTGAAGTATGCGTGACACCGCAGGTGGCCGTGCCAAGTACGCAAAGCTACCCCCTCCTTGCTGCGCTGCCTCCGGCTTTTCTTCATACATGCACGGGACATTGAGCAGCGATCTTCAATTCCCCTTGCACCCTGTAGCGAAATGCACAGCTGCTGCCGGAGCGACCGGAGCACAACGCCGACCACCTCATTCCCTCCCATTCCCCAACGGTATTTCCAGTAATGGATGACAGTGCGTTTGTTCTCCGTTTCCTCCTTCGGCCGGACCAGATCGAGCCGCTATCGTTGGCTTACCTCGCGTGATGTCACTCGCATATAGAGCAGACGACACGCGGCGGCGGTGTTATTCCCCATGGATTTCATAGGGAACATGAGGGCGATGGCGACGCCGACGGCCAAAAAAAAAAAATATCAGTAAAAGTTCCCGGCACACTCCCAGCCATGATAGTCAATGCTTTCTTTTATCTCACATCCTTGTGTTGCTACCGCGCTGACTAGCTGACGGGCACTTCTGAAACCACAAACGCATGCCAACTACGACAACTACGGTTTCTGTTGAGCTCTCTGAAGGCTTCCCTCTCCCAACAACCTCCCGAAGACAAGTAAAGCCAAGTTTCCTTGTTTTATCTTCTGCCGCCTCATTCTCCCGCTCTTTCCTCAACGTTTTAGAAACCTTGTCTGCACACGTCAAACCACAGCGCTCATTTTCTTTCTAATCTCTTCCTTTACAGCCAGCCGCCACCGACGGCCGCACGTGAGGTCACCCTACTAACCTGTTAAAGTTAACCTGCCCAGGAAGATAAGGCTGCCTTTGACGGAGATAGGACCACCTATAGAAACGTTCGCCTGTCTTTCGCAGGCACCTTGTTCTTGTATGTAGCATTTATACCATGTCTTGCGAAGGCAGTAATTCATCTACGTAAACTTTACTTGGCCACATCATTGGTCTTAGGGCGCACGCCTCCCCCTATTTTCTATCACTGTTTGAACTCGGTTGCGGTCACAGTTCTACCAAGGCAGCAGCAGAAGCTCCGCACTTTTCTTCAAAGACGCTTGTAACACACCAGATCACTTACATGCGTAACTTACTATAAAGGTCGTAATTAGTACACAAAATTTGAACTTGGCCTACACATTACTCAGAACGGAGACCTAATTTTAAAGAAATATAAACGATGTACATTTCTTGTTCCACCGAGGACACTGGGTAAACCTACAACGAAGCTCGTACAACACATAACAAAAGAGGAAAAAACGAGGGTTGAGTAATTATCTCTAATGCTTTTACTCAGGCCACCAACTGTTAAATTTCACTACACAATGCACTAAACATGACCCCTACATCCCCGTAATATTATTTTTTTAACTTCCTTCTCTCCTCTGCCCGCAAATTTCTCCGTGGACGCCCCATTGGAGGCCCCCTCCCCCACTCCTGAGCTTCCATCTCGATGCTGATCCACTTCCGCCCAACCCTTACTGATACGTCAGTTCAAAGCTTACTGACCCACTTCCGCCCAACCCTTACTGTTATGTCAGTTCAAAGCTTACGTAGTCACCGTGTGAGGTGTCCCTAACTTTTGAGATGTTTTTTTAGCAAGAGAAAATATCGGTAATCCTGTGTCACCGTGGAAATGCTTAACTTGTTATAATAATCGCTGCATATCTGGGAATCCCGATAAAAGCGCTAAATGCGCATTTGCCGGAGTAGCATCGGCTGGCTGGGGACTAATTCTCGGGCGAATCACTTTTGGCGATATTATCCCCTTCGATTGAGGTAGCGCTCAACTAACCAATCAGCTCATCTGCTTTTGCTCAACGACCCCAAAAAGCGCGCAATGAAAATGATATTGCCGAAAATCACCATTGGAGATTACGTCCCCAGATCTGTATTTTGCAGCCCATATATTTTATTTTCACTGCACCTGCCATGAAGGCGCTGTGCAAATGGCGCTGCACGGCAGAGGTCGTGGGTTCGATCGCGACCATGGCTACCACATTTAGACGGCCCCGGAATTTAAAAACGCGCGTGTACCATGGTTTGGTTACATGTTAATCAAGCCGAGGTGGTTGCAAATTTAGGGCCGAACCCTCCACTACCATGTCCGTCATAGTGAGCTGTGCGCTTTAAGGACTTTCAACCCCCCCACTTATATTAATTACCACAGTGGAAACACTGTGGTAATTTCTGCCATGTAATTTCTACCAAGTGGATAAATAATACGTTCACATGGCTTCCATTATCATCTTGCAAGATTTTTTACTTCTGAAAATGCTGCTTACTTCATTTATCTCTTCGGTGCAGGTGAGATCAACTAGGTGCGAAATATACCTCCAAATTATACGTCGCAACATTATAGCTTCTCATCGAAAACGTCAAGAACACAGAGAGCGGAGCATTGTCAGAGCGATCACCACCGAATTAAGTAAAAATTGAAGCCTTTGCAATGAGGAACTAGGCAGTATTCAGTAAAGGCATGGCTTCTAGTGGAATAGAAAATTTAAAAGTGGTAATCTCAACAAAAGTTGGATGACCATTTTATGTTTTATGATATTGCGCACATCGCTGTAACTTCAAAATTTATAAAGGTTATCGCCATAGTTCTAAATATCTGTGGCATGAATTTTTATATAGAAAGGCCCATCTTAGTCGGAACTTAATTGGCTCTAGTCGAAAGTGCTTTGTATGGCGAGCTCATACTGACCTTGAAAGTTGTATTAAAAGGCGCTATGGGACGTTTGTCACTCTCGGCATCGCATGAGCATATCATAGTGTTGAGCATGTGTTATTAGCCAATCAGATCTAAAACAATATCTGTACCATGTACGTTCAAACATGAACTGCGAGAATTGTATTCAACATAAAATTTTGATGATTCGAAAGCGCCATTTCTCCGGCTAAGTACGAGCACACAAGAGACGTTTCACAAGGAACACTGCATTATACGGTGTAATTTATTATCCTACTGAGCTCCACCCTGTGTCGCATACCAATGTCCATGCAAGTTAGACAGCGTTTTTCTCATCAGCAAGTTACATTTGCAGGTTTTATCAAAGATGAAGTACTCACTCGTCTATTCTAGAAAGACGGCTTGGCACCTCGCATCTATCCCGTAACATCAACAAGTGCACTGTGCACGCATTTAGCCTAAGGGGCCCTTAAGCCACCTTTGACATTTTTTTATACATGATTACATGAAGATGATACATGAAGATGATTATATCTTCTTCAGTGTAATCATGTATAACCAACTCGTTCACCAGCACGCGCTCCACGTTTTTAAATAAATACGCGTACCGTGTGGAGCAATATGTGAGGATAATGTTTAGCGAATATGGCAGCTCTAAGCGCCACCTCCAATTGAAGAATGTGCCCATGCCCCTTAAGTTAGGGATATTTCCTGTTGCTTGGTCGCACTTCGTGAAGCCAGCAGGAAGCCAAGCCTGACATCATCAGGGCAAAAGTGCTAGATTGGCTCGCCTACGAGGGACAAAAGCGCCAACGCCACGAGAGCCGGCTTTGTTCTCTGAGTATACTCGGTGGCTTGTCATTAGGAAGTTATATAGTAAGGCATATAACCTCCTTGTCTCGCTACTGAACCCCACTTGGGCTTTCATTCAGTCGGAGTCACGCGGATGGTGATTAGGGCGGACAATGAAGAAGCATTTCTTCTAGTGCGTTGAAGAAACCCGCATAATATGCTGCACTACAATTCTTTAGTGAGAGTAAATGGCGCGGATGTTGCGGCGCCTGTAGGGAGGGTAGCAAAGGCAAGAAGTAAGCATCGGTGACCGCGTGCTCGTTCATGAAGGGCTGGTAACGTTACTATTAGGGCATCTGTTAAGTCGCTCATCTCTCACACATGTAGAATAGTCGGCGTGACGCACCAAGTATAGAAACAACTTCTTGGCTCTCTCTCTCTTCATGGTAATCGATTGTGCCTGAGTCGCTTCAATGCGGCGTAATTAGCTACTGATCCCTACCCATGAATAAGAAATCGTTGGCAACGTCACCAAAGGTATGTGGCGATGACGTCGCGCGCCCTTTTGACAGGTCTAAATGCCTACGACAAAGGACCTACAATGGCAATTACCTTCTACGCCACCTATGCTCTGCGCGGAGACGGTGTCAAGAATTCCTCAATTGAAGAACAGCCCAGTCGTCAAAAGGTAATAAACGCCTGCGTAGTGACACCGTAGTATTCGACAAAAGGCTCCTTTGATGCAGTGCTTTTTAATTGCCACTAAATAGCACTTCTGGTATCATGCCGTTGGTAGACCTCAGAACGACTGAACGCGCTCATTTTATGCACTCATGACGTGGTGTCACCTGGGACGTAACTTCTGCAATGGCTCAGCCTGGCCATCTGACGCGGCTGATTGTTCACCTTCTACTTACGTCAGCGCCTCTGGTGCACCTTCTGTCCCCATATAAAACTTTCGGTG
The DNA here is from genome assembly GCF_023375885.2 of Dermacentor andersoni. Classification (NCBI taxonomy): domain Eukaryota; kingdom Metazoa; phylum Arthropoda; class Arachnida; order Ixodida; family Ixodidae; genus Dermacentor; species Dermacentor andersoni. The sequence goes on from NC_092816.1 coordinate 148,213,318, forward strand.
AAGTTTCATGACCAGATGAAAAGTATTGAAGGACCCTGGTACCATCTTACGGTCGCGCCTAGTACGAGGAATTTCCGTGTAATGGGGCATATAATGCTTTAGAATTAAAATTATTGTGTATTGACAATGCACTTTCTGCTTACAAGCATTGTTTCCGTAGTTGTTTTTTGTAAGTGACAGAATACAACAATTATACGAAACTTTGCTACTGTTATCAACAATTCGCGCCAAATGGAGGTAATATTTTAGAACTGTAGAAAAGCATTTGTCCTTGTTCTCCAAATTCAACCTATAGAACAACTGGCATCATCTTCCAGCCTAGATTGTTAAGTGGGTGGTAGCTTATCTCTCTATTTGTGAGCAGTTAAATTATTCAGTGTTCTTCGAATGAACTCTTACTAACCTCGGAAGTAATTGAAGCAGCTCTGCTGGGACCTTTATCATCTTTATTATACTTTAATGACACCATTAAGGAAAATTCTCACCATGCTCAAGGCTATTTGGTGACTACTGTGCGTAGTTTATTGAGGCTACTGTCTACGGAGATAAATAACTGGGAAACTTTCACGTTCAAAACACTGTTTCTTGGGGCACTTCGAGCAGCATAATACGGAACGTAATACTATTGTTACAAGCCATTCCTGAACACGACCCCAGGGGTAGATCAGGTCACGAACGCAATGATTCGCAATCTAAGTGACGACACGCTAAAGAGCTTGACCAAATTCTTTAACGACACGGTCTGGACAGAGGACGGCGTCCTTCCAAAAGAATGGAAGGAAGCAAAAATTATTCTTATTCCAAAACCAGGTAAGCCTCGTAACATCAACAACCTTCGACCCATCTCCCTAACGTCGTGCGCGGGGAAACTCTTTGAAAAGGTTGTGCAGGTCTGGCTCTCGAACCACATAGAGCTAAACAACATGTTCCCCTCCAACATGTTCGGTTTCCGACCCCACGTTTCAGCGCAGGACATTTTTCTACTACTAAAGCACGAGGTCCTGCACCCCAACAGAGGGTCGGAAGATAAATTTGTACTGGCATTGGACATCAAAAAGGCCTTCGACAGCATCTCCCACCACGCTATTCTGGAGGGACTGGAAGCGGTGAACTGCGGATCGCGAATTTATAACTACGTGTGCTCGTTCCTCAGCCACCGCACGGCCACAATCGGATTAGGCTCCACGAGGTCCGACACCTTCAACTGTCCGGACAGAGGTACCCCTCAGGGAGCTATACTCTCTCCACTGCTATTCAATGTAGGGATGAGAAAGCTAGCCCTGGAGCTAGATAAACACCCGAATCTCGGTTGTGCGATATATGCCGATGATATCACGTTCTGGGCTCACCAGGGGTCCTACGGGGACAAGCAAGAAACCCTTCAAAAGGCCATAGACGCAGTCGTGGAATACGCGAGGGCGGTGGACATGGCATGCGAACCCGAAAAATCGGAATTCATTCGGGTGCGTGCGAAGTACGCAAGAAAGAAGGACTGGGTGCCGCTCACTCTGACTCTCGACGGGGTGCCAATTCGTGAAGTGGAGACACTCAGAATATTGGGGATGTGGATACAGCAGAATGCTGGAACATCTCACACCCTACAAAAACTAAAGGCGGTCACAGGAAACGGGGCCAGAATGATAAGGAGAGTGGCAAGAAGCAGAGACGGCCTAACTGAGGGAGAGACCATCAGCCTGGTTCACGCATTCGTAATTAGCCGACTCACATACGCCCTTCCGTATCAGGCCTTGACAAACCAAGAGATTAAACAGGCAAACGCAATAATAAGAAAAGCCTTCAAAGCCGCCCTTGGTCTTCCCGAATGCACTAGCACAGAGAGATTCGAGGGACTGGGCCTGCACAATACTTTTGACGAGTACGCAGTCGCGACGTTATATGCCCAGAAAGAAAGACTCTGTTCTTCAACTCAGGGCAGGGAAGTACTGGCGAGGTTAGGCTTTCCCCTGAGACCCCAGTATTGCGGAGAGGAAACGGCACAGATAGACCGCAATGTTCGATCGCACATCGCGGTGGCCCCAATTCCCAAAAACATGCACCCCAAGTACCATCCCGGACGACGCAGAGCAAGGGCAAAGGCCCTTCACAAACGTTTCGGTATGGGACCGGGGGTGTATTATACGGATGCCAGTCGAGCCAGCTCAGACACTTTCAGCATAGTCTCTACATGCAACAACAACATAACAACGGCATCCTTCAAAACCTCCTCGGCATGCGTGGCAGAGGCTGCAGCCATCGCCTTGGCCATTCAGGACGCCGAGCGCCAAACCAATTCGGCTGTCATATTATCCGACTCGCAAGCGGCTTGCCGCCTGTTTTTACAAGGAACGGCACCCAAATCAATAATCAAAATTTTAGGCACTCAACTAGAGGGGCACCACACTATCGTCTGGTGTCCGGCACACGAGCGACTGGCAGGAAACGCTAGGGCAGACCGTATTGCTCGAGGTTTGAACGTCCGAGCAACGGCATGGCCTAGCGACGTCCTTCCACCGAATTCTCGTGACATCCTCCTACAGCAAAGGCAGGAGCGGAGACGTTTTGGACATCCTCACTCCGATTTAAACAGCGAACAGGAGAGGGACTGGCGTCGTATTCAGACGAATACATACCCCAACCTGCACCACCTACACAGAATACACCCCACGAGGTTCACTGACGAGTGCCCGTGGTGCACAGACACACCCACACTAAAACACATCACATGGGAGTGCCCCAGGAGGCCTCCGCACATAGACAGTCCCATATTAAACGAACATCCACTAATGAGGAATAGGCAGTGGGAGGCATGGCTTGCGGACGAGGGTCGGGAGAGCCAGTTGGCTCTTCTGGACCAAGCCCAGCGAGCCGCTCGTGCCAGCGGGGCCCTGGAATAGGGGGCTCCAACCATCGTGCCTTATTTTATTTACATTGAATAAAGTTTTACTCTCTCTCTCTCTCTCCTGCATCCTGAAGAAGGCGCTCAGCAGGATGGCGCAGGTGACGATCGAGAGCTCGTTCCTGTTTAGGGGTTATTATGCCATCTTGGCTGTGACTTCTCTGTGTATATCTTGTAAATATCATTTTGCGTAATCTTATTGTACCTCGCATTTTTGGTGAAGGTGCGGAGTAAGAACTCGTTACGGTCGAGCACCGCAGCGGTGGTCGCTCGGATTTTTCCACAATGGCAGAAGAGGCGGACTCATCCCCAGTGGTGGCGACGTCAACGGTTATCTTTGCGCAGCAAAGAGATCCGGGCACATTTTCCGGAAGCGATGACGTCGAGATCGACGACTGGTTGGCCTATACGAGCCTGTAAGCAGAAACAACCGATGGGACGATACGGTCCTGCTGGCGAATGTTATATTTTAATTACAAGGAACAGCAAAGGTCTGGTTCGGGATTCAAGAAGCTGAAATTGGAAGTTTGGTTCCCTGCAAGTCAAATATGCGTGATCTGTTTTGAAAAGCCATTGGTCTTAAGGTTGCGGTAAAAAAGGCACTGGCGTCAGGTGCCCGAACATCTACGGAGTCCTATCTTTCTTATATACAGGACGTGTTAGCCCATTTTCGCAATGCCTAAGATGACATGAGGCATTCAGACAAAGTGGGACAACAAGATTTAAAAGGAATAGAAGATTATGCATTCAATGTGCTCATTTGCAAAGACTTCAACAGGGTCGACTCCGTCATACGGGAGTTCAAGCGTTTTCAAACGCAAAAGGCCGACGCATCGCTCACCAGTTCATGCGACCGCCTAATACGACAGTTACATCGTCGTGCAAAGACGTACCTGCACCACAGGCACCACTCGCGGCGGAGCATGCCACCAAGATTATCCGACGCGAAATTGAGGCTATGTCTCCTCCTTCCACGCTCGCCTGCGCCGTTGTCTGTACGTCCCCGATGATACCACTTGTTTAAGCCATCGTTCGTCAGGAGCTCTCCAATGTTGGCTTCGACTCGGTATGCAGTCGCTTCTTGACGCCAAGCTGACCGTCTCCAAGTTTCCTAAGCACAAGGTCCGAGGCTCCCACTACATCGTCGCAATCCGGCTGGATGGAGAACTGCCGATGATTGGCCTATTTGCTTTAGTTGCCATCGTATAGGTCACGTCGCACGCTATCGGAACAGTGATTTGTCCTGGCCTCCTCATGCACTGTATGCTCATAACCATCGCCCTGAGAGCAATCCTCACCGTTTCTAACCTCACTTTGCACACTCATATACCACTAGCAATGAGGCTCCCACCAAGTAATATCGACGCTCACCATCTCCTCGTGGGCACCATACCGTTCGCCGCTCTCTCGTCGTCCATCATCTCGCTCGCCCCAATTCCGCCGCCCGTCGTCCCCGATTGGACGTCTGCTTTCGGAAAACTAGACGATGCGGCGCCTGGAGTTGACGCTGCATTAACAACCTGTCCGCAAAATCCTCTGACCACACTGCCGACTAGTGGTAACCTAATAGACGTTAAAGTGGACGGTGTACGCGACGCTGCTCTCGTTGACACGGGCGCACAGATGTCTGTGATGTGTTCAGAGCTTCGTAATCGCGTGAAGAAGGTCCTCACACCACCCACGTTGCCAACCATTCATGTAGCCGATGGTGGAACATTCCTCTCCTTAGGATGTGCTCAGTACGCATCCGCATCAGTGTCTCCGAGCGCTCCCCGACTTTACTACTTGCTGGGCTCAAGCAGTGTTCCCATGAGCTCACTCACGGCAAGGACTTTCTATCTGCCCGTTCCGCCCTGTTCTATTGTGGAAGTGGTGTGCTCCAGCTCAATCTACCTGTTCCCTCTTATGCTTCGCTCACAGGTAGTGGAGTTCGGCGTTGTTTGTGCGGACGGCTGCATGCAAGGGTCGCGCGGGGTGGTCAAAGGAGACGCGTGATTCGACACCAAGACGGCGGCGATTTATAGCCATCGGGGGTGGGGGACCCGCGGTCTACGAAGAGCGCGTAGGCGGGGTGACTGTGTGTCGGGTTTCCGCCAGTCGGTTCGAGGAAGCAGTGCCCTGCCCTGGCCTTGAAGTAAACCCCTCGTCGCTGAACCGCACTATGCCGAGACATTCGCAAACTGTCCAGATGCCCCAACGGAGCGTGGAAGTGCTTTCTTCGGGGAAGTGTGTCTTTTGCGAGGTTGTGAGACAAAAGGGGACTCGTTGCACTGCAAAGGATTCGTGGCAACGGCCTGGACGTATTGGAACTCCCGATAGTGTCACCTTGGAGCCCCGTTGTGTGCACACTGCGCGCACCGCAGTGTGATTGGACGAACGATGGGGCGAGGGGGTTGCTGGGGATGCTTTTAGGTACGTGCGGGGCCGTTGGATGGGATTCGGTGGAGATTCGGCTGAGAAAGAAGACCAAAATTCTAACATGTTACTCGTAGTGATGTCCGTGTAAATACTTTCCTTTCTATCGCTTGCCTATTCTATGTTAATAAACAGTTAACCCCATTCCAATCAGCGTCACTGGCTTGCCCACTGCAATGTGACTTCGCGACATCCATAATATCTTCAAGTTTCCCTCACTCAGGTCAACCGCGTTTGAGCTCTGTCGGTCACCTTCTACTGCCACCTCAAACTGTTGTGTATGTGAACTTGACTTCCCTACCTTCGATTTCCGATGGTGCTAACTTTTTGACTCCAATACCCGATGTTCCATTGGCCCGAAATATTACCGTTCCCCAAACCTTCGTTACCATCACTAATAACACAGTGTCACTGCCAATCTTGAATTTCAGCTGGTGCACGTAAATTATCCCGGTAGGCATGGCTCTGGCCTACGTCTCTTCTGTGGATGGACATTGCATTTCTGCATTCGCTGTAGACGATTCTGCTTCCTCCGCTACGCCCTCCTCCTCGCCCAGTTCAACCAATATCAGTTTTCCTCGTCGCAGCACATGCTACCAATCTCCGACACCTGTTGATGCCCTATCGCGACATCTTTGACTTTGATCACCGCCAGTTGGGCCAGACATCCGTCGTAAATAATTGGATTCATACTGGAGACGCCAGCCCCATCCGACGACATCTCTATCGCGTGTCCCATGCTGAGTAGCATGTGAGTCAGTGTGAGGTCATCAAGATGCTCACCGAAAAAGTTACTGAACCTTCCTGTAGTCCCTTGGCATCACCTGTTGCTCTAGTAAAAGAGAAGGATAAAAGCTGGCGCTTGTGCGTCAAATAGGTTATCGAGCAACGGCTTCATTACTCTGCACAACGGTACGGAAGTAAGAAGCGTGGGTATTACGGTTGGAAAGGTACCAGTGATATTTTTATAGGATGCGTTCACTCTGTGCGGCTTTATCAAATGGCAGCCTCTGACCGATTGGAAAGGCATTTCACGTCCAAAGTATTCGGCGTCAATAAATGAAGCGCACTGTATGCCCCAAATGTGCGAGTATAAATATGGCCAAACCTGTGTAAACGCTGATAAAGGGTATCGTAAATTGATATATGAATTCTGTCAATTTTAGATGTTGTAGCAGATGCCGTTTACAAAACTGCGATGTGTAGTTTCAATGTAGAGTTGAGCATTTCATTTATTTGTTGAAAAGTTGCCAGCATTTGGAACTCTAAAACCTTCTAGAGTCCATATTGAAATTCTGCTCACTGCAGTCACTAGAATGGATACTTCCCTCAAGGAATTCCTGCCGACGGCAAGGGGCGACGCGATAGATGGACTTCTCTCCTGACGTTCATTGACTGGTGTTATAATGAAATTGTTGCCCTCTCTCTCACAAATCCACCACACTTAATTCAAATCGGTTGAGTTGTATCATAAAAGAATTTGTGTGTGTTTACGTCTATTTGAATAAAGAAATCAGCGTTTGCCCCTCAAACGAAACATTCGTTCCAAGTCCGCACACTCCTGCTTGCCTGCTTGCTTGTCTATTTGCCTACCTACTACCAAGGTTTGAAGCCGTTATCAGGCTCACAATTCGTTTTTCTCTGTGTTTTAGCTATTCTGCAGGAGCCATGGTCAGCGAAGTTCATGGAAAGAATGAGACATAGTATCAGAAGAAAAAGAAGTACGCGATCGATTAACCACAGAATATCTAAGGCTGGTCACCCTGTTCTGGCAATCGGAAAAGGATGAAGTAAAGAAAAATGTTAAAATCACATTAACATACGCTAAAGAGAATGAAGGTTAAAGCCTGCGCGCTCACGAATCATTCAATAAATTACTTGACATCCTCATTCGAATGAGTTGCTACTTCGTATTGCTAGTTTTCTCCCAGAAAAAAATGGTGGGTTCGTATCCCCTAAATAACTATATCTTACTTACCTAGGTCTTAGTCTCCTTCAACATGATAAGCACCAAAGTGATGGTTTTTACTCCATTCAATGGTTGTTTGTTCGAACATCAATGGTGGCACCATCAATTTTGGTGGCACTGAATTTTTTTCCCACCCAAGGTCGATGGTTCGACTGCCATCAACTGCCGGGGGATCAACCCCCATCAGTTTTGGTGCCATACCATCGTATGGTAAATGTTTCCATAATGCCGGGCAGAGGCTTTTTTTCGACCTATGCCGACTCTGCCTTAATTAACACCAAAGGTTGTCGGTTTGCCTCCGACCAGTGGTTGTGGATTCGACCATCAATTTTGTGGCCTTCAATTTTGGCCCCACCAAGTGTCGAAGGTTCGACTCCCATCAAAGCTCGTGCGTTCGAGTGTCTTGAATGACTATCTTAATTAATGGTGCCCTAATTAACGTCTCCCGAATTAACATCATGTGTGGTAGGTTCGACTCCCACCATTGAATATGGGTGCTGTTTAATTTTGGTGCCATAACCCCGGACGGTCCTTTGTCAAAGACCCCGGACATCAGATTTTTATACCCATGAGTCACTTAAGGTTTTCGCCTCAAAAAAGAAAATGAAGGGAAGGACGAACTATAAAACTGCTTGTGTGGGCGCGGTTACATACTGTGTGAAGGCGCCATGTAGTCGCACGCAACGTCAATGTTTCTCTTAGGTGCACAACCTCACACAGCGCCCAGTCACAATTTCTCGCGCACTCATTTATCTCTTGTAAGGCCAGTTTGTATTCCAGCGTAACGCCGGCGAGAGGTGAACCCATTATAGACGGGCACGGCAACGTGGCTTTCGTAACCGGCACGGGGGGTTCCGTCCGCGCGTCCCGGCGACGCCCGCGTCGCGAACTCGAGATAGAACGTGCCTTATCTCGTCACAGGTCTCTGAGCGTTTTTGAAACACGTGTTACCCGGAATGCTTCGCATGTGTGGTCGGCTGCGTGTTGGCTCGGCGTGGTCGCAGCTGCGGCGCACCAGGCTGCAGCTGGGCGCGCACGAATCACGCCTGTAGGCAAAAGACACCCGACAGGTGTTCTATCATATCCTGGATGCGCGCCGCATCGAGAACCGTATTTGTAACAGGGCGCTTAGTAGCAGCTCATTTCCTAAGGCTGTCTGCTAGCGCTCGATTTATCGCGGAGATGGACCGACGCTTGCTAACGTGGGGGCTACGCCGGACTGGGAACGAGCCTTTAGGTAACGAAGCAGCGCCTTCATAGCGGCTCGCGCTTATTTGCATGTAGACCAGTGTCTCGGAGGATTCACAAGGAAAGATGCGGGAAACTAGACCATGAAGAGACAGCCGCAGTCGACAGAAGCTTGAGATCAGGACGTTTCGGGTCTCACGCCTTTGACAAGAATAAAATGACAAAGACCTCTCGCGCGTGAGTGTTGAGACGTGAAATAATAAAAAAAAAGATCGGGCATTTTATTTTAATTTTCTACGGCGTTCGAATATGACGTGTGCCACCCATGATATAATAATTAATCAGCGAACACGAAGGCATGGCACACAAGGCGCTAAGCAACTAGGTGCGCGCTTGGATTCGTGGGGTGTTTTGGTGGCACCACATATTATGTTGCGGCAAACGGCTTGTGTGAGACGTCGAATGAGGCCACATCAGAAGTTATTTACCTGGCTGCCACCATCAAAAGAAAAGCCGGCCCATGTATTCCCATATGAGGTGTTCTGTGCAAGGCCGGGTACTAAGACATAATGAGCCAAACTTCATTTTTCGAAACGGACTTGGAAATGGAAATCCTGCGACGGTACCTCCATCTGTTCGCTCTTGAACTGAACCGAAACATCCGATTAAAATTTCCACTATGCGACCTCCGTTCTCCTGGGCAGAAGTTGTGGTCACACAGCCCGCTAAGGAACCGTACCATCCGAGGAGCCTTGAAACGATGCGGATCGCGCCGTGTTGCAGCAAAAACGCACAAGACCTGCTTTAATCTCGCGTCTTGTGCTTTCGTGCGGTAGGGATGGAGTTTTGCAATAAATTGACAACTTCCGTTTTTCAGTGGAACATTGCTCAGCAAGCCATCTCTCAGGGCTGATCCACGGCGTATGGTATTAAATAACCAGGAAACCGGGTGCCTTCCGGAGGCGTTGAAATCAGAAATCGGAGCTCTGATGTTCTATATAGCCCCCTCGTGGTAACGACCGATCACCAAGGGTGGACTTAGCAGTAAAAAAAGATCTATAGATGCCTTCTATTGCGGTGGTGCCTTGGTGAACGTGAATGACTGTCATTCGTCTCTAGAAGCGAGCTTCCGTGAGCTTTCATAAGCCTAGTTCGAAAGGGTCATTATTATTTATGCATTGTATGTTTCCATATCGAGGGCAACTCCAGTTATTGTTCGACGTTAACAGATCTTAGCTAAATTTCTGCTACCTGTCCGTTGTGGCCGTCCAATAATCTTCCCTAAATTACACGTTTCAAACCCTGTTTAGTTCAACTGAAAATTAATTTAAAGCTTGTCAACGTGATCACGACTCCTGAACGTGAATCACTGATTTTTTTCTTAGCCATCCTGTGCTTGCTGTCGCCAGCGCCTACTTCACCTGCAGACGATGGTGAAGGAAAAGCTGGTGCCTGCCATGTAGTGCCAATGTGCGAAGCTCTGTTTTGCGTAAGCGAACAATAAATAAAGTGTAAGACCTGTACATATAATGCAGTCTACAAGGTACATCTAAAGCAGCTCACAGACCCCTTATTGTAATAGCGCATGATCACAAAGGGCTTCTTCAATTAGCTTTTTTATACTTGTAATCTATACTCGCCTTTGAGCGTCCAAAACGAAGCATGCTACAGCTGCTAAAAGGAGGACGCTCTAACGACTCACTACTTATTCTTGAAGTTCATTCGTAAATAGAAAACAAGAAAAAAACAACGATGAAGTGGCGCCTTGCGACAATGCAGATGCTTCGGCTAGTTGGTACATATCTCGAACGCATGTAAATAAGTAAATTTATTTTGCATCATTGCGTTTAATAAAATTACGGCTTCACGCACGCGTTTACCTAAGCCGCAAGATGAACACCCACGGCTCGCCACTCTACGGCGTCCGCACATAAACTACGGGTGTTTTGTAACATCTGTAACTATCTCTCTTAGCAACAGCAGCGCGTGCCCTACTTTCAACGAGCTCGAGTGCCAAAGCAAAGGCCCCTAGCTCTGCGCAGTGAAATAAACGCGGAGGCGCCAACTTTGTCGCCACCGACATTGTGGAGGACAGACGACCGCAGTTACACGGGGCTACTCCTTCGTCATGACATGAAACGCGGTCTTTATAATGCTGAAGGCTGTCTGATTGCATACCGCCTAGACTCCACTAATGCACAATTTCTTACAGTCACATGTGACATTGATACATGTGAAATCTCCTACTAGTTTCATTTAATAGATAATTTTTTTTTCAATAGTGCACTCCTCACATCACTTAAGGAATGACGTTTGTCCACCAAAACGTTAGGTAGTTACGATGGGTAAAATACGTCGTTATCGCCATTGTAAACCCTTTACGGCTATATTGGCCGTCGGAGGAAGGGGAATCACCACCACGGGAAGCTGAAGCCGATGTTGCAGTCCACCGCGAAGCATTGAGCTATCGTGAAATTAACGAAATTAAAAAAAAAAAGCGCACGTGCATACACCTGCTCCTTCGGCATTAAAAGCTTATTCTTGCTGATAATGTTATGTGCCACGCCATTTAATCGCGTCCATGTAAAACTGCTCTGCATGCGCTGTGAAGTGAACTGACTTGCAGCTTTGTGTTAGCGCGCACAGTATAAAACCCAGGACAATGTGCATTTCTAACCACAAGGACCACTTTCGTCGGTCACGCAAAGTCCGCGTAACCTGCATCAGCAACTACACTTGTTTAGTCCCCCATAATACACATTACAAGAAAAGTAGTCACGCTTTAGTGCAGAGCAGAAACCCGCCCACTTGTCTCAACGCATATTAGAAAACATACAAAAGTTTGTGGTGCTCTTACAGCCAGGGCTGTCCCAACAAACGCCATATGCAGTGAGCTTGCTGTCATATCGAACCCACCAGAAACACTGTTGATCTGGACGACTCCGCCAGTATGTAGACTCTGGGCGTACGCAAGATGAGAATCTCTCTTTGCAGCCCTTATGATCTCGGAGATCACTCGAATTTTGCACTTGTAGCTAGCACACCACTATAGATCACTGCTCAACCGCCTCTGATATTGTAGAACACTTTGTGCTAGAAGCATGTGGACCCTGTAAAAAAAGCAAAAAGAAGTGCATTTCTGCTTTCCTGACGTCCAACACCTAAGTGGTGTACAAAATCAGTTACTTCTAGCTTTTAATAAATAAGTCGCAGTTTCGCCTGAAAGGCGAAGCGTTGATTGCGATACCAAATTAGTAGAGAGGTATAAAAATTAAAGATAGCAGTTTTATCGGCCGTATAAACTTGGGAACATTCGCTTACTAAGTAAAAGAACGAGCATGGTGTCACGCGCGCAAAAGCAAATATGAACTCATCTAAGTCGATGACTGAGGAAACCCGCTGTCAAAACGCTGCAGTGAGGAAGTGCGGCAGCAGCAGCGAGCGAATGCGGCGAAAACACTGCGCACACAAAGCTGTCAGCACTCGGCACACATTGTTCCCATCGCAGATTGCTTTTAAGCGAGGAACCGCACGGCAGCGCCTTTCGCAGCAGCCGTCGGAGTAGAACGCCTCCCTTCCCTCCCCCCCACCCTGTGCCTTACATGCGACGGAAGACGGCCCACTTTCTTCCCACCTTCTTCCCTTGGGCACGCGAGATTGAACCGCCATCATCGGCTCGCCCTGATACGGTTTCACTCGCACGGGCAGCATACGGCGTGTGGGGACGATGTTATCGCCCTTGGCCTTCATACGGAAAAACACGGCGATAGTCATGGCAGAAATGCACCTGGAATTTTCAATCAAGAAGTGTCTAATGTGAACTATATGTGTGCGTCTTAAACGCAAAAAGTCAGCGATGGCGAAAACTTAGCGCAGGACAGGCAGCCTTCTTGCTTTCTATTAATTGCGGTCGCGATTAGTGGATACACATCGCAGCACGTACGGACCTCCACGGAAACGAGTGTTCCCGTTTTAATCCTGAATGAATAATCAAAATCCGTCAAACCCCAGCAAAGGGCAGTGTGCTTTGTGTACATAGAGCGGGAAAGAGCTGTGGTTTCTGTATGCTGTGGTGAATCAGTCGAGAACCTACACGCATTAATTGATATTGGTAGATGGCGGTATAGAGGCGGGAGCCCTGAGTCTCTAGATAAAAAAAAAAAAAAAACAATTTCCTTGTTGTATCTAGGGACTTTAGGGGCCCCAGTGGCAGAAAAGCTGCCGAACAGTCAGTGCGACTTAGTTTGGCTGGTTTGCATGTGGTCGAAAAGTAGTTGCAATTACGAACTGTTGCATCAGGGGTGCTCCTTGGAATGCCATGCATCTCCAGAGTTTGGCCTAGTCGACACAAAGTGTGTAATGAACCTTCGTTATGAAGTAGCGAAAGAAAAAGTAAATTCGCTGAATTGGTCCATCGAAAATTTTACAGCTGAGCCTTTAATTCGACTAGGAACCATGGCGAACAACATATGAATTTTCCTGGTATCCTGATGCATTTACAACACCAACCCGTTTGAAATCTCGAGGTATAGGTTCTGCTATAATCGGTGGTGTGCACGCGAAGCTTTAATGTGACTGGAATAATTACGAGGTTTTGCGATCGTTGCCTGATAACATTTTCGCATTTTAGAGGGATTACACGGGCGAAGTAAGGCCTTCACTTCGGTAGAAGCCATAAATGAATACAGTAATGAGTTTGAGATCGCAAAACATGTGGCGCGCTACTAGGGACAGTGTAGTTAATATGGCCAGAATAATTTCCACCAGTTCAGGTTATTTAATGTGCACGTAAATATGTTTGTGCAATCAGTTATCGCATTTCATTTCCATTTGTAGTGACGATGCTGCATCCCGACATACTACACGTGACCTCGTGCTCTGCACTGTTGCGCATGGCGATCTCTCAGAACAACGGATGCTTCACCGGCAGACGTGCAGCTATCTAGAGTGCCGTCCACGCTGCATCGTTCGTTCAAGGCGTATAAGTCACAGTCACCGGAGCCCTACGGACGAGTAGTCAGGTTCCATATGTCCGGCTTTTCGAACGCCCAGAACTGACAGGCGAGACGAATGCCCGTCCGAACTACGACTGGACCTGGCACCGTCGGTAACGCGTAAAGAGTGCGGTATCACTTCAAGACAACAACGCTGCTCTCCGACAGCCGCGAAGACTAGTCTTCCATGACATGACATGACATCATGACAGACTGACCCTAACGAAGAGGTCAGTAATTGATGACAGGATCATTGTCGAGAACTCGTGGGGAAAGGCGTCGATGGCAGGTTCACAGTTTGCCAAGTGGTTGCCTCGTATTGAGCAACGTTGGAGACCAGGGACTCCGAAAAAGGGGGACTCCGGTGGGATGTTGGAGGCGGGATATTGTGAGCGGTTTGACACTTGTGATTGGTCAGTGAATTCCTTCGACGGATGAACGAGGGACTTACACAGCATGAAAAGCGTATCTGGACAGCTGTGATAGCGGTTCGGACATACAAAGAATCGATCATGTGGTGTGCTCCCATAGTTGGAGCCGTGTTTGAGAAACTCAACCATGTACCTTTAAATATAAAAGGTTTTCTGTTCTCTTAAAACTCGCTCGGCACCTATCTTTCTCCTGGCACCTGTCATGGCACCCTATGGAACCTTCGTGGCCTCATGGATCCTCGACTTCACAACCGCACCAGTACACTACATCGTTTAAGACAGCAACTTTAGTTGCAAAACAATGTCTTTCCGAAGTAATGTAAAAAAATGCATGCACTTATACCTTGCAGGCATCTGTGAGATCGCATTATCTCCGGCGCTAAAAGATAACAACTGTCGAAGTTGAACGAAGAAAAAGAAATCGAATTAGATATGCAATACTTTCAAGCTTTTTGTTTTATTCAGCAGATGGCCCATGCTAGCCAATATTTATTGAAAGGGCAAGTAACTGCACGCAGATTTATCATTTTACATTCTTTCTTAAAGATGTTAGCACGCTCTTTAGCTTTGCAGGAAACCGTACTAAGTTTAGACACAGTTCCAATGGGAAATCTAGGTCATGAGGACGGAGGCTTTTGGCGTTCTTTACAGTTGCTCGCTGCAGGTTTGAGTTTGGGAATTCTGCCTCAGTTATGGACCAGCGCTCAGTTCAACGCTTCCTTTTCCAACCACGAGTTCGGTCCATGCTGAGTGGTCGTTGTCTTCCTTCTCGAGCTACATTCACTTTCACAATTGCAGCTCTCTCTTGTGGTCGTCGACGAGTCGGCTTCTCGAGAAACCGGTACTTCGTCCGCTCTATCTGATGTACTTGGTGGGACACGCTGTTTCAAGTCATCATCCGTGTCTTGCCTGTCCCAATTGATGAGATCTCCCCATTCGTCATTGCCTACAGAATACCAATAAAGGATAATGAGAGAGAAAATGCTTGCATCTTCTTGCAAACATAGAATCACGATCAAGACGGCGAATAAGTCGTTGATATATTCTCGAATTTTATACCGTTACAAGAACTCTGGGTGTATGCGATTAGTTGGTACAAGAGATTGGCTTATTGGTCTGTTTAAATAGGTAAATAATGTTGTTTTCAGGGTTTTCATCTTGCGTTAGAAATTTCTTATGCACTCCCTAAAACAATATGTGAGCAATAAGCTCTTTAAAGTTTTCATCGATGTTCTTGACAAAGTTAACCGAACATAGATTTCAAATAAATGTTTTGCAGGGTTTTGTAATGTCACCTTTCGCCCATCCTGGTTGTTTATAATTGATTAGTCTTGTACGTGCCGATTAAAAAACAGTGAATTGAATAATCCATTTGGGTGATGGTTTTATATTGCGTAGCAGCACAATGAATACAATGATATGCAAATTCTGCTTCCTACATCTCATTCTTCTACAGAGAATCAGAAATGCGAACTGCTTGACAATCGCAGAGTTTTCTTTTAAATTAATAAGTGTAAAGCAATTTATAATACGTTTACAGATCCATCGGTGAGGTAACCCTTTGGCGTTCATCGTACGCACCTGTGGATCATCTTCACATAGGGTTGTTCTTTCAGGAACCATAAGCATAACGTCATGGCACTCAAACGAATTGAGTGCAAGGCCGCTCGTTTCAATCTTTCTTGTTTATGCAAAACTGAATCTTCAACCAGTCTAATGAAAGACTATGATACATTAGTATTGCAATAGGAACAAAAAATACACGAAAAATCTCTTTTACTTAAGCATGTAAAATTATGATTCCGCCTTCAATCGCACCTGATGCCACTTAGGTCGCGGTGAACAAGATTTCAGCATGGTCATTTGTTGATTGCTCGCAGCAAAAAAAAAAAAAACCCTAATACTTTTACATATTCATCCTATATCAATCATTTTGCATCTCTCAATGGAACAGTTTATTGCCTCTGACAGTGCCAAGCAACGCTTGTTATATAGCGGCACCTTAATTATATCCACAGAGTGTTTCTTTGGAAATAATGTTTATTTATCTGTACAAATATTTCCAGCAGATCCCAAATTTGCTTTTGCCACTTCAAATATGGTTGAGGTAGCAGTCGAAAACCGCATGTGGCGCGGCTTACCTGACACTACAGGAGCCAACAGAGCCAGCGATACGAAGAGAAGTTGAGGTCTCATTGCACGTTCAGTTGAACCTGCACACTAAAGAAAATTTCTCCCTTAAGGGTGCTTTCTCGTGTCTATAACTCACCCCCTTACACCCATAGTAACTTGTGTTCAATTGAACTATTACACCCGTTTTAAAGGTGATTTTTGTTAATTGCGCTATTTCCATAATGTGTGTTTTGCCGAAGTGCGTACCACGTCTAATTTTAACTCACGATATCGTTCGTTCACTACCCTGCTCTTTCGGACGATCACCGGACTCACCCTGACTTGTTTTACGAAACGTTGATGAAGATATAAAATGGAAAGCAAAACGCCGCACAGCCTGCATTTTAACCGGGAGCCTGCAGATGACCAGTCGGGGTCTGACCTGTCAACTATTCCACTTTATTTTTTTGTTATTATCTATCGACCACTCCACCGACACAACATCGGGGAATAATACAGCATTTTAGAAGCGCAGTAGCGTCTGTAACGCCTGTGACAAGCTTACATGACGCTCCTGAATGCTTCATATAATTAATAAATTTGCACCCAGGTACACAGTTTATCCTTTATTTTGACGACGAATGGCTCAAATGACTCCCTAAAGGACTCATTCCATCAACCAATGGCCTTCAGCTCCCAGCAGCTGAGGAGCACCTGACCAAGGCGGTGGTCAGACGTGTAATGCAGCATTGGGAGATAAGAATCTCGTAACAAGGACAGCCACCAGTGGAAACTGACCCTGGAAGCGTTTAGCGCCCTAACTCTGTAGAGTGAAGCTCCCTTAGTACAACTGTTTGAGGAACTATCAGGCATTGTTTTGGATATCATTGGCCTTAGTGAGGCTAGAGGAACTGGTGAGGCCTATACACTGCTAGTGGCTCAGTCCTCCGCTATAGAAGACTGCCAGATAAGAAGCAATATGGGGTACGATTCCTAATCCTTAAGGACATTGTAGGCAACACTGACGAATTCTGCAGCATTAATGAGATGGTAGCAGTAGTCGTAGTAAAAGTAATAAGAGATACAGAGAGAGAGAGAGAAGTTGAAGAGGAGAATGGCAGGGAGGTTGACAAGACTCACGTTCGGTTTTCTACCCTTCACTGGGGATGGGGTATTGGTACGAGAAGAGAGAGAGGAAATAGGGCACAGTTTCGCCCACATTTCAAAGTTCGCATCGAGTCTAAACACGGTTGCCAAGACCTGTCCACTTAAGGTACTTCAACAACGCGTTCGTGAATTTCTGTGCCATCGACGCATACGGCCATGGTCCAAGAATCTTCATTTCCGAAAATGCTCCAGAGTCCAGCTGGTTCAATACTTTCCGGGGAGCTTCACGCTCGACGTCGTACTGGGGACAGAGAGATAAGATATGTTCAATGACTTCTATAGGCCCACAAGAGGCGCACATGGGCGTATCCCCCATTTCGAGGCGGAACGAGCAGGGCTTCGTAGAAGCCGCCCCGAGCCAGAGGTGGCAAAATAATATCGCTTCAGATCGCGAAACGTTTGACCGCGCTTATAAGTTTGAGGACAGAACAAGCCTATGAATATGGCACTTTTGGAAGTTGGGAGAACACCACTATTTGTGTGTCATAGCTTTAGCTACGATATGAAGCTTTCTACTGCGTCGGTTCTGGATATGTCGATTGGCATTGGTCGGGCTTGAAAATGGGCGGACTGGGCGACGTCGTTGGCGAGGTCATCAGCAGCAATGCCAGTATGTCCAGGTAGCCACTGCAACATAATTTAATAGTTTTAGCGACAGCTTGTGGGCGGTCTTCTCTTATTTCATTTAAGCTCCTCATGAGTCCTATGATACAGGGCAAGATGCAGACTCTGAAGTGCTTTTGGCCTTTGAGTCGCAAAAGACAACCCATTTCCGAAGTGTCTTTTTGAGGAGGTATTTGACAGCAGCACGCAGGGCAGCAAGCGCTGTCGCTGTTGATGTTGTCATGAGTGACAGGAGGAAGTTCATTGTGGTTTTTGTAGACGGAATGACAATAGCACCTGAAGAGCTGGTGGATGAGACCCAACCATAAGTATAGGTATGTACTCGGTCTCCCGCATGTCTCATTGATTATTAGCAACGTCATTTGTTTGAGATCTATTTTTGGGTGATTGGCCCTCTTCTTTATACCCAGAATACTTAGGCGCACCTGAGGCTGTTGGAGAATCCACAAGGTCAAAGAAGGCCTTGCTGCTAACATGTATCCTAATGGAAGACACTCTGTATGGGTGATGATAACTTCAGAAAACGTTGCACGGGGTTTCTGCAATGGCAAGAACGTCAAGCAATGATAGGGAACGCGGGAAAGGTGACGTATATGCGGATTTGCTAGCATGATTGTTTGCAGCTGTTGATGCACAGCGAGGAAGTCCTAAAAACGTGCGCAATGCTTGGCCTTGTAAGCTCTCCAATGAGCGAACACTTGACGTGTACGTACTGCATAACACTGGAAGGCTGTAGCGTAGATATCCCAGAAATAGAACTATGTACAACTGAAGCATGGAGAGCACAGATGTGCCCCATCTTTTCCCGCACATAAATCTCAATATCTGGGCTATAGACAACTGTTTTTCTTCAGGTGTGTGCAATGAATGCTCCAGGAAATATTTCGGTCGATTATTACACCGAAGCATCGTTGAGTCTTTCCACAGCTGATAGTGTGTCCGTTAATGGAGACGATATGGCGTCTTAAGTTTACGCGTGAATGCAATCAATGCACATTTCTAGGTCGATACAATCAAGCCTTTCACCCGCCGTGGTTGCTCAGTGGCTATGGTATTGGGCTGCTGAGAACGAGGTCGCGGGATCGAATCCCGACCGCGGCGGCCGCATTTCGATGGAGGCGAAATGCGAAAACACCCATGTACTTAGATTTAGGTGCACGCTAAAAAACCCCAGGTGGTCGAAATTTCCGGAGTCCTCCACTTGGGCGTGCCTCATAATCAGAAAGTGGTTTTGACACGTTAAACCCCATAATCTTTAGCAATCAAGCCTTGTGTTGGAAGGTGTGCTGACGTCAAAGTTGCTGCCCCCTGCAATTGCGTGCGAACCTGAATGCGAGTGACCGTAGTAGTCCAAAGGAGAATGTCATCCGCGTATATCGAGAGGTAGATTGTTTTAGGTAAAACTTCACCTAGTCCAATGAGTGTCACATTGAAGAACGTGGGACTCAATACTTCTCCCTGAGGCACGCCGCAGTAGGTGTAACATTCAGCTGTGGTATCATATTCTGTGTGTACAAAAAATTACCGGCGAGGTATGTAGTCGCATAACCAGCGAAGCATGCGGTGGCCAATTGCCATAAGAGGTATAGAATAAAGGTAGTACAAACCTACGCTCAAGCTTCCAGTCATGATAACGATGAAATAGATCAGTTTTGTGAAGATGTTGAAATAACGATGAGAAAAGTGCAAACTCAGTATGCTGTTGTAATGGGCGACTTAATGCTAAAGTGGGGGGAAAGCAGGCTGGTGAACAAGCAATTGCTAACTATGGTGGCGATTCTAGGAACGCAAAAGGAATTATGCTAGTAGAATTCGCGGAAAGACTTCAGTAGCAAATAGTGAACACCTTGTTCAGGAACCATAGCAGCAGAAAGTGGACTTGGAAAAATCTAAATGGTGAAAAAATAAATGAAATAGATTTCGTACTTTCTGCCGATCCCAGCATAGTGCAGGTGAATTGTCCGGTAGGGGAAAGTGCAGTGATCACTGGTTAGAGAGGTATACGATTCACCTCAATATGAAGAGATAAAGAATAATATTGGCCAGGAAGAAACAGGCCTACCTAGACTTAGTAAGGGTCAAAGCAGAACATTGGAGGCTGGTACTTGCAAATAAACATGCAGCACTAGAACAGAGATATGAAGAGCACAGTGGTAATGAATGAAACGGTAACTAGGCTGGCTTCAGAAGGAGCTATTGAAGTGGGAGGTAAAGCACCAACGCAAGCAGTAGGCAAGCTCTCCTAAGTAACAAAGGACTTAATAAATAAACGAAAAGAATGAAAGTGTCCAACTCAAGAGATTAGATAGAATTGGCATAACTGTCGACGCTAATCCAAAAGGAGAAAATAATAAATATTCGCATTAAGAAAGCGAGACAGACTGAGCAAGTAGTAAAAAAGTGCACGCAGCACGAAATCAGCAAGAAGAAAATTTGGCATAGGACAAACCAAGATGTATGCACTGAAAGAGAAAGAGGGCAATGCCCTCAGCAATGTCGAAGATATAGTAAAATCACCGGAAGAATTCTACTTACTGTACAGTACCCAGAGCCACCACGATAGCTCCATTCGAAGTAGCAGTGTACAGATTACAGATGATCCTTCTACAACTAGCGATGAAGTGAATGGGGCTTCGCAAGACATGAAACGAAGGAAAGCGGCAGGAAAAGATGGAATAACAGTCGATTCATTCGAAGATGAAGCAGACATAATGCTTGAAAAACTGGCAGGCGTTTATACAAACTGTATAGCGACTTCCAGGGTCCCAGCGAACTGAAAGAATACCAACGTTATACTAATGCGCCAAATCGGAGAGGCAAATGAATTGAAAATTATATGCCATTGGCTTACTTCATGTAATATATAAAATATTCGCCAAGATAATTTCCGATAGGATAACGGCAACACTGAACTTCAGCCAATGAAGCGAACAAGGCGGCTTCAGGAAGATACACTCTACGATGAATCACATCCATGTCATCAATCAGATAACCTAGAAATCTTCATAGTTCAAGCAGGCTCTCTATACGGCTTTCATAGATTACGCAAAGGTATTTGATTCAGTAGAGATACCAACAGTCATAGGGGCATTACGTAATGAAGGAGTACAGGAAGCTTACGTAAATATTACGGAAAATGTCTGCCGATATTCTACAGCTACCTTAATTCTCCACAAGCAAATTAGGAAGATACCTATGAAGAAAAGGGTCAGACAAGGAGACAAAATCTCCCCAATGCTATTCACTGCGTATGTGGAAGAAGTAATCAAGCTATTAAACAGGGAAGGCTTAAAAGTGAACGTCAACGGCGAATATCTCAGCAGTCTTCGGTTTGCACATGACATTGTCCTGTTCAGCAACACTGGCGATGAGTTACAACCAATGATTGAGGACTTTAACAGAGAAAGTGTAAAAGTGCGGTTGAAGATTAATATGCTGAAGACTAGGAGACTGATCAACTGCCGTGCTAGGGAACAAGAGTTCGGGATCGCCTGTGAGCTTCCAGAGTCTGTGAAGGAGTACGTTTACCTAGGTCAATTATTCACAGGGGACCATGTTCACGAGAAGTAAACTTACAAAAGAATAAAAACTCACCAGGCCTTGTCAGATCCTGACTGGAAGGTTACAAATATCATTGAAAAGAAATATGCACAATCAATGCATTCTACCGGTGCTAACATATGGATCAGAAGCTTGTAGACTGAGAAATAAGCTTGAGAACAAGTTAAGGACCAATGTTAGGCGTAGCATTAAGATACAGAAAAAGAGTGGTGTGGATCGGATAGCAAACGGGGATAGCCAATATTATAATTGACACTAACAGAAAATAATGGAGCTGGGCAGGTCATCTAATGGGTAGGTTATATAATCGGTGGACTATTAGGGTTTCAGAAGGGCTCCCAAGAAGAGGGAAATCCAGTGGAGGACTGCGGAAGACTGAGGTGGGGTAATGAAATTAGGAAATTCGCAGGCGCTAGTTGGGATTGGTTGGCGCAGGACGGGCGTAATTGTAGACGCATGGAGATGGCTTCGTCATGGGATGTGGACATATAGTACGCTGATGATGATGATGAAGGTGATTATGATGGTGGTGGTGCAGGCCAAATACTCAAATATTTGCTTTGAGGGCGCCTGTGCCTTATCAAAACTTTTTCAGTTAAAAGAAATCTCCTTATTATGTAAAAACTACTCCGATGTAGTTTAGATTAGTCGTCTAGTCACCTATAAATCTGTCAGTTTCACTAACGGAAATATCTCTGGTTAATTTCCCTGCCTTTATGTACACCCTTTCTCTCGTGTCAATTTCAGTCAGATGTTGAACGGGCTGAAAACATGCATTATGCTCAACGCTTAGTTAAGGAATGTAATTGAGAAACGATATAGCGGTAATTACGAGAGAAATGTGTATCTCTTGGAAGTCCGAGATCCATATTTTAAACCGAGTTCGTCATATTGAAAGTGTTCAGGAGATCACTCCATACACGTCCTACCTCATCGATGAGCGCAGTGTGATTGGCAGTGCAATATAGCACATGACCAATAAGTAAACTCAATAGAACGTATTCACCCAATTGGCCTAAAACATGCACAGCGACATCATCCGATTATTTTGAGATATTTTAACTACGTAGACAAAACTAAGGTTATGTCACCCTGCTTCAAATTAAAGGGCACAAAAATAGCTATATCGGAGGATTTTTCAAAAAACATTCGGTATGTTCGGGCAAAATTACGGCGTTCAGCGGCTGAAGAAAAGAGCAGTGGTTCCAAGGTTTCCCTACGTTTCGATAAGCTCAAAGTTAATGACAAGCTGTACATATGGGACGCAACGCGCAATCGCAGAGTAGAGTTGTCCAAATCATCTGCGCCTGCCCAACGCGAAACGTCCTCTCATCGACCCACACGTGCGAACACGCGTAAGCTAGATAACAAATGGCGGGAATCCGTCAAGACGCTGCGGCTTGTCTCGTTGAACGCACGCAGTGTACAGAATAAGATCCAGAGCCTTGAAGACATAATTCTGACCTATCAACCACACGTCCTAGTGGTAACTGAAACCTGACTGCATTCCGATGTGCAAAATTCAGAAATAATGCTTCCTTCGTACACGCTTATCCGTAAGGACAGAGGATCAAGGGGTGGCGGAGTTGCAATTGCAATAAAGAATAACATTACATTCAGACGCTTAAACAGCATCAATGATCGTGAAAGCATATGGTGCAAAATAAAATTTTTTGGTAAAACTATATTATCAGGAGGGGTCTATCGGCCTCCGAATGCTCCTTACGAATACTTAGATTCCTTATGTGATTATTTGCTAGAAATTACAAATTCGCGTTCCAACATCCCTTTAACAGGAGATTTTAACCTTCCCGGAATTAACTGGTGCAGCCTCTCCCATGACGGCAAAGATTCCAAAAATGCTGAATCATTACTACTAATTGCATTTACGTTTTCGTTAACCCAGTTGATTTTGGATGCTACAATAATTTCCAGCTCTGCTGTACTTGACCTTGCGTTTGCAAGTAGCTCGCTTCCAGACTGCTCAGTCAGTGTCAGGGACGGTATATCTGATCATCAGTTACTTCTTCTTGAGTGACCTATTTCGGGCTTGCGATCGTATGTTAAGCCTTCTGACACATTTGTAAGGGACTATACGCATGCGGATGATGACGGAATTATTAGTTGTATGGAATCTTTATTTCCTTCCTTTAATGAGACAAATGATGTTAGTGTGCTGTAGTCAAAGTTTAAAGACATAGTCATGCACTGTGAAAGCACCTACGTGCCTTTGAAGAAAAAGCGCATCAACAGTGAGTACCCGTGGTTGGATCGTAATCTGATAGACCTGAAACACAAGATAAAACGCTCTCGCAAACGTGGTGACAGGAAACAACTTGTAAGTCTAGTGCGCACTTTCGAAGATAAAGTGCGCGCTGCAAGAAATCAGTTCTTTTCTTCCACATTGACTTCATTCATGTCGGAGCGACCAAGGAAATTCTGGCAATATTTATCTAAAGATAAAAGCGGCATCACAGAGATCAGAACATCTGGCATAAGCATTGACGATCCTTTGGCCATTCCTAATGAATTTAACGCGTTTTTTTTCAATCGGTGTTTACTATCAACGCATCGTACGCGCACTTGTAACCTTACACGCTTCGTAATCCGATGCCCGAAGTAGATTTAAGCAATAACGGCATTCGCAGTCTTTTGCGTAATCTAGACATAAAAACGTCATCAGGTCCGGACAAAATATCAAATATTTTCCTCAACAGATACGCAATCTGCTGGCAGAGTACTTATATGTAATATATAAAACATCGTTAGAATCCTGTGTGATACCGGATGACTGGCGCTTTGCAAGGATAGCTCCGATTCACAAATCTGCATCCCCTTTTGAACTAAATAATTACAGACCAGTTTCCTTAACATCCACAGCTTGTAAACTGCTAGAACTGATTTTATTTAAAGCGATTATAACACATTTAGGGAATAATCATTTACTTCATGAAACTCGACATGGATTTAGGGCTGATTTATCCACAATAACACAGCTGAGATAACGGATGGTTTTATGAATGCACAGAATATGAGGGGCAAATCGATGCAGTGTTCTTGGACTTTTCCAAAGCGTTCGATGTAGTTCCGCATGCCGATTTAGTAACTAAACTGCTCTCTATGGGCATTGAACGCAACATAATCCAAAAGGATAGACAGTTGGGCCAGTTGGTATGGTAACATGATTTTGGCTTCTAGCGCGAAGTGAAACGCGGACACAGAAAGGAGCAGACAGGACGAGCGCTAACTCTCGACTAAATTTTTATTAAAACGAAGAACATATATATAGGTGATTGCAAAAACCGTAGCAAAAGAACATGACAAGGTAAAAAGCATCAGTTTAACATATCAGGGGGTATAGAAGTCAAAAAACAAAAATTACTACAGATTAGTACACGTATTGCGAAGGTACTGAAATTCGCAATCTAACAGAGACAACGAAGCATGACTGACGCAAGTGTCTCCTAATCTTTTTATGTGGAATGCCTCGATAATTTCCCGCGTGGTTTGGCATCTGTGTCTAGAAAGAATTTTCGTGTCTTCAAAGAAAGGTTTGCAACCACACTCGAAACAATGTGCCACTAAATGTGATGCATTGGGGTTGTTTAGTGAATGTTTGTGTTCTTTTAGTCTAATGTTAATGCACCTGCCACTCTGTCCAATGTAAGCTTTCCCACACTCGAGTGGAATCTGATAAACTATACCCGTGTTGCAAGACACTAAAGGGGACACATGTTTAACTCCGCAATCATCTTTTCTTTTTTTGCCTTCCTGTTCAAGTCTCCTATTTATCAAAGGGCGCATGTTAGACAACTTGCGTGGGGCCGAGAAAACGGTACTGACGTCATACCTATTGGCCACATTCCTTAAACCATGGGATAATCTATGTATGTAGGGACTACAGCAAACTTTGTTTCTTTTTTCGGTTTTTCTTGTTTCTTACCGGGGCTTTTTACCCCTTTTACAAGTTTTTCGCAGGTTAGTGAGAATAGATGCACTGGATAGCTAGCTTTTCCAAGCCTTTCTATCTGTTGTGAAAAACTTTGTTGCATATTGTGCCGACATGACTTAGTAATGTCAGACCTAAGAGTTGAATAAGCTATCCCCTGTATAACAAGTTTAGAATGGCAAGAAGAATATTCTAGCAGTGGCTTCTTGGCCCTAGGCGAATAATGCCAACAGACATGCTCATCCTGAAACGTTAAGCACAGATCTAGAAACTGTAATTTGTTGTCCTGGATAATCTCTAGCGTGAAACCTAGGCCCCCACCACATTCCCTAAAAACTTGTAAAATATCCGTAGCTTTCTTGGTGTAGTTATCGCGAGAACAAAATACCAGATAGTCGTCTACGTATCTAAACGCATGCACCGCCAATTCCTTAAGATTGTTTTGTAGTTTTTCAAATTTTTTGTTGTTGTTGTTCCTCAAGAATTGTACGCACAAAAACCTAAAAGCGCTATTGACAAAAATTTTGTTCCAAAAATTACCAATTTAAAGAAAGTGAAAAAAACTGCAATTGATTTGCTTGAGAAATTTGGTCTGGAGCGCCTCGCGTCGGGAGGTAAACATACCAAGGGACTGCACCTCGACATATTTTTTAGTGCTAAGACACATAAGACGGAAGTTCCTTTTCGAGCCAATATTTCTGAAAAAGGAACGTGGCAGTACACAGTCTCAACTTTATTGCATAATGTATTGTCTTCAGTTCGTCTTAATTACCCTTCCTGATAAGACATTCGGAAGAAATTGTAGCCTTCCTAACAGAAAATAATCCAGGTAAATGCTCAGCGATCAGTGTTGATGTTAAAGACCTTTTTTATACGCTTCCGCAATCGGAACTACTGTGTAGTGTTAAAGAAGCACTGACGCTCAACAATGATGAGTTCCGGTTTACTCAGGACTGTGGGATGCCCGTGGAATCTTTTTTAGAACTTTTGTTGTTTTACTTAGGGAATACTGTTGTAAAATGGGGTAGTTCTATGTATGTACAAAAATCGGGAGTTTGTATTGGTTCTAAAGTTGCGCCAGTTTTGAGTGACATTTATCTAAGTCGCGTTAATAGAAAACTACAAAACAATCTTAAGGAATTGGCGGTGCATGCGTTTAGATACGTAGACGACTATCTAGTATTTTGTTCTCGCGATAACTACACCAAGAAAGCTACGGATATTTTAAAAGTTTTTAGGGAATGTGGTGGGGGCCTAGGTTTCACGCTAGAGATTATCCAGGACAACAAATTACAGTTTCTAGATCTGTGCTTAACGTTTCAGGATGAGCATGTCTGTTGGCATTATTCGCCTAGGGCCAAGATGCCACTGCTAGAATATTCTTCTTGCCATTCTAAACTTGTTAAACAGGGGATAGCTTATTCAAATCTTAGGTCTGCCATTACTAAGTCATGTCGGCACAATATGCAACAAAGTTTTTCACAACAGATAGAAAGGCTTGGAAAAGCTAGCTATCCAGTGCATCTAATATCACTAACCTGCGAAAAATTTGTAAAATGGGTAAAAAGCCCCAGTAAGAAAAAAGAAAAACTGAAAAAAGAAACAAAGTTTGCTGTAGTACCTTACATACATAGATTATCCCATGGTTTAAGGAATGTGGCCAATAGGTATGACGTCAGTACCGTTTTCTCGGCCCCACGCAAGTTGTCTAACATGTGCCCTTTGATAAATAGGAGACTTGAACAGGAAGGCAAAAAAAGAAAAGATGATTGCGGAGTAAAGCATGTGTCCCCTTTAGTGCCTTGCAACACGGGTATAGTTTATCAGATTCCACTCGAGTGTGGGAAAGCTTACATTGGACAGAGTGGCAGGTGCATTAACATTAGACTAAAAGAACACAAACATTCACTAAACAAGCCCAATGCATCACATTTAGCGGCACATTGTTTCGAGTGTGGTTGCAAGCCTTTCTTTGAAGACACGAAAATTCTTTCTAGACACAGATGCCAAACCACGCGGGAAATTATCGAGGCATTCCACATAAAAAGATTAGGAGACACTTGCGTCAGTCATGCTTCGTTGTCTCTGTTAGATTGCGAATTTCAGTACCTTCGCAATACGTGTACTAATCTGTAGTAATTTTTGTGTTTTCGCTTCTATACCCCCTGATATGTTAAACTGATGCTTTTTACCTTGTCATGTTCTTTTGCTACGGTTTTTGCAATCACCTATATATATGTTCTTCGTTTTAATAAAAATTTAGTTGAGAGTTAGCGCTCGTCCTGTCTGGTCCTTTCTGTGTCCGTGTTTCACTTCGCGCTAGAAGCCAAAATCAAGCAATATAATCCGTTGGACAGAATCTTATTTGTCCTCAACAAAACAATAGGTTGCTTTTAATAGGTTTCTGGTACATTGGAACTGCACTCAGGGGTGCCACAGGGGTCAGTTCTCGGTGCTTTGTTGTTAGTTTATATCAATGACATCTATTAATCTGTTCAATCGCCTGCGAAGATCCTGTTGTTTGCGGACGATTGTGTTGTATATACTAATGTATATCATTACTCCGACCAAGTAAGACTTAATCAGGCGTTGCACTCAATTAGCGTATGGTGTGATACATGGGGATTGAAGCTAAATACGTTGAAGACGGCAGCTATTACATTTACCAACAAGAAAGAACCCTTAGATTTAACTTATATTATTATTAATGCGTATATACATAAAACCCAGCGAGTGAAGTATTTAGGTGTTACACTCACAAGCAATTTACGTGGGGAACCCCATATAGAAAACGTTTGCAGCAACGCGCTAAAAAAGCTGACATTTTTGAAACGGAAATTGCGCCGTACCTCATCGACCGTTAAGTTAACAGCATACATTCTCTTGTCAGACCAAAATCAGAATATGCGGATATGATCTGGAGTCCTCATCAAAAATATTTATTCAAGAAAATAGAAAGAGTGCAAAATTTAGCTTTGCGGTTTATTACTCTACATACTCGCGTTTTCTAGCGTGTCCGTTCTCCGCGACAGGGCGAAATTGAAAAAACTAGCTCATCGCAGAACTGTATCTCGCATCAAATTTTTATATCAGCTGTAGCATGGTCACCACAAAATACCGCGGGAATGTTATTTACCGGAGCACCCCATGCGGTCTGCTCGTACAAACCACAACAAAACAATTAAGCAACCATTTAGTAATCTTAGCATCCATAAATATTCTCTTTTTCCCCATGCAATTTCACTATGGAATAAATTACCCGAAGAAGAAGTTAACGCTAATACAACAGAATCGTTCGTTCAGCTTTCAAATATAACCAGGCGGCGAAATTAGATTTTAATGGTAGCTTCTCAACACGCTGGCGATGATGATGATTTACTGTCATCGTCTTTGAAAAGGGGCGGTGAGAAATAGTCACCTAGCCTGCTTCAGTTATTTAGGCCTGAAATTATGCTTTTCATTCTAGCATATCGGCATACAGCTCCGGAATAAGTTATATCTTCTTGATATCTATCTTGTACTGCTACCTATGCCTTTAACGGATACAGTCGTATAAATTTCTTCCCTGCATTTTTCAACCAGTACCTTATACGTCTCTTGCTTGTGTTGACGGTAGTGTTTGATTCTCTCGTCAACTTTCAGTCTAAGCGCTTCTGAGGTGTACGTCACCATCGGGGCTCACTGTGTGAGCACCTTCGCATTCCTTTAGGAAGCTCTGAGTGGCCGTCGTAATTTTGCTAAACCAGGCACCTGTCTGCAGCAGACACAGTAATTTGTAGCATCGCTAGAAATTCATCTGCAGACAATGGTTATTGACTTATACGTCAACCCTCTTCCTACCAATTATACTTTCAAGGACATGCCATGCATGACAGACTTGTGTGCTCGAACACAAAGTTTTGTTTTCTTAGTAGATCCAAAATCAGAATGGAGTGCTAAGAGATGGAGTGGCAGACTTGGAATAAATGTTACAAACAAGGCTGGTGGACGTGTCGATAGGAGGACCTATCTTCTTCAAAGACGGCCTCGTCATCCTCAGCAGGTTAGTTTCAACGGGCTTGTGGAGTAACGTCACGTACGGTCGTTGTCCCTGGTGGCGGCGGCTGTAATGGCAGACTTTGAAAAGAAAACCAGCGATGTCATTTGACGTCTCTAGGCGTGTTTTCTAAGACGAGGAGAAAACAAAGGGAGAGTGAGAAGGCAGCTGAAATAAAAAAATATGAAAAATAGAGAAAGGGTAGAACGTAGGACGGTGGGGTGTTGTGGGAGCGAGAGGTTATGGAGCATTCACAGTTGTCGTAGGCGGAGTGCATTTGTGCTTTGGAAGAGCTGGTCAGCCGGTACGTCATGGGGTGAACGAATGACGAGTAGCGTAACAGCAATGCGTCAGGTAAATTTGAAGGTTTTTTGAATTCATGGTGGTGGGATACAGAAGCGGCGCGACCCTGTGGGGTCGAGGCGCCGACAAAGATATCCTGGCGACTGCGACTTTGGAACGTGTCGATGTGGGTCTTTGAAAAAAAAACCAAGGATGAAAAATGCCGCAGGAAAGAAAAAGCAAAAGAATAGAACAAGTAGAAGTGTGACAGCAGAAAAAAACCGCCGCTGGAAGGTGTACATGATGTTGGGATCTGGAGTACAATCCCACCGCCGTCCCCCAGTTGTTGGACCTTGCCGTTGAGTGCGGTAGTTGACCGAGGTTGAGGAGGACTTTGAGATGTTAACTGGAGGCTTATTTAACATTATTTACAGTACAAACATGAAGTCATTAACAGTCATAAGGTCACTGATGGCCGGCAGCAAATCGGACGCTGCGGCCCGTGGCAAGAAGCCTGAAAGAGATGAATGAAGGAGTGCTTTTCTCTGCTCCCGGTCTCTGGCTTTTAACGCTTTCTGTGTCTCGAGGTCACGTCGTTTTCGGCCTAGCGTGGAGCCCGCTCAGGTGTCGTCATTTTCGGCCAATGGTAGGCGCCCGTGAGAGTGCAGTCACATTCGGCTCAGGGGGTCGCTCCATGGGCTTCACTGTCCGAGGGATGACTTGCCCCCGGTATTGCCCCTCTTGTCTGCAACTGCCGTCACAATAGGTGGATGGAGGGTTGCTCCCGGACTTCACGATGAATTACAGCCGACGTTCCCTCCGGGTTTCCTAGCGCTCAGCTAGGGGAAGACAAGTTGTTTTCGAGCGACCTTTCAGAGCGGCAAAACAACCTCACTCGGGACCCAGATTACCTGAAACCGTGCCAGGTTCCCGTTTCACTTTCAGGAAGAGTCAAGCAGTTGGAGAATAACTCAACGTCCGGCGCATGAGGTGGGTGTGGGTCGCCAACGTGTGTGGTCGTGCTGCGCCTAGGGAACGTGGTAGATGTGCTTTTTCGCTCCTTAATTAGGTGTGACGGCTATTCGAAGTTGTCCGGTGAACTCGAAGGAGGCTATGGAAAAGGTCCCATATCTAACTATGAGAAAGAACCTTGTATGGTTGATATATGCGCAAAAGCGTGGAAGAGAATAATAAGTTGAGTGTTATGGATGGAGGCAGGGAAGAAATGGAATTGGAGGATTAGGTGAGAATGAGAATCGAGGTTAGTCGCTAGCATAACGTGTTTCGTGCCTTTGTTAATCATATGAGAGCTTTTGATTGAAGTTGCAGCTTTTACCGATTCTAAGTTGCCAAGTGCCAAATTGATCGCTGTTGTGAGTAGGCGCGTGTACAAGGTAGGATTATGTATATTTTCTCACGCGAGGTGAAAGGAAGTTTGTTTTTAGTATATAGAGCCTTGCTTTATCGAATATATGGCCGCGTTCATAGAAGTGGCTGGCTTTTGTTTTAGGTAACTTGTGTTTCGTATCTGCGCGATAGCCGCTGAGTCTTGTATGAATTTGTGGTCCAGTCTCACCTATGTATTGTTTGTTACAAGCGGCACATTCTAGAGAAGGCTACGTTACTTGACCAGCAGGTGTCACCATGTGAATTTTATCCAACGCTGTAGTTTTTACTGTAGTAGTAGATTCA
This sequence comes from Dermacentor andersoni, assembly GCF_023375885.2. Classification (NCBI taxonomy): domain Eukaryota; kingdom Metazoa; phylum Arthropoda; class Arachnida; order Ixodida; family Ixodidae; genus Dermacentor; species Dermacentor andersoni. The sequence continues at coordinate 148,244,634 of NC_092816.1, forward strand.
ATATGTTTTCATGTAGAGTACCTCGAGTGGCCGCAGCGACCGGATGTTGGCTTCGTTTTAGCCTTTAGCTTGACATGTACAGGAATGTCCTTGAAGTTAGTGCTTTATGTGTAGATTGGTCGGGACGGTCGGGAAAATTTTAGTAAGTTTATGGCTGCTGGTGAGAATTGGACAGTACTTACTGAGGATGTTGTTTACGTTTTGGAATGCCTCTAAAAATTTTAGAGTAAGAAGAGGCATTGTTTAGTTTGCGATCATAGGGCGGGATTTTAGAGCAACGGCTCGATGAAGTTTGGTTGATCAGTGTAGGCTTTTTGAAGGACAACGTTCGGGAGGTTCTTGTTTGGTAGGGTTTCTTTAAGGGGATCGAGTCTATACGGTGATCGGTGATACGGGATCGAGTCTATACGGTGATATAAGCTGATCGAGTCATAGTGTTCCACGCAAATGCGACGTATTCTTTCGGCCTGACCTTTAAATATACCTTGTTTGCACTGTATGGAAGGGTGGCTTGTATAATCTAGGTACTGCTGTTATTAAAAGGTTTCCGACAGAGCGTTGTCTTAAGTGTCCCATTGTCAATGTATGTTGTTGTGTGCAGAAAGCTTATGCGCTGAATTGAAGATTCTGATGTGAATTTTATTCTTTGGTGAAAAGTAATTTAAGCATGTTACAAAGTTATCAAGAATGTGTTGAACATATTGCCTTATAAATATGTTGACCATGTATCGTAGGTACGTGCAGGGCTTGTCTGTGCCGTGAAATAGGAAAATTGTTTGTAGAGTTCCCATCAATATGTTCGCATAGGTTGGTGCAAAAGGTGTACCCGCGTTTTTCCCAGGTATTTGTAGTTAGTACTTTTCTTTAGATTCAAAATTATGTTATGTTAGTTGAAGAGGCTACGTTAGCTATATATACTGGTATGTAAGAACTATTTCAAGAATCGAGAAGTAGGCTTCAATAGAGTACTATGCATTGATCACGGGTTTGACGAAACTTCGTCTGTTCAGGCATAAAATGAAGGAAATCACGGTCACTCACCAAGTATCATGCAATATCTGACGTTTCAGAACCGCGTACGGATTCCGTGTTAACTGAGTTGGGCAAGAAAGGTCGCCACTTATGTAGCCAGCGCGTGACGTACCAAGCATGCCTAATTGGCTAGTATAGTGCCTGCTGTCCGGTTCACCGTAGCTGGCGTCGACTGAATGATACTCTTTCCCTATACTGATACTGATACTTTCCCTATAATCGGATGCTTTTGATGTCGACTTTTTTATCTCTCCGTTGCGAAATGTTTTCTTCTTCCCTCTCATTCTGCTTGTCAATCCGAGCACCTACGCAGTGACACGTAACCATTCAGGAATATTAGCCAAGAATGTTGGTATACTGAAATACCACGGTCGAGACGACGTTCTATTCCAAGAAGGAAAAATGGCGCCTACGCAGAACATGAGCCGATGATTGATGATGACTTTGTACAGATGAAGATGAAATCCGCATAAATGCTGACACTAATTTCTTCCGTGGACCGAAGCGGCCAGCCTGGCCGCACATTAGACAGTGGAGCCTAGATGAAAGGGCTTCAGGAGGGAAACGTGCACGATCACTGTTCCGCGGCAGAGTCGGTGATTTGGGGCATCAACAGGTGTAACGCGATAGTTCATCGGCGAGGTCTGCTCTATGACTTTGTAGAGGCCAATATATCGAGACTCAAGCGTGTCACATAAACCGGGTATTCGTGCAGGTGTCCATAAGAGCACATTGTCACAAAGGCCGTAGGAAACGACGCGGGGAGAGGCATCGTACCGATGTTCCGATCGCCTTGGCTGGCTTCAGTGTTCATACGGGTGCGAAGACGACATTGGGCAAGCCGAGACACAAACTGGTTTCAAATGAAAGGTGAAGCGTTTACAGGGCCAGATAAGAAAGAAACATCGAGTGATGAGGTTGGGTGGCGGCCGTATACTAAGAAAAATGGAGCGTATCCGGTGGTCCGTTGAACAGAGGTACTGTACGCACATGTTAAAAATAGGAGAATCGCATCCCAGTTACGATGGTCAGGCTCAATATACATGGATAGTATGTCGCACAACGTGCGATGAAGTCGCTCTGTTAGTCCACTGGTTTGTGTGTGGTAGCTAGACGTTCTCATGTGCATGGTGTTGTACTCTTGCAAAACTTGATTAAGAGTGCTTAAAAGAAATGCCTTGCCTCGGTCGCTCAAGAGAAGCTGAGGCGCCCCGTGACGTAAGTAGATAGCCTGCAAGAAGAAGGCCCATACTTCTGAGGCAGCTCCTGAGCGTACTGATACTGTTTTAGCGTACAGGGTCAAGTGGTCAACAGCAGTGACGATCCATCTGCAGCCGTCTGGAGTAGGTGGGAGTGGCCCGAAAAGGTCAATGCCGACGACAGAGAAGGATTCTGGTGCACAAGGAAGTGGCTGTAGCGTCCCGAACGGAGCAGTAGTAGGTCTCTTACGGTGTTGGCAAAGTGTGCACGAGGCAACATATATAGCTTTGCTCGTGGAAAGACCTGGCCAAAAGAATCGGCTGCATATGCGCTCGTGTGTTTTGTGGTAACCCAAGTGGCTTGACGGAGGGTCATCGTGTGAGGCCTGTAGAACTGCAGCGCGAAGAGAGCGCGCTAGAACGAGAACCCATCCATGGCCTTCCTGGTGAAAAATGTAACGGTAGAGCACTTCGTCTTCGAACTTGAACAGTTTGAGCTGTTTCCGTAGCCTGGCACTGGGTAGAGATGAAACACCGCTAAGGCTATTGATGGTACCATGGCAATAAGAATCGGAGCGCTGGTGAGGGGAAAGCTCTCAAGGGCGGTTTGATGGAGTCAGGGAAGAAATCGGTGTAATAGACGATGCGGGTCCTCCTGGCGGCCGATTTGATAAGATGATGTGATGTGCTCCGATGATGGTGGTAATGGGCATCGTGAAAGAGCATCGGCATCTTGGTGCTTCCTTCCGGACTTGTATGACATCGAAATCATATGCTTGTAATCGCAGTGTCCAGCAGGCAACGCGTCCAGACAAGTTTTTGATTGTTGACAACCAACATAGGGCATGGTGGTCAGTCACAGCCGTGAAATATCGATCGTGCAGGTATGGACAAAATTTCTGAATGGACCAAACAGCTAAACACTCTCGTTCGGTTATCAAGTATTTCTTTTCCGTGGATGTCAGAACGCGGCTTACATACACAACAACGTTTTCGCAAAATTCGTGGTCGCGATGCAGCAGTACGGCACCAATTCCTTGACAACTAGCGTCATTATGCAGTAATGTGGGCGCCTTGTAGTGAAAATGACAAATACCAGGTAGGGATGTTACTCCAAAAACAAAAGAGTTCCGGGCACTCTCTTTGAGGGAGTTTCTGCTTGTCCCATATTTCACTCTCTTTTCGAGAGTAGAACGACCCTCTTTGAAAGAGAGTGTGTCAACTCCTCACGACAGAGTTTTGTTACTTCACCGCAAGGGAGTGCTAGTACCCTTCAGCAGAGTGCTACTACTCTCCTCACAGGAAGTGCTAGTACTCTTCCGCAGAGTGCTAATACTCGGCCCACAGGGGTAATAGCACTCCCCCAGACCGACAGCTTCTACTCCTGCAAACCGAGTACTTCTACTCCAAGCCGAGTGTTTCTACTCCCCCAAACAGAGTGCTAGTACCCTTCCCAATAGTGTGAATGCACGATGTAGATCCATGGTCACGTTTGAAGGGATTCGCAATACTTACACGTGGGAAGTATTTGATCCCTTCATAAGCAGCTTCTGCCTTTATGCTTGGTGAATGGGATGTAATCTGTAGTCGCCGAGTTACTCAAATGAAACATTTTTCTCTTAAAAGGTCAAAATCTTTATTGATCAATCACAAGACACACTTAATAATAATTTGAGAAACGAACTGACAAACACACAAAATCAGATTACAATGATACCTATGAACTTCAGAACACATCTTGTAATAAATTATAAGTATATTCTCTAAAGTTTCATCAGGATTACAGTGTAGAAATATCATTTAATTTCGATTGGCTCTTTCTTTTCAAAAATAAAGCATACAATTGAAATTAAACATACACCAAACATGTGCAAACTCAATCAATATTGACACTATGATTGAAGAGAAATATGTGCCACAATTCTGGCCAGCAAACACATTTCTGGCACAGAACGCGTGCACTTATATGGCAGAGCTTGCCAGATGAGCTGTTAAGCATGGGGCTGGTAATGTAGACAAATTATGCAAGAAACTTTTTTGTGTGCCATATTCTAATACAGCAGCTGATTTGATAACGTCCTGTACAGCGTACGAATGTTCCTGACTGAGAGTACAGTGAATTTAGAAATGTGTTGTATATCCTCATGGAGGGCGCAAGCTTTGGTTATATTTCACATAATGTTATTTACGTATAGGCTGCGCCCCATTCTTTCTAAGTGTCTTGTCGTGGTTCTGCAGCAATATCCTGCCCGGTATCAGACCGGTACAGGGCCGTATTATATTTCCTATTCGGTTGGCCTCCTCACGAAAGTAGTTTCCTGGAGGAGTTGCGATTCATCCGTGACACTCTCACAAATAAATAAAATTAAATTTAGAATATTATCTAGTGTGTAGCAAATGAGTGTAAAAGTACAAGGAGCATTGGCATTACAATGTTGCGCATCAAATTTCTTGTAATATACGGTAGCTTTTTATTTCCCTTACGGTAACAATGCTATACTTCTGAGGAGCAGCTTGCATAATTAAATGATCAATTATTGGGACTCGTCGAATGTGCACTCTAACTAAAGTGTAGCATGGCTTCAGATGTGAACCAAAAATCAGATATTATGAATATGATGCATCAAAGGCGACATAAGCTTAAGTACAGGCAGCGAAGTGCACGAAATAAACAAAGAAGCAAAACAAACTGAGAACGGCACCATCCTGTTTCACATATCCCTTCCATGCACGTGTATTTTGCATGCAACTATGCATATACTTGCACAATGAACAGACTGCCTGAAACCAAAGTTTTTTTGCTAAAAAACTATTTCCATTGTCATTAAGGAAGCCTATAAGGGTGAAAGTATAGATATTTGGCCAGTAGATAAATACATGCGCCAGGCTTAGCTACAGCTAACAGCCCTGAACACTACTGTAAGCTAAATAACAACCCGACATTACGTACGCAGTAACAGTCGCCAACAGGCTGAAATCACTTCTCGCTGATGAATTGCTAACACCGTCAGAATTCAATTTCTTAACACAAGAAACGAAACTGCAGGATGATTCTACTTCCTTCGGAAAACTCATAAAATTTCACCCACTTAACTATAGGCAGCTAATATCCCTGGGCGTCACCATAGTATAAAGAAACAACATCCCGATGGAGAGCCTCTGCACATTTTTAACCATTTCGTTGATGGTTTACCCAATAAGCTTCCGTAATAATCGCTAAAAGCTGTAATTTAAACCTGAAATTCTCATATTAACAAAGCGAGAACAAGGTTAGAGCAGCTGTTCTCACCCTCTTCTAGTGTTTCTCATCGTCTTGAATTTCTATCTCTCGCATTCCCCGTTTTGTCTCATAATAACAAAGGCACAAAGACACGTTGTGCCGCCAGCTAAGCCCGATTAATAAGTGCACGTATTCTTTCGCTTCCAGTTGTTTCGTCCCCTTCCCGTGCTACTCAATTTAATATTGTCTCGCGTGCTTTTGCGCATAAACCATACGAGCCCTTCTCCGAGGTACACCTGCCCCATCGGGATTCTTCTTCTATTTCTCTCCCATTTTATTCATCTGTTCTTTCCCCTTTTATGCCTTTTTAACCGCCACCGACATATTTCATCGTCCCAAAAGTCAGCATGTCTCTTTCCGTTCCTCCACCCGACAGGGTCGCGTCCCTTCTGTATACCGCCGCGATGCCTACGCCGAACCACTGATGGTAACTTCGCTTGAAAGATCAGGCCGATCCCTTCAGACCAAGGTCCGTCCTTTTGCCTAGACTCCATGTTGCCATCTGAATACCTTCAAAAGTCGTAGTTTCACCACAACAGCTAAGCGTCGATTGCGATAGCAATTTAATAGACAGCTATACAAAGTAATGGTAGTAGTTTTATCGGCTGTATGGATTCCAAGACTTTCGCTTACTAGATGGATTAACAAGCAGGGTGTCAGTGAGCACAAGCAAGCATGAACAGATTACACTTGATGAGTGCGAACACTGGCTGTCAGAAGGCTTGTGTGAGCAAGCGCGGCAGCAGCGGTGAGCGAAGTGACCTTCACGATGTCTATCGGTTCAACGCAAGAGTGGTGAGAACACAGCGTGCACAATGGTATGAGCCGTTTGCAGATCAATTTAAATATACGGCGCGCGCCACTGCTCGTGGCCGTGCAAAATACGGACTTGTTGGCCGAGTCCACGCCAACCCCTTCCCTCCCGTGTTGCTTCCCCGCTTTTCTCTATATATGCGCGCGAGATTGAGGCCTGATCGTCAGTTTGCCTTGCGCCCGGTCGTGAAACGCGCAGTTGCTGCCGGAGCACAACGCTGCCTCTTTCCCTCCCTCCCACCCCGCAACGGCCTTTCCAGGGACGGATGGCAGCGCGTTTGCCCTCCGTTTTCCACATTCACGCGTGCCAGATCGAGCCATGATCGCTGGCTTGCCTCGCGGGATTTCACTCGCATAAACAGCATACGACGCGCTACTACGGTGTTATGGCCCATGCACTTTATACAGAACATCACCGCAGCGGCGACGGCCACAGCAGAAAAGCGCCTTGGGTGTCCATAGAATTACCATTGCAATAAAAGTTCCCAGCACACTGCCTACAGCACTGCGCAAGGCATTCTTTCATCATATGTCCTTTTGTTACTCCTGCGCTGACTTGCTGACCGGCCCATCTAAAAGGACAAACGCACCCCAGCTTCGAAAACTACGGTTTCTGTTCAGCTCTTTAAAGGCTTCCCACTCCCAACAACCTCCCCAAGCCAAGTATGTCCTTCTTTTATCTTCTGCCGCCTTCTCACTCTCTGGCTCTTTTCCCAACGTTTTATAAACAATGGCCCATGCACTGAAACGTTCGCCTTCCGCGAAACTATCTCCTTGGACAAGCCTCGCGCCAACGGCGCGCCCGGATCGGTTGTTTTAGTAAAACTGGAAAATAAACAGCGCTATGTAGTAGTTCCAGTTTACGTCATTTTAACGTCATGGAGGCGATGGGTGCTCTCGACATACCTTGAATAAACGAGCACGAATTTTGGCGTGCGGTTGTTGGTGGAGTGTAGTAAGAGAGATAAGAGATTTCGTAGCACAGAGCAGTTTTTTTGGTGGGGTCTAACACGCGTCGTTTCGCGGCGATATTTGTGGATTATTGGTGGTGTCCTTTTATAATATCACCTAAATTCTGCTTCTGCGCGTGAGCTGTATCGCAATTTATTCATTGAAGTAAAGCATTTCAGAGTTCATTTTTCAATTTATTTTACCTAAAGCGGCCGTAGCCAACCGTAGTCAGTGCGCAGAACCCGTACTGCGCTCACTACATTCGAAAAGAACACACCCGAGCCGCTCTGCACTCGCACAGTGAGCTCTCTCATGCGATGTGAAGTGTTCGAGAGCGCGTGTTGGCAGTGCAATAAATCAAGCAGTTGCTTGATTTACTGAACGCGACTATCACGGCGGTGAAAGTATCGCAGAAGGTGAACGTTTCAGAATACGGCCCCATGCCTAGAGACGCCAAACGATAGCGATGATTTTCTTTTCAGTCTTCCTTTACAACCAGCCGCCGCCAACTACCGCACATTATGTCATCCAGAACCTTGTTAAATCTATCCTGTCCAGGATGACAAGGCTGCCTTTGATGAAGATAGGACCATCTATCAAAACGTTGGCCTGCCTTTCGGAAGTACCGTATTCCTGTATGTAACATTTATACCATAGCTTGCAAACGCAATCACTCATCCAAGCAAACATTACTTGGCCACATTCGCCTTAACGCACTCTTTTGATCGAGCTGTTTATTATCACTTAGTTTGAACCCGGTTTCTTTTATTGCGATAAAGACTTGCCTTTGAGGGATAATTCTTGATGCGTATATGTGTATTATATGTGTGCTGTGAGGCCTGTGTTGTGTATGAATTGAAGCAGTGTTTTGTGGAATCTGTTGTCATGTATCCAGCTGTCATAGCTTGAACCCGGTTGCGGTCACACTTTTAGCAAAGCAGCAGTATAAGCCTGACGCTCTTCTTAAAACACGCTTGTAATGCACCGGATCACCTAAATGCAGAATTTACTGCAAAGGTCGTTACCAGTGCAAACACTTTCAACTTGGTCTACGCATCACTCAGAACGGGGACATAATTTAAAAAAAACATAAATGATGTGCCTACTTCTTTCCACCGAGTACGTTGGGTGAACCTACCACGAATCTGGTATAACACACAAAAAACAGAAGAAACGAGGATTCGGTGTTTACTAAATGCCTTTACTCAGGTCACGAACGATTAAATTCCGCCACACAACGCACTAAACATGACGCCTACGTCCCCGAAATATTATTTTGTTAAGTTTCCCCCTTCTCCCCTGTCCGCAACCTTCTCCGTAGAGGCCACGTCGGAGCACTGCTCCCCCCCCCCCCCATACGCCTCCCCCCTCTCCCGAGCCTCCATCTCGATCCTGACCCACTTCCGTCCACCCCTTACTGATACGTCAGTTCAAAGCTTATGTCATCAACGTGTGAGGTGTCTCTAACTTTTCAGATGGTTTTTTTTTTCAGTGGGCGAAAATATCGGTAATTCCGCGTGATCGAGGAAATGCTTAACTTTTTATACCAATTGGACAGTTTCCGCGAATCGCTATAAGAGCGCTAAATACGCATTAGCTGGAGTAGCATCGGCTGGCTGGTGACGTATCCTCGGGCGAATCACTTTGGGCGATATTATTCCTTTCGCTTGACGTAGTGCTCAACTAGCCAATCAGCTCATCTGGTTTTGCTCAACCAGCCAAAAAGCGCCCCGGAAAATGATATCGCTGAACGTGACCGTTGGAGAATGCGTCCCCTGGGGTGCTATGCAGGATGCGCCGAGTTTCTCGTTCACCCGAGTTTTACCCGAGTTTGCTCGACGGCAGTCAGTGAACGGAGATAGCATGAAACGCGCAAAGGCTGCAGGCAAAAAAATATGTAGACAAAAAGCCGCGTATGACAACATGAGCGCACCCTGCGCGGCACGCTGCTTCCACGTTTCAAGCGCAGACGGCTGCACAACGAAACTCGCCAGCGCCGCGTATTGTTATCAACGGATTATCGCAACTTAGCAATACCGTGACTGCCCCGCTGTCTGTCTGCAGACTTGCCGTGAGCCGCTTGCCACGCCTTTTCCGGGCGCGTCAAGGGCGTGCCTCCTCTTTCGGCAACTATCTTTATATCCTCGATCGAATGCGAACAGGGTACATGCGGCGCATTCTTGCACCTACGCTTTCGCTCAAACGAATACGTTAAAATACAAGAAATAAAATAACGAACATTTTTATTTCTTTAAGTGTCTGTTTTTCGTTTTGAATGCTAGAAATTTCTAATGACAAACGGAGATCGAGCAAATGATTAAATTTTGCACTTCTTGCCGCGAGTGGCGACAGTGAGGCGAAAGCTTAGAAGCGGATACATTGAAGCCAGTCGCACGCACGAGGCAGTTCATACGGTGAGAAGTCGGCTAGGGGCGCTACAGTGCTATTCTCAATAATGTCAGTGATCACCACTCTTTCTCTATTAGGGGAATAGAAACGCAGCGCCGTCGTACGGCTGTTCATCGCAGGCGCCTTAAGGCCCCCGCTTTACCAAGTAAAAACGACACACTAGTCATAAATACGGGAGCAACGGCTGTCGCTGCAAAAATGGTGGTCCGTAGTGCCCGTAGTGATGCAGTTTAGTGAAAATGTACCAGTTTATCTTCGTGCGCGAAGCCTCGGCGATGCATTGCGAAGAAGTGCGTGCTTCCCATCGACACAATTCATCGCTTGTCATCGCCTGCCTAGCGAAAGTGCCTCTGAGCGCATGTACGCAGTATTTGAGTGTTTTGTGCGCACCAAGGTGCTTGCGGATTATTTATGCTGGAGCTAGCAGCGATCGCAGAAGGATATCGTAACGACACCGCAGCAATCGCATTTTGGAAGGTGAGGGCTCTTGTGTGCGGTTATGAAATGAGACTTCGAACTGAGGAAGGTGGTGGAACTGTTGATTGCCCAGTGCTTGTGATGAAGAAATGCCATTGCACTGGGTCTAGAAGAGCGAGCGATTCTCGGACGCTGATCGTGTTTACGACGTTGCGGCTCCGATACATCACCGATGACAGAGCAGCCATCTCAAACGACTGCTGCGATACGCACTCCTCAGCATCGTCGTCACGCTCGGCGCATCGACGCCTTGCAAGCAGCTACAGTGACGTGCCGATAATTATTTACTGTGCGCTACGTCGCCATGCAGGCAATGACACCGTGCTGTGGGGCCATCTCAGCCCGAGAAGCCAGCGACAATCAACGCTTTGTTTTTGATAGTAGTGCGCAGTAAATCACCGATGGCAGTGTGTTGTGCGTGTTTTATGTCGGTGGTGAATATTGTTGATGCCTCTCAGCTCGGCACCGCGTCGCTGTTGCCGAGCACAAGTGTTACATGCCTCGCGCGCGGCGTGACCTCTGGCTTTGATTGACAGGCGAACTCGTGCTAAACTCGTACATCGCGAAACCCCCTCCGAGTTCAACTCGGGAACATGGCGGCGGCATCAGCAGCCTGTGTTATTGCAGCCAGCGGCAGCAAGCGTCAGTATGACCGTCTGGACCCGTTCGCGTACATGACCGCCGTGGAGTTTCAGCGTCATTTTGGCCTGTCAAAGACATCAGTGCGCTGGCTGTGTGACGAGCTAGGCGAAGACTCTCGTCTGTGGAGACAGCGTGGCGGGCTTCATTCGCTCACCGTTGAAGAGCAAGTCCTCTGCGCCCTCCGTTTCTACGGGACTGGGAGTTTTCAGGGAAGCGTCGGCGCCGACCGTTACATTGGACGTCATCAAACTATTGTGAGCCTCTGCGTCAGAGATGTCTGATGCGCTTATTGATGCGGCAGTGCGGAAGCGGTGGCTGGCTTTCCCGAAGACTGCGGCTGAGCGGGCATTTATAAAAAAACGCTTCTTACTTCGCGGAAACATTACGAACGTAGTCGGGTGTGTCGACGCAACGTACGTAGGAATTAAGGTGCCTTCAATGTCAGCGTTACTGTGATTAGCATTGAAGCAATGTCTAGACGCACCATATTGCCAAATTTGTCACTTCTCTGTAGCCGACTTAAATTTTGTGTTTCCGACGTCACACATGCGGCAGCCTATGATACTGACTTTTTCGCTGGTTGCTGACATTTTACCGATTGTTCTACTTGTCTATCAGGGTGCCTTCCAAATGGCTCACTTTCTTGGGGAAATAGGGTAATGAAGTATAAATAGATAAATGGATATCACAAATTGTGTGAAGTACCCTGTGAATGCTAATCTCATAAAGAACTTGGGTTTTTTATGAGAAAGCTTAGTACTTAGTACAAGTTACTTAGTATGCATAATGCTGAATTTTGATCATGCGTCATCTATCGGCCACACTATGAAACAGCAAGGCATTGCACAATTTGTTGCAGTGCGAGATGTGGATATCGCGCCAAGCCGGTTGTGCCTATGCATTTATGGCAAAATGAAAATGCATTGAGAATCTTAGTGTGCTGGCTTGCATGAAGAAAATACTTCAGAGTGTTTGCTGTGTGCACTGTTGGTGCATGTGCCAGTGGTTCAGTGTATATCTTCCGGGGGGGGGGGGGGGGCAGCGTTATTCTGTATGGACAAATCGTATATTTTCGTCTCATAATAGGGTTCTAATTCTTCAGCAGTAGGACAATGCAGATCCAATGCTCTACAGAACTCGGTGTGCGTGAAGATGTCGTGAGCCACCAAGGCAAAATTACATATCGGGAGAAATGTGGTGCAAATGCCAATGACAAGTGGGTCTTTAACCCGCCATGATAAAAATAAAGATTGCAGAGTGAATAGACCTTTTGTGCAGCTTTAGAGCAATGATTACACAAACTGTGACATACTCAAACGTGTAAAAGCTTGCCGCAATGCCAAAGTAGAATGAGCGATATGCAGCATATTTTGGCATTGAACATGTCTTGTAAATGCTATTTTTATTGTAAGCCTCAAGCCTCGCTGTCACGCCTTTCCCTCCGGCACTCCCTTTGCTGAAACGCAGCACTGTCTTTCTATTAGTGTCATGATGATGATGGTAACGGCAGCAGTAAGGCTTGTTAATGCTTGCCCCTTTGATTCCTGCGAGTTTAGTGGCACAGAATATTGCACATGCATACACCTGTGCAGCAAAATTTTATGCTTGCGGTGATTTGTTGGAGAGCTAAATCGTGTTGGAACATTTCAAAGATGTGCGCCATTGTGGCTTAATAACTAGATCATTGGTGAGGTTGAAGACTCGTTGTATCGGTATAGAAACTTGTAGCTGAATTGCACCACAATTCGACGAGACACAAAGAAGAGAAATACACACAGCAGACCGTTCTGCTGTGTGTGTTACTCTTCTTTGTGTGCCGTCGAATTGTTGCGCGGTCCAACTTCAAGTAGAGCATTGGGCCTCTTCGGTGCAGGACCGAGGAAGAGAAATACACACAGCAGAACGCACTGCTGTGTGTGTTACTCTTCTTCGTGTGCCGTTGAATTGTTGTGCGATCCAAGTTTAAATAGAGCATTGGGCTTCTATGGTGCAGGACCGAGGAAGTGTGAGCTATTCGACAATATGCCAGTGCCTTGCCACACAATTATGGAAGTCGGAAGGTTTGCAAACAAAGCTTTGCTTTCACATCCACCTGCTCATGTAATACAAGCACTGATTGAAATAACCATCATACAAAAATAATGGTAAAATCAATGGCCTGTGAAAAGTGTAATTTGTATATTTACACTGTTGACATAATAGGTGCCATACCGGCCTCAAAATTGTACTGGACAGAGCACTTTGTTTCCTATGTGAAGCACAAGCTTTCATTACATGCTGTGCAGATAACCAAGTTCAGTTTGTTTTAATGTGGTACACAACATTCACTGTAATCCGTTTTTGATTCTAAAGTGCGAAACACCACCTCTTTTTCAAGGATGTCATGGGAATATTTGGTGAGAACTGTTTACAGCCCCTCATAATAGAAGTGTGGCCAGCCAGCGTTGCTTGGGTGCCTTTATAGATTTCTGTTCCTGATCATTGTGTGCTATCAAGTTGCTAAAGTCTATGCAACCAGTGCAAGGCATTACGTGATTCTATAGTCGGATACAACTTTAGGAGGTCGCAGAATCTGCACTTCAACGGCAGGTGAACACAAGCATGCACCAATGGGCACACACTCTACACTGACGTCGTGCCGCTGGACGCACTAATACGCGCTCATTGGAGAGGGACTATTTCTTTAGATGTGGAGGCAATCGGCTGCTGCGCTTTGGTCGTCTGGGCGGGGCCTCTCCTGTCTTGTGAAGTTGTATCCGACTAGAGGATGCCCCTTTTCATACAACACAAAAGGACAAAGTGTACAATTATTTGGCCTATGAAATGGATACATCACAAGTGAGCTATGCATGCGCTTAAGCTGTGTGAAAATTAGTACATGCAAATATATGACATTGTTAAAGAATATGTGGTATCGAACATGCATGTAATGGCACGTTTAAATCGGGGAGTGTGGCGTTCATGTGCACAGTCTAGAGGTGATAGCATTATTAAGGTCATGCCGTTTCCTGTATTATCATTGTGAAATACACACACCGTTCATCTTGTGGCTAATCAACACCCACTGTATTCTTGCACATAGAAACAACAAACAGCACAATGACGTATATGCTGCATTAGTGTCTTTTTCATTTACACGGTCCAGGGGTGCTATGCAGGATGTGCCGAGTTTCTCGTTCACCCGAGTTTTACCCGAGTTTGCCCGACGGCAGTCAGTGAACGGAGATAGCGCAGAACGCGCAAGAGCTACAGGCAAAAAAATATGTAGACAAAAAGCCGCGTATGACAACGTGAGCGCACCCTGCGCGGCACGCTGCTTCCACGTTTCAAGCGCAGAAGGCTGCACAACGAAACGCGCCAGCGCCGCGTATTGTTATCAGCGGATTATCGCAACTTAGCAATACCGTGACTGTCCCGCTGTCTGTCTGCACACTTGCCGTGAACCGCTTGCCACGCCTTTCCCGGGCGCGTCTAGGGCGTGCCTCCTCTTTCGTGCACTATCATTCTTTCCTCCTTCGAATGCGAACAGGGTACATGCGGCGCATTCTTGCACCTACACTTTCACTCAAACGAATACGTTAAAGTACAACAAATAAAATAACGAACATTTTTATTGCTTTAAGTATCTGTTTTTTTGTTTTCAGTGCTAGGAATTTGTGATGGCAAACGGAGATCGAGCAAATTATTAAATTTTGCCCTTCTTGCCGCGAGTGGCGACAGTGAGGCGAAAGCTTAGAAGCAGATACATTGAAGAAGGTCACACACACGAGGGCGTTCATACAGTGATAAGTCGCCTAGGGGCGCTGCAGTACCATTCTCAATAAAGTCAGTCATGATCCAAGGAGGGTCATGGCCACTCTTTCTCTATTAGGGGAATAGAAACGCAGCGCCGCGGTACGGCTGTTCATCGCAGGCGCTTCACTAGGCTATTAAGGCCCCCGCTTTAGCAACTAAAAACGACACAACGGCTGTCGCTGCAGAATGGCGGTATGTTATGTTAGAGTCCGTAGTGACGCAGTTCAGTGAAAATGTATCAGTTTATCTTTGTGCGCGAAGCCTCTGCGATACATTGCGAAAAGTGCGTGCTTCCCAGCGACACAATTCATCGCTTGTCATCGCTTGCCCAGTGAAGGTGCCTCTGAGCGCATGTACGCAGTATATGAGTGTGTTGTGCAGTCGAAGGTGCTTGCGGATTACCTCTGCTGGAGCCAGCAGCGATCGCAGATGGATATCGTAACGACACCGCAGCAATCGCATTTGGCAGGTGAGGGCTCTTGTGTGCAGTTATGAAATCAGACTTCGAACGGAGAGAGGTGTTGGAACTGTTGAGTGCGCAGTGCTTGTGATGAAGAAATGCCATTGCACTGGGTCTAGAAGAGCGAGCGATTCTCGGACGCTGATCGTGTTTACGACGCTGTGGCTCCGTTTCATCACCGATGACAGAGCAGCCATCTCATACGACAGCAGCGATACGCACTCCTCAGCATCGTCGTCCCCCTCGGCGCATCGACGCCTTGCAATCAGCTACAGTGACGTGCCGACAATTTACTGTGCGCTACGCGCCACAATGCAGGCAATGAAACCGTGTTGTGGGGCCATCTGAGCCCGAGAAGATGTATGTATAAGCCAGCGACAGTCAACGCTTTGTTTTTGATAGTGGTGCTCAGTACATCACCGATGACAGTGCGTTGTGCGTGTTTTATTTCGGCGGTCAAGATTGTTGATGCCTCTCAGCTCGACACCGCGTCGCTGTTGCCGGAAGATAAGTTGGGCGTGGCCCAACTGTACTGGGTGCGCGCACAAGAGTTACATGCCTCGCGTGGGGCGTGACCTCTGGTTTTGATTGACAGGCGAACTCGTGCTAAACTCGTACATCGCGAAACCCCCTCCGAGTTCAACTCGGGAACATGGCGGCGGCAGCAGCAGCCTGTGTCAGTGCATCCAGCGGCAGCAAGCGTCAGTATGACCGTCCGGACCCGTTCACCTACATGACCGACGGAAAGTTTCAGCGTCATTTTCGCCTGTCGAAGACATCAGTGCGCTTGCTGTGTGACGTGCTAGGCGAAGGCTCTCGTCTGCGGAGACAGCGTGGCGGGCTTCATTCGCTCACCGTCGTATAGCAAGTCCTCTGTGCCCTCCGTTTCTACGGGACTGGGACTTTTCAGGGAAGCGTCGGCGCCGAGCGTTACTTTGGATTCCATCAAACTACTGTTAGCCACTGTGTCTGAGATGTGTCGGACGCGCTTATCGATGCAGCAGTGCGTAAGCGGTGGCTAGCTTTCCCGAATACTGCGGCTGAGCGGGCATATATAAAAGAATGCTTCCTACTTCGTGGGAACATTACGAACGTAGTCGGGTGTGTCGACGGAACGTACGTAGGAATGAATTCGCCTTCAATGTCAGCGTTACTGTGATTAACATTGAAGCAATATTTAGACGCGCCATACTGCCAAATTTGTCACTTCTGTGTAGCCGACTGAAATTTTGTGTTAGCGACATCTCACATGCGGCTGCTTATGATACTGACTTTTTCGCGGGTTGATGACTTTTGCCGGTTGTTCTACCTCTCTGTCAGGGTGCCTTCCAAATGGCTCACTTTCTTGGGAAAGAGGTTAATTAAGTATAAATAGATAAATGGACATCACAAATTGTGTGAAGTAACCTATGAATGCTAATTTCATAAAGAACTTGGGGTTCTTCATTGGTGAAGTAACTTAGTATGCACAATGCTGAATTTTGGTCATGCGTAATCTATCGGCCGCACTATGAAACAGCGAGGCATTGCACAATTTGTTGCAGCGCGAGATGTGGATGTTGCGCCAAGCCGGTTGTGCCTATGCATTTGTGGCGAAATGAAAATGCATTAAGAATCTTAGTGTGTTGGCTTGCATGAAGAAAATACTTCAGAGTGTTTGCTCTATTCACTGTCGATGCATGTGCCAGAGGGTCAATGCATCTTCTTCTTTTGGAGGGGGTGGGGGCGGCGTTATTCTGGATTGATAAATCATATATTTTCGTCTCATAATGGGGCTCTAATTCTTAAGCAGTAGAACAATGCACTTCCAATGCTCTGCAGAACTCTCTGTACGTGAAGATATCATGAAGCACCAAGGCAAAATTACATATCGGGAGAAATGTGGTGCAGATGCCAATGAAAAGTGGGTCTTTAACCCACAATGATAAAAATAAATATTGCAGAGCATATAGACCGTTTGTACAGCTTTAGAGCAATGATTACACAAAATATGATATGCTCAAATGAGTGAACACTTGCCGCAATGCCAAAGTAGGATGAGCGACATGCAGCATATATTGGCATTGAACATGTCTCGTAACCGTTATTTTTATTGTAAGCCCTCTCTGTTACACCTTTCCCTCCGGCACTCCCTTTACTGAAAAGTGGCACTGTCTTTCCGTTGGTGTCATGATGGTGATGGTAACGGCAGCAGCAAGGCTGGTTAATGCTTGCCCCTTTGATTCGTGTGAGTTTAGTGGTAAAAATATGGCACATGCATACATACACCTGTGCTGCAAAATTTAACACTTGTGATTTTTTGGAGAGCTAATTTGTGTTGGGACATTTCAAAGATGTGCGCCATTGTGGCATAATAACTAGAGCATTGGTGAGGTTGAAGACTGGGTGTATTGGTATAGAAGCTTGAAATTGAATTGCACAACAATTCGACGGGACACAAAGAGAAATACACACAGCAGAATGCTCTGCTGTGTGTGTTACTCTTCTTCGTGTGCCGTTGAATTGTTGTGCGATCCAAGTTTAAATAGAGCATTGGGCTTCTTTGGTGCAGGACCGAGGAAGTGTGAGCTATTCGACAATATGCCAGTGCCTTGCCACACAATTATGGAAGTCGGAAGGTTTGCAAACAAAGCTTTGCTTTCACATCCACCTGCTCATGTAGTACAAGCACTGATTGAAAGAACCATCATACAAAAATAATGGTAAAATCAATGGCCTGTGAAAAGTGTAATTTGTATATTTACACTGTTGACATAATAGGTGCCATACCGGCCTCAAAATTGTACTGGACAGAGCAGTTTGTTTCCTATGTGAAGCACAACCTTCCATTACACGCTGTGCAGATAACCAAGTTCAGTTTGTTTTGACGTGCTACACAACATTCACTGTAATCTTCTTTTGATTCTAAAGAAGTGCCAAACACCACCTCTTTTTCGAGGATGTCATGGGAATATTTGGCGAGACTTTTTACAGCCCCTCATAATGGAAGTGTGGCCAGCCAGCTTTGCTTGGATGCCTTTATAGATTTCTGCTCCTGATCAATGTGTGCTATCAAGTTGCAGAAGTCTATGCAACTGGTGCAAGGCAATACATGTTTCTGTAGTCGGATACAACTTTAGGAGGCTGCGGAATCTGCACTTTAAGGCAGGTGAACACAAGCCTGCACCAATGGGCACGCACTCTAGACTGACATCGTGCCGCCAGACAGACTAATACCTGCTCGTTGGAAAGGGACTATTTCTTTAGACATGGAGGCAATCGACTGCTGCGCTTTGGTTCTGAAGTTTTATCCGACTCTAAAGGATGCTGCTTTTCATACAACACGAAAGGACAAAGTGTACAATTATTTGGCCTATGAAATAGATACATGAGAAGTGTGCTATGCAAGGGCTTAAGATGTGTGAAAATTAGTACATGCAATTATAAGACAATGTTAAAGAATATGTGGTATCGAACATGTATGCAATGGCACATTTGAATCGGGGAGTGTTGCAGTCATATGCACAGTCTATAGGTGATAGCATTATTAAGCTCCTGCTGTTTCCTGTCTTCATTGTGAATTATGCACACCGTTCATCTTTTGGCTAATTAACACGCAATGTATTCTTGCACATAGAAAGAACAAACAGCACAATGACGTGTATGCTGCATTGGTGTATTTTTTATTTACATGGTCAAAGAGTGGCACAGGTTGTCTTACGTTTTTGCCTATTTTGAAGGGACACCAATTGCATGTTACAAGTCTCCTAATATGCACAGCACAATGTTTACTGCAATAATTTTATTCATGTTCTTGAATAATAAACAGAATATTAAACTGAAAGCTCCTTTATAAGGTGCCTTCTGTGGGCTCGACAGGAGAGCAGTGAGGGCACCGATACTACTGTTGCAGAGCAGCCCTCTGGACCTCTGCCACACACTCAAGAGCACGTGCCTGGCGCTCGCCTACTGCCACCAGGTGGTTGAGTGCCTCCAGCAGCAGAATGTTTTGCTGCAAAAAAAGTGTATTGGAATAAATCAGCCGCATACAAACCATTATTTACAAAGAAAAATGCTCGTTGCACTATTAGTACCAAGTGCCATTAACTGTGGAAGCCTTTAGTGTAGTATGCATAATAAAACAATGTGTCGGGACAACGTTGCTTTATTTTTCATAACTGGGGTTTTCTTTTTCAGAGCCAATTGTCATGTTGATTAGTGTGCCAGCAGCTGAGGTGCCCCCCACCTTCACGAGTCTCTACTGTTAGCACCACAAACCTATTTTTGTTCGCTGCAAAACAAATGCTTCACCCTACAATCCCGTCTTATACAAGCTGATTGCATCCTATGCCTACAAGCATCATATTTTTGTCCCATTACGCAATTTTCTGCCATACTCGGCTGTAGTTCTCTCTCCTTGACATCCATTCTGTCACGCTTATGTAATCACCTGTTATGAATTGGCAACAAGTGATCGAATACGTGCATGGCCTGCCTGCCGATTCCATTTTTTTTCTTAATCTCAACTAGCATATCTGTTGCCACGGTTTACTACGCCACTGTCTTCCTGCCTTAATGCTATCGCCAACAATTTTTGTTACTTCACTTTCTGCACAGTGCTTGACATCTCAAGTTTCTTTGTTAACCTCCAGGTTTATATCCCATATTGCAAAACCGGTAGAATGCAATGATTCTAAACTTTTTTCAAGGATATCGGTAACGTGGCGATCACGATTCGGTAATGCCTTCCATCTGTTGTTCAACCCATGAAATTTTTGTATAAGTTTCCTGCTTTATATCAGTACCTGCTATTGATATTTCACCTGGATAAAGATACTCTTCCACAAATTTTGCGGGCTTGATGTCACTCGTGAATTTCTGTTATCTCGCGAAGTTAGTGAAGGTTACCTTCATCTTTTCCATATTTTCGCGGGCCCGCTTGCATGTAAAAGCACGAACGCTCATTGGTTCTCACTGCCTTCTTTAAACTGCTGGACATTCAGTTCGTTACTACGAAAGTGACTCAATCCGTGCACTCTTAATATCCTAAATATGAAACAGTAGAAATATACTTATCTGCAGTTTGTCGATGTCTCCTTCACTGTGTTGGTAGCGAGATCCATCGTCGGTACCACCTCCTTGTTGCATCGTAGCTATATAGGCTGTCTTCTTTTTTTACACACTATGTAATGTTCGTGACGCTCGCAGTCACGCAGAGTGGATGAACTCGCAGAAGCAGCACCGGACAAGTGGTTTCTTCAGCACGGCGCCGTGAAAAGTAGGTGCGCGTTGCGATATGTAAAATCGCCGAAGCTATTGGCAGTCTTACGGGGTGCCCGGAAAGATTGCTGACGGAGGAACAGAACTATCCAAGAAATAGTGGTCATCGTCGAGCCTGATCACTACGTCGCGCACTGCAAGCTCGTTGTACGAGTTTGTTTACACTGGGCCTCTTCGATGTTTAGCCGCCATGCTCGCCCGGTAATGGATGTGATGACGCCACCACAGCGTTCCCTCGTGGTATAATGCGAAGCGTACTAAGTTACAAATTAGTCTAATGCATATTCAGTGTACATGTTGGAAGTTTTAAAATGCTTCTAAACCACGTTAAAGTAACTAATAATATTGTACTAAATGCATTTGTTTTATAACTTGCTTGTGCATGTAATGCACTCGGTGGAACGACAAACAAGTGAAAGAAGGCACGACCATGCACCGACGATTTGATCACGTGAGCCCCAGTTTGTCGACCGCCCAGAAGGCAACGCCCAAGGAATGATAGCCAGCCAGAGTGAATCTAGATAAACCAATGAAACTGGAGGCTTGTCGAAAGATAAACTGTGTCTCGGTACCATTCGTGCTTTCATCTTGGGGTGTCGCCAGAGCTCGTGAAGATACCGAGTTTCGCCAAACTCGGCGCATCCTGCATAGCACCCCAGGTCTGTGACACAATTGGACTGCCAGGCGGCAGGCGCGCGAGAGCCACCAAGCGACGATGCATTGACCCCATCAGTCGAAGAACGTTGACATCGGACACCAGCTACGACGGACCACAGACCGGGTTGCGAGGACATCCGCGACAGAAAACGCGTGCTGTAAGCGCCACGACCTCGACCCTACCGTGTAAACAAGTGGCTCACCCACGTTGATGAACCCGATGCTGTCAACGGAGAATTTGATTAGGCAGGACGTATTCTCTGTGGAAGAAGCGTTGAGACATAACGTCATGGCACATTTAAGGTGTGTCACGGCTTTTTAGGCGCCACATTCAATGAAGGTCTTGTTTTTGCCGCAACTTCTGTTCGTGGGCACATTCCGCCTGTTCAAGCAAACATACCAGGCACTGATGTAGGAGTTACAGTTCTAAAAACTTCTTTCTGTAAATTAGAAACGCTTAAATGAGTAATTTCCAGGAAATGGTAAAACCATTCTTCATCGCTTTTGTGGTATCTCAGCAGCAAATTATAACGCCTGAATTAGTTCTATGAGGACTTCAGGAAAATCAACAAGTACACGCCTTATAAAAACAATAAACTAAATTAAGGACATAACTAATGTCAGTAATTATTGTCAATACTTAACTTTGACAAAACACTTCAACAAAGATGTCTTAACAATCACCAATATTATGGAAACCTTTCCATACAAATATGCAGGCGACTTTAGCCGTTCACTACGACAAAACACTTCAAGAGTGTTCTATATGACCTCTATAAACTTAAAGAAAACGAGGGCTTCTAAACGTTTGCTTGACTGCTACCTCATTTATAAATATCAAAATGAAGCTGCTGATCCATTACCATCTTATTTAGTCTCGTATATTGAATATGCAAGGACTTAGTGTTTGATCTAATTATTCGAACATACAATGCCGTCTAAACTTCCGTCTGTGATGTTGTAGTGACACGTGTACTGTCACATGGGTATTCTCGCATTTGAGAACGCACATATGGCGCTTTCGGCTGCTTCTATAGTCGCCTTAACAACATTGCTGTAAAGAGCAGGTCACATTCTTTTTAGGTTTTTCGCGCGTAAGTACGACATGCCTGTGAAAAATAAGGTAAAACTGCGCTGAATCATTATGAGTCAGTATTTGATCTACGTCTGCAATATTATGCAACGGCACGTTGATCTAAGTGATTGAAAAAATCGACTATAAGCTAACCATGAGTGTCCATGTTAATGGAAAGAGAGAGAGAGAGAAAATGGTAAATGAAAGGTAGGGAGGTTAACCAGGACTGAGCCCGGTTGGCTACCCTACACTGGGGAAAGGGAAAGGGGGACGGAAAGATTAAAAAAGAGAGAGAGAGAAGGTCTACTGGAGATATCAGTCGGTCACTCAGTCCGGATCACAGACGCTGACTCAATCCGGTCGCTTTCAAATATCGCAGCAGCGCTTTTGTGGCCTTTTGTAGCTGTGATATGCGAGGCCATGATCCCAAGATCTTGTTCAAGGTGAACGGCTTTCCATCTAGCTGATTGAGAGCTGTGCAGAGGTCTTGCCTTTCATTTTCATAAGATGGGCAGTAGCACAGTAGGTGTTCTATAGTTTCCTCGACACCGCAGGCATTGCACTCGGCGCTATCAGCCATTCCAATCAGAAATGCATAAGCATTTGTGAATGCGACGCCCAAACGTAAGCGGCACAGCATTGTTTCCTCATTTCGCGGAAGACCTGGTAGCAGCCGCAGTTGCATAGAGGGATCGAGGGAATGCAAGCGATGGTGAGTGAATTCAGGTGTGTGCCACTTAGGCAAGCTAGCGCACTCCATGTTAATGGGATTAGCACTGGCCCAATAGAGACACACCGTTTTTTCACCGCATAGACGCGTCACGTATGGAGCTTGTCTGCAAGCAAGCTCCTCTCTCGCGCTTCCTTCTCGAACACGCTACGTCATCTAGCAGTGTCGTTGTACAGGGCGCAGGGGGGTTTTCCTATGTATATTCGGACGTAACGGTCTGAATGTATCAGACTCGCGTTTGAATTCGTCCTGCACCGGGTAAATATTAAAATATTTTTGTCACGTATGAGCTTTACGTACCCAGTGGCGCATACCCTGTCAGCCAAGTTAGCGCCAATGAGGTTCCTTGAAGAGCGGCGCACAAGCACAAGCAAAATAGCGACTGTCTGAAGGCTATTTCACATGCTGCGACTATAGCGTGAAAAATTGGTGCAGACACTGTACAAGCTTGGGCAGGTTCGTGTGGCATTCTTTTTCAACAGCGCGAAGGAGAAAGACGAGACGGGCGCACATAGACATTGCGCATACGCAGTGTGACGGTTGCAGTTGCACGCGTCGCAATTCGATTTTTAGGGGCTCATTTTGCATTATTGCGATTACAATGCGACCAGTGCTACGACCAGGGTTGCTTGTTGCCAGTTTTTGTGGAGCACACTGTATAAATCCTTTAAAGTAATGAAACAAGGACGTGTATGTTGTAATATTATTGACCTGTCTTTATTAACAGCAAGCAATAGGCGCGTATGGTAACTTCAAAATATTTTGAAATTTTAACGTTTACATTTGTTTAGGACAGCGCAACGGCAGTTTCTCAAGTTCAGTGAAAGAGACAGTTACGGTACGTCAACGCTGTTGGTCAGCGCTGTGCGTTGGGTGATTTGCCTTTTATGTCGGTGTCGTTCCGCCTGCGCTATAACAAATTAGAATATGACCTATGAACAATACCAGGAAGCTAAACTAGGCGAGAATGCAGTAGTCGGAGTTTCGCTGCAGCGAAGTCTACGTGTCAGCGCAACGAGACCCTCGTGCCACCCGTGCTCAGCGTCAGCTTTTGTATATTCCTCGTGATTGCGCATAAGCGATGCCTGCTCGAGAAGAAGCAAGCAAGCTCGAGCAAGCAAAGCCCACGTCCGTCCCTGAAGGAAGCCGCAAACTATCTGTATGCAATTACTGAACGTGGAAATGGAAATTCGGTCGTAGAATTCAACATCAGCGCCAGCCTGGTTTGCTGCACAGGACGGTGCGTTTGCTGTGAATATATATATATATATATATATATATATATATATATATATATATATATATATGCGTGTGTGTTTGTATAGACAAGTCCACGCTAGTGCTTGAATATACATAGACGTTCTCTGAATGTTTCTAAACGTGCAGCAGCCGACACATCAAATTTTTTAGCAGCTAATCTCACTTGTCACCACATAAGTAAAAGACACACCTGTCGTCTACTTAGCTGTCGTGTGTCTCGCGCTGTTGGTAGACTGCGAATCTCTAACAAGCAGGCCATATCAATGCGTGCTATGCATAATGCAGGAAAGTAGAATTATTGCCGGTGCAATTGCCTAGCGTTTTTCACCTTTCTGCTCAGCCTCGTACGTCGCCCACGGTTAACCTGTTATGTGCAAATAAATATTAGGGGCGTTTAGCTTTTGCGGTATCCCTGTAAAACGCAGGCGGACTGCGTTTGTACTGCGCCACCAGGTGGCTGCACCATGCAGACCGCTCACGTTTATGCCTCCGCCCCAACGCCCCGTCCGCCTGCGTTTTACCGGAATACCCCACAATCTAAACCTCTCTATTAACAACCAATACTGATTTTGGTTCTGTTACCTCCATAATGAATAATATCATAATCACTGAGGGCATTGAAGCTGCTTTTGATCGTCTTTCTAAAAGCTCGGCTCCAGGTCCAGACGGAATATGTTCAAAACTACAAAAAAAAAAGTAAACAAGTGATATCTGTCATTTTCGCCGCTCTTCAATTTTCTATTGATTCAGCTTGCGTACCTCACGGATGAAATATAGATAATAGCGCCGATATTTTAAGACCAGTGACCCATCATCCGTTTCTAAGAACAGACCTGTGTCACTGACCAGTATTACATGTAACCCAATACAACACATTATATCATCAGCAATTATGAAAAACCTAACAGAGCACAATCTTCATTAAACAGCACGGGTTCCAACAGGGTCGCTCATGTGAGACGCAGCTATTCGAATTACTTTCTGACCTTTATCGACCTGTTAACGACTCATCACAAATAGACGCCATAATTATTGATTTCGGGAGGGCTTTTATAAGCATGCTCATAACTGTTTATTATTGAAAATTCGCTATTTTGACATGAATAGTACGACCGCGAATTGGATTAGTAACTTTTTATCTCACCGGTGCCAATTTGTAACTACTAATGAATTTTCTTCTCCGCGATCACTCCTAAAATCTGGGGTGCCACAGAGCTCTGCACTGTAAAAAAAATTGCCTTACTTTACAGAAAATTTGCTGGTAATTTGTGACCGAACACTCTTCCGTAAATTAAGAACGGTCATTTCTGTAGAACGGACGACTGTAAAAGAGAGACCGTAATACAAGACACGAGTGCTTCTGTATCTAGAAAACGAAAGACTCTGTATTCTGAATCTGTACTATAACCGTTAAAGTACGGTGCTTCTCGTATTCAGAAAAGAGAACACACTGTATGCTGAATTTGTACTATAACCGTTAAAATACAGGTGCTTGCCGTATTCAGAAAACGAAAGCCTCCGTATGCTAAATCTGTACTATATCCGTTAAAGTACAGGTGCTTCCCGTATTTCCTCTTGCAGAGCATATCTATTGTTCGGAGAATGTGCCATCGAGGACAAAAATTGCCTAGGACGTGCGAGAGTCGATCGAATTTTATGGTGCACTATTTGCTGAGATCAGCCGTGCTACCATCTGCGTTCAGAATGTGTATACGTGAGCCACTGTTTTCAGCAGTCTTGAACAGAAATGCAATTTGGTCAACGCTCGCACTTCCAGGGTACTTTTGTGCACGATAGTACATCTCCTTTAATGCAAATGTAATGAAGGCAGCTCATAGCCAAAGCAGCAGGTCACCATTGAGAAAATTGTCTTGTCAACACACTGACATGGCTGGAGAGATAAAACACTTTGCACTTTGTGATATGAATGCACTGCATAGCATATATACACAAAAATGTGCAACATTTCAGTCCTCAAGTTCTTAGATCACAGAAGCAACTTTATTTTCTTCAATCACTCGTCTTGCACTTCTTCCTGGTGAAAGTTGTTCTTGACCCCAAATGCTTGCAAGGATAAACTTGCTGCTGTTAGAAGAAACAAATTGTATTCGTGAATATCCATCCTAAAGAAAGCGGCAAAAAAGTATAATCACGGAACACGACAAAGCAGTAACTTCTGTGTTGGAAAAACATGTAAGTAGACCAACATTGTTGGAACAAGGGATGCTGCTGTAGCCAACATTTCGACATAGGTGCTTGTCATTAGTGTAGCAAATGTTTTCCTCGGCTGTGTTGTTTTGGATTGTGCATAGCTCACTGGCCCCTAGCCTCAATGGGGCAGAAAAAATTGGTGTATATAATAGGTCAAGAGAAGCCAAAGTGTTAAAATAAAGGAAGGAAGGGTGTGCTTAGCAGTGGCGATTGTGATGGAGTGGGCATGAGCACTGCTGTCAGTACTTGCTACGAGTAGGGGTGACCAAAACAGAAAACGATGTACACATGTAAGCAGTCATTAATCCAGTAGACCTAATCTTCCCAGAAGAGAAAATAGGTATCAAAATAAACAGCTTGCACTTTTGGAAAAGGGAAACAAATAATTAAGGAAAATAAATTTTGTATCAAGATGCATCTGGTTAAGATCACTGTAAATGGTAAATGAAGGCACATTATGAATATATATTTTGTTGAAAGCTGATGAAGAAAATATATATTAACCAAATAATAAAAAATAGGGACATTAAAATTAAACTGGGCATGACCACAAAACAGTAAAGAACAGCCTGTAGAAAAAAATGGGATGGACAATATGATAACCAGGTGCAAGATTGCAAAACGCCGAGCGCTGTTTATATTCATGCTGCTGTTGACGGCTTCAAGTTTCTGTCTTCCTGCGGAACCTTTGTCTTACTTGAACAAGGAAATAGGTCATTTTTTAAACAAGTCAGTTCAAATGCAGTTGAAAGCTTCAGCATTACAATGAAAGAAAATATGGGCAGTTTTCCTGGGTGTGCTTTCATCACCAGTTATTTCCACTGGTGTAAGCTCAAAATTTAATGATCTAAACGGACCTTAGCTCCTGGCAAACCATTAGCTGGTCTTTTTTTCAACACAGATGCCTGCACATTATGTGTGTTGGCAGGAGCGCTAGCGATCTACATTATACTTGTTGCCACAACCAAGGTGAAACTTGGTAACAGTGAGTGAAAAAAAAACAGCATTCCACAATAATGATTCAAGTCGTCTGGAAAAGTTGCTTAAGTTATTGTACACCCCCCAACCCACCATAGACATAATTATACACCACACTGACTCTCATGGTGTCAACCATGCTATTATAACACTAGGCATCAAGTGAGGAGAATTAGGGGATAAGAGGGCACAATTCGTTTTGTTATGACATCAAATGTGCTTTACATTAATGCTGCATTCCAACTAACAAAGGAGCACCGGTTTGTGAGATAGACTAATGCATACGAAAGCTAATGACATTCTGTGCAACAGAATGTTGCCGATGAGGTGTTATGCGCACAAGTGCACTCTTTCACACAAAATGACATCCTGCAGTCAAACCTTGTGCAAACATTAGAGTTTGAAAAACACCACAGTGGAAAGCAGAGCGCTAAATTTGTTGAAGATTACTAAAAATTATTCGATCACTCATTATCCTTACTGTTCGTTAAAGATTCACAGATTGTTCCCTACATCGCTGTAAACAGGCACCCTGCTTTTACAGTCGTAGCAACAATGATCTGTGGCACAGACAAGAAGAAATGCTCATGAAGTTTATGCAAGAGTATTCCCTACAAATTACACCCCATTTCACATTCCAATGCGGTAGAAGAGGAAGACGAAAAAAACTATTTTCTGGTGGAGGATGCATACCCCAGCATAGAAGTAACAAGAGTACCCTAACCATTGCTGCTGCCGATGCCTGTGCACTAGCAGTTACATATAATATGGCAGTTACAATTGTTTTTCCACAAGCACTGGAAGCTGCTGTCAGTTTACCAGTACACAGTTGTAATAAATTTAGGGCAACTTAAAGCTCTCTAATGGATTTATCTCATATGACACAATTGGAATGCAATATTCTGCAAATAAGTGAACCGCGATGTGCCATCCCATACAATGAAGCACCTTTGAAGAATCTGAATTACCACCTGCACTCTTAGGCAAAGTTACACCTTTTGGAGTGCCCCTTCTGCCACACAACAATAATCGTTATCTGCCTTGATGCATTTCCTTTCTTGAAAACGCCACGCCCGCTACTTTCCTGTCGGGAATGCCATCATGCTGATAACACGCATGCCGTTCGTTACTGGAAAGTACAGGGCTCGCAGCGTTAAAGGAAGGAAATGCATCAAGGCAGATGACGATTATCGCTGTGTGGCAGAAGGGGCACTCCAAAGGGTGTAACTTTGCCTAAGAGTGTGGACAGTGACGAGTTAAAAGTGTGTGTTCTGTGTAAAGTAGTCCACCTGTATAACCTAAAGCTGTGGAGAATGCATTTAGTATCAGCTGTGAAGGTTTCTAATTTTAGTTGCACACAGTAAAAACCTGCATGCAGTTTTGCAAAACGCAAACCCTCTACCTTTTTGTTGTTCAAAGGTAACGACACGTAGGGCCATAACATGTACAGTATGGGTTTCGTTCCCAAACAATCAAAGTGAATAGCACCACCGTAAGTGTTATGTGCCTTCTGTCTCATATTTTCTGTCACAAAATTGTTAGTGTGAAATGCTGCGATCGGCAGAGAAACGGATTTTTGGAGCAATATAAAGTATTACGTACTATGATCTCAGTTCTTTCACTGCTGTTTATGCATTATCGGGTCTTTGAGTAAAAAAAACGAGGAATAAATACATGCGTATTTCACGTCACAACCCTCATGAGGTATTTAGTAGCCTGGATTATAAAGGATTCCAGATTTACAACGCAGGACAATTTTATTCCACTGAAAGAATGGCATCATGCCAATGATTCTGCATTTGGTGCTATATTTATTTGTATTTACTTCAGTTGGAATGTGTGTGTATTGTCAGCGATATCGCTTGACATGTTTTAGATTGACTGTTTTCCCAATTTAGGCAAATTTGTATTCGCAAATAACCTTGTATGACACCAAGAACTTGCTTAGCAGGAGTATTTCTAACATTTGCAAGGTATGAGGCTCTTGAATGCATATCTAAGCCTGGGGTGCACGCCGCCCCCTAATCTCATCAGCAAGTCTCTGGAACTCATCTACGAGGTTTCTTATGATGAATGTAAAGTTGCTTGAACGGGAGAAATAGGGAATTTAAACAGGTGAATTATGCAGCATAAGAATGATGTCAGCAAGAAGCAAGCATCAAGAAGCACTGCCGCTCAATGTGCATAGACTATCAAACGCAAGAATTATTTGGGATGATTTAAAATTCTGGCATTAGAACGAAATGTCTTTTAATCTATATATAAACTTTGATTATTCACTCTACTACCACTACCTTCACCAGAAACATTCATAATCATTATCGTATCTATGCCACATCATGCTAACTAATATACAAGCCTTCATAAGCTGCTTTTTTACTGATAATTGTCTGTGGGAAAGAGGTGTCCGTATGAAGACCATATCATATACTTATTACCCGTGTTTGGTAAATGATAAGGGAAAAACTTCACACCAAAAAATGCATTGAGCTTGAGCAAGTTCTACGTTTGAAGCTGTTGATTCTTTTTTCCCTTTGCCATCGTTGGCCCACCTGGTTAGCTAAGTAGACAGAAAAGCTGCAGGCGAAAGGTAGGGGTGCCAAATTAGACTTGTGCCCCAGGGGACCTTTTCACGGTCACTGGAGGAACTGCCTGTGGCCTCGGCATCTTCCTTGAGGGCCACGGCCATGTCTAAGAAACCTTGTCTCCACAGGCTGCATAAAATGGATAATTCTGTTGAACTAAGTCATTTTCTTAAAAGAACCCATTTCAGTTGTATCCGTGGCTTTGCACCACAAAACTGACACATGACTGGCCACTCAAGACACTTTACATGTATTCGCAGGCTTATTCCTTGGAAAAACACTTTTATTTAGCACACAATGAGTAACAGTAACCGAAAAGTGTATCGGGAGGCTTTCATATTGCTCTACAACTTTTCATTGACACTTTTCATTTAATTATTTCAGATATTTATCAACTAATTAAGAATTATGTAATTGGGCAGAATGCAAAAAATAATCTGAGTATCTCCAAGTGATGGCAAACATTACCTTCATTCTGTCTAGTTACATTGCATTTACATATTTCTAAATCTTGGTGCACGATAGTTAAGACACCCTGTAGATCATAAAACAATGTTACAATTTTCATAATCATCTCTTGCGTGTTATTAGTGGCTATGGCTGCTTCAAGTTATTCTTTCAGTACGGTACAAGCAGTTTTGAAGTGAAATTGTCTTGCATCGAGGGCGTGTAATCTAGAAAATCAAGCAAAAGGTCAAGTTGTGTTCACTATTGAGAAGTTTAACTAAGAAGCTGCAGGAAAGGAAACAGGACACAACACCTAATAAACAATGCGAAATTTGAAAATTTAAACTGAACAAGAAACCAGTCTTTGAAAACGCAGAAAAAAGCCACCAGCTTACGTCGAATACACCCTTGCTATGTACTCCAAGTGAAGTTGTTACCGCAATGCTTGGGCACCATATGAACATAACAATCAACAACTTTGAGCAGAATATTAACACCACTAAATGAACTGGCCTTTGAAGATTCTTGATCTGAAATCCTCAACGACTTGTGCTGGCGTTTAATCTGTCGAGCTCAATCTGCCTTCTCAAAAGCTGGCTCTCGGCCATGATTTCTCTAAACGCAACATCAGCTTAAATCTCAAGATAGGGTTGACCTGTAAATAAAGTGGATAATGCATGGCAAACATCATGAACACTCTTACACGTTAACCAGAGGGTTCACTCATGCAGCCATGAAATTGTTATGCAGACACATGATATATTAAAGCTGGTTTTGTGAAGTGTTTCGTGCTTCCAAGGCTTCTTCTCTAGTTGTGAAAGCTGTCTCCACTAGCTAAATAAGCGATGAGAATAAAAAAAGAACTTCAACATGCTCACAACATGTTGGTCATTTGCAAGTAAACAGCAGCCTTTTTGGGCTCCCAGGTTGCTTGGTGAAAATCTACTATGCCACAGTACTTGCGTTACCCAGTAGAAGCCACTTTAAAATACAATGTGTTCAGAGCCCTTTCCCTTTTTCTGCTTTGGAAACAGTTTACCATGTGTTCAGTAGGCGTCGAGAAAGGGGACAGAAAACATTGTGCACCACTGATTTCTAATGTTTTGCTGGATGCAGCAAACCGCACCTGATGCAGGTGAAGCCAGTGGAAATGTGGTGTCATGCAGTCGCTTGTCCTGGAAGCAGGGTATATGGTGGACTAATTAGTGCGTGCGATCAGATAATATTGCTGCCGAAAAACTTTTCTTTGTGATTTTTCACATTTTAGGAGGTCTCTACATGTCTGGTATGCGTTTTTATGACAATCTGAACCCGTATACGATAGTGTTCTATTACATCAAGTTTTTTCTCATTTACCAGTGTTTCCATTGGACGCCACTTATGTTAGCGACACTGTAGACACTGCAATGAAAAAAGTATGGACACCTTGAAACACTGCTTGGGTAGCTTATGGCACATCACGCAGGCATGTTAGGGGAAGAAATGCCACACACCCGTGCAAACAAAGTGCTGCTGCAAAGTTGTGAAGCACCAACTTCCGGGACAAGGTTGGCTTCAGTCGAGGGCGCTCAATGTGCTGTCCATCCCCTGTAGTAGAGATAAGTGGTGTGGACCCTTTTATACTGGCTTTCTTTTCCCGTGAGAACCTTGGCAACAGGTTCCGCCATACTTTTTTGAACCTGCAACATGTGCAGAGAAAGTCACATCACTGTGCGTTGATTGTATGGCTTTATTGTTCTACACATTCTATCAAATCATTAAAAAATTCAGTTCGCACATTTTTACCACTGTATATAGACAGTCTAGTTGCTATACACGCGAAACATTACCATACCTCTGACAGAATGCAACAATAGAAGCGTACACTGTAAAGCTACACTAAAATTTAAATTGATGCGTCACCGTATGAGCATACAGTATGCTTACTGTATGCTCTAGCCCTGTGTCAAGTAAAAGTTAATTGTCAATCATTTATGGTGTATTTCTACTTATTCTGGGTCATCAAACTGTACAATCAATGTTACAAGTTTACACATTGTTGGCTTTTGATTGCCTATGTGATCCGTTTCCTACTTACGCATGCAGTAATCCCACTGTAGTAAGGAAAAAGAGTTAGAAACAGCAATGGCATGATAATCTTCCACATTTGCTGAGGGCAGGAGCAATGGCCAATACCATGTGGTTGAAGCAACATAAATACTCAGTTTTCACACAGCTTAATTGTTCAGCAAGTAATAAAGAGGTACGCTGTGCGCCTCTGCATGACCAATAAAATCTGACTACTTGACACTGCACTAAGGCTGCTGCCTGGTACTGTTCGGCAGTTCGGCTTTGGTTTTCTGATATACAGAACTGTTTAGGTGCCAGTAGTTTACTTTGCAATAAAATGGAACTTGGAGCACTGGTCATTTGCACATAAATAATGCGACAGCAAATATACCACAAGGATAGGAATATGGGTCTCTTAGAAAAAGTACATACACATTATGAATATAATGTGATGTGATGCCACAATGAAACAGAAAGCAACGCATAGAAGTGGACGGCACTTCCATGCCACCAAGGTTATTGGACAGACAGTACTTCAGAAGTGCCGGCAACACAGTCAAAGAAGGCAAAGCAGCATTTCTTTGCGTTCAACACAATGCATTGGCGGGCTAGTTGGTGCGAATCCATAAATACTTTGTTTAGCGCAAAACAATGGACACAAGAAAGACGACCAGCACAAGGCGCTACTCTCAATTGACATCACTTTATTGCGTCACTCCTTTATAGATAGTAGAATCTAGAAGAACATGTGCAGTGAGCACCATGTGCAGGGACCACCAACAACCGATCACAAGAGCGCACTCATGCGACGGAATCCAAAAATCCATATTGAGCCCTGCACAATGTTAAGGAAGGCACACTAATGCACTGTGACCCCAATGACTGTATGAAGAAAGCTTCTGATAACTCTCGGGCGGTGGTATCACAGCATTTTTTCAAAATCGTAGTATGACGAAACATGGCTTTGCACTTCCATATTTTACAATGTTGAGCCAAATGGGAACCTGTGCCTGTTGGTATGGATCGCTTATGTTCGCAATGTTTCGTGATACTACGATTTTGAAAAAGAGCCGTGATACCACTGCCAGAGAGTTATCGGAAGCTTTCTTCATGCAGACATTGGGGTCACAGTGCATTAGTGTGCTTTCTTTAACCTTGTACAATGCTCAATATGTTTTTTTTTTGGATTCTGTCGCATGAGTGTGCTCTTGTGATCAGATGTTGGTGGTTCCTGCATACGGTGTTCACAGCGCATGTTCGTCTAGATTCTGCTGTCGACAAAGGAGGGACGCAATAAAGTGATGTCAGTTGAGAGTAGCGCCTTGTTCTGTCATCTTTCTTGTGTCCGCTGTTTTGCGCTAAAAAATGCAATTATGTATTCCTTATGTGTGTTTGAAGACAGCTCCACACGCAGTAGCGATTCCAGTATTGCTACCCAGTGGTTTAGCTCGCCGCAGTTTCAAGTGCCACAAAATATAAGGAGAGAAAACTGCATTATAGTCTTGTTGCAAACAAGAATATAACGTGAAGTGCATTCCGAGGCCAGAAACTATAAAAAAAATTTCATGATGCACCACTGTGCAGGGTTTTATAGCAAAGTCAAATACATTTAGTATCAATATCACACTATGATGGTGCACAATGGTGGTAATCTGTAATAATATAAAAGGTGCCTTAATGTTACAACAAAAGTTAACATTACTTAATGATAGCCCTGTAAAATTTAGCATGCAGGGGCGCCACTTGTTTAAACAATAGTGATGTAATATCTATGTATACAAGTATTACCCATTCATTTATGCCATTGGTTAAACAATAGTGATGTAATGTCTGTGTACACAACAATTACCCATGCATTTCTGCCTTTGTCCAAATGGCATAAATGAATGGGTAATACTTGTATACATAGATATTACATCACTATTGTTTAACCAAGTGGGTAAACTATGTCTGCCTCATACAAGATTAGAATTAAACCATAAATTATATGTAGTCACCCTAACAGTAAAACCTCATTTGAACTTCACAGTAAGTAGACGCCTGTTGATGCCAGCCTCCCCTAATGCTAAACTGTGCTGCATGCTTTACAGAGAAATTATAGTGGTATCACTTAATACTGAAGCTATTCAGGACTGCAGCATTGTAGAAGACATCTACAAATGTCCCATTTCATGTATAACAGCCTGAGTTGCTTGCACATCTTACCAAGTGCAAATTAAGATTACTTCTCCTTGTTTAGCATTTTGCCTGCTAGACCACTATCCAATGTCGTCAATATATTTATTTATTTATTTATTTATTTATTTATTTGAGTACCCTAAGGGCCCGTTAGGGCATTACATGGGGCGGACGGAAAAGTTCAAGCATGAGTGAAATCTGTACAATGTAAATATATGAAGGCATTAGGAACCACAAAAAACATCTAGCAGAAGCAAACAAAAAGAAAGAAAGAAAGAACGAAAGAAAGAAAAGGGTAATGAAGTTTATACAATGTTTAGTAGCGTGAAGCACGCATAAGAACCTAAAATGTGATGCAAACAATCAGTACCCATCAGAACACGAGTTTAAGGATACAATCGAATAATGATTTAGGTAAACAGCCTACACGGATACATATCAGATGAAACGGAATGAATTTTATACAATGCCAAGCACTTGAACACGCTGTTTAAGTAAATATTCAAGGAAATATGGGTTCGGACAGGTTGACACATTCTAAAAAGGTTAGCAGTGCTGCATGAAATGATGACGATTCCGTAAGCGAGACAATGTTTGCAGGTAGCGAGTTCCATTCGGCAATAGATAAAACTAGAGGCGAATTTTGATAAGCGTTAGTCCTGGCAAATATAGGCTTTTCTTTATGAACATGGTCTGTGCCTCAAATATATTACCTGAAAGAACCTAATTTGGCTTATAGATTAACACCTTCACATACTGTCACAGCTGCACTCTGTCATATGCGTTGCAATCATAAAGGAGTGCTTGTCCACCAGCACTCCTATGTCACTAAGAGGGATCACCTACACATCTAAGTAGATGGTCATGATTCAGGTAGCAAATAGCCAAGAGAAAAAAAATCCACTCACTTTGAGAGCTACAATAATGCGATAACTTGAGAGAGATGGACCCATTGCAGGCAGCAGACCTCTTCTCAGCTCGAGTAGAACAACAGCAACTTGCCTTTCAGTAAAAGAAAAGGATTGATTAGTAATGATAAGTTACCTTGTTTTTGCTGAGTATCAATACAATCTGACTTTCATGCATATCCACTCTCCGCTTCAATAATACAACTGAATAATTCGTAAAATAAAAGTCTATGATGATACCATTCGCTTCTCTTGTATGTCCCAATTTTTTTGCACTGATACCCCGTTTACTGCTTGCTTACTAACACGAATGCCTTGACTGCCCAGACATCAATTAAAACGTGCTCCCAAGCAAGAAAGTAACGATCACAGGCAGTGAGCCACTGCTATTGCCTCGAACGTTCATTTCCGTATTCTAACAGAAGTTCTTGTATCGGATACAGTATGCTCTCAAGCCAATATAAGCGTCAATACAAGTGCGCAACTGAACGCAGTTTTATTCTCGCTTTTAACGCGAGTGCGCAAAAGGTTAGAAGTATCTCACGGAAATTGCGATCGAGCCGATCGCGCTACCACTGGAATCGATCTGAAAAGATAGGGCGATCCCTTTCCCCTTCATGCGTCATTTTTGCCCTAAGACGTTGCATAGTGGTCTTTTGAAACAATAGTTCTGTTCGCGACACCGGCTTACCAAACATCATTTTAACACCTACGTTATGCAAACCAAATAAGATTAAAATGGGCTTACCTCATGAGCAAGTTACGAGCGCGCGTAGACTGTTGAACACCCGTTAAGAGCAAGCAGGCTATCCGTGTCCAAGCGCACACGTGCACCAAAACAAAGGTCAACTTCTTCGATGCCGCAGCGTGCAGAGTTTTGTACACGAAGTGCAAGACATCCAGTTCTCCGCGCGATGACGGCAAATGACGAGCGCACAAGCGTACACCACACAGCGACAAATTCGGAACTTTGCCAATTCGAACGTGCCGAGGCCCAAGCAGCGTAACCATCCATCGTTTCTGTTCTTCGCTCCCGATTCGTCAATCTCTTTTCCTTGGGGTCTTGCTCCAGTCTTGAGTGCAAATCAAGAGATATTTACGGCGAATTAACAACTTTTACAACACGACACAAAAAATGCCGGCTGACTACACATCTGCAGCTCCTTCTGCCACTCCTAACGGACGCGCAGCGCGCGCTGCCCCCTGGTGCCGCACCCTGTGAGCGCGGAGAACAGAACAGAATCGGTTTCGTTTTCGCATTTGTGCTTTAGTTACTGGAACGGCACAATAATTGCTTGACAATTAATTGAATTCTAAAATAGGAAAACGCTTTCTCTCCCGCAAGTTAGTGCGTTTTATATAAACGGAGAGAGAATGCAAGAAGCAGAAAGGCAGGGAGGTCAACCAAAACGTTCGCTACTGGGGATAGAAAACTCCTGTGCGACATGAAGTGCAATGCAGTGCACTGCGATGCGTCCATAAGCTCTAGTACAGTGATAATTTGGGCTGGTTGGTGCATGTAATGAGTTGTGTCATAACATTTACCCATGTATAAAGCACATGGAACTAATGGTGTTGCATTCTAGGTCGAAAAGTAATAAAGCTTGAATCGTTACATCTCCGCACTGGGCATTCTTTTCCGTCTTTTTTTATTCTTCTTTTGGACAGTACACAAAGTACTAGCACGGTAATAGGTCCTTCATCTTCACTCACCTTCCAGTAGTTTGCACACATGTCGGTGCATGTTCGTGTTCTTTATTTTGCCGTACAACAATGAGCGCGCTTACCGGTCTTGTTTCAAGATGAAGCGCCAAATGTTTGCGATTACATCTTACCGCAAGAATTAACACATGAACAGTGAAGATTGTGCGTATTCGATTTGTCTCAATGAATGGGCGGTTATTGTCAGAGACTAGACATTTTGTAAATATTATGGGAATCAGTTAAACCAACTACATTGCAGTTCAGCAATGCCCTTTCACACTTGGGTTAATTGCTTGCCGCATTCGAAAATTTCATTTCATCCGACCGTTGTACTTGGATCTATAGGTCGCCAGCCTCCTTCGAGACCATTTGTTGCTAAATGTAAACGCTCCATATACCAAATACCACTCCATGCGTTTCGGTACTGATTTATATTGCGTACAATTTTTGGCGTAGAGCTCCAATGTCATTCCCAGTGCACCAGCACCTGAGTGCCGCAAGCTTGTTTACGTATGCACGTATGCCCACGGCTCTTCGTTCACTTAAACATATATGCTGTATTATTAACTGCAAAGCGCTTAATTTGAGAACATTGCGAGAACGCGCATATATTTGCGCATATGATCAGCGTTACAAGGCCCATTTGCACGGCAAACTGCGACCGGAATAGAAGATGCGTATATATATATTTATACAATCTGTTATTGCGGCTTTTGGTAGAAGGCTAGCTCTCACATTTTGTACGCATCTTCGTAATCCGTACAGTTTGCGTGTTCAATAAAATATTGTTAGCTGAAACTTTGTGAGTACGAGCGCTCATTCAGACAGCTTAAATTTTCTCACAGTAATACGGATGTTCGATCAACAAAAATACGGAATTCTGTCTGTTTCGTCCAAAACAGTGTATAGCCGTTATATGATTGCAGTGAAAATGTCCATAAAGCTTAAAACGGAAAGCACTTTCCGAATATTAACGGCAGATTTTGCCGTATTTTGGAAATATGACATACTTTCCGTATTTTTACCTGCAGTTCTCCGTATAATGACAGAAATCCTCCGTATAATGACGGAAATTTTTTACAGTGTGTACTCGGACCAATTTTATTCCTCCTATATTCTTCAGCAATAATACTAAATCTAAATATAAAAATATTTAGAGATGATTGCGTAATTTATAGACGAATAATTAACTCTTCCGACTCTGACACCTTGCAACCTCACTTCACGAAAGTTACCGACTGGTGTATAGAGTGTCAAATGGAAATAAATGTATTACAAACGAAGGCTATAGCTTTCACTAGAGCTAGAAACCCGAAGCTTACCCATTACTCGATGAACGGCATTAGTATTGCACATGCACACACAATAAAATACTTGGGAATTCATTGATCTTCTAACGTTTCATGCATTAAACATATCGAAGTGATTACTAGCTTCGCTTGTACAACCTTCGGCTACATAGGCGTAGCCATTCATTGGCAAACAAGTTCCCTAAATTATTAGTCGATGCGACACTGGTTCATTCGTAAATTGAGCACGCGTATTTTATTTGAAACTTGGATCCTTCTTACCTCATAAACAAACTCGGGTCAGTTGAAAACAACGCAGCCCGCTTCATCACGAAAAATTACTCACGAACGTCTAGCTTCACTAATATTGAAATATCTCTAAATCTATCCTCGCCAGAAAACCTAAGGCTGATAGGGCTTCTTTCCGATGTTTGCAATCTTTATCCCTGCAGGCCGTCTTTCAGCGCATGGCACAACAGGCAACGTTCATCGTATGTTCACGGGCCTCAATCATCCGTCTATAGTGCAGCCCGTTCTTGCGTGCACTAATTCTTGATTCACTCACCGCTCGTTCTCGCCATATATCATTGGAATATGTTACCAAGTGAAATTGTATCTGCTCTAAGTCCTGATAACTTCCTAGCAAAATAGATGCTGTATTGGGGTGTACTGACGTAGGATTACCTTGCTCCTTCGTTATTCTTGCGATGTGTTTCTGATTTTACTTCTTCGTTACTTTTTCACCCTCACCATATTTTGATAGTCCTTCCATAAATGGCTTTGTTTTAGGTCAGCACCTAGTTCCTTGAACTTCTTAAATTTTTGTCTAGTTGTGCTCTTTATTGTTACATGCAGTGTAACCAGTAACCAAGCAACGTTAATATTGTGTAACGCCCACTTGAATGGCTTTAGGTTTGGTCAACATTGAGGATGTGTCAGTTTAGTGCTTTTAAGTTTTTTACTGTTGGTCCGCTTTTGTTCTTGTTTTTTTTTAACATGCATTATCTGTTTAGATGCGTGTACTGAAGCTATCACTAATTTATAGTAATACCCCTGTGTAATGGCCGTATGGGTCTTTACGGTACTTGAACAAAAGATGTAGTCATATGCTGCGTATGATGCATTTGAGGGTTTCGTAAATTTTGTACGTTCGTCTGCGGTTCGACTGATGAGTAGAGAGCATTTTCACGATCACTTATTCTGAACCCACTTTGTTGTCTACATACCTAAGCAGACCCTCGTAAGTTTCGGTCTATAGAGACATCTCTGGGGAAATCTTAGGTAAGGACTGTCGGAGTTGCAATGATTTTGTTGACCTCAGCTTTACATTTATACTTATACGAAGTAACCCTTCAGAATATTTTTCTTCCTGACTAGTGCCGCCATTCATACCTTCAGCTTTTGGAAATTACTTTCATGCGTGATGAGTTTATGACGTTTGCATTGGTTCGTCAAATTATTGTTGTTTGTACCAGTTTCTATTACAGTTAGCTTTTAACTTGAGTTAAGACGTTCTTGTGCTCTCTTGTCCATCCACAGGTCGGTATAATTTAGCTAAGTTGTTCGAGTAAACATCAGGTCGTACAAGCTCGCGCTTTTGTAAATGCCGCCACTTCGTATGTGAGCCATGCATTCAACTTCAATAGAGATATCATTGAGGGCTGCTCTTTCTTCGCAATAACGAAGCCTTCCTTCGAACAGTGCAAAGTCTTCCAAAGATGACTCAGCGCGCAATTACTGTATCACTTCGGCACAGAATACTCACGTATATGCTTTTGGGAAGAAATGACATGTGCACTGAGGGAAAGTTTTATTGCCACCGAAATGGTTAATAAATACAATCCTTTTTCTTGTTGTTTCCGCTATGACATCGAAGACGATGAGAATATTCTCGTCCCAGCCATCGCTATTTAGAGTGGCAATAAAGGGCTCGGGCCAAACACCTTTCGTGCCAAAAAAGTACGGGAATGCCCGAATTCTGCTCCCTTTGTTCATTACGTTATTTATTTTTACTCGCCATAAGTTCTCCTAGAAATGCCGACGGCGAAATGTTTCTAGACATTTATTATCAGCGTATCTGGCCGGCGATTAGTGCGCCTACGTATGTACGCGTATGTGTGCCACTTTCCGCGTGTGTTTTCAGTGCGCTTGAACTAGTTCTTAAAAATGGAATACCAACGTGCCCTGGCTACCACTTGAGTCCTCTTATTTGTAATGATTACCTGCTGAAGTTCCTTTTTCACGAAGATGTAACTTCGATGCTGCGGATAATAAAACCAAATGAATAATATCCTTGTCACTAAAGTTATTAAACAAATTTACAAATTTTTCATATGAATAGTTATTCGGCAGAATTTAACAATGGTTCGGCTAGCAGCTATAGGCAAAGTGTCTACCAACAGGTAAGACCGGGAATTCCCGGGGATCTTCAATAGTCTGGAAATACTCAGGGAAAACTCATGAAATTTGTGCTTCTATCCTGGATAATTTGCTGTAAATTAATCGAAAGGGGAAGAAAGTCGCGGTAATGCTGACTCGCGTAACAGAGGATTCTAACGAATCGTCTTTACGCCATGTCGTTGGCTGGAGGAGTTTCCAGTGCACAGTCAACAACCGACTTTTCTGACACCCGATATTTCTGATGGCTAGCGGCACCACCACGTGCCCCATAGAGTAAACGTATACGAACGTCTGAATTTTGGGGCGCAAAATCCTTCTCCGTCCGATTTGACGACATTCTGCCGTTACCGCAGGTACGAAACGACATTATTAAAAGCGAATAGTGCCGCCGTAGCCTAAGCCAATAGCTGCTTCGGCGTTCGCTATTAAGCTTCTTGCCGTTCGGCGCCGTATTTTGCATTCGCCGCTACAAACAATGGTACCGACTCCGCCTTTGTGGTCCTCGCGATTGGCTTCGAAGCTTGGAAAGCACGGCGCGTTGCATAAAGCCGCTTCCCGAAGGTCAGCTTTGCCTTGACACTAAAAAGTCACGCGGCGAAGTATACGCAACAGTATTGCGGAGAAGCGTAGCAACCTTGGAAAGGGGCAATGGTCACGGGAACACAGTACCTATTCCTTAATTATACACGCGTTCACACACCATCCCCTGTCACAGAATGAGCACCGATATACCTAATAAGTGTTCTGGTTGGCTTTTTCGGATGAGGCTGTGGTGATTTGAGCCCTTAACGGCATTAAAAGACGTGCATTCGCTTTATTGAACTGCCCGATCCCGATATTTCGGACATTTGAGCGGCCCCTAGGAAGTTTGAAAAATTGGACGTTGACTGTGCAACTGATGAAGCGGATGCTTCAAATAGCCTCACCGGCGAACACACGGTGGAAGGAGGACAATAACAGAAAAGACCTACGCATTGAGGACTGAATGGGAAAGGAAGCGTGCCGCCATTTCCTTCAAGGACCTTGAGCTCAAAAAACAAAGTGTTGGCTGACGACGAGATGCAGGCGTCCCTAATCCAAACCGAAGTAAACTCTTTAAAGAAGTGAAACGCAACACTGAGGCGTTCTGCGCTGGCTCCGAGTGTGTCAGGAGAGTTGAGATTGATACACCAGCTGTTGAGAAAGAATCTCACTTGTGACAAAGTTCGGGCCTCCTACCAATAAACTTGCTATCATGTGACCAAAATGGCTCATAGCCCTTTCAGACACGGCGTCCATCTTTGTGGATGTGACCTATTAGTTACATGTTGGTGCAGTGGTAGCAATGAATACAGCAGAAACATTAAGCTTAGGGCAAATTCATGTCTGTAGCAACGCATGTCTGTAGCAACGTCAAAATATATTTTTTTCTTTCTTGAAATACTTGAAGCCAAAGAATAAGTTGTGCATGTAATTCGAGCGGGGAATTGAATCATTTCTATGAAAAAACATAGCATGACTGACTTTGCAATACTCAAATATTTAGTTACTTTGTAAATATATTGATTCATAAAATGCTTATGGAGTGCTTATAAATTATATGACTCATAAATGCTTATGGAGTGCGGCCTGATGCCGGTAACCAGAAGCGGTAAACCATTCCACCACCAGAGCAGGATTGGCCACCCTGGTTTAGTATTGGCCACAACCTCCTATATGAATACAACAATCAAACTCCGGCTCCCAGTACCCAGAAGCTGCGAAGCAACTGACCACGGCGGCGGTCAGACCTGTGACGCAGAAGGAGGTGCTAAAAATCCCTGGGTCCGGACAGGCCGCCATTGGAATCTGAATCTGGCAATGTTTAACGCTAGAACGTCATCTAGTGAATCGAGTCTAGCAATGCTATTGGAGAAATTAGAGGGCAGCAAAAGGGATATAATAGGGCTCACTGAGGTTAGGAGGAAGAAAGAAGCATATACAGTGCTAAAAAGCGGGGACGTCTGGTGCTATGAGGGCTTAGCGGAGAGACGTGAACTAGGAGTCAGATTCCTGATTAATAAGGATATAGCTGGTAACATACAGGAATTCTATAGCATTAACGAGAGGGTGGCAGGTCTTGTTGTGAAACCTAATAACAAGTACAAATTAAAGGTCGTACAGGTCTACGCCTGTCTACGAGGTCCAGTCATGATGACCAGGAAGGTGAAAGCTTCCATGAAGACGTGGAATCAGCGACGGGTAAAGTAAAAAAAAATACACTATGCTGATGGGCAACTTCTATGCCAAGTTGGGCAAGATGCAGGCTGGAGACAAGTCAGTGGGGGAATATGGCATAGGTTCTAGGAATAGCAGGGGAGAGTTATTAGTATAGTTTGCAGAACAGAATAATATACGGATAATGAATACCTTCATCCGCAAATGGGATAGCCAAAACTGGACGTGGAAGAGCCCGAATGGCGAGACTACAAACGAAATAGACTTTATACTCTGCGCTAACCGTGGCATCATACAAGATGTCGATGGGCTCGGCAAGGTGCGCTACAGTGACTATAGGATGGTAAGAACTCGAATTAGTCTATGCTTGAGGAGAGAACGGTAGAAACTGGTTCGTAAGAAGCCGATCAATGAGTCAGCGGTAAGATGGAAAATAGAGCAATTGTGGATCAAGCGACACAACAGGTATTCGGCTTTAACTCAAGAAGCGGACCATAGTGTTGAAGCAATGAACGACAATCTTGTGTGCATCATTAAGGAGTGTGCAATAGAAGTCGGTGGTAACTCCTTTAGACAGGATACCAGTAAGCTATCGCAGGAGACGAAAGATCTAAGAAACGCCAATATATGAAAGCATCTAACCCTACGGCAAGAACAGAACTGGCAGAACTTTCCAAGTTAATCAACAAGCGAAAGACAGCTGGCATAAAGAAGTATAAAATGGATAGAATTGAACATGATCTCAGGAACTGAGGCAGCCTAAAATCAGTGAAGAAGAAACTAGGAATAGGCAAGAATCAGATGTATGCGTTAGTAGACAAAGCCGGCAATATCACTATTAATATGGATGAGATGGTTCAAGTGACTGAGGAGTTCTATAGAGGTTTATACAGTACCAGTGGCACCCACGGCAATAATGGAACAAAGAATAGTCTAGAGGAATTTGAAATCCCACAAGATACGCCGGAAGAAGTAAACAAAGCCTTGGGAGCTAAG
Source organism: Dermacentor andersoni (assembly GCF_023375885.2). Classification (NCBI taxonomy): domain Eukaryota; kingdom Metazoa; phylum Arthropoda; class Arachnida; order Ixodida; family Ixodidae; genus Dermacentor; species Dermacentor andersoni. The sequence continues at coordinate 148,288,614 of NC_092816.1, forward strand.
CAAAAGGGGAAGGCAGCTGGGGAGGATCAGGTAACAGCCGATTTGATGAAGGATAGTGGGTAGATTGTTCTACAAAAACTGGCCACCCCGTATACGCAATGCATCATGACTTCGAGCGTACGAGAATCTTGAACGAACGCTAACATAATACTAATCCATAAAAAAGAGACGCAAAAGACATGGAAAATTATAGACCGATCAGCTTATTGTCCATTGCCTACAAAGTGTTTACTGAGGTAATCACAAATAGAATCAGGAACACCTTAGACTTCTGTCAACCAAAGGACCAGGCAGGATTCCGTAAAGGCTGCTCAACAATAGACCGTATTCACACTATCAATCAGGTGATAGAAAAATGCGCGGAATATAACTAACCTTTGTATATAGCTTTCATTGATTACGAGAAAGCGTTTGATTCAGTCGAAACCTCAGCAGTCATGGAGGCATTACGAAATCAGGGCGTAGGCCAGCCGTATGTAAACATATTCAAAGATATCTATAGCGGCTCCGCAGCCACCGTAGTCCTCCACAAAGAAAGCAACAAAATCCCAATAAAAAAGGCATCATGCAGGGAGGTACGATTTCTCCAATGCTATTCACAGCGTATATACAGGAGGTATTCAGAGAACAGGATTGGGATGAATTGGCGATAAGAGTTAATGGAGAATACTTTAGTAACTTGCGATTCGTTGATGATATTGCCTTCCTTAGTAACCCAGGGGACCAATTGTAATGCATGCTCACTCACCTGGTGAAGCAAAGCAGAAAGGTGGGTCTAAAATTAATCTGCAGAAAACTAATGTTTTAGAGTCTGAGAAGAGAACAGCAGTTTACTATACGTAGCGAGGCACTGGAAGTGGTAAGGGAATACATCTACTTATAGCAGGTAGTTCCCGAGGATCCGGATCATCAGACTGAAATAATCAGAACAATAAGAATGGGCTGGGGTGCGTTTGGCAGGCATTCTCAGGTCATGAACAGCAGGTTGCCATTATCCCTCAAGAGAAAGTCTATAACAGCAACTAACTATGGAAAGAAGAATGATAGGTGTCACGTAAAAGGATTAGAAAATGGCAGATTAGGTGAGGGAACAAACGCGAGTTAATGACATCTTTGTTAAAATCAAGCAAAAGAAATGGGCATGGGCAGGACATGTAATGAAGAGGGAAGATAACCGGCAGTCATAAGGGTAACAGACTGGATTCCAAGGGAAGGGAAGTGTACCAAGGGGAGGCAGAAAGTTAGGTGGGCGGATAAGATTAAGAAGTTTGCAGGGACAACATGACAGCAATTAGTACATGACACGGGTAGTTGGAGAAGTATAGGAGAGACCTTCGCCCGGCAGTTGGCGTAACCAGGCTGATGATGACGAAAATGCTTAAAGAGTAATTGTGCCACCTTGATTTACTTTTCAAACGCTACCTATTTTTCACACATGTCCCGACAATCGATCATAAGTCGTCACTGAAGAGGATATTCGAAAACATTTCTTTCTGTATGCATCTCCCTTTTTTTGGTATTTGAGAATGTTGAACTCGATTTGCAATGAGTTCTACCCTTTTATTAGATATTTTATTTGGTGTGCATTTCACTAACACCTCCCTTCTGATTTCTTTTTTCAATAAACTTAAGCTGCTCCTGGCTATTCACACTGGATTAATTCATTTTTTAAATGCTTAAGAGAGAGGCAGCATCTCGACAACATGGTGTCAGCCTGTCTTGACGTAAAACAAAGTTCTGTCGCACTCAAGGAATTTCGCAAATGCACTCAGGGAAAACATGGAAAACTCAGGGAATGCGGAAATGTCAACTTGGTAGACACCATGTATACTGCACCACAATAACGCGCTATTCTGCCGCTTGTGCTACGGGTTGTCCTTATTACGGGACATCCCCGCAATGAGCGCGCCATCCTAGTCATTTTTATTGTACCTTACTGAACAGAGCTACCCACGCAGTGGTTTCTACGCACAGCACTAATCCTGTAGTTATTTCACAACTGACGCGTTACGGAGCATATGGCTGAAGAAATACAAGCAGGCAAATACAAATGAAATGAACCATGTGGGTGGGAGGGGGGGAGGTTACGCATGAAAATGCAAAGCGGATAAACGTTCATCTGTTAAGGAAGTAACTCTGAAAAGATAGCGGCTGCGCTATGGTTTAGCCAGCACGACTGCACGTACGCTACAGTAAAAAAAAAAACGAGAGAAAAAGTCAGTTGCTGGGGTGTATGTGTTGCCTAAGTAGAATCAGAATGTTTCATGCCAGCTGTTTTGTGGGCTTCAGTAGATTGTTACTTTTGTTGGCTTTGTTGGACATTTGTTGGACATTGTTGGACATTTGTAGCAATGAGTAAGCGAATGTCATACAGTCATGTTAGCAATAAAAAAGAACGAATGACTGTTCGCGAAACAAATGTGCACCAAAACGCTTACCTCAAGAAACGCATAAATATAAAACCTTCGGCACATGTGACATGTACATGTGACCGTGAGTAACGGCTACATTGTGAATTTTTTTGCCAACAGCATTTTTCTCAAATATAGCGACGAGGAATGATTTCTCAAGCTTGAAAGTCTTCAAGTTGTTTAATAAACGGTTGGTGCTCGTGAGCAGAAATCCTCCGCCATCAATAAAACATACTTTTTCGTTAGGAAGTGCAGTTATCACCAGGCCTGATGCGCCATCGATTCGTTAGGAAGACTCATAAATCCATAGCACATACTGCATCGCTGTTCATAGTGTCACGTGATCCTCCGCCGCCGACGAAGACGCCGAAAGACAATCTCGACGACATGTGAACGAGACGTCGTCTTGCAGACGAAGCCTAAAGACAAAGAACCACTCATCTCCATGTGGTTCTCGGTGGCCATGCAGTCACCGCCTTAGTGAACACAGGAGCCGACTACTCCGTCATGAGTGGACCCATCACCGCCAAGTTGAAGACAGTTAAGACTGCAAGGGAAGGCCATCAAGTCCGGACAGCTGGAGGGCACATAATAACGCCGACTGCAATCTGCACCGCAAAAAATTACCGTTCATGGCCAGACCTACCCAGAACCTCCACCAGATGTCACTAAATAGGGCCACTAATGAAGTCAGTAGCGAAATGTGAATGACGAATATAATTTTTTATTCGGCGAACCTATGCCCACATAAACAAGGTATACTCAAGCACAACGATAGCAGCGAACAGAGTCGGCGATTGTCGAAAAGACTGATCTACCGGTGAAGCGCACCGGCTTTTCTACGTGAGTCTTTGATGGTTCCATACAAGTCGCTGGTGCCCGCGTGTCTTCCATAAAGTTCCACACAATTCGCGTCGCACATGCAGTCAGATGAGACAAGCTTCGGTGATAACACCCAACTGATCGAACCATCAACAACAATCGAGAAATTTCCGATACATGCGGACGCACCCATGCGGAGCGATAACATATATTAGACGGTGAAACCACCTAAAGATAAACAAACGCTGGTGTAAATATAGTAAAAAAGGAATAAAACGAAGCCCACGCTTGCTAGTGTAAAATTTTATGAAGGCGCACAGCATTCCACGTTACTTTTATTTATTTATTTATTTATTTATTACTATACTTTCAGCGCCAACAATAGCGTTATACAGGGGGTGGGTTGAATTATATAGTATAAAATATGAACGACCTCAAAAGATTTTGTCTCACCTGTTAATTTCGCAACGAGAACAAACATCCATGTGTTCAGACATGACAGTGCGTAGTGCTAGCGAGGACGATGCCGCCACTGACGACATGTAAATGATGGCCCCACGCAGATTAAAGTTTCTTTGTCGGTAAAGCTTTTCAGGTGGCAATCCTTGTATTTTGGCTTTTTGTGAGTCGTTAGAAGAGATTATGCGAGGCGTTATAGACAAAGACGACAGAAAGAGGCAGAAATAAGCATACCACGTTTACGCACACCAATTTAACTTTCGAAATTCACTTGTGGTTTTACATATCACGAAGCAAAAAGTCTTCATGTCACAAGGCAGAAAATCTTGTTTACCTTATCAGTAATGTATATTAGGTCAGTGTTACCCCCGAAAACGGGAAGCATTTCGTTGTCTGCAAGGCGTCTACCACACTGATGTATATTTCCTACTAGTAAATTATGTTATTTATGTTATCACTGGCATCAAATAATTTCTTTATTTTTCGGCCCTAAGTATACTAATGAGATACGATTCGAGAACACCAGTAGCGTTATGCTGGAAACCTGGTAATCGTAAATATCACAGAAAGAAATATAACCTTAGTAGTTTGGTTGATTAAAAAGCCCCTTGATATTGACGCGCATGTTCTATCCCTCTAGCACAACATTTGTTTATAAATATAGCATAGAAATAGGACGACCAACGTACAGAAAGCGTGTAGCATTAGGTTTACACAGACGTTCAACGACATAACTATCAAATTTAGAGTTTCAAAAGAAATTTATTCTTCGGGAGCATGAACGCCCAGAAGCGAAAAGCACTCATTAACGAAATCAATATAGGAATTCCCGAATGAGGTGGCCCAGTTTGTATATCGATGTTGTATCGGGTCAGTAAAGTAATATAGTCACCGTAACAAACCAATGAGATGATGAACAATTGCTGGTTTGTTTCAATGGGAAGGTATACCGTACCCCGTTGCCTTACTGCATCTGCGGTTACTCTTGAATTACTGAACTAAATGCAGCAACCGAATTACCTAGGAAGGGAGCGCATTGACTTCACTTCTTATTCGGTGAAAAAAAAATGATTCCAGTAAAACTTTGTTCCCTTCCGCAAGCTTTTAGCGGTTCACAGTAGTGATAGCTAATAATTTGAAATCGATTCCCTACTTTTTGAAATTAACCCTAAAGTGTGCACAAGGGTGACTATGTAAAGAACAACGTGCCTCCTTAACTAACAATAACTCACCGCGTTCACTCTGTATAGCAAATAATTATTTCCTCCTACTCTGTAGAAATACTATGCCTTAATACAATTTGTACATTTTTTGTTGTACTTTAACTTTGGTGACCTTGCTTGGCCAATGAACCTATATAGTTGGGGTGCTCATAGAGAGAGCAGTAAGCTAGCATGGCAACCAAGGTGTAGTCAGACAAGGAAGATTTTTAAGTCAATCATTGTTACACCATCACGTCAACTTGAATATAACATCGACCCTGTAATTAACACATAACTAGTTCCACACGGCAGTAGATGGGTATTACGGATATCTTACTATTCGGAAAGGTCCGCAAAGAGCATCTCAAGATTTTTGGACAGTTGGGGCTTCAACCAACACTATCTGTACTTTTACAGAAAATACTACGCAATCACTGTAATACGCTGAGGAACTATGAAATTGAAATAGAGGTGGAACTGTGGAGATCACGTAATATTCCGCCTATTTCTCAGCAATGTAAAAACATGGACCAGATTTTGCGACCTTGCGGATTCACTTACCAAGTTTCGTTCACAATAAATTTCCACTATCCATGTTACGAACCCCACATTAAATTGTCACTCGCGCATAAAGCACCCGTTCACCTTTATGTTTAAGATGTTCACCGCACAAAAGGGTTCGAAGCACTTGTTTTAAAATGTGTTATGAAAGGCCATAATTTACTCATGCCGATTTAGGTTCCTTTACACATCGGTAATATTGTTCCACTGTTTTCAAAATTTGGTCAGGCGAGTGAGTACAACTAAAACCTTTGCCGTTCGTCAAATGTCCCGACGAGCTTTGTAGAGCTTGTGCATGAAATATATTACACATCTACGCATGCGCAAATATAACCCATAACGTTACACTTATTACACGGTGACTTCAGTCCAACAACAAATCCACGCGTTTCTCGTATAATGCATGGATAAGGAAGAGACGAGTGTTAAAAAAATTATTTCAAAACCATGTAGTTTAGCCAGGGATTGCAAAGTTTTCATGCAAGTTACTTTTAGCATGCCTCATATTTATTTTTGACTTAGAGTTTTTGACACCCCGAAAGAACAGCGAATAACGGCCACACAGTACTTAGGATCTATACGGAGACAAGCTTTACAGCAACGATATGGCACCCGCATGGAGTAAACACGGCTTGCACGTGGCACGTGTTGCTTCGCTTGTTCTGATCTAACTTCGTCTCAGCGATATATATTCTTGTGCCAGAGCAGGAGGACATCATGTTTCTCCGTTCGGAATGTAGGAACGTTCCTAGGCGCTTGTAGGCCTATTTCGTGTACACGCCGTAATCGGCACCTACACACGATGAACTCTGCCGCTTACAGTCCACCCATGCCGATTCCCCTCTTTCCATCAAATATCAACCAGCTATCTTAAGTGCGTGGAGAATCAAATCCATGAGAATGAAAAAAAAATGAACATTCAGCAATAAATTGCTCTCAGTAGCATTTCTTTTCAGCAGAATAGCAGAACGTCCTTTGGAGTGATGATGTCAAAAGTTTGTGCGCACGTGAGGCCCAAGATATGCCTTATTTCTTCAAAACGCTGACTTGTTCCATGTTTTCATTCAGGAAATGGGGATGACTTCTTACGAGGCTGCTAATTATGAAAAGTGGAAGTGCAGAAAGAGGATGAGAAACACACGATAGGAACGAAGGCAGACAAGAAGACATTGGGGAAAGGAAGACGAAGCAAATGGAGCGTGCTTCTTCCGTCCCCGTGCAGCGTTCATTCCGCTGAACATGTACGCATGAAGACTGGCTGTAGCCGGCCCCCGTTCCGCCTAGGCTCCTAAGCAAGGCCGGAGCACGACAGGCGCGCCATCCAGCATGAGTTCCGCTGTGCTGGAGCGCGACAGCACAGTCGCTACGTCACATGCCACCTAGCGACTGTGCCTTGACCAGGTCAGTCCATGAGCGTTGACATCGGACACCAGCCACGACCGACCACAGATAGGGTGGCGACGACATCCGTGACAGACAACGGCTGCTGCATGCACCACGACCCGATGCTACCATGTATTAGCTACGTGTATTAACGATACTAGCGTTCATTAACTCGGTACTGTGAACGCCGAACTTGGTTAAGGAGGAGGTTTCTTGTGCGCAAGAAGTTTTGCGACACACCTTCATGTACTTTTAAAGTTTGGTATTGCTTTTTAGACACCACATAAAATGAAGGTCTTGATTGTGCCGCACCTTGTGTTCATGGGCTCATTCTGCCTGCTCAAGCGAACGTACCAGGCTCTGAACTACGAATGACAGCCCTTAAAACTTTTTTCTGAATCTTGAAAACAGTTTAATAAGTAATTTCCTACACATATTGAATTTATTCTATATGCATTTCGGGGCATGTGAGCAACAAATTTTAATGCCTTAGTTAGTTCAATGAAGACTTGAGGAAAATCAACAAGTACATGCCTGCTATATAAATAAAAACCAAATTAACTACATCACTAGTGTCAGTAATTATTGTCAGTGCTTAGCTTTGCCAACACACTACAGCAAACATTTCTTAACGATCGCACATATTCTGGTAACTTTTCCATACACATATGGAGGTGACTTTAGCGTTTCACTGCGACAAAATACTTAAGAAGTGTTCTATATCACCTCTAAATTTGTTGAAAACGAGCGCTTGTAAACCATTGTTTGGCTGCCATCTAATTTGTAAATACCAAAACGAAGCTTCTGATCAATTACCCTCTTATTTAGCTTGATATTTTCTATAATTAAAGACTTACTTAATTACCTAATTATTCCAGTACAGAATGCCACGTAAACTTCCGTCTCTCACGTAGTGGCAACTTTATAAACTTGGCACATGTCTCTTCCCGCATTCGAGAAAACACACATGACGCTTTCCACTGCTTCCGTAGTCGCACTAACACCACTGCTGTAATGAGACTTCACAATATCTCCAGTTTTTTTGCGCATAAGCATTACAGGCCGGAGGTCAATAAAGTTAAAATTGCGCTAAACCGTTATGACTTAGTATTTGATCTATATGTACAATATCGCGTAACGGTGCAATGATCAGCGTTAAAAAAAAAGTTCCGGTGTGATCTATATGAGGATAACTGTCCATGTTTATGCGATTAGCATCGGCGCTATAGAGATACACTGTATTGTCACGGTACAGACGCGTCATATATGGAGCATGTATGCAGCTGGGCTCCTCTATCGCGTTTCTTGCTGAAACACGCTACGTCATCTAGCAGTGTCGTCGTGCAGAGCGCCGCACGATTTCCAATGTATATTCGTATACAACGGTCTCAATATATCTGACCCGCGTCTATTTCGTCCGGCACTGGGTAAACCTTAAAAAAAAATTTGTCACGTATGAGCTGTGCATACGCAATGGCGCATACCCTGACAAACAAGTTAGTGCCAATGAGGTTCATTGAACAGTGGCACATACGCACTTGTACATACCCCGGGACTCACGATGGCGTCAGATACGCTCATAGAGGAACAGGACACAACCAGTGGCCCATAGTCGATTACCTAAGCTGGTGTCAGGGTCGTTCAGTGTATACCGGCACGCACAAAGAGGCACCATACCATGGCACCGTAACACACGCAAATAGGACAATACTTGGTCTGACGCTTGGCATCAAACCACGTTGCCTCACCACAGCAGCCCAATGTTCTACTCGTCAGAACATGAACGTGCCAGTAAGCAGAGTTAGGGGAATGGTGGTCAGAGACAAACAGACACTTAAGGATGCGTGAGTTTTCCTGATATGGCCCATCGCAAAAAAATTGCGAATAACCAAAACAAATGCTCTCAAAGAATGCATTTAGCATGCTCCACGTTCACTATTCTGTCTTATCCGTACGCAGGAGTCAACCCAGACTTCGAGCTACACTTCCTCAAGGTATGTTTCGTTGTCCTCAATTTCTCGGTCTGTATCCGTGGATAATGTGCACTATTGCGCTATCGCATTTATCAACAAACACCACTGAGCAACGTACGAACTGAAAGTAAAGGCGATAAAAAGAGCCCTGATATCTGTCCCCTAGTTTTATCGCTACATCAAAATGTATTAGTTATAGTTTAGACCGACCTATCTGCATTGTTTAAAAGAAGTATATATCTCTAGCTCTTACGATGGGGGCGAAATGCGAAAACACCAGTGTACTTAGATTTAGGTGCACGTTAAAGAACCCCAGGTGGTCGAAATTTCCGGAGTCCTCCACTACGGCGTGCCTCATAATCAGAAAGTGGTTTTGGCACGTAAAACCCCATAAAAAAATCTCTAGCTCTCTCTTTGTCTCTCAGAATGTATAGGATGTCTTCTTCAACTGAAGGTGAGACACGCTCTCTTTGCAAATCTACGAAATTTTATTCATAAAGTGCCGAGATGTCCAATTAGTAGACACAGCTCACGATCTAACAATAGAAACAGCTATTAGCCTTCATGGATAATTGAATCCTATTATACCCCGTGCTTATTCATTGCCTGGCTGCACTGAATCTCGTCTATGAATGTTAGAAATGTGGTCAAAACTGGAAGACCTTAGTCTTCCTGATTCTCTTCGCTACCAAGATGTATTTTTATTTATATATTTTATCGGTGATTGTGCAAGAACCTATGTTCTCATGCGACGGATATGCTTCTTGTAGTAGTACCTCTAGGCACATTGTCAAAAATGCAAGTCGAGCCTCTTTTAACACACATACATTCTGTAGCAGCCAAGGTGTTAGTCGCAACTTATCTACCAACAATAAAAAATGCTTTAGGAGCATAGCAAAACGGAGCACCGGTAAGGAAATTTAGGGTATTCTGAAGCATGCGTTGAAGAAGCATGTGTGGACAAGGCACATGTGCTGATAAAATATCTTTCCATAAAAACTCGTTTTCTTCAGCACATGAGGGGCGCCCAGTACAGTTTACTATACGCCTTTTGCAATCGTTCTGGAACGCATGTGTTTCGCTTTAGTCGCGGAATGCCGCGTTTGGTTGAGGAAGTAGTGGCGTAATGGAGCACCACTTGTGCCGCCGCAGAGAGTTGCCGCCCATTGGTTGCGCCTATACTGATGTTTATTTTACCTCTAACTCACCTATGGAAAGTCCTCGTTAATCTAGCCTGTCTGCTATTGGCTCATGACTGTTGGCATGGTTGCATTCAGTTGTTTCATGTTTGTAGTTACTTTTATTTTCACACGAATTTTGCCGTGCAGGCTACACGTGATGGTGTATAAAAGACCGCCGATTTCACGACGCAGCATGCACCTCCACTGGATCCTCCATTAGGTGAGTATTGTTTCCTGTGCCTTCTCCATTATAAATAATATTAGGTAATACTAAATGTCACTTTTGCTTCATTGCCAAGTTTAGGCCGATTGGTCGGTGGAACGTTTAGTTTGGGCTGTGTGCCTCCCTAGAACATGCACTTTCAAGCGATAGGCCTATAGCGCCTTTATTCGCGTTCGCTAAAGTGTTCATCATTTATATTTGTAATGTTCTCAACCCTTGCCAAATTCGCGTAAACTGAACTAGATAAGAAAACGCTTGGTTGAGAAATGTGAGAAATGCTTTGCAAATTGTAGACATAAAAACCTGAATATCAAGGCACCATTGCACGTCAGTTGGCTTTCTTTTTGCCAAATATCCATGTTGAGTTGAATCGTTACAGAATAGCGAAATACTGACAAAATTATTGTCACAACTGAAGTAGCAGTTCATTACCATTTCGTTCTTTTGTTCAGCTGCTTATATTTCATCCAATTTTATGTTTTCTCCTTATTATCAGCCTATATCCTTGTCTCAAAATAAAACCCTTTAGTACTGCTCAATATTTCCCATGTGCACAATGTGATTATCCTCGTACCTAAATACGTTAATCGCGAAGCTCTTTTGCAGGTTCAACTGCGCGTAACATGAGACCTTTGCCTCTGGTCTTTGCGGTGGCCTTGTGTGGCCTGCTGGTGTCAGGTGAGTTGTTCATTTGATCTGCATAATATGCTGGCAGGGAGAACTTCGCAAATTTAATGCAATGGCAGCGAGACGTGCTTATATTCTTACTTGCTCATATTTGGAGCAAATATAGTTTCTTGTAGAGAGGCAGCTCAATAAAGCCATATTAAGAACGCTGCTCAAGTGCGATCACTAAGAACGTAAATGATTTACTGCAATGATTACAGAACATAAACTTTGCACTGAAATATAATGCACTTTACGACTTAGAAAACACGAAATAGTAAGAAGATCGTGGTTTGCAAATAATTTTGGGATAAGGGGACCATAGAAGATATTAAAATTGCCGAACAAAAAATATATAACGAGATCAGCAATGGATTATAGAGTGGAAGATTGTGCATTTCACGATTTTTCCCCCGAATCCAGATTTTAAGGGTAAATATAACTTAACACACATAACATACGCAGGGGTATACCAAACGATGGTCCATACAATGATGCGTTGACATATTATGGAGCTGTAAATTCAACTTAGCTTACACTCACAAATAAATTACGTAAAAGTTCACAACAATGCGCCGCAAAGTTCATGATAGTTTTAATATAAGTAAGCTTCCCAGTTGTCAGGGTCAGCCACGCAAACCAGAATATATTTCTTGCTGGAACATAGACCCACTGAACGAACATCCTGTCTGCGTGAGAACAATGAAAAATGTGTAAAATATTTCTCAGCTAACAGGACCTACGTGTAACTGGTTTTAATTCTTCTGCTGAGTTTGCATCAGAATATACATACGTTCCCTTCTATTAATTTTTCGATGCTATCTTTAGGCGATGCGCTGCCGCCTGCAGGTAAACCAACTGGAAACCCACTAGATCAGACGGACTCATCTGAAAGGCAAGACACTCAAGTTCCCACTGGAAGGATCGGCCAGCCAAGTGGACCAAACAAAGCTGAAGAAGCACGCAGTCCACCAGAACCTGACTCGCCAGTAAGCGATGGAAGGCGCGGCGATTCCGAGCACAAGGAACAAGGCCAGAAGGAGAAGGGTGACAATTTCACGAGGCCAACACGCGACGGCGCGAAAGATAATTTGGAGGAGGTTCCCTATCATTATCCCGTCCAAGACACCTTTGCCAGGTGGCGATATCCGCGTAGGCTCAATGTTAATTAACGTCGAAAGCTCCCAGTTTCATGAACTGTGCTTTCTTTTTAAACTGCAGCCAGGCGTAGTACGTTTTTCAGCGATCCTACACGGCTTATTCACTATTCTTACGAAACTGGATAAAATCATAAAATTTGTGCTGCTATTACCGGCCCTATCTATAAGCGCCAGGAAATATGCCACAGCTTTGCTAAAAATAAAAAAAAAATTTGGAAGCATGAGTGTTTCGGTTCGACTTTTCTATGCACTGACAGTTACCACCACCTTCGCAAAACGGTGGTGCAATAATATAGATATAAATATATCTTTTCTAATAAAGCTGCTAGAGCAACTTGATCTCAGTCCCACGGTATGAAGGAGGAACGCATTGCTTTCAGCTGAGCAAGACGTCGCTAGTAGGATTCCTAGGCTCGGCAGCTTCACTTTAGTGGGGAGGACTACAGTAAAAGCTTCCTCACTTAAGTTTTGTGCGCGTTAATATATGAGAGGCGTAGAGGGGCCTCACGCAGAAATCATCTTGCGCTCTCAACTGCTTTGTATTTCAACAACCACCACATGCTTTGAGTCTTATGTGCAACATTTAAATACAATACAAACTTGTTCCAAAATTCAAATTTTCTTGCCGTTATACTTCTCTACACTACCGACACACTTTACCAAAGCACACAGCCACTGCCACTGTTTCCCGAAGAGCCTCTGCGAGAAATCTTGCTGAACCTTAGTTGAGTAACATGTTTTACTTTCCAATTTCAAAGTGAAACGCTGCCCCGCGAATCACGGGACATACTGTAACGTGCAGGCCCCCGATAGCGATCGCGAGAAACTGCTCCTGAGGCGTCGTTAAAGGGTTCCTAGCTTAGTGTTCTTGTCTTATGTTTTCGGTTATTGCTATGTTCACAGTTCAGTAGTGTGCAGAATTAAACGAGCATTTTTTTCTTTATGAAGTGTAGCAGACCTCTGATTACGCAGAAAGTTTGAGTGTCCAGTATGTCCAACGGCAAGCGACAGCTCTCGTCCTCTGCAAACTTCGACTCACCTCCTGATAACTCGTAAAGTTTGTAAGCTACGAGTGGCGATTGAGCATATCGCTTTGACTCATCTTACGTAAGTGAGAAAAATGTATCGTTTAAAGACAGCTATCTCCGAATTTCATGGTTTATTATTACATTGATAAGCCTAGACGAAAATCATTACGCTGGGCGAAAATAGACGGCCAAATCTTCTAGCAAATCCAAGGTTGGGGTCAAACGAGGTCACAGAGTGTCGTAGCCAAAGCTCGAAGACCATTTTAGAAATCTCGGCGCCAAAGACGGCCACAACTTCAAGAACGCGATTTTCCCACGTCAATGACATCGCCTTGCTACTCAAAGCAGGCGCAGTAAACCTGTTCATGGTCAATAGTTACCAGACCTGTGATAGTTGCGACGCAGAATAGTTTCAGCCTACGGGTACTTCGCGACAAGCTGGATTAGTTGCTTGCCCAGCACCATGCAACGTGGGGGGATATCTTTCGTTAGTTCTTTGGCGCTTCAGAAGATAGGCAGCCTACGAGCATCGCATAGTAAAGGAGATACTTCTAAAGGTTAGCCCGCAATTGGAAGAGTTGGTGAATATGATTTGCCCTACTGGGTTAATAAACATAACACACCAAGGCGCACCACGTTATCTTCTTCTTACCTCGAGCTGTTCATTACAGATATTTAAACCAATGTATTCCATACAGGAACCGTTACCACAGACGTTAGTGACCACTTTCCAGTTTTTATTTGCTAATATTCCAAAGTTAAAACTATAAAGTGTTCACAAGAGCCAGACATCCTATGGTGTGGCTGCCGAAATCCTGCCGGCTTTCAAGTGTGATGTTAATGAGCATGACTGCTCTTTTCTGGTCAATATAAGAGACGCAAACGTGGCGTACAAAGATGTCGTTGGAGCCTTTGCGCAAATTTATGCCTCCTACTTCCCCTTCAAAAAGACAAAGCAATCTAAATGTAATTGTTTAATATTATAATAGATTACATTAGGTGAAAAATTTGCTTTATCATGTCGTCCTGAATTCATTGCACACTCTAAGAAAAAAGAGAGTAAAAAGTGAGTCACGGACACTTGACTCTCATTTTCCTTCCGAAGACCCATTTTTGCGCGGGTAGAGTCACAAAACAAGAGTCAACATTTGTGTATGGATCGTTTGAATGTCGTAGCAGGCGAAGAGTCGTCGTGGAAGATCGCGACTCCTCTGATATTCGAGATGAGCCTGGCGAGAGAAAGATTAAAATGCAAGAGAAGAAATACCAGATAACGTCTTCTGTTTTAGGCAGGCCCTCGGGTTCCTGTCCTGGTTGTAATGCGGTGTATCATTCTTTCGTCCTTGTCATGTTCTGCAATTACATCGAACTCTAAATATCGATTTTTCTTGACCATGTTTGTTAATATCTCACATGCTTAAGCGATAGCTAGATCCTATGCTAAGGAAGGCCCTGATTTGTCACAATAGATTCTGACCATAAGTAAATCTAAAAAAAACATTGGCTGCTAAAGAGAGCACAGAAACGAGATAAGTTCAGTAGGCGCACTCAACAGTGTCGATTGTAAATGCAATTCCGCTACGTAAAAATAAATTTTGAGGATTTAGGTTCCAAAATCACGATCTTGTTATGAGGCGCACGGTAATGGAAAACTGCAGATTTATTTTCAACAACTCGGGTTATTTAATGGGCACGGAATGCACAGTATACGCGCCTTTTCGCATTCTGCCCCCATTGGAATGCGACTGCAGCGGTTGTAATTGGAACCGTGACCTCGAACTCAGCAGCGCAACACCAAAGCCACTGTGCTACCGCAGTGCGTTGCGTTCCGCGACCACAAACAAACATAAGCGTACGCAGCGCTCCTTTTGAACAACCCTAGAAATATAAAAACAAAAATGTAGCAGTCCCCCCCCCCCCCCCCCCCATAGCTGCATGTACCACTGCACGAACAACTGCCCGAACCAAGGTTCATAGTTTCATCACCTGAATAAACTGCAGTAAACATTCGCTTACTCCTTAAATTAGCAAGCACGGGGTCACGCGCGCACGTGCGAGCATGAAAAGATCTCACTTAATGACCATGAACACTCGCTGTCACAGCGTCGGTGTGATGAAGGGCGCAAACAGAGCGGACAGAACGCTTCTGCTGCCTCGTCCTTCAAAGCGTCACCGAAACTTGAAATGGCGCTGTGTAAGCGCCTCCCAGCTTTGCACCCATCGGAAATTATCTCCAAAACAGAGTGAGAGTGGCGCCAGACCGGGCTAGAGCAACAGCCAGAAAAGAAGCGTGCTAAACCAGCGCTTCCTTTCCCCGGCTTGCACACATTTTATCACGTGACCACCTATATATACTTTGGGCCCCCATCCAGGCACTATACATCTCGGCTCCCCCTCGTACACTTCCATTAACGCGCACAGCCAACGGCGCAGGGTAGAATCTTATCGCACTTGACATTATACGTAAGCTCACGGCAACACCGACAGATATATTGCGGCGGTTGTGTCCATATAATTGCTATCGCAAAATTCGCAATAAGTAGAACGTTTTACTAAGGACCAACAACGCGGCTTCTTTATGTCGTGATAGAGCGGTGAACGATATTTCTAGAAAATGTGTTGCTAAATCTCCGCCAAATGACTACGCTCGCGTTTGGTGACAGCGGCATACAGTGGCAAGAACTTGAGGAGGAAATACCGTAGTTCTGGCAGCTTCAGGTGCACTAGATCATTCAGTAACATGGGCAGCTTTGTAGTTCTGCATTACATCAGAGCAAACTGCACTCGACAGAAATCAAGGGCAGCCGCACCGTTATAGCTAGGCAAATTAAGGACAATTAAGCCGCGTTGGCCACGTCTTCACACTTCGGGCACGCTCCGACAGCCCAACGATAGATATTTCAAACGCAACCACACACGGACGAGCAAATTTTGCTTCTGTGAAGTGAACGTAGCGGGTATTTCAAGACGCATGTTAAATTCATGGCTGTTTCATTCCATGAACATTACTTACGTGACGCAAAATGCTCAGTGAGCAAAACAGTTTTTATTTCAACGCGAGGAAAGAAAACCGAAACTAGCGCAACTGTTTTGCTCAGTGGTGCAGATACAAATGATCCAAAACCGAAGCTGTCAATAGCATGACGCCATTTTCTAGTTGCGTTGCATCTCGCGCGAGTTCGTTGTCGTTGGGTGGTTCTGAAAGCGCTGCGTTCGGTGCGACTGCAAGCAGGCGTTGCGGCAAGTTACGGTGGCAACTCCTTTCGGTGCTGTGTGATTGCGACGAGGGGGACCGCCGCCAGCAGCAGCGTGTCGCCGATTTCGTCTTTGCCGACATCGAGCAAGAGCAGCTCGCCGGACCATCACGAGCACCCGAAGTGTTGTGGTTTTCACTGCATCTTTCATTGTGATATGAGAGATCGCAACGCACAGAGACGGCCAGATGCGTACGAAAGGCTAACAGCGGGGAGTGACCTGTGCCATATTTCTCTTAACGTCTCAGGTGAGCATATCAGCATTTGTTCCGAGTTTACAAACGGCGCGTAATCGGCCATTCCGGTATGGCTACATATTGCGCCACGTTTCTCTTGGCAGTTCACAGACGTTTTTTTGGCATGCGTGCGCGTATGTATGCGAAAATACTACTGGCAGACGGAAGCCTCAGGAGAGCATCTGAAATTATTGCAAAGCTGTACTGCTAGGAGAAACACCGTTCTTAACGACTCTAGTGACCCGTGGCCTGTTGCATCGAAAAATCCGTAGAATATCAAGTACTGCGTAACTTGAAGTGTAGATACAATACTAGCACAAGTGTGAGTTTCGCTGGCGAGGACAGGTAGTCGAAAAGACAGCTTGTGTATTCTGAAGCATTACTAGCGCTTTAGGTATATTACCGCGAATAATAAAAGCGCTACAACGCTGTATGGCAGCGTCAGGCGATGTGGCAGCACAGATATTTTCAGAGCGGTAAAGCGGCTGCATGCCCAAGCGAACAGACACAGCGCTTTAAAAGCACTGAAACAGAACAAATTTTATGTGCATTTGGCTGTAAATAGAAAACACATTAGCTCACAATCTAAGCCTATATATGATGTATTATTTCTTGCGTAATCTTTATTTTCACGGTTGTAAATATTTAAAAGCATGAATTTGCTGTAACGTTTATATATTAAACCCTACTAGGCTTAAAAAACCTGGGTGTGTTATGTGGTCAATTTGTAATATTGCTACTGGATCTTTTTTATTGAGTCCGGTGTTTTATGAAAAAATGGCCTTTTATTTGTAGTTTTATGTTAGTGCGTATATTTGCCAAGCAGAAATGAGTTGATTCCAAAGTTGTACCTTCAAGTGGGCTGCATATGAACCCAAAATTATCCTGCCTTTGCTATTGTAATGTGCATACAACAATTTTATGTGTATACAGCTGTAGTTGGCTTAGTCGCTGCAGCAAATGTTGTAAAAGTAGAAGGCTATTTATTATTTTACTGCCACCATGCAGAAATACCTTTTTTCTTGTACCAAGAAACGCTGACAGCATTGAATGAAATGAAGGGTGCTGTATTTTTCTACTCACTTAATAAAGGAAATTTCGTCTGCCGTGTATCGGATATTAGTTTACCTTCTTGTACTGAACAATGCGTTACATCCTCGGCTACTGCTGTTGTCCTGTGTATTTTTGTAATCTTGAAATGTACTTTATTTTAGGTATTCAAGAAATGGGAACAGCCAGAAGTCACCATCTTATCCAGCACGGTATGGGTGAGACAAATCGTACCAGGCACTTTCGCATATCTCATTAGCATATGATGCTATTTGTTGTAATTTTTGTGTCCTCTTTCCTGTCTCTATGCATTTTAGTATTATTGTGCAAAGGAAAATAGTTTTACGTTGAGAGAGAGTAATCGCCCAAATGGGAGACATGGCCGGAGGAGACAATACGCACAAGCCTTTTTTATAGCAGTGGCAGGCATTAGAATTACAGTACTCATTACCGTCTACTTTGTAAGAACTCGGTCTAGCACCAGTTCTGAGAAACACATACCGAAAAAGTAATGATCAAATAGATTTCTCTTCCACACAGAATTGTCCCACAATGCTTACGGAAGGCTTTTTGGCAAAGTAATGTCTGAAAGAGCAAAGCATGTTCCACCAAGTATGGTGACAAATATTTCAGAGCTGCCAGTCTGAGGACTCCTACAAATTAACAGTAACTTCAGCACACTAGCTTCAATAATAGGATGTCAGCATTTTGCTGAAATTAATGAAATTTCAATTATTGTGATCTTGTTTAAGAAGACATTTGCAATTATCATGCAGTTGTAATAATTTCCCATTCTTTTTCAGGCTACAATTTTTGGTAATAATGGTATTCATTGCAGAAAGAGCTAGTACATGGCATTTAATAAAAAAGGTACGGCTCATTGTAGATTTTTTGTCTTCAGCATTTGTTCTGTACCACAGCTGTTTCTTGAAGTCCGTTATGATGTACCCATCTCTTTGTTAGCAATAAACCGGGAAATCGGTCAGTATGTTTTGTTTAAAATGCCGCTGATCAACCCAATAGTTAGGCTATTTTGCTAATTATAAGTTACAACAATAATAGTACAGGACCATAAAAATAGATTGATGCTGACTAACAGCTGTGTCCAGCTACATCAACGCAGCTGTGCCATACATTGTGCATATGTTCAGAAGAGCCAAATGCCCCAGAGAGAAAGCAACAGCAACTCATTGTTCGTCATCTTGTACAGGCAGATTATGCACCAGATGTAATTTATGCTCAGTAAATACATAAATCAGTCGTGAGGTGTCTCACTTTAGGTTGCAAGTTCGAATTTCTTGTAATCTTGCTTGTTTTTATTTTGTTTCCTTTGTGAGCATGAGTGACTTGGTTGCCTTGGCATATATTGTCAAAAAATTCTTCATCACGGGGAATCTGAAAAGTTCATTTACACATAAAATTCCCAGTTGCATATATGGCAGGCTTCGAGCTTGATTCTCTGATCTTTCATACGTTTATCTTCCAAGTAGTTTTATCGCTCATTGAAACATATCCATGCAAAGCACATTGGGAACCCAAATTATAAATATATGTTCTTGCTTTCTACCCTGCTCTGGTGTTTTCGTAACCTTGCATTGGTGCAATGGCCTGTCTGCACCTGCAGAAAAGTATTGATGTGGCTAAAGTTACACGTCCACAACATTATGAAGATATAAAGCAAAACTTTAAGTTTGCAATTGTCCCCCGTAACGAGACTTTCGCTTAGAATTTGAAAAAAAAATGTTGACATCCTGCTATGGTGTGAGAGTTGCTTTGGGCACCAAATGAACGGCGTAGCACCTGCGCTAGAGTACACAACAAAGCAAAATATCACTCCAGATTGGAGGGCAGCGGAAAGTTAAGTACAGATATTTTATTTCACGCACCATTAATGTGGCTTATCATCTGCTCCTGTTGTGTGGGAACGCATACATTGGGAAGAGATTCCTTTGCGCCAATGTTACCTTAGCACAACACCAAAGAAAGGTAGAAATCAAGAACAGGCATTCACACTTGGTTGCCCACAGTGTATTATCTGGATTTGCTTCACTGTACAAAAGACTACTGTGGTACATAATCATAAAAACAAAGGCAAAAGAATTAAAAGAGGTATGTGTCAGTCATCCCTTCGTGACCTCCAGTGTTTATAGAAACATTGCTTTCTGTATGTGTGCTAAGCCATAGAGCGGCTTTCCGTAACTCAGTCATGCTTGTTAAGTTAAAAATTGCTAGTGCGCTTAGTGACCCTATCAGCCTTGTTGCGAATAAAATTTCACGAAGAAACCTTGCTGATCGCGGAAGGTCTTCCAGTGCGCGAGTGTAAAATTTAACTGGCATAATGTGAGATCTCCTAGCCACTGTTCTCTGCCCGATGCCCGCTTCGGCGACGTTCACGCCACCATTCTTCGTGCGGCAGCGCACTCTTTAAATCAACCGTGCATTTTAACCTACATTGGTTGAGTTAACTGCAAGCCTGAGCCGATGTATCTCCCACATAAACGTCGAGGCTTAGGCCCAGGGCATTGTAGGTGTTTCGATTGCTCGTTAGACCATGCCTCGTGCCATAACGACAAAGCACGGGAAACAACTCAAGTCATCACTCTTTCTATATTTCGCACCTCCTCGGCGTGTGGCACATACGCACTATAGCCTACCACGGATGTTCTGATGGCACTGTAAGATCTTGTTCATCGCCAACTAAAGATGTTGCTTCGTGCACAAAACTCATTTATTCTATGAAAGGAGCGACTTGACTTGGATCACTTTGGTTTCGCACCTCTGTCAAGGAAGACGCGCAGTGATGTGCAGCAGATATAGACTTCTGGATGAAGCTTCGCGCACCTGGAAATTTCGTTGACTCGGAACCAATATATAGTGACATCAAGTCCTTCGCTAGCCACCTGCGAACTACAGTGGCTACCGTCCTTCCATCCACCGGTTCACCACGACCCCAAAGCTACTCAAATGAGCCCATCCATACTCCGCATCTCTCGCGTGTTCATCCGCGCCGACGCTTCAGGGAGTAGACGCTTTGTTGCAAGTACCATTAGAAGGTCTCTTAAATGTCCTCAACTGGGACCCTAAGCCCTTCACCCATATAGTTATTGAATTAGAAGAGAGTGTTTCTGTGAATCATATTGTAACTCCGCACCGGAGGAGCAAAAAGAGAAAAAGGAAGTGGCGCTATGTTTTCGGAGCGATCGGTTGTTTCGGATCCTCCCATGTCTTCTCTGCCATTTTCACTGTCAACGAACCCATTCTTCATTCGTTACAAGTTGTGGAGGTGCTGGGTTCTGGTCGCCCTGGACAACCCAGTCTTACGTGGTCTTCGAAGAAGCAGACACCTGGCTGGACTACCACCAGAGCGAACAAGCATGGCCAACGCCCAAGCAGGCCGTCAACGAAAACCATTAAAGAAGGCATTGTTCAAGCCAGCCAGAGATCAATGCCTCCTAGCTACTGGACGCTAAAACCACTTATATTCTCAGGTAAAACAGATGAAGACGTCGATGACTGGCTCAGACACCACGAACGGCTAGGCTGGCGTAACTGGTGCAGTACGTCAGCGCAGTTAGTGAACGTTGCATTTTTTCTCGTCGGCACCGCTCTACTTTAATTCCAAAACCATGATAGTGTGCTGATCACTTGGGAACCTTTTGTCCAGGAATTGAAAGCATGCTTTGACGACTCCAATTCCAAAAAGAAGAAAGCAAAACACAAGCTTTCGTGCAAAGCCCAATTGCCTGGTAAAACATGCACAACGTATATTGAAGAAATACTGAAGCTAGGTGGAATTGTAAACGTGAATATGTCGGATGAAGGCAAAGTAGGATATCTATTAAAAGGCATCGGTGAAGATGTCTACAATTTTTAAATAACAAAAGAAAACCTGAACACTCATTCCGAATTCAGACAGCAATGTCGCACGTTCGAAGCTCTGAAGACCCGAAGGATCTTAACAAAGTTCGGGCGCCTGGACAACGTAACCACAGTTGGAAGTATGGACGTCGCTTCCTGCGATGACATCGCCTCGACCGTGCGTTGAGTGGTTCAAGAAGAGCTAGTACTACTTCAGGGTGTAGACGCTGGTTATCAGTGCGCGTTTGACGAGTACATTCCCGAACCACCATCCTGGTCACGAGAATATGTCATCGAGCGCCGACGGCCTTCTGAAGAACCACACCTAAGTAACACGAGCTTTCGGTCTCCCGACGAATCTCAGTCGCCGCCAGTCCATACCAGTCCGACGTGACTGCGGAGTACTATCCAACACCACGACATGTTCCTGCGGAATACCCAATGCCACGACATGCTGCCGCGGAGTCATACCCGGCGCCAGGCGTATCTGCTCCATTTAGTTTCAACCGCGACCTACTCGTCTGCTACGCCTGCGGTTCCAGAGGACATTACTGCGTGCTTTTGTCGCCGCCACGCACAGCGAGTGCCACGTTTTTTGGCGTACACAGCTCGTGTGCATGAAAACGTGCCTATGCCATTTGGAGTCCATGCTCTGCTGCAACAGTGATCGTTCCCATCCCGCGATGAGTCGCCTGTCTCCGAGCGCAGCCTTACACTGCCGCCAAACCGACTGTGCGGTTTGTCATCTCCGCGCCGTTGTCCGTCGCCTTCCCCGCCACAGCTGCGAAAGCAGCTGGGGCTGCCGCGGAGTTACGGTCGCGGGACAGCCATACTCGCCAATTACTCCATCTGCTGTTATGCTGAAGAACAAGGTTTGTGTGTTTGAGCATATGCGATGTGAACACTACTGCTTTTCTCGATACGGGTGCCGCTATTTCTGTTATGAGCCTTCGCTTCAAAGGTCGCTTAGGACAGAAAGTTATGTTCATGTGGGATCGCAAAGAAACTTTTCGTGGAATTAGCGGTGAAATGTTGTGCCCTGTTCGTTTTGTTCGGTTTTGGTTTCGATTGCAGGACAGAGGCTTTAGAGTCGAGTTAAGATAGAGCTGTAGAGCCATTGGTCCACGCAACTCATTATGCTATTTTAGGCATAGATTTCCTACGTGCAAGCAGCGCTACACTTGGATGTAGGACTATGGAGAGATCTTACTAAGAAGTACGTTGCCAATCATCATACTCGATGATTTGCAGACCGATCAAGACAACGTATTTTCGTAACGTAATTAAAATGGCAACATCTGAGGAGCAACCGACATTTGATGTACGAACAGTTGCAGCGTCTTCAGGCATCAGTCGGCCATTGCCCAACTATTCGGATCACTTGCGACGTATGATAAATAAGCCCTTGTCGTCTTCCGAGCAGGACGTACTCCAACAAGTGCTCGCCTGCTATACGTCAGTATTTCATGTTGCTGGAATCACGCATGCACCACCACATCATCAACACGCTGCAAGCGACTCTGATATGTCAGGAAGCCTTTAGCGTATCTCCCAGGCAAAGAAAAGTGGTCGCAGAACGGGTCGACGACATGGTGCAGAAAGGCGGTATTCAGGAGTCATGCAGTCTTTGGGTAGCTCCTGTTATACTCATGAAAACGAAAGGAAACTCGTGGAGATATTGTTTTATTTTGATTTAAACCGCCGTTTGAATGCCATCACAAAGAAAGACGTGTATCGCTCATCAATGATTGACGATGCTGTAGACCGCATTCACTCGGCATCGTACTTTTCTTCGATTGACTTCCGGTTGGGGTACTGGCAGAAACCGAAACACCCATCTGGCAGAAAAAAGATCGCTTTTGTTACGCCTGACGGACTCCGTCAGTTTAACCTCATGCCGTTTGGCTTATGTAATGCCCCAGCAACCTTCGAGCGATTAATGGACTCCATCCTCCGTGGTATCAAAGAGATTTGTATGCGTTGTTTAGATTACTTGCTTATTTTCGGCTGATCTTTCTACCAGCACAACTAGCGGCTCGGTGTCGTTTTGCACTGCATCCGACAGGGTGGCCTCACTTTAACCTGTGTAAGGAAGAAGTGCGCCGTGCAGAGCTCCGCAGCCAGATCGTTAATGCTACTGAAGTGGGGCGCGGGCTAGACGCTGTTCCTGGTGTGACTGGCTAAGCCTACGCTATTGCGTCTTCTTGTCTGCGTCCTTCGTGTCGTCCGCAGCCGTGTCACAGGAGTCACTTCTTTTCCATAATTGGTGGAGGTTTGCTGGCTCTCCTGTAATCCTGGAATTGCGCAGCCGGACTCTCCCTGCCATCATGACCACCGCAAGCGCCACGAGCTTATCACCACCTGCTCCCCTGTCCTCCGTGTTCTCCGGCACATTCCATCAGCGTACTCAGTGCGCACACGCTGGTCTCTTCAAGACCTACACCAGACTACGTCATAGGTTTTATTGGCGTGGTATGTACACATTTGTGCGAAAGTTCATTCGCTCTTGCACAGAATGTCAACGCTGGAAGCCTGATCCTTGCCGCCCTTCTGGACCAATGCAGCCTTTGCCGTGCCCTTCGCGACCCTTTGACCGGATTGGGATAGACCTATACGGGTCTTTGCCATACACAGCTGCTGGCAATCACTGGGTCATTGTAGCTTTAGACCATCTACGAGGTATGCAGAAACGCCCGCTCTGCCAGCCGTGATGGCTCGTGACGTTGCCTCCTTCCTCCTTAAACGCTTCGTTCTACGTCACGGCGATCCCCGCGAACTCCTGACAGACCGTGGCCACGTTTTTCTCGCCGATGTCATTCAAGAACTCGCTGAATGCCGCATTATTAACGCTGTACCACCGCATATCAACCGCAAACAAGCGGATTGACAGAGCGCTTTAACCGAACTCTTGGCGACATGCTTTCGATGTATGTCGCCTTCAACCACACCAACTGGTACCTCATCGTTCCCTTTGTCACGTACGCCTACAATACGGCACGAAAGTAAACGACGGGTTTTTCTCCCTTCTTTATTCGATGTGGCCCCGAACCATCATTTCCCATTGACAATATTCTTCCTTACCGTCGCGACTTCTCACAGGGTACACCGGTTTCCGAAGTCGCTCGGTATGCAGGAGAATGTCGGCAACTAGCTCGCTCTCTTACAACGCAAGAACAAGCCCTACTGAAATTTCATCATGACGACGGGCGCCCCCACCACCAGTTTTCGCCTGACGCTCTCGTTTGGTTCTGGGTGCCTCCTACTTCGACACCAGGTGTCTCCTCCAAGTTTCTATCCCGATACCATGGGCCCTACCGGGTTCTACAGCAAACATATCGGCTCAAGCCGTATGACGAGCCTGTCGTCCTCATAACGCCTTAGGCCTCCTTTGCGGCTCCGTCTTCAGCGAGGGGGGAAGTTGTAAGGAAGAAGTGCGCCGTGCAGAGCTCCGCAGCCGGATCGCCAATACTACTGAAGTGGGGCTCGGGCTAGACGCTGTTCCTGGTGTGTCTGGCTAAGCCTACGCTGTTGCGTTGTCTTGTCCGCGTCCTTCGTGTCGTCCACAGCCATGTCACACTTCTTTGCCATAGCTCTAAGAAGTGTCCTTTTGGTGAGCGGCAAGCCCTTGTGCTGGGATATCTCGTCGACAAGGACGGTATACGGCCAGACCGGCAAATGATTTCTGCTGTTCGCAATTTTAAGCAGCCGAAGACAGTGAAAGACCTTAGAAGTATGCTGGGCCTTTGTTCTTTTATTTGCAGGTTTATTAAAAATTTCGCCCAGGCTGCTTCTCTACTGACTGACCTGCTCCGCAAGTACACTCCCTACATATGGTCCCCTCAGTGCGAGACTGCTTTTCAGCAGCTGAAGTTTTTGCTCACCTCGGGGCCACTTCCCTGCTATTTCGATCCGAAGCCGTTCATCGAGCTGCATACTGATGCAAGTGGTGTAGGCATTGGTGCTGTGCTCGTCCAGTTTCATGATGGACGCCAACATGTCCTTGCGTACGGAAGTCGTACTTTGATGAAAGCAGAGAGCAATTTGGCAGTCACGCAACTGGAATATCTTGCTGTTGTTTCTGCCATCCACAATTACAGATCTTATTTGCATGGCCGCCATTTGAAGATTGTAACAGACCATCATTCTCTCTGCTTGCTCGTTGTATTGCGTGACCCAACCGGGCGGTTGGCTCGGTAGGCCTCGCATCTTGAAGAATACTATTTTCCTGTTGCTTATAAGAGCGGCCGGTGCTACACAGATGCCGACTGCTTGTCTCGTCTTCTCTATCAGAGCGAGGGTACTCATGATGACGATTTCGACGACTGCTCATCTACAATCTCATCGGACTTTCCTGACTTTGCCGTCTACAAGAACGAACAACAGCACGACCCTTCACTAAAGCCGATTGTTGATGCGACCCACATATTCGAACAGGCTACGCCATTCATGATTTGTGACGGTCTGGTTTACCACAAGAATAATTCAAACAACGGTGATGCACTGTTACTCGTCGTCCCAAAATGCCTGCGCCTTCTTTAACTTCGGGCCAAGCACGACGACCTTACATCTGGTCACCTTGAATTCGCTCGAACGCTCCACCGCCTCCGACAACGTTTCTATTGGCCTGAAATATGCAAGACAACCAAGCAGTATGTCATCAGCTGTGATGTCTGCAAACGCCACAAAGAATCAAAGACAGCTCCCGCAGGAGCTCTGCAACCGCTTAGACCGCCGACTTCAGCTTTTGAGGAAGTCTTCCACAGGCCGCCGCTTGATAATCGTGTGCGTAGATTATTTAACACGTTATACTGAAACAGTGGCACTTGCCTTTGCTACAGCATCCAGGGTTTCGGGGTTTCTTCTGCATCGGTTATCCTCCACCACGGAGTTACTAATTTGGTGATAAGTGATCGCGGCCGGCAGTTCACCGCTGACGTTGTGGAAGAATTGCTACGCCTTTGTGGAACTCAATATCGCCATTCCACGCCTTACCATCTGCAAACCAACGGTCTAACTGAATGCACCAATGGTACCATCGTCAACATGCTTTAAATGTATGTCTCACCAGATCTTAAGAACTGGGATGCCGTATTACCGTTCATCACATATGGCCTCATAACAGCCAAGTATGAAGTCACAGGATCCGCACCTTTCTTTCTCCTCTACGCTTGCAATCCTCAAAGCATTCTCGACACGATACTTCCTTTTTCACCTAACGAGAATGCTTCTGTCATGTAGAAATTGTGTCGGGCCAAAAAGCACATCGATTTGCCCGGCTCAGAACCGTATCGTCGCATGTTCATGATAAGGCTCGCTACGACGCATATCTGCGCGTCAGATTCGCCACCGGTGACTTGGTGTGGCTGTGGACACCGATACCGAAAAGGGGACTTTGCCAAATACATCTCTCCAAGTATTCGGGCCCGTTCGGAAGTCTCAAATGCTTGAGTGAAGTGACCTATGTCATCGCTTAAGTGACGGCTGATAACCGCCGTTCATGTGAGACGCAAGCTATGCACGTCCCACGATTAAAACCGTACCATCAACACGCACTCTGCCTCGCTCGGTGAGCTTCGTCTGCCCCTGAGGAAAATGTAACGCCGTGCTGGAGGAGGGTGAACGAGAAAGAAGCCGTGCGAAGTTCTCGGAGTGATAGGCTGTTTAGGACCGTCCCATGCCTTCACTACCATTTTTGCTATAAATAAACCCATTCTTCATTCGTAACAATATAAAGCCTGTCATCTTCGAGGCTGACGACGTCATCCCATCAACCCAGTCAACCGTGCATATCTCGCCCACACAAATCTACTTTCTTCCCGACTCTTGGCTCACGGATAATCTGCACAATATTGGTCGCTCATCAGCTATGACTCCTTCGCTAGGGGAGCCTTGCAGTACGCAGTGCAGTAATCAGATCGTAGACACCGCCGAGGAGAGTTCGGGAAACGCTAGTATGCAAACCATCATTCACCCGTAAACTCACAAATGCACCTCGACTCGACCGTCGATTCAAATTTGTCCTTCACGGTGGTTTTTTTCATTTCTGAACTCGCCCTCCAGTCGAAGCGTCCCTTGAGTGATGAAAAACTCGAGTATTTTACTCGAAAATTTTACGGTAGCCCCGCAGCTACTTTGAATCGCTCCTTGAGTGCAGTTAGTGTGTAAACATGGCTGCCTCATGATATGTCACTCACCTCGTCTGCTTTTTCCTATGGACAGCATTGCCTTCGTATCTTTTCTTTCGCTAACGATGCTGCGCAACATTAAGTGCATCATTTTAGGGACAGGTGCAATCCTGTGAAGCGTT
Source organism: Dermacentor andersoni (assembly GCF_023375885.2). Lineage (NCBI taxonomy): Eukaryota > Metazoa > Arthropoda > Arachnida > Ixodida > Ixodidae > Dermacentor > Dermacentor andersoni. Next base: position 148,316,388 of record NC_092816.1, read on the forward strand.
TCGGCAACGGAATTATCGATGGCGGCACCGAGCCACATCGGCTTTCCTGTGAAAAATACTGCCAGGTAGTACGAATACGTCAATTGGGATTTTTTCCAGAAAATTCCAGCCCAAACGTCCCCTCAAGCTCATCTTTCAAAGATATAATTGTCAATCCAACACAGACCGTCAAAAACTCGACCAACGAAATCACCACACAACTTGAAGTCCACAAAATGGACTCGTGGTTAGCTCAACTGCTGGGGGCTAAACACGCTTTTGCAGAGAAGTAGAAAACGCAGAAAAATTAAATCGCTGACTACGAGCAAAACTAACGACAGTAAACGAGGAAACAGACTGGTATTCCAGACAACTGGTCCTGCAACACTGGGACAGACAGGCAATGAAATGGACGGTTGCATGAGAAGAGGTAATAAGTGGAATCTGCTTAAAAGCCTCCTCGACGACAAACAGTCCAGGAATGCGTTAATGTTACCGTCGATAGGCTCATACATAAGCAGGATACTGTGGGCCTCACAACCGAAGTAGTTGTTAAGCACCTGGTGCGAACTTACCCAGCTGTCAAGGAAGGAGATTCACAAGGCACGAACGCGAGAGCGGGTTACACGGGGCTAGACAGACCAGAATTAGACGAACCTTTTACAATTTCGGAAATCAGGCACGTATCCTTCAACCTTAATTGAAGATCGGGCCCGGAGCCAGATGGGTTCACTAACAAGCTCCTCCAGATCCTGGACGACTAGGCCATCGAAATACTAGCGACAGAGATAAACCAGGTGTGGAGCCCAGAGCAGGTACCAACGCAATGGCGCACAGCCAAAGTGGTGCTCATCCCCAAACCGGGGAAACCTCTGCACATAAGAAACCTGCGTCCCATCTATCTAACATCCTGCATTTGCAAAGTGGCCGGACATACAGTACACAATCGAATTGTTGAACATATAGAAAACCACGAACTATTTAGGCATAATAGGTTTTATAAAGGGACTTTACAGACAGGATGCAATGCTCCTCCTGAAACGATCCATATTCGAGAACGAGACGTACCATGTACGAGGAATCACTGCACTCGACCTCGCCAAGGCTTTTGATAAGGTAACTCACGAACACATCGAGAACAAAGTTTCCACTTTCAACATAGGGCTGAAATTTTATAATTTCATTTCTATCGGAAAGGAAAGGGTTCCTTCGATTGGGCTCGATCTCGGGAGGTCCTTGCGAACTGGGCAACTGCGGAAGCCCTCAGGTCTCGGCCCTATCCCCGTTGCTATTCAATGTCACCATGCATAATCTCTCCGAAAGGCTGACCGACCTCCCAAAAATAGGCCACGCAATCTATACAGACGATATCACAAGCTGGTCCCTGGAGGGATCTCCGGTCGATCTAGAGCAATCTCTCCAGGCGGCCATAGATGTAACAGGAGAATTTTTTACATGCACGGGTCTCAAGCTTTCACCGACCAAATCCGGACTCCTCTTCTACAGACAGTCCAGGCGGGGCCTTAGGAATCTCGAGCCTCTGGAAATGCTGCCCGTCAAAATTACGAAACGAGAAAGGCACACCTTTCAGAGGGTGAACTTCATCCAAATTTTAGGACTTTAATAAACGCCAAACAGTGTAATGCAGCAGCTCTAAACAAGCTAGGCATGCGAGCGAAAAATATACTAAGACTCATTACTAGACTCCAAAGCAAAAGGGTAGGGCTCGAGGAGGACAGCCTACTTAAGGTGTCCAAAGCTTTTTTTCATCAGTCATATTACTTACACGGTACCTTCACTCAAATGGAGCAAAATCGAAAAGAACGAACTCGACGCGCTCATCAGGTGCGTCGTCAATAGAATACTCGGTATTCCACAGCCTGATAGCATGGTAAAACTACTCGAACTCGGAATTCACAACACCATAGACGAATTAATCGAGACACAGTTTATTGCACAGATCTCCAGCCTTTTGTCAACTAAGTTGGGCGTTAAAATTTGTGACGAAGCTGGTATACTCCCTATACAGGCACCGCTCGACAGATAGGCCCTATCTAAATTAGCCTGGGAACGTATAAAGGTATAGCCCGTACCGAGGAACATCCACCCAATATATAAGGAAGGCCGCAGAAGGGCAGAGGCTAGAACCATCCTTCAACTAATCGATCCTTACGGGCCAGATACATTCTTCGTCGACGCTGCCAAATATTGCAGCGAAGACAGGTTCGCAATATCGGTCCTTGACACGCACGGAGCACATATCAGCGCCGCGTCAATCTACACTAAACACGCGAATGAGGTGGAGGAAACCGCGATAGCTTTAGCTCTTCAAGCCGCAAAAGACCCGACGTCCATTTTCTCCGGCTCGCACACGACGGTCAGGGCTTTCTCGTCCGCTTTAGTTGCTAGACACGCAGCCGGCATCGTCAACAGATCCTTTCATATTACTACGGGCGATGGAACTTGGCTAGAACATGGCAATTCCAACAGACAGGCACCGTATCTATTTATGCTTTCAGGCCAGTCAGAAACCTTACCGTGCAGCACCGACGTAAATTTTTTGCTTCATCAGCTGATTTTTGAAAGGCTGCCATTCTTCACAGGAATATTTATGTATACAGGGCGTTAGCGCGCTATGTTCATGTGCCTAATCAACTGAATGAAAAGGCAGAGCACAGCTAAAAAAATATGGCCGTTGCATGAACTTCAAAGCACATTTTGTGGAACGTGCATCAGATGCTACCACATAGCATATTGAAACAGGTAAGGCGAAACGACACTAATGCTGGTGATGTGCTACCAATAAGAGAATTTTTGGAAGATTAAAACGTCGCGTAACGTATATTTGAAGTGAGGAAGCACTGCAAATACAGACACCAGTGCTGGCTTATTGACCATATGTGCCGTAATTCAGACAAACCAACTAACCACCACGGCCTCTAAAACAACGCACAGGACTCAAAAACGCTTCTTTTCTTCAATCTGTGGGAACTACACACTCAACTCTATGTATTCGGCCACATGTAATACTTCTCCTCAAATGAAGGATTTCATACGCGATTCTGGAATAATCATCGGACGCAGGCACCAATTGGTACCTTCTGCATTTCCGTTAAAAAAAAGCAGAACCAATAATATATGGTCGTGCCGAATACCTCACAAGCTCCAGCTCGCCAAAAGAAGATAAGAAATATGAAAAACATTTCTTGCAAACTTATGCTGCGTCGAATAATACGCTTCAGCTGCTAATGCCCGCAGCATGAGCGAGTTGAGCCAGTCAAGCTTGAACACATCGCAAACGTTTTATCGAGAGCACCACGGCAACTTCACGAAAACCGTATCAACATAATTTGCTTCCATGCAAAACTAGCTCACTCACCCATATTTTCTGTCCTGTTGTTGCCTTCGCAAAGCTGTCGGTAGCACTCGGTCTTGAAGGTAAGCAAAGCTGCCCATAGGCGGATGCATACACTGCCTGCTTCTAAGTCACTCCGCTTTGGTCACATTACACATACGGAGAATATTGCCGCGAGACAGAAGTCTGCAGCATTGGGACGGCACCAATGAAGAAGACGCAGAAGTGGCTCCTGGCCCTCTTGACTGCTTTTACTCCTGTGCAACTCAGCTTAGTTGTAAATATACATTTTGTACAATATTTCTGGTGGAAGTGCGAGGTACGCTGCCTGTTCATCAACATCTCCCAAGCCCTGCACCACGAAGGGGTCGCCGCGTTGTTCCCTCGGCGATGGCTACTAAAATATCCACCGCGGCGAAACATACCGCGCAGGAGCCGTCACCGCCGTCTGTTGTCTTATCGCTCCCAAATGATCGCGGCACCTTCTGTAGCAGTGATTACGGATATATTGTGGATTGAATTTGATGGTATGAACATGTCACTAAACAGAACATGTGGGACGAGACGCTTATCCTGGCAAATGTGGTGTTTTATAATAAAGGAACCGCACGCGTCTGGCACAAAATGCATGAGCACAATCTCACCAGCCGGGACCTATGTAATCAAAAACTGAATGACTTGTTCGGCAAGCCTTTGGGTCATCAGCTAGCCGCTAAAGAAGACTTTGCTCCCGCACGTAGTCATCTACGGAATCATACATTTCGTATATTCGTTATATTCTAGCGCTTTGCCGTAAAGTCGACGGTAACATGTGAGAAGCGGGCAAGATCAGGCATCCTCTCAACGGTATCACCCATGACGGATTGAACCTCTAGGTTTTAAGGAAGTGTGCTACCGTGAATGTTATAGTGAAAGAGTGTCGGTGATTGGACCAAGCAAAACCTTGCCGTATCGCCCAGCTATTCACCAGGCTCCCCAATAATGCAGCATCGTCATCATGCAAAGAAGCAGCACCGACTATGCAATCGCCTTCTTCGCATACTTTGACACGTATCGTTCATCGTAAAATAGAAGCAACGTCAACGTCAAGCACTCTTGTGCCCAATGCCTCAACTGCCAACCAGCCTATGGTTTTGTTGATTCGAGTCGTGGTTCGACAGGAAGTCGCCAATTCGGGACTCTTCTCTGTCTGCACCAAGCGCGTTCCGCCAGTCACATCCGTTTCACCACCAGTTCCACCTGTCGCACCGAGGAACCAGTTCATTTTGTCGTGATACCGCAATCCCGCTTAGTGGAGGACGCCGGATGATTGCCTAATATGCTTCGCGTGCTCTCGAGTTGGGCATATTGCGTGGCACTGCTGGAGCCGTCATACGTCGCCGGCTGGCTGCAACACCCAGAACCCTCGTCCGGAAGGCTACTCACGCAGAACATCGTCGCGCTCTCTACTGACTGACACGCCCGATTTTGACACTCACACAAATGTGTATAACAAGTCCCCATCACCGCGCGACCACCGATCTTGCTCGCTGCAAGCCCGCCATTTCTCCTCGCCTGCCAAAGCTGGACGCTACGCACCGGAATACTAAGGAGTGTACCTCGCGGAGGTGACGCTGCATTTTTGACCCCCTTTGAAATCCTCGTCTGACTGTCCCTACCCGCTCTGATTTGTTCGAAGTCCAAGTCGATCGTGTTACTGTTGCGGCCCTTATTGACACGAGTGAACAAATTTCAGTGAGGAGCGCTAGTCTTCGTGAGTAGCTGAAGAAAGTCCTGACGCCTGCCGTGCAACGTGCAGTAAGAGTCACCGATGGAGCACACCTACCGTTGGTGGAACATCTACTGCCAGCGTCACTATATCTGGCCGTTGGAGAGGTGCTCTGTTTCTTGTGCTTGAGCAGTGCGCATGTGACGTGATCTTCGGCATTGACTTTTTTTCCACACATTCGCCTCTCGTCGACTGCGGCTCCGGTATCCTTCAAATTCATTCCAAATCAAATCAAATCAGTTTATTTCAGCACCAGACTAGGCAATACAACAGTCACAACAGTGATTCTGTGGGGTGAAAGCAAAAATCCATCAAGGTTTGACGGAGGCTTTCACACCATTTATCGCGTAAAAAATTATGGGGTTTTTCGTGCCAAAACCGCTTTCTGTAATGAGGCACACCGTAGTGGAGGACTCCGGAAATTTCGACCACCTGGGGTCCTTTAACGTGCACATAAATCTAAGTACAGGGTGTTTTCGTATTTCGCCTGCATCTAAATACGGCCGCTGTGGCCGGGATTCGATCCCGCGACCTTGTGCTTAGCAGCCCAACACCATAGCCTCTGAGCAACCATGGCGGGACATTTACCACGTAACAAACAGCAACACGAAATCAAGAGCACTTATACAATGGCAAAACATGTCTTTGGATATTGTATTGATTTCTTTCTAAACGCACATAAATATGATGTTTGGAGAAAAAGAACGGTATGTAACGGGGCTATGGACCACGTCAAGCCTTGCTGGCTTTTTGTCCATGGTCCTCAGCATCAGTTGTATGTTGAAACAAACTTGATTTGATTATTCAGTTATTGTCTAAAACTTGTTTAACGTTAGTGGCAGGAAATAGTTCATCATTCGGCAACCACAGTTGCCACGCGTGTAGAGGATTTTATAATCATCAGTGGCTCGCGTGCTATATGGGCAAGTGCGTGGTGGTAAAAGAGCTAAGTCTATAAGAAAACAATCGTGATTTTTTTCGGCAAGTGCGATATCGCTCAAGTAACTTGAACCCTCTTCTGTCCCCAAGGCATTTGCTGCTAGGCCTACGGAACTGTGTACTCTTGTGTTCGTGCTATTTCCACCCCAATCCACTACTTACGTTCTTTCGAAGCCTTCTCCTTCCGTCGCTCAAGGAGATTACGGTGCATCTCCTATTATTGACGTTGCCTTGTCACACAATACGACCCTACCACACACGGTTGTCGAAATTGGCAACAATGAATCTAAATTGCCTTTCCCCAACTTTGGCTTATCCGCCCATGTTCTATCTTCCTGTAGTTGCGTTTGTAACGTTGTCATCCCTAAACGACTGTCAGATCTCCACGCTAAGATCTGAAGCCCCTTCACGTCTTACGTGCCCAGCAGCATCCATCAGCTTGACCACCAGTGAATTCGACAAAATTATAACCTCAGACCTTTCACCTGCACACGCTGATGAACTTCGCTGTGTTTTAGCGCCACCTCGCAATGTTTTTTACTTCGACAACTGCACACATGGCCAGGCAACGGTTGACATGCATCGAATCGACACCAGGCGACGCCAACCCTGTTTTTCGTCCTCCGTATCGTGTTTGTACTGCTGAACACGCGATTATACAAAAAGAAGTCCACAACATGGCGGAAAAAGACATTAGAGAACCTTCGACAAGCTGAGGAGCATCTCCAGTTGTGCTCTTAAACTAAAAAAAAAGCGGCACCTGGTGTTTTTGTATCGATCACAGATACCTGAACAAGGTCACTAAGAAGGACGTATATCCATTGCATCGCATAGATGATGCCCTCGAGTGCCTCCAGGGATCGAGTTATTTTTCGTGTCATCGACCTGCGGGGGGCCTATTGACAGGTTGCCGTAGATCCCCTGGACCGCGAGAAGACCGCATTGGTAACACCTGACGGGCAATACCAATTTAAGGTTATGCCCTTCTGTCAACGCACCAGCCATATTTGAGCGCATGATTTATTTACTCCTTCGAGGCTTCGCATGGTCGACATGGTTATGTTACCTGGATTACGCTATTGTTTTTTCAATGACATTTGCCAGCCATATTCTGCACCTGTCGGCTATGCTCTAAGTATTCCGCAGCGCCGGTCTTCAGCTCAACTCACTGAAGTGCCATTTTGGTTGCCGTGAAAGAATAGCGCTCAGTCACCTTGTTAACGGTGTAGGAATACGCCCTGACATTGAAACAATTTCGCACTGTGAAGCATTTCCCGGTACCTTCCTCAAAAGACATGCGCTCCTTCCATAGTTTGTTCTTACTTCCGTGGCTTTGTTAAACATTTCACTCACGTCGCCCGTCCAGTCACCGAACTTCTCAAGAAAGATGTGCCTTTCTTATGGGGCTGTAGAAAACCTCATGAATTTTCTGCGCTTATCCGCCCTCACACGACTTCTCCTCTGTTAGCGCCCTTCAACCCATCTGCTCCTCGGGAAGTTCTGGCGGACGCCAGTGGATACGGAATTGCAGCTGTTCTTGCCAAGCACCAGCATGGTCGTGACTGCATCATAGTGTAGGCTCTCCACCTGTTCTCTGCCCCAGAGCGCAATTACTCAATTACCGAGCGTGAATGCATTGCCCTTGTTTCGGCTATCTCAAAATTTCGGCCGTTTTTTTTGGCCATCCAGTCATGATAGTAAATAACCACCATTCGCTCTGCAGCATTTCCTCGCTTAAAGGCCTTGCAGGTCGTATTGGACGCTGGGGTTTGCAGTTACAAGAGTTCTCATTTTCTGTCTTGACAAGCTTGGTCAACTACACCAGGACGCGTACTGCCTGTCCAAATATCCCGATTATCCACTGGACAACACCAACTCTGACACCGACGCCTGTGTTTCTTTATTTCAGCGATAAACAGCGGCGTGATGCGGCGTTGCGGTCCATCAATCGCTTCAGCTCCGAGCCCTCTGACGAGTCACTCTGGATATTTGCCTTCCATAGCGGAACCTTATACCGCCACAGTGTGTACCCCGAAGGCCCTGAGCACTTCCTGGTAGGGCCCTCCTGCATGTGCAACTCTGTCCTCCAGCAGCGCCACGACAAACCCACAGTAGGCCATCTTGGTCTAACACGCACTTATGACCACGTGTGGCGGCGTTCTTCTTTTTTTTTTGGCCTGGCCTATATCACTATGTAAAGAAGTGTGTTGTCATCTGTGAAATGTGTCAACGACGCAAGAGACCTCCAAAGCTTCCTGCCGGCCTTCGGCCTATCGATGTGCCACTAGAGCCGTTTTACCGCGTCGGCCTCGATCAGGTTGAACCTTTCCCTACATCAGCATCAGGAAACAAATAGGTCGCTCTTTCGACAGACTATGATACGCGCTACGCTATTACACGCACAATTCCAGCCAGCTGTGCTACCGATATTGCCGACTTCCTTCTTCACGATGTGATTATGCACCGCCAGCTGCTGACTGATGGCGGTCCTTACTTTTTGCCCAGTGCCATCGAAGACCTCCTCCACTCAGGTTCCACAGAACACGAGGCCACAACAGCCTATCATCTTCATAAAAAGGGTGTCACCAAACGGCTGAATAGCACCACTACCGACAAGCTCTCCATGTGCATTTCCGCCGGCCACCGCGACAAGGATGTTAATTTACTCTATTTAGTTCGTTACGCCACGATACTGCAGGTTGTTCACCGTGTTATTTCTTTTTGGCCGTGAACCGCCACTTCCCATGGATATGTTACTGCCATTCGTTCCATAACAATCATCGCAATACGCGCAAGATGTCATCGCAAGGGCGAACGTTGTGCGTCATATCGCGCGTGACCGCGTTTCATTGTCGCAGGCATCACAGCAGTTGCGTTACGATTGCCGTCATAAAGATGTACATTACGCTCCAGAATCCTTAGTGCTCCTTTGGTCGCCAACTCTACGAGTTAATTTATCAGCGAAAGTTCTACCACGCTGCAATGGTCTCTGTCGCGTTCTGCGCCAACTTACCGACGTGACGTATGAGAATGTACCGGCAAAGCCAACGCTATAATTTACACCGGTCCAGAATGATGGAGTTCACGTTACTGGGCTAACCCAGTATAACTAACCTGTTGATGCTGCACTATAGCCTACCCGGATGGTGCGAGAGCTTTCGCCCTGCGGGAGGGGGAGTGGTAATGCCGCGAGACAGAAGTCTGCAACATTAGGCCAGCACCGATGAAGAAGAGGTAGAAGTTTCTCTTCGACAACTTGGCTGCTGTGGGCCCTGTGCGGCTCACCGTACTCGTAAATATTTCTAAATATATGTTCCTTGTGCAACTATATCACCCATAAGAACTACGATTAACAACCGCAACGTCAATCATCACTGAAGCAGTTTGGAACAAAGACTTGCAGACAAGTGCCGGTGGGAGTTATCTTGTGTCCCAGCCATGCACCATGCCCTCAGCTGATGGGGTGAAATTGTAGCCAGATCTCAAACACAGCTCCCACTCGATCTATCAGTTGAACTCGCAGATTGGCAGTGTTGCCGAGCTGAAGCTGTGATGGCGCCATGTAGGCGTTTGACTACGAAGAGAAGTTAACGGAAACATAGATCTATCTTAAATAATTGGGCTTCTGCTAAGAACATTTCAGCATAGTTTCGATATCAGACTATTTTCACGGTCCGTGACTTTCACTCGACTCGACGCCCCAACTTCAAGGCATTCCTCGGCAGAGGTAACGCGGATTACTGCTCATGAAACGCAACGGCGCCGTGAGTAAAGGAAAGCCCGTCGCCTCGACTTGGCTGAGTACAAGACCAGCATTGAGTGAAAGCGCATTTCAGAGTACCGAGATCAATGTTTCTGATGCGCGACATACTGTTAGCCACTAGCTTAACAGGCGATATTTGCTTTGGACCTTGTGTTCCGGCATAAGCATTAAACACATATTTAAATTAGTTGTGCTTGTCACCCCGAGTTTGAAGATGAAGCATTACATAAGCATTCTTCACGTCTTGATTATGCAAAAATTTCAGCACAATGTGATCTGCATGGTGAAGACTGTGTACTTTCTTTATTCAGCAAGGCAGCGAGGAAGCATATTTGGTAGATGTCCGTTGCGTTAGATTTTACCTAACGCGTGACAGCTAGCACAAACGAAAATCGGTATGAAATGAAGAATGACAGGAACGTGCTTCATCATAAACGAATATCGGTATTAAATGACGAATGACAGGAAAGTGCCTCAGTTGCGAGTGACATTTTATTGAAGCGTACCCATACACCTAAATAAGCACGGTTGCTTACTCACTGGTCTCCTACAGCGCCCAGGTATAAAAATCTTTAGATAAAGCTTTTCAATGTCGGTTAGGCGATGAAGAGAGACCGCGAGTGGCACCTCTTCTAGTTTGTGTAATTTAGAGAATTTAACTGCGCAGAACAGCACACGGGGCTATCAGATACAGGAATAAAGGGTTCTCAGTTTACTTCAAATGGAGCTCCCTTACGAGAGGCTAAACAGCACTCATTACACTTGAACATGTACGTGCAAATACTTACACCAGCAGTTTTGCGTTACTTACTCTACACAGGCATAAAAGCGAGGCCATGAATGAAACCCGCGATTCTGTGCTCCAGAGCGTACCACTTTACACACATAGTAACCACGGGAAATTTTGCCAGATAATAGAAAGACGTTAGCAGATTTATGGTTAATCCCTGAGTGGAATACCTCTGTATGCAAATAAATATAATGCACTGCACTGCAATGGCGGCGTTTGAAGTTTAATTCGATTTTTATTCTTCCGGCACGTGCCATGTGTTTTGTAATTTTTGCCTTATTTTGTCAAATAGTGCTTTTGAGCTTTTGTTTCTAATAGTGCAAAGGCATTGAAAGGTTATGCACCAGGTTGGCCTTCTCGTGCGTGACATTTCCCCTATTTTTTTTATCGCAGATACGAGAAACTTGTCGTGAAGAGAGATATGATACCACACGAATGATTAAAGTCATTGTTTTGTTATTGTGCGCATTATATCACTATAATAACTAGCTTTTAACATTTACCCGAACTCCTACACTCCCCTCTATATCAGCTTAGTTTCTTTATATTTAGCCTAATAATGAATATTTCTTTTTTTTCCGAAAACAAAACCAGAGTTAGAATGGCGCATTTTACGGTTATATCAGTAAGTGCTTCAATAGCGAGAGCAAATATACCTTCTGCAAATAAAAGAAATATAATTTTTCGTCCTAAAATTTTACAACCGCCTATTAGCGGGCATTGCAACATGGATCCTGCTAATCTCATATCGTTTTCCTGCGGTTATGCCATAAAACAACGTCATGATATAACCATTACGACCTTCCGAACGTGCAACTGCTTTGTGTATGCATTTTTTCCAAGGAAAGAAAGGAAGTGTAAAAAACTGAGAAATGACGTTGTTTTGCAGCCATCTATCAAAACATTCGCTTCGCCTATCTAATAATTTCCGCCGTAGGCATATAGGTTTGTTGACTGCATGGCACTGTTTGTAGTACTTGAAGTTATGTTTTCTAGTTTTATCCTATTTTCACCTAGGCATACGCTTTAACCGCCTTTGATTACTGATTGCTTTTCTGTTCCTGGCAATTGTTTGTGTTATTCTTGATTTTATTGACCAACCCCTCTAAAATTCAATTTTGATATGGTAGTGTCTGTCAATAAATGAATAATTAATAGTTTTGTTTTTTCAGCTGTGGTTGTATAGAATGTATGAAAGAGATGTATGGGTTCGCCATTTTCTATACGCTCCTTTACACAACTGTTGTGAGTGAGCAGCAATTCCTACGCAGTCGTACGACATTTTCACAGGACAAAATTGTCATGAATTTAGTTCCAATAAGAGCCTTCTTCCTGCAGAATACCCGGCTAAACAGTAGAGGAGCTTTAAGGTTCAATTGCATTGAACTTGACATTTACGTTTCCGGCAAGACACCTTTCATAAATTTAACTTTAGCCGATGTAACTCATTTTAACATTTATCCGTTTACTGAGTTCGTATCCGCCTATCACAGAATTATTGTTCTATGAGCTTGTTTTGCAATCCGCTTTTTCTTCTTGATCGCCATGTTCTCATTAGAAAGGCCTCCGTATGTATGCGAGGCAGTTTTCCCACACATTGTATGTACTTTTGTCCTCAAACTACCTTGTCCATGCACGGGGAACGCAATTCAATGAAGATGTGCCCTTAACTGGCACTTCATTGAAGTTCAGACTTCAGGATACATAACCACTCTTTACAATTTTCGTTTAAAAGTGCTGTATTCCTCCCCATGCAATGATTCTTACTTTTCACAAGCGACGCTCCATCACATTACAAGCACTTGGTCAGAGGTTGTTCTGTCAGTTCGGGATGGAATATTCAAACATTATACTTATGTAACATACTCTGTAAATGCATCTAAGACTTTGCCTAAATGGGCAAGACATTGCCTTTTAATCTAGGGAGATGCCTGTTTTATTAGTAATCTGAGGAAATTATCTGAATGAATTATCAGAGGCGAAAAAGGCGTGCATTTCGCGATTGCGTGTTTGGTAACGCAGCGTGCCCACAGGGACGCTCGAGAGGTGAGCCAGGTTGCAGTAATCTCCACGAACATGACGCGTTCCGGCTGGGACAATACACTGTTTCACTATGTAGCTTCCCTAATATCCCGCTAAGTGGTGTTCATGCATCCTAAGGTGGTTTCTGCCGAACATTTATTATGCATTTATTTCTTCGGTTATTATCCTTTCTTTCATTCACCACTCACATCCAGCCGGTCGCAGTGATAGTGGGGACGTTTCGCTGCTCAGAAAGCTGACAAAACGCGACAAGAAATTACATTGAAAGAGAATGGTTACAGCAACTGAGCCCGCTTTCCTGCAGCAGAAGGCGAGGAGCCGGAATAAACTTCTATTTTTGAAACAGTATCCCGGGGTAAGCCCCGGTTCTACTCTCGGTGGGAGGTCTCATTCCAGGAACCCCCTGCCCTTCGCTGCCTCCATGGCCCTGGCGACGAGGCGTCGTTGTTGTTCCAGGTCCTCTGGGACGAGCTTGGCCTCCCACGTTTCTATGAGGTCTTTGCTTTCTTGTCTGACGTTGCAACAGTCTCCTGGTGAAGGCATTGCTTCTTTGTCTAGATGCCATGGACATTCCAGGATCAGGTGCGCTAAGGTGTCCGGTACGCCGCACATTGGGCAGTGGTATCCTTGTAGCGTGGGGTATAGTCTATGCATGAGGATTCCGTGGATGTAAGTATTACTTTGCAGTCTTCTGAGTGTAGTGCTTTCTTCTTTGTTGAGCTTTGAGTGAGGTGGTGGGTAAACCCGGCGTTCAGGCCTGTGATGTTCAACGATCCAGGAGTAGGCGATGGGTACGGTCTCTGCCTCCACTGACGCAGACCGGGCGTCTCGAGAGTTGGAAAGTGGCCTGGGGTAGCGGCGTGTGCCGCTTGGTTCCCCTCAAGCCCCTCGTGCCCAGGAACCCATGTCACGCAGGTGTAGGGGATCGGAGTACCGCGGTGCTTCAATATCTTCAGTGCTTCTGTCGACATGCGACCCTAAGCGTGGTTCCTAACAGCTGCTTCAGAATTGGAGAAGATGACAGCTACGTCCATGCACGTGGTAGTTGCTAGGGCGATCGCCGTCTCTTCTGCAGTCTCGGGGTTTTGTTCTGCAGTCTCGGACTGTGGCAGACACTGGCTCTCTGCCCTGAAAATCTACGACGCTCAGGGCGTAAGCGTTCCTTTGCGGGTATTTGGCTGTGTCGGTGTATTTGGCGTCCAGATATTGCCTGTGTCTTCGCCGTAGAGCATCCACTCGGGCTTGTCTTCTTTCCTTGTGGTACGTGGAGTGGACGTTGCGTGGAATTGGGGCTATGCATCGGGATTCGGGGAGGTTTGAAGGAATTCTTTCTTTTCGGTCCGTGGTGGCTATAAAGGTTTCACCGTAGTTCAGCCGTTGCAGCAGTAATCTTCCGGTGGGCGTGACCTTCACTCGTTCTAATTGACTGGCTTTATGAGTTACAGCTAGTTCTTGCCAGGTATTGTGTACGGCCATCTTGAGAAGTCTCGTAGTCGAAACCCTAGATGGTAGGCCCAGGGTGAATTTAATGGCGTTGCGTGTATGAATGTTAATTGCTTCTACCTCTGCATTCTTCAACCCGAGTGGCACAAATTTGCATGTAAATATTTGAACTCTTCATCCCTCAATGACACTGAAGAGCTGCTTACGCACCTGCGTCACAACTGAGCCGAGAAATCTAAGAAGCTTACTCTATAAAAATGCAATCTGGCAGCTGCGTAAGCAGCTTTTCAGTGTCATTCAGCGATAAAGAATTCAAATATTTACATGCAAATTTGTGCCACTCACGCCCGCATGCCAACGTTGAGTGATGGTTGTCTGATGATTAGCAAGTGTGATTATGATACACGTATAAGTGTGGGATTTCCCGGAGTAAATCTCAGTTGAAGTTCCGTGCCTGTCTTGTGTGTTTCCTTCTTTGTCCCTTGTTGTTACCGCCGTTACATGATGCAATCCAATTTATATCACCTTCAAAATTACCCGACGCACTACTGCTACGATATTCGTAATTCTTTCACCTTATGACGTACCGGCTGACCTACGCTAAACTGTGATTGCTCCATAACCTCTCGCTCCCCCAACACCCTACCCTTCGACGTCCTGCCCTTTCTCTATTTTTGCTTTTTTATTTGTGCCGCTTTCCCACTCTCCCTCTGTTGACTTCTCGTCATAGAAACCACGCCTAGAGACGTCAAACGACATCGCTGATTTTCTTTGCAGAGTTTCCCATTACAGCCACCACCACCACCGACGACGATCGTACGTGACGTTACTCCACTAACCCGTTAAAACTAACCCGCAGAGGATGACGAGGCTGCCTTTGAAGAAGTTGGGTCCTCCTATCGAAACGTTGACCAGCATTTCTGAGGCACCTTGTCACTGTTCATAACCTTTATTCCAAGTCTTCTACTCCATCTCTAAGCACACCTTTCTGATTTTGGATCTACTAAGATAACGAAAGTTTGAGTACCAGCAGATAAGTCTGCCATGTATGGCATGTCCTTGAAAATTTAATTAGTGTGTAGAGGGGCTGTTGACGTATAAGTCAACAACCCTTTTCAGCAGATGAATTTCTTGCGATGCCGCAAGAAATTGCTGTGTCTGCTGCAGATATGTGTCTGGTTTAGCAAAATTCCGAAGGCCGCTCAGAACTTACTAAAGAAATGCGAAGGTGTTCACACACTGAGCCCCGATGGTGAGGTACACCTTCCAGAAGCGCTTACACTTAAAGTTGACGGGAGAATCAATCGGTACAGTCAATATAAGCAAGAGACGTATATAGTATTGTTTAAAAAAGCATGGAAGAAATTCATGCTACCATATCCAATACCGGCATAGGTAGTGGTACAAGATAGATATACGGAAAATTGAAATTATTCCGGAGCTGTATGCAGACATGGTAGAATGAAAAGCATATATTTCAGGCCTACCTAACGGAAGCCGTCTAGGTGACTATTTCTCACCGCCCCTTTTCCAAGGGGATGCCAGTAAATCATCATCATCGCCGGCATGTTGTGAAGTAATCATTGAAAACTAATTTCGAAGCCTGGTTGTCCCCCTGTTTTCTTTCTTTCTTTTTTATCATTTAAAGACAAACTTCAACAGATTCCAAAATCTGTGAAATCATATCTTTTTCGGCGCCTGGACCACGCAGAGTCGCTCCACTTCTGTATGCCACCGCGACGAATCCTACTGGATCGCCATTTCAACACCTTCAACATTACCCGACGCATTGCTGCTAGGCTACTCAAGTCATTCCTTCAACTCATGTCTTTTTGTTACTCGCACATAGACGGGCTGAGCGGCTCTTCACCGGCTCACCGGCATCGCTGGCAGTCACAGCATATCTTGACGTGGCGAGCGACGTCGGCGGTCAATAGCGGCCCATAGTAGTTCTCTAGTATTCTTGCGAACGTACGGGAAAAGCTAAGGTGCCCGGCTGTCTGATCATCGTGCAGGGCATGGCAGACTTCGGACTGGAGCGGAGTTAACAGAACGAGAAGGCAGTTTCCGCTTAGTGGAGTCAAGTTCTTCTTCAAGAGGACGTCGTTGTGCAAAGAAAACAAAGTCATTCCACGCCGAATTACCTTAGGGACAACGTCAGTCTTCCCTTCTATGTACTCCACAAGGATTCCCAGCTCTGGGTGTACTCCTTGCTGTTCGGCGATGTAGTCCGCAATTATTGTTCCAAGGAAGCGTCGTCATTCAGTTCGTCTTCCGGTGGCGTGTCAATAGGAACGCGCGACATGCAGTCGGCGTCAGAATGCTTTCTCCCGGACTGACACACCACTGCGATGTCGAATTCCTGGAGTCTGAGACTCCATCGGGCTAGGCAATCTCAAGGATCCTTTAGGTTTGCCAGCCAACACATGGCGTATTGATTCTCTTACCACTTTGAAGTGCCTGCCGTATATGTGAGGACGAAATTTCGTCGTAGCCCAAATGATCTCACGACACCCTTTGTCTGTCGTAGAATGTTTTCTTCCGTTTTTTAGATTGACTGGCTACCGTAAAATGTGACGCTTTTACCACCGCTATTTCCTTGAAGTAGCACGTCGAGGCCTACGCTACTTGCGTCGGCGCGTATTTCCATTTTGGCGTCTTCGTCGAAGTGTGGAAGCACCGGTGTGGCTCCAGAAGTCGTTTCAGCTCCTTGAATGCGTCCTACTGCAGTGTTTCCTATTTATAGTGGACGTTGGCTTTTGTAAGATGAGTTGAAAGTTGCGCAACTCTTCTGTATCTTCTCTAACTAAACATTCTCTATCAACATTTTATTGCTATATATGAACTGTAACGTGGCGTGTGAGCTGGTGTAATAATATGCACCTGCAATGCAAAGTGTGCATGTATCAACGCTATGCAGCGCGCATTTCACATTGCGTGTGTTTTGGCGCGCTACACGACGCGTGTAAAGGGCATCTTTCCGCTACGCGCGGGCAAGCGCTTGTGCGGCTTAGTTCTAGACTAGCCGACTCCCACGCAGAGTGCTTGGGTTCAATCGCGGCTGCGACTGTGACTCTTTTTTTTTATTTCCAGCGATAGCTGCTACGAATACCGGCGGTGGAGGACGCCATCAGATACCAAAACAGCTATTACAATGTGCCCCCATAACAACTTACGCTGGGAAAAAGACAGGTGCTTCTGCTACTCCCCTCACTTGAGTAGTGACGCGATAAAGTACACTGCCCAGCAACTGCGCCCCAATCAAACATCCAACTTATTCAAGAAGGCTTTGTCTTTCAATGACTTTAACTTGAGGTTGACTCTACTTTCAAATTTTTACAGCCAATATTCCACAAGAAACGCTTTACAGTTAAATATAAAAAAATGTCTGGTATAAATATGCACAATTGGTGTAAATAGCTGTAAGCCCAACCAAAGGCGCGAGCTTTTTGCCCAATTTATCTCGGTCCCAGAAGCCATGGGAAATTTCCTGGCAATAATGAAACTTTGTCAATGCTTGTCTAGTCTATGCTGATCAACGGAATAGCATCTGCGCACGAAAATAGATTGAATTTGTTGCTCAAAATGCCAAATTATTGAATATCGCGACACTGAAGAACACTTATACATGATGGCTAAAAATGATGTGCAAACAGAAGCCGCGATAATCTGAAGTCCTCTTTATAATAGAGAAGAAAAGGCAAGCGTAGTACATGCGAGCGACTTTGCAAGCCATCAAGCCTACATTTAAGCATTCTAAATGCCGATAAAGGAAGGCGCATAGTTAACGCAATTAATCGCGTTCTCTGTGTTAATCTTAGGCAAGGAAGAGTAGCCACAGTGGCTATAGCAATGCAAAAAAGCTGTGTGGACTAGGTGCATGTCGGTTTGTACACTCTTAGTCAAGTCCTGCATAGCGTCCTCCGTAGAAGTGGTACGTTCTCGGTTCGTCCCATACCATCGCAAGTATGCATTATTTCAAGCGAGATTATGTGTGACAAAGCGCTGCCGACCCGCTGCTCACGGGTATATGCGGCCAATGAGCAAACGCAGCGTTTATATACAGCTCTGCAAATTTGGCGTCCAAAACAGCGCGCAGAAGCGTTGAGGGAGCGTTACAAAGCGAAAGGTGCAAGGAGTGACGCGGGACAAGTAGTGAGGGAGAAAGAAAAGCGAAAGGCAAAAGGGGAGAACGAATAGACTAATAAAGAAATCGTCGCCTCTGTGTGTAGCTTGGTTGGCGGACGGAAAGGAACGACTGCGCCGGCCGGGAATAAGCAAGAACATAGCTTGAACCGGTGGACGAAGCGATTCTTTTCGATAGCAATTATCGTCATTTCTTTGTACCGGTGATGTTAGCGTTGGGAAGGCATCTGGCCGCGTAGATGAACGCTCTCGGTGATGTTCATTTGTGCCGGTGTTACCGGAAATGGTAAGAAGCCAGTGCGACTTCGACAACCCGTGTGAGACTGGAGACCGGGCGACAACCTGCAGCGGTGAGCCTCCATGTGCGCAGGATCGTCGGGCCCTGGAGTGTGTGCTGTACAGCCGCGAACCAGTGTCGATAACGGCAGGTTTATTTTGATTACCATACTACTAAATGCTTAATTTGTGCCATTGCATTATTATGAGCCAGCAAATAACGAATCTCGGTGATTCAATGTCTGAAGGTGTAGTACTAATGCGCACACGCGCAATGAAGTTTTGGCGTGTGAACTACCTGTAATGGCAGGCGTAGTTTCGTGTCGGTTTCCTCAAATTGCAATCTTGCTGGCGATATTTTTTGCTTGCGTAGCCAGCTGTCCTTTCGGTGAAGTTACGGCTTGCGTTTTATTGCGCCGCTTGTAATCGCATGTAACCTTCTAACCATGGAATCTTCCGTTTATTTTTTTATCCCCTTCGTGGACTTTGCGAAATGAATTCATTGCATTTCATTGGTTAACTTTGTAGAACGACGGCTTTATTTTCAACAGTTTTCTGGTGTGTTACGCACTTTCCTCAGAGTAATGTGTGGATTCGCGTGGGTTTCTCTGGCTTTCCTATTCAATGTGTCGAATACACTGGAATTCAAAGCCCAATTTAGCTCGAAGCTTGTTTTACGCGAAAATAATCATTTAACTACGACGATGCAGCAGCAGAGAAAAAGTATTGGATTTGAAATTTTGAAGGTGATATAAATTGCATTGCATCATGTAACGGCGGTAACAACAAGGGACAAAGAAGGAAACACACAAGACAGGCACGGAACTTCAACTGAGGTTTACTCCGGGAAATCCCACACTTATACATGTATCATAATCACACTTGCTAATCATCAGACAACCATCACTCAACGTTGGCATGCGGGCGTGAGTGGCACAAATTTGCATGTAAATATTTCAATTCTTTATCGCTCAATGACACTGAAAAGCTGATTACGCAGCTGCCAGATTGCATTTTTATACAGTAAGCTTCATAGATTTCTCGGCTCAGTTGTGACGCAAACATCTTCAAGACTTTAGTGTCGCAGAACCTAGGCGTGCAATTACGACAGTGGCGACAATGGTCAGCCAGTTTGCCACCCCCCGCCAATCCTTCTACTCCTGCGCGGTGCTCCTGCACTCTGACGTGTAGACACCGTTCCGTCTGCCCTATGTAGCTGTTGCCACAAGAGAGGGGTATCTGGTACACTACCGCAGTTCTGCATGGGCTGAACCTGTGAACACCCGTGTACTTAGATTTAGGTGCACGTTAAAGAACCCCAGGCGGTCGAAATTTCCGGAGTCCTCCACTACGGCGTGCCTCATAATCAGAGAGTGGTTTTGGCACGTAACCCCCCCCCCCCCCCCCCGCCCATAATTAAATGTGTATGCATCCGCCTATGGGCAGCTTTGTTTACCTTCAAGACCGAGTGCTGCCGACAGCTTTGCGAAGGCAACAACAGGACAGAAAATATGGGTAAGTGAGCCAGTTTTGCATGGAAGCAAATTATGTTGATACGGTTTTCGTGAAGTTGCCGTGGTGCTCTCGATAAAACGTTTCCGATGTGTTCAAGCTTGACTAGCTCAACTCGCTCATGCTGCGGGCATTAGCAGCTGAAGCGTATTATTCGACGCAGCATAAGTTTGCAACAAATGTTTTTCATATTTCTTATTTTTTTTTTTTTTGGCGAGCTGCAGCTTGTGGGGCATTCGGCACGACAATATATTATTGGTTCTGCTTTTTTTAAACGGAAATGCAGAAGGTACCAATCGGTGCCTGAGTCCGATGGTTATTCCAGAATCGCGTATGAAATCCTTCATTTGAGGAGAAGTATTACATGTGGCCGAATACATAGTTGAGTGTGTAGTTCCCACAGAATGAAGAAAAGAAGCGTTTTTGAGTCCTGTGCGTTGTTTTAGAGGCCGTGGTGGTTAGTTGGTTTGTCTGAATTGCGGCACATATGGTCAATAAGCCAGCACTGGTGTCTGTATTTGCAGTGCTTCCTCACTTCAAATATACGTTACGCGACGTTTTAATCTTCCCAAAATTCTCTTGTTGGTAGCACATCACCAGCATTAGTGTCGTTTCGCCTTACCTGTTTCAATATGCTATGTGGTTGTATCTGATGCACGTTCCACAAAATGTGCTTTGAAGTTCATGCAACGGCCACATTTTTTTAGGTGTGCTCTGCCTTTTCATTCAGTTTATTAGGCACATGAACATAGCGCGCGAACGCCCTGTATACATAAAAGTAATGGTATTCCGGTGAAGAATGGCAGCCTTTGAAAAATCAGCTGATGAAGCAAAAAATTAACGTCTGTGCTGCACGGTAGGGCTTCTGACTGGCCTGAAAGCATAAATAGATACGGTGCCTGTCTGTTAGAATTGCCATGTTCTAGCCAAGTTCCATCGCCCGTAGTAATATGAAAGGATCTGTTGACGATGCCGGCTGCGTGTCTAGAAACTAAAGTGGACGAGAAAGCCCTGACCATCATGTGCGAGCCGGAGAAAATGGACGTCGGGTCTCTTGCGGCTTGAAGAACCAAAGCTATCGCGGTTTCCTCCACCTCCTTCGCGCGTTTAGTGTAGATTGACGCGGCGCTGATATGTGCTCCGTGCGTGTCAAGGACCGATATTGCAAACCTGTCTTCGCTGCAATATTTGGCAGCGTCGACGAAGAATGTATCTGGCCCGTAAGGATCGATTAGTTGAAGGATGGTTCTAGCCTCTGCCCTTCTGCGGCCTTCCTTATATATTGGGTGGATGTTCCTCGGTACGGGCTATACCTTTATACGTTCCCACGCTAATTTAGACAGGGCGTATCTGTCGAGCGGTGCCTGTATAGGGAGTATACCAGCTTCGTCACAAATCTTAACGCCCAACTTAGTTGACGAAAGGCTGGAGATCTGTGCAATAAACTGTGTCTCGATTAATTCGTCTATGGTGTTGTGAATTCCGAGTTCGAGTAGTTTTACCATGCTATCAGGCTGTGGAATACCGAGTATTCTATTGACGACGGACCTGATGAGCGCGTCGAGTTCGTTCTTTTCGATTTTGCTCCGTTTGAGCGAAGGTACCGTGTAAGTAATATGACTGATGAAAAAAAGCTTTGGACACCTTAAGTAGGTTGTCCTCCTCGAATCCTACCCTTTTGCTTTGGGGTCTAGTAATGAGTCTTAGTATATTTTTCGCTCGCGTGCCTAGCTTGTTTAGAGCTGCTGCATTACACTGTTAAACGTTGACTTAAGTCCTAAAATTTCGAGGAAGTTCACCCTCTGAAAGGTGTGCCCTTCTCGTTTCGTAATTTTGACGGGCAGCGTTTCCAAAGGCTCGATATTCCTAAGGCCCCACCTGGACTGCCTGTAGAAGAGGAGTCCGGATTTGGTCGGTGAAAGCTTGAGACACGTGCATGTAAGAAATTCTCCTGTTACATCTATGGCCGCCTGGAGAGATTGCTCTAGATCGACCGGAGATTCCCCCAGGGACCAGCTTGTGATATCGTCTGCATAGATTGCGTTGCCTATTTTTGGGAGGTCGGTCAGCCTTTCGGAGAGCTTATGCATGGTGACATTGAATAGTAGCGGGGATAGGGCCGAGACCTGAGGGCTTCCGCAGTTGCGCAGTTTGCAAGAGCCTCCCGAGATCGAGTCCAGTCGAAGGAACCCTTTCCTTTCCGATAGAAATGAAATTATAAAATTTCAGCCCTATGTTGAAACAGGGAACTTCGTTCTCGATGTGTTCGTGAGTCACCTTATCAAAAGCCTTGGTGAGGTAGAGTGCAGTGATTCCAGTCTATTTCATAGTTTACTGTAGTTTTGCTCGTAGTCGGCGATTTAATTTTTCTGCGTTTTCTACTTCTCTGCAAAAGCGTGTTCAGCCTCCAGCAGTTGAGCTAACCACGAGTCCATTTTGTGGACTTCAAGTCGTGTGGTGATTTCGTTGGTCGAGTTTCTGACGGTCTGTGTTGGATTGACAATTTTATGTTTGAAAGATGAGCTTGAGGGGACGTTTGGGCTGGAATTTTCTGGAATAGATCCCAATCGACGTATTCGTACTACCTGGCAGTTTTTTTCACAGCAAAACCGATGTGGCTCGGTGCCGCCATCTAATAATTCCGTTGCCGAAACGCTTCACAGGATTGCACCTGTCCCTAAAATGATGCACTTAAAGTTGCGCAGCATCGTTAGCGAATGAAAAGATACGAAGGCAATGCTGTCCATCGAGAAAAGTGACAAGGCGAGTGACATATCATGAGGCAGCCATGTTTAGACACTAACTGCACTCAAGGAGCGATTCGAAGTAGCTGCGGGGTTACCGTGAAATTTTCGAGCAAAATGCTTGAGTTTTTCATCACTCAAGGGACGCTTCGACTGGAGGGCGAGTTGAGAAATGAAAAAAACATCGTGAAGGAGAAATTTGAATCGACGATCGAGTCGAGGTGCGTTTGTGAGTGCGCGGGTGAATGATGGTTCGCATACTAGCGTTTCCCGAGCTCTCCTCGGTGGTGTCGACGATCTGATTACTGCGCTGCGTACTGCAAGGCTCCCCCTAGCGAAGGAGTCATAGCTGATGAGCGACCCATATCGTGCAGATTATATGTGAGCCAAGAGTCGGGAAGAAAGTAGATTTGTGTGGGCGATATATGCACGGTTGACTGGGTTGATGGGATGACGTCGTCAGCTTCGAGGATGACAGGCTTTATATTGTTACGAATGAAGAATGGGTTTATTTACAGCAAAAATGGTAGTGAAGACATGGGACAGTCCTAAACAGCCTATCACTCCGATAACCTCGCGCGGCTTCTTTCTCGTTCACCCTCCTCCAGCGCGGCGTTACATTTTCCTCCGGGGCAGACGAAGCTCACCGAGCGAGTCAGTGTGTTGATGGTACGGTTTTATTCGTGGGACGTGCACAGCTTGCGTCTCACATGAACGGCGGTTATGAGCCGTCACTTAAGCGATGACATAGGTCACTTCACTCAAGCATTTGAGAATTCCCAACGGGCCTAAATACTTGGAGAGAAGTATTTCGCAAAGTCCCCTTTTCCGTATCGGTGTCCACAGCCACACGAAGTCACCGGCGGCGAATCAGACGCGCAGATGTGCGTCGTAGCGAGCCTTATCATGGTCATACGACGATACGGTTCTGAGCCGGGCAAGTCGATGTGCTTTTTGGCACGACACAATATCTATATGGCAGAAGCATCGTCGTTAGGTGAAAAAGGAAGTATCGTGTCGAGAAAGCTTTGAGGATGACAAGCTTAGAGGAGAAAGAAAGGTGCGTATCCTGTGACTTCGTGCTTGGCTGTTATGAGGCCATATGTGATGAACGGTAATACGGTATCCAAGTTCTTAAGATCCGCTGAGACGTACATTGAAAGCATGTTGACGAGGGTACGATTGGTGCATTCAGTTAGACCGTTGGTTTGCGGATGGTAAGGCGTGGAATGGCGATATTGAGTTCCACAAAGGCGTAGCAATTCTTCCACAATGTCAGCGGTCAACTGCCGGCCGCGATCACTTATCACCAAATGAGTAACTCCGTGGTGGAGGATAACCGATGCAGAAGAAACCCCGAAACCCAGGATGCTGTAGCAGAGACAAGTGCCACTGTTTCAGTATAACGTGTTAAATAATCTACGCACACGATTATCAAGCGGCGGCCTGTGGAAGACTTCCTCAAAAGCTGAAGTCGGCGGTCTAAGCGGTTGCAGAGCTCCTGCGGGAGCTGTAGTTGATTCTTTGTGGCATTTGCAGACATCACAGCTGGTGACATACTGCTTGGTTGTCTTGCACATTTCAGGCCAATAGAAACGTTGTCGGAGGCGGTGGAACGTTCGAGCGAATTTAAGGTGGCCAGATGTAAGGTCGTCGTGCTTGGCCCGAAGTAAAACAAGGCGCAGGCATTTTGGGACGACGAGTAACAGTGCAGCACCGTTGCTTGAATTATTCTTGTGGTAAAGCAGACCGTCGCAAATCATAAATGGCGTAGCCTGTTCAAATATGTGGGTCGCATCAATAATCGGCTTTAGTGAAGGGTCGCAGGGTCGCGCTGTTGTTCGTTCTTGTAGACGGCAATGTCAGGAAAGTCCGATGAGATTGCAGATGAGCAGTCGTCGAAATCGTCATCATGAGTACCCTCGCTCTGATAGAGAAGACGAGACAAGCAGTCGGAATCTGTGTAGCACCGGCCGCTCTTATAAGCAACAGGAAAATAGTATTCTTCAAGATGCGAGGCCTACCGAGCCAACTGCCCGGTTGGGTCACGCAATCGAACGAGCAAGCAGAAAGAATGATGGTCGGTGACAATCTTGAAATGGCGGCCATGGAAATAAGATCTGAAATTGTGGATGGCAAAAACAACAGCAAGATATTCCAGTTGCGTGACTGCCAAATTGCTCTCTGCTTTCATCAATGTACGACTTGCGTACGCAAGGACATGTTGGCGTCCGTCCTGAAACTGGACGAGCACAGCACCAATGTCTACACCACTTGCATGAGTATGCAGTTCGGTGAACGGCTTCGGATTGAAATAGCAGGGAAGTGGCCCCGAGGTGAGCAAAAACTTCAGCTGCTGGAAAGCAGCCTCGCAATGAGGGGACCATATGTAGGGAGTGTACTTGCGGAGCAGGTCAGTCAGTAGACAAGCAACCTGGGCGAAATTTTTAATAAACCTGCGAATATAAGAACAAAGGCCCTGCATACTTCTAAGGTCTTTCGCTGTCTTCGGCTGCTTAAAATTGCGAACCGCAGAAATCTTTCGCGGATCTGGCCGCATACCGTCCTTGTCGACGAGACATCCCAGCACAAGGGCTTGCCGCTACCAAAAGGACACTTCTTAGAGATATGGCAAAGAAATCTGACACGGCTGTGGACGACACGAAGGGCGCGGACAAGGCGACGCAACAGCGCAGGCTTAGCCAGTCACACCATGAACAGCGACTAACTCGAGCGCCACTTCAGTAGCATTGGCGATCCGGCTGCGGAGTTCTGCACGGCGCACTTCTTCCTTACAACTGCCCCCCTCGCTGAAGACGGAGCCCCAAAGGAGGCCTAAGGCGTCGTGAGGACGAAGGGCTCGTGATACGGCTTGAGCCGATAAGTTTGCTGTAGAACCCGGTAGGGCCCATGGTATCGCCATACAAACTTGGAGGAGACACCTGGTGTCGAAGTAGGAGGCACCCAGAACCAAACGAGAGCATCAGGCGAAAACTGGTGGTGGGGGCGCCCGTCGTCATGATGAAATTTCTGTAGGGCTTGTTCTTGCGTTGTAAGAGAGCGAGCTATTTGCCGACATTCTCCTGCATACCGAGCGGCTTCGGAAACAGGCGTACCCTCTGATAAGTCGTGACGGTAAGGAAGAATAGTTTCAATGAAAAATGATGGTTCCTGGCCATATAGAAGAAAGAAGGGAGAAAAGTCCGTCGTTGACTGGCGTGCCGTATTGTAGGCGTACGTGACATAGGGAACGATGAGGTCCCAGTTGGTGTGGTTGAAGGCGAGATACATTGAAAGCATGTCGCCAAGAGTTCGGTTAAAGCGCTCTCTCAAGCCGCTTGTTTGCAGGTGATATGTGGTGGTACAGCGATGAATAATGCGGCATTCAGCAAGTTCTTGAATAATATCGGCGAAAAAGACGTGGCCACGGTCTCTCAGGAGGTCGCGGGGAGCGCCGTGACGTAGAACGAAGCGTTTAAGGAGGAAGGAGGCAACGTCACGAGCCGTCACGGCTGGCAGAGTGGGCGTTTCTGCATACCTTGTAAGATGGTCTATAGCTACAATGACCCAGCGATTGCCAGAAGCAGTGTATGGCAGAGGCCCGTATAGGTCTATCCCAATCCGGTCAAAGGGTCGCGAAGGGCACGGCAAAGGTTGCATTGGTCCAGAAGGGCGGCAAGGATGAGGCTTCCAGCGTTGACATTCTGTGCAAGAGCAAATGTACTTTTGCACAAATGTGTACATGCCACGCCAATAAAACCTATGACGTAGTCTGGTGTAGGTCTTGAAGAGACCAGTGTGTGCGCACTGAGTACGCTGACGGAGTGTGCCGGGGAATACGGAAGACTGGGGAGCAGGTGGTGATAAGCTCGTGGCGCTTGCGGTGGACATGATGGCAGGGAGAGTCCGGCTGCGCAATTCCAGTATTACAGGAGACCCAGCAAACCTCCACCAATTATGGCGAAGAAGTGACTCCTGTGACACGGCTGCGGACGACACGAAGGACGCAGAGAAGAAGACGCAATAGCGTAGGCTGAGCCAGTCACACCAGGGACAGCGTCTTGCCCGAGCCCCACTTCGGTAGCATTAGCGATCCGGCTGCGGAGCTCTGCACGGCGAACTTCTTCCTTACAGAGGTTAAAATGAGGCCACCCTGTCGGATGCAGTGCAAAACAACGCCGAGCCGCTAGTTGTGCTGGTGGAAAGATCAGCCGAAAATAAGCAAGTAATCTAAATAATGCATACAAATCTCCTCTTTGATACCACGGAGGATGGAGTCCATTATTCGCTCGAAGGTTGCTGGGGCATTACATAAGCCAAACGGCATGACGTTAAACTGACAGAGTCTGTCAGGCGCAACAAAAGCAATTTTTTTTCTGCCGGATGGGTGTTTCGGCTTCGGTGTTTCAGTACCCCAACCGGCAGCCAATCGAAGAAAAGTACGATGCCGAGTGAATGCGGTCTACAGCATCGTCTATCAGTGATGAGCGATACACGTGTTTCTTTGTGGTGGCATTCAAACGGCGGTTTAAATCAAAATCGAACAATATCTCCACGAGTTTCCTTTCGTTTTCATGACTATAACAGGAGCTACTCAATGACTGCAAGACTCCTGAATACCGCCTTTCTGCAGCATGTCGTCGACCCGTTCTGCGACCACTTTTCTTTGCCTGGGAGATACGCCATAGGCTTCCTGACATATCAGAGTCGCTTGCAGTGTGTTGATGCGGTGGTGCATGCGGGATTCGAGCAACATCAAATACTGACGTGTAGCAGGCGAGCACTTGTTGGAGTACGTCCTGCTCGGAAAACGACAACGGCTTATTTATCATACGTCGCAAGTGATTCGAATAGTTGGGCAATAGCCGACGCTGCAATAGTCTGAAGACGCTGCAACTGTTCGTACATCAAATGTGGGTTGCTCCTCAGATGTTGCCATTTTAATTCCAGCTGACAGGGTAACAGACTCCGTACAATCGTTGGCTGTTCAAAAGAAAGCGCACCTGTCGATGGCTTGAACAATCGATCGAGGGAACAACGCATTCTTCTTAATCGCGTTGTTATGATCTGGCTCGAAAAGAGCACTGCATGATCCCATCTGGAGACGTGAAGAACACAAGGGAACAATCATGGCTGCCCGACCAGGCAGTAACATATCTTGAGACAGCGAAAATACGTTGTCTTGATCGGTCTGCAAATCATCAAGTATGATGATTGGCAACGTACTCCTTAGTAAGATCTTTGTATAGTCCTACAGCCAAGTGTAGCGCTGCTTGCACGTAGGAAATCTATGCCTAAAATAGCATAATGAGTTGCGTGGACCAATGGCTCTACAGCTCTATCTAAACTCGACTCTAAAGCCTCTGTCCTCCAATCGAAACCAAAACCGAACAAAACGAACAGGGCACAACATTTCACCGCTAATTCCACGAAAGGTTTCTTTGCGATCCCACATGAACATAACTTTCTGTCCCAAGCGACCTTTGAAGCGAAGGCTCATAACAGAAATAGCGGCACCCGTATCGAGAAAAGCAGTAGCGTTTACATCGCATATGCACAAACACACAAACCTTGTTCTTCAGCATAACAACAGGCGGAGTAATTGGCGAGTATGGCTGTCCCGCGACCGCACCTCCGCGGCAGCACCAGCTGCTTTCCCAGCTGTGGCGGGGAAGGCGACGGACAACGGCGGGGGGATGGCAAACGGCGCAGTCGGTTCGGCGGCAGTGTAAGGCTGCGCTCGGAGACAGGCGACTCATCGCGGGATTGGAACGAGCACTGTTGCAGCACAGCATGGACCCTAAATGGCACGGGCACGTTGTCATGCACACGAGCTGTGTACGCCAAAAAACGTGGCACTCGCTGCGCGTGGCGGCGACAAAAGCACGCAATAATGTCCTCTGGAACCGCAGGCGTAGCAGACGAGTAGGTCGCGGTTGAAACTAAATGGAGCAGATACGCATGGCACCGGGTATGACTCCGCGGCAGCATGTCGTGGCATTGGGTATTCCGTAGGAACATGTCGTGGTGTTGGATAGTACTCCGCAGTCACGTCGGACTGGTATGGACTGGCGGCGACAGAGATTCGTCGGGAGAGACCGAAAGCTCGTGTGATTTAGGTGTGATTCTTCATAAGGCCGTCGGCGCTCGATGCCATGTTCTCGCGACCAGGATGGTGGTTCGGGAATGTACTCGTCAAACGCGCACTGATAACCAGCGTCTACACCCTGAAGTAGTACTAGCTCTTCTTGAACCACTCAACGCACGATCGAGGCGATGTCATCGCAGGAAGCGACGTCCATACTTCCAACTGTTGTTACGTTGTCCAAGCGCCCGAAGTTTAAGATCCTTCGGGTCTTCAGAGCTTCGAACGCACGACATTGCTGTCTGAATTTGGAATGAGTGTTCAGGTTTTCTTTTGTTATTGAAAAAATGTAGATATCTTCAGCGATGCCGTTTAATAGAAATCCTACTTTGTCTTCATCCGACATATTCACGTTTACAATTCCACATAGCTTCAGCATTTCTTCAATATACGTTGTGCATGTCTCACCAGGCAATTGGGCTTTGCGCGAAAGCTTGTGTTTTGCTTTCTTCTTTTTGGAATTGGAGTCGCCAAAGCATGCTTTCAATTCCTGGACAAAAGTTTCCCAATTGGTGAGCACGCGTTCATGGTTGTGGAATTAAAGTAGAGCGGTGCCGACGAGAAAAAATGCAACGTTCACTAACTGCGCTGACGTACTGCACCAGTTATGCCGGCTTAGTCATTCGTGGTGTCTGAGCCAGTTATCGACGTCTTCATCTGTTTCACCTGAGAATATACGTGGTTTTGGCGTCCAGTAGCTAGGAGACATTGGTCTCTGGCTGGCTTGAACAATGCCTTCTTTAATGGTTTTCGTTGACGGCCTGCTGGGGCGTTGGCCATGCTTGTTCGCTCTGGTGGTAGTCCAGCCAGGGGTCTGCTTCTTCGAAGACCTCGTAAGACTGGGTTGTCCGGGGTGACAAGTACCCAGCACCTCCACAACTTGTAACGAATGAAGAATGGGTTTGTTTACAGTGAAAATGGCAGAGAAGACATGGGAGGATACGAAACAACCGATCGCTCCGACAAAACATAGCGCCACTTCCTTGTTCTCTTTTTGCTCCTCCGGTGCGGAGTTACAATATGATTCACAGAAACACTCTCTTCTCATTCAATAACTATATGGGTGAAGAGCTTAGGGTCCCAGTTGAGGACATTTAAGAGACCTTCTAATGGTACTTGCAACAAAGCGTCTACTGCCTGAAGCGTCGGCGCGGATGAACACGCGAGAGATGTGGAGTATGGATGGGCTCATGTGAGTAGCTTTGGGGTCGTGGTGAACCAGTGGATGGAAGGACGGTAGCCATTGTAGTTCGCAAGTGGCTAGCGAAAGACTTCATGTCACTATATATTGGTTCCGAGTCAACGAAATTTCCAGGTGCGCGAAGCTTCATACCGAAGTCTAGCTCTGCTGCACATCACTGCGCGTCTTCCTTGACAGAGGTGCGAAACCAAAGAGAAACCAGTTAAGTCGCTCCGTTCATAGAATAAATGAGTTTTGTGCACGAAGCAACATCTCTAGTTGGCGATGAAGAAGATCTTACAGTGCCATCAGAACATCGGTGGTAGGCTATAGTGCGTATGTGCGTCACGCCGAGCAGGCGTGAAATATAGAAAGAGTGATGACTTGGGTTGTCTCCCGTGCTTTGTGTTTATGGCATGAGGCATGGTCTAACGAGCAATCGAAACACCTACAAGGCCCTGGGCCTAAGCCTCGACGTTTATGTAGGAGTGACATTGGCTGAGACTTGCAGGTAACTCAACCAATGTAGGTTAAAATGCAGGGTTGATTTAAAGACTGCGCTGGCGCACGAAGAATGGTGCCGTGAAGGTGGCCGAAGCGGGCATCGGGCAGAGGACAGTGGCTAGGAGATCTCACATTATGCCAGTTAAATTTTGCACTTGTGCACTGGAAGACCTTCAGCGATCAGCAAGGTTTCTTCGTGAAATTTTATTGGCAACAAGGCTGATAGGGTCACTAAGTGCACTAGCGGCCTCCGCAGCCTGCTGGAAGACCTGATGTTATTGCTCAAGACGCGAGCTGTGCATAGCAGTGTCCTAATCCTCGATATTTAAGATTGCGAGCCTTCCGGGCGGGGAGATGGCCGGGCCGGCACATATATGATTAGAGTCCGCTCTCCCGTCGTGGTACCAGGGGCATGCTTCAGAGTATTCCCTAGTATAAATCCTGAAATATTGCGAAGGCGCCAAATAAAACAGGGGACGAAGAAAGGAGACACGAGACAACCACGCCTTTCTTCGTCTGTTGTTTTACCTGGTGCTTTCGTTGTAAAAATGCATAACCAACTTGCCCACCAGCACGTGCTCACTGAAATATAGCTTTAAGTTTGTGAAGGTGCCCGTTTGCAATCTCTGCCAAGTGACTTATTGTCTCTTAACGATTTGTCACCTGCATGGCATAGCTTTCTGCTGCGGCGATAGCAGGTGGTAATATTCTGGAAGGAGATAATCTGGTCCTTCACCGATGCCAGGTCACAGTGGCGAAAAGCGCAGTGAACAATATCTCGCGGAATGGAGTGGGCAACTTCATTCTGGGGCATTGTGGAGTCATTCTGGGACGTGGTCGTGGACCGGCTGAATTCCCTGTTTGTCAGCTGGATGATCGAGTAAGTGAAGAAATTCATTGGAAAACGCATGTATCGGGGTGTTGAAAAAAAGGCCGTATTGACGGAGGCATGTGAAGACTGGACAAAGATGTGTTTTGTGGTCAGGCGAAGGGAGACTGAACACGAGGGTGTAATCTAAGCAGAATAAATAAATAAGGCCACGGAGCACTTGATCGACGATGTTTGATTGGCGTTCCAGAGACTGAATGGCATTGCTTAAACATTCCAAAAAATAATGCGGACGCCACCGGAGTTGTGTAAGTATGCTTAAGAATACCATCAAATTGTCGCTGGCCTACCTGCGAATGTCAAGTTGGCCTACCCCGAAATTTAAGTTTGGCCAGCCCCAAATGGTAGGCGGACGGTAGATTATCCGCCTCCCGTGCAAGAGAGCCTGATTTAAATCCCGGTGCCGCACAATTCTCCACCGGAAAATACAGAAAAGAAAAAACCGTGTGTTGAGAAAATAGCACAAACAGGCCTGGAGTGCGGCCTGATCCCGGTGACCAGAACCGGTAACGCACTCTCTCACCAGAGCAGGATTGGCCACCCTGGTGCAGTACTTGGCCACAACCTCCTATATGAATACAACAATCAAACCCTGGCCCTCAATCTCCAGCACCCGCGAAGCAACTGACCACGGCGGCGGTCAGACCTGCGACGCAGCAGAGGGTGCTAAGAATACCTGGCTCACGACAGGCCGCCATTGGAATCTGAACCTGGCAACGTTTAACGTTAGAACGTTATCTAGTGAGGCGAGTCTAGTAGTGTTATTGGAGGAATTAGAGGGCAGTAAATGGGATATAATAGGGCTCAGTGAGGTTAGGAGGACAAAAGAAGCATATAGAGCGCTAAAAAGCGCGCACGTACTGTGCTACCGGGGTTTAGCGGAGAGGCGAGAACTAGGAGTCGGATTCCTGATTAATAAGGAAATAGCTGGTAACATACAGGAATTCTATAACATTAACGAGAGGGTGGCAGGCCTTGTTGTGAAACTTAATAAGAGGTACAAATTGAAAGTAGTACAAGTCTACGCCCCTACATCCAGTCATGATGACCAGGAAGTCGAAAGCTTTTATGAAGACGTGGAATCGGCGATGGGTAAAGTCAAAACAAAATACACTATACTGATGGGCGACTTCAATGCCAGGGTAGGCAAGAAGCAGGCTGGAGACAAGTCAGGGGGGGAATATGGCATAGGCTCCAGGAATAGCAGAGGAGAGTTATTAGTAGAGTTTGCAGAACAGAATAATATGAGGATAATGAATGCCTTTTTCCGCAAGCGGGCTAGCCGAAAGTGGACGTGGAGGAGCCCGAATGGTGAGACTAGAAATGAAATCGACTTCATACTCTGCGCGAACCCTGGCATTATACAAGATGTACACGTGCTCGGCAAGGTGCGCTGCAGTGACCATAGGATGGTAAGAACTCGAATTAGCCTTGACTTGAGGAGGGAACGGAAGAAACTGCTACATAAGAAGCCAATCAATGAGTTAGCGGTAAGAGGGAAACTGCGGACGCCACCGGAGTTGTGTAAGTATTCTTAAGAATACCATCAAATTGTAGCTGGCCTACCTGCGAATGTCAAGTTGGCCTACCCCGAAATTTAAGTTTGGTCAGCCCCAAATGGTAGGCGGACGGTAGGCGGACTGCTTTATCTTGGATGCGACTGTTTCAGTTCATTTTTGTATTAAGCTGGTGATTGTTCATGCTTCTTATTGTGATTGTATCAACTGTTTTTCCAATTTTCGTCTGTAATATGCCCCTCCCCTCTGTAATGTGCAAACCCTGAGGGTAAAATAAATAAATAAATAAAAAATAAATAAATAGAGGAACCCCGGATCAAGCTACAGAACAGGTATTCGGTTTTAACCCAGGAAGAGGACCATAGTGTTGAAGCAATGAACGGCAATCTTATGGGCAGCATTAAGGAGTGCGCAATAGAAGTCAGTGGTAACGCCGTTAAACAGGAAACCAGTAAGCTATCGCAGGAGACGAAAGATCTGATCAAGAAACGCCAATGTATGAAAGCCTCTAACCCTACAGCTAAAATAGAACTGGCACAACTTTCTAAGTTAATCAACAAGCGTAAGACAGCGGACATAAGGTACTATAATATGGATAGAATTGAACAGGCTCTCAGGAACGGAGGAAGCCTAAAAGCAGTGAAGAAGAAAGTAGGAATAGGCAAGAATCAGATGTGTGCGTTAAGAGACAAACCGGCAATATCGTTACTAATATGGATGAGATAGTTCAAGTGGCTGAAGAGTTTTATAGAGATTTATACAGTACCAGTAACACCCACGACGATAAGGTGAGAGAGAATAGTCTAGAAGAACTTGAAATCCCACAAGTAACGCCGGAAGAGGTAAAGAACGCCTTGGGAGCTATGCAAAGGGGGAAGGCAGCTGGGGAGGATCCGGTAACAGCAGATTTGTTGAAGGATGGTGAGCAGATTGTTCTAGGGAAACTGGCCACCCTATATACGCAATGCCTCATGACTTCGAGCGTGCCGGAATCTTGGAAAAACGCTAACATTATCCTAATCCATAAGAAAGGGGACGCCAAAGACTTGAAAAATTATAGATCGACCAGTTTACTGTCCGTTGCCTACAAAGTATTTACTAAGGTAATCGCAAATAGAGTCAGGAATACCTTAGACTTCTGTCAACCAAAGGACCAGGCAGGATTCCGTAAAGGCTACTCAACAATAGACCGTATTCACACTATCAATCAGGTGATAGAGAAATGTGCGGAATATAACCCACCCTTATATATAGCCTTCATTGATTACGAAAAAGCATTTGATTCAGTCGAAACCTCAGCAGTCATGAAGGCACCACGGAATCAGGGTGTAGATGAGCCATATGTAAAAATACTGGAAGATATCTATAGCGATTCCACAGCCACCGTAGTCCTCCACAAAGAAAGCAACAAAATCCCAATAAAGAAGGCGTCAGACAGGTAGATACGATCTCTCCAATGCTATTCACAGCATGTTTACAGGAGGTATTCAGAGACCTGGAGTGGGAAGAATTGGGGATAAAAGTTGATGGAGAATACCTTAGCAACTTGCGATTCGCTGATGATATTGCCTTGCTTAGTAACTCGGGAGACCAATTGCAATGCATGCTCACTGACCTGGAGAGACAAAGTAGAAGGGTGGGTCTCAAAATTATTCTACAGAAAACTAAAGTAATGTTTAACAGTCTCGGAAGAGAACAGCAGTTTACAATAGGTAGTGAGGCACTGGAAGTGGTAAGGGAATACATCTACTTAGGGCAGGTAGTGACCACGGATCCGGATCATGAGACTGAAATAACCAGAATAATAAGAATGGGCTGGGGTGCGTTTGGCAGGCATTCTCAAATTATGAACAGCAGGTTGCCACTATCCCTCAAGAGGAAAGTGTGTAACAGCTGTGTCTTGCCAGTACTCACGTATGGGGCAGAAACCTGGAGGCTTACGAAAAGGGTTCTGCTGAAATTGAGGACGACGCAACGAGCTATGGAAAGAAGAATGATAGGTGTAACGTTAAGGGATAAGAAAAGAGCAGATTGGGCGAGGGAACAAACGCGGGTAAATGATATCTTAGTTGAAATCAAGAAAAAGAAATGGGCATGGGCGGGACATGTAATGAGGAGGGAAGATAACCGATGGTCATTAAGGGTTACGGACTGGATTCCAAGGGGAGGGAAGCGTAGTAGGGGGCGGCACAAAGTTAGGTGGGCGGATGACATTAAAACGTTTGCAGGGACAACATGGCCACAATTAGTACATGACCGGGGTAGTTGAAGTATGGGAGAGGCCTTTGCCCTGCAGTGGGCGTAACTAGGCTGATGATGATGATGATGATGATGATCCCCAAATTTGAAATGAGGCCAACCTTAAATTTCAAGTTGGGCAACCCCTAAATTTTAAGTTGGCCCACCATAAAACTTCAGCTGTCCCACACCGAAATTTCACATTGCCCCTGCCCCAAGTTTCAATTGACCCAGCACCAAATTTCATGTTGGCCCAGCCCTAAACATCAAGGTGGCCTACCCCCAAATTCCACTTTAGCTACGCTCAAATTTCACGTTGGCCCTGCCTCAAATGTCAGTTTGGCCCACCTCAAGTTTTAAGTTGGCCAATCCCCAAATTTCCAAATATCAAGTAGGCACTCTCGGAAAGTTCAAACCGGCGGACCCGGAAATTTGAAGTTGGCCTCATCTCAAGTTTCCCCGTTTGCATTTGGTCCATCGTAAATTTCAGTTCGCACACACCCAAATTTCATTTGGCCAACACCTAAATTTAGGTTGGCCCACCCTTAAAATTAGGTGGGCCTGCCCGCAAATTTCAAGTTAGACCACACCAATATTTGAAGCTGGGCCAACCCTAAATTTTGAATTAGCCCACCTCCAAATTTTAAGTTGGTCTACTCGCAAATTTTAAATTGGCGTCCAGCAAAATTTCAGTTGGCGTAGCCTCAAATTTTAAGTTATCCAGATCCTAAACGCGCCCACCCCCACATTTCAATTTATTCCAATCCCAAATTTAAGCTGGCCCACCCAAGAATTTCAGTGTCCACAATTAAAGTTCAAGTTGGTCCACCATAAACTTCAAGTTAGGCCGCCCCCAAAATTCCACCTTGACCCTCCTCACTATAAGATTTGGCCCACTCTCAAATTTGAATTCGCCCACACCCAAATTTCAAGTTGGCCCACCCACAAACTTCATTTGGCCCACCCCTACTATACGCTTACCCTATGCATTTTCTACGGAGCCTTATGTGTCCCTATGCGTATGCATAAATCTGATAATGTGGGTGTCCCCCTCACATGTTCATGGATCATGGATTGGATCATGGTTCATGAATGGATCACGTGTGCAATAGCATTAAGGGCCCTGTGTTGCAGAAAATTCAGTGTTGGTGTTCGGCGCCGTAGCCGGCGTGGCGTCGCGTGAGCGAAAATTGCCCTATATGCAGGGCCGGATTAAGAAAAATGGGGGCCCTGGGCTAATCCGCATGCAGGCCTCCTTTCCCTATACTGACCCTTCCGGCGCCTTCTACGCTAGTGGGAATATGCCACGCTTCCTTTTAATTCCACCAAATTAAGAACAAAGTGCGATTAACGGGATTATTATTATTAGTATTATTTTAAGGAAAAGAACAAAAATTGCTTGAAACGCGTGCTGTTGTAAACACCAACACATATGTTCACTTTGTGATAAATCTGCACTCTGTTTTCAGCAAAAGCTAGGCTTTAAGGAAAAGTTTAGTGCACTCGAAACGAACAAGAACATAGAAAAGACAACACAGCTCAGATGTGAATCCTTCTGAAGCGAGGCTTTGTTTGCATCACTAAGTTTATTCCCGTGAGGAGATGCATGGTTGTATCCAAAACATTCTTTACTAAAATTTGAGCATCAGACTGCAGTATTCGTAACTCTATAAATATGTAATAGATATATACAATACCTAAGGCAATAGAAACACCATAAAAATGCACTAGAATACTGTAATTACAAAACATTATTCGAAAATATTTTTGTTAAAGGTAAGACAAGCAAGGACGACACCAAATAAACGTGGCACTATTAAAAACAACAAAAATACAGTTCTTTATGAGCACGCTAAATATCACAAGAAGAACAAACAAGAGAAGAACAACGAAGCTTTGCATGTCTTGAATTACACTGCTCAGCGTTTCAATGGCAATGTGGATGCTGGGAGGCGACACAACGAACTTATTTGAACTATTCATGTATAGCGCAAACAGTCCTCTTTAACATGGCATCTTTCGCGCCTTCGCTTTGGCGAAATGAGATAGTCTGTTCGAAGGATAGATCGTGGAGGAGGTCACTTTCAATGGACATGATAGCAAGCGACTTTACATTGTCGCCAAGGAGGTTCGGACGAAGGCGATTTTTATCAGCGACAACATGGAAAACGATCGGTCTCACAGTTTGCCACGGGTATGCTTAATTACATTCGCAAAGCAATAGAAAGGTTCGGAAAAACATCAATAAGCTTTCTTTCGTTCAGCAACTTCATTATTCCCAGGGGCCTCTAGCCCTGGCACACAGAGTTGTACAGAAAGTTCGCATACTGGACGATTTCAGCGGGAAATGCTGGCTCTAAACCATTTTTGTAGGTTTTCACCAATTTCTCAGCCTGCTGTGCCAGAGAGGCCTCGCTCTCAGCTTTTTCAGCAATTTTAAGAATCCGAACCTTTTGCAGAGTTCAGTGTAGGCAGCCTTTCGCACTCGCAAAGCAGAGCCTAGACTTCAAGTACAACTTTGCAGGTCTCTACGATAAACTTTTTTTCTACATTGTAGCGCACTATCGCTTTTTCCGTCCGGGTGTTTACTCAAAACAATGCGTTTGCCCTCATTCTGATAACATTGGATGGTACTTAGCGTGCATGCTCTCTCTTCGAAGGTATCAAAGAGAGGTCGCGAAGAATTAACAAAGCCTTCTAGAGAGCTCAGCATCTCTGCAGCAGTTGAAATGTCTAGGCCTGGTTTCTGAAGTGCTACGCTCAGTTTGTCAAAGCACTCCAAGATTTCACTCCAGCAAATCGATATGAATGCAGTTTCTATTTGTGTCATTTTCATGAAGAGAGAGTGCGCTTCGTTCCTAGTGTCACCGTTTTCTTCCTCGTTCTTTGATATAGCTTCAAGGCAACACAAGATTGCATTGAATTTTTTTGGAATGACCTTACATGATTCAGCGTGTCTTGAACACCTGGTCTCAGAGAGACTTTCCAAAACAAGCTGCTGGCCAGTTCCGCCCATGGTGTCCAAAAGATACCTCCATCGCTCAGGTGAGGCAGCAAAGAACACATACAGTCTCTGAATTACAGTGAAAAATTTGACTGCCTCAAGGCAACTGTCAACGCTACACGCGCCAACTAAGTTCATTGAATGACCAGCACACAGGATGTAGACTACCAAATAGCTCAGGTGTTTGATTCGAGCTTGCAGTCCTTTGTGTTTTCCTGACATATTACTCGCATTATCATAAGCTTGGCCCCTACAATCATCAATTGAGATGCCTTTAGTCGTCAAGAGGGACATCATGGTATCGAAAAGATACAAACCGGTATGCGATTCAATTCGAACAAATCCAAGACAGCGTTCGTACACTTTCCAATTTAAATAGTATCGTAAAAAAACTGACAGCTGATCAACGTGAGTAAGATGTGGAGTCGAATCAGCAATTAAAAAGAAGTATCTTGCGCTTTTCACTTCGTCAACCAGACGTTCCTTGGCAGCCTTTGCCATATGCTCGATAAATTCATCACAAATGGTTTTTGACAGATGCGATGGGTGACCTTTTCCTTTGTTCCCGTAGCGTTTGATGTGCTCCTCTAGAAAGGGATCAAACTTGGCAATGACCTCAAGCACTTCCATATAATTGCCATTTCTCGGTGAACCAAAAATCCCCTCACTGCCCGTAAACGCTAGGTTGCGCTGAGCTAGAACCTTAACTATAACGACTGCGCGCTTCAACACCTCTGTCCAGTAAGCGGTCTTAGTGACAAGATGCTTAACCAGCTCCTTATCAATTGTGCTGCTCGACTTAGAGCGGGCGAACCATGCTGTCACCTAGTTCCGGTGCTGGACGCTATTTTCATGTGCGCAAACCTTTTCTTCAGCTGTTTTCGAATCAGAGGAGCCATGCGTGGTGAAAGCGCTGGAGTCACTTGAAATCGAAAATAGTTTGCACATGGAACAGTAAACGGAACCTTTGCACTCCGAGTACATTAACCAGTGTCGCTCGTACGCCTCCCCATTTACAGCCTTTCGCATTAAAAGATGGGGTGAGATACAGCGTTTCTGAGTTTTGTATTGCCTTTCGAAAAACGGAAATTTTTCTGCCAGATTTTGAAAATACAATGCCCCTTTCTGAAGACATACACTCCGAAAGCTGTCAGTAATAATGTCCGGCCACTTAGCAGGGTCACTTCGGAGAATCTCGCAGCGTACCTCTTGCTGCGGGGGTGTCTGTATTTCTCTGTTGACGAAACGAGAAACCGTCTCATTCGTCTTCTCGAGGCACACTTTGTGTGTGGGAACATGATTATTTGAAGCCAACGTAACTGGAAACAACTGAGTCCGTTCTTGGAATGTTGTTTTCTGGCGCTCGCTAGTAGAAGGAGGCTTATCGGGGATGTTTGGTACCTGTTGATCAACAGCAGTAGAAATCGGGCGTGGCGGACTTGACACCTGGAGCGCTCTGGCAAGGGCCCGGCTGAGTAGCATAGACGTTGCTGACTCAGGAGCAGGACAAGGCTCGGTTGGCGTTGGTTGATCAGAAATATGGACGACCGAGGTTGGCACCATTTTGACAGGGTCGAGACAACCAAGATGAGTGCAACCTTGTTTCTTGCCAGGAAACCGTGGTGATGGAGCTGCCAAGTCATCCACAGAAGCACAGTTGGTACTATTGGGAGTTTGACACGGACTCTGGGTGGAGCGATCATACTGCTCCGCGGAAGCTGCATTCAGTAGATTCTTTGTCATCTTTGGTAGCTTTTTTTCACGTTCTTATTTTTCTAACTTCGCCTTTCGTTTAGACGCACCACTTTGATGCTTCCGGCCAGCATTTTCGCCTGAATAGATGCTAATTGTTCACCGGGCAATTCGTCAGTCTGACGCGACCACAGCTGTCCAATGCCAGAGTGGGCAAGAAGCTGGCTGGAGATGAGTGAGTGGGGGAATATGACATAGGCTCTAGGAATAGCAGGGGAGAGTTATTAGTAGAGTTAGCAGCACAGAGTAATATGCGCATAATGAGTACCTTCTTCCTCAAACGGGATAGTCAAACGTGGACGTGGAGGAGCCCGAATGGCGAGACTAGAAACGAAATAGACTTTATACTCTGCACTAACCTTGGCATCATACAAGATATGGACGGGCTCGGCAAGGTGCGCTGCAGTTCTATAGGATGGTAAGAACACGAATAAGCCTAGACTTGAGGAGGGAACGGAAGAAACTGGTACATAAGAAGCCGATCAATGAGTTAGCGGTAAGAGGGAAAAGAGGGATTCCGGATCAAGCTATAGAACAGCTATTCGGATTTAACTCAAGAAGAGGACCTTACGCTTGAAGCAATGAACGACAATTTTATGGGCATCATTAAGGAGTGCGCAATACAAGTCGGCGGTAACTCCGTTAGACCGCATGCCAGTAAGCTATCGCAGGAGACGAAAGATATGATCAAGAAACGCCAATGTATGAAAGCCTCTGACCCTGCAGGTAGAATAGAACTGGCAGAACTTTCCAAGTTAATCAACAAGCGTAAGACAGCTGACGTAAGGAACTATAACATGGATAGAATTAAACATGCTCTCAGGAACGGAGGAAGCCTAAAAACAGTGAATAAGAAACTAGGCATAGGCAAGAATCAGATATACGCGCTAAGAGACGAAGCCGGGAATATCATTACTAATATGGATGAGATTGTTCAAGTGGCTGGATAGGGAAGAATTGGGGATAAGAGTTAATGGAGAATACCTCAGTAACTTGCGATTCGCTGATGATATTGCCTTGCTTAGTAACTCAGGGGACCAATTGCAATGCATGCTCACTGACCTGGAGAGGCAAAGCAGAAGGGGGGGGTCTAAAAATTTATCTGCAGAAAACTAAAGTAATGTTTAACAGTCTCGGAAGAGAACAGCAGTTTACGTTAAGTAGCGAGGCACTCGAAGTGGTAAGGGAATACATCTACTTGGGACAGGTAGTGACCGCGGATCCGGATCATGAGACTGAAATACTCCGAAGAATAAGAATGAGCTGGGGTGAGTTTGGCAGGCATTCTCAGATCATGAACAGCAGGTTGCCATTATCCCTCAAGAGAAAAGTGTATAACAGCTGCGTCTTACCAGTACTCACCTACGGGGAAGAAACCTGGAGGCTTATGAAAAGGATTCTACTTAAATGGAGGACGATGCAATGAGCTATGGAAAGAAGAATGATGGGCGTAACGGTAAGGGATAAGAGCAGATTGGGTGAGGGCACAAACGCGAGTTAATGACATCTTAGTTGAACTCAAGAAAAAGAAATGGTTATGGGCAGGACATGTGATGAGGAGGGAAGATAACCGATGGTCATTAACGGTTACGGACTGGATTCCAAGGGAAGGGAAGCGTAGCAGGGGCGGCAGAAAGTTAGGTGGGCGGATGAGATTGAGAAGTTTGCAGGGACAACATGGCCACAATCGGTACACGACCGGGGTAGTTGGAGAAATATGGGAGAGGCCTTTGCCCTGCAGTGGGCGTAGCCAGGCTGATGATGATGGTGATGAAGCTCTCCCCAAATGATCAGGCTAAACGCGTGCTGTTACATTATGCGGGGTGCCCCGTCTGCTCGTTCTGGTTTTCTCGCTTCATACATGTCGCTGGAAGTTCCGTTGCCGTTGGTTCCATATACTAACCAGGTTAGAATAAATGGACCGCCTTCTCCAACTGTCCGGGGCGAGGCCCTGTGCTGCAGCCCCCTTAGCCCCTCCCCCTAATCCAGCGCTGCCTATATGTTCTACACGGTGCTAATGTTTTTCTATGACTGAACTTACTGATACCTTGTCTTGCATTCTTACCAAGCTGATCTCACAAAATTTTGAAAATGACGGCCCACAAACTGATATCATGAAACAATAGACTATCGAGGCATGATTTTCACGATAAATCTTCAGACACTCAAATAACAAAAGTGCGAAACCGTGACAGAAAATCAGCCCACGCGTGAGGTCGCGTTTATACCAGAAAGTTCGTCTTCGTACGCAGCGTTCGCCGCCATGCCCTCCCGATAAACATTATGGTTATATTAGCTGTAGTTGGCAGGAAGTGTGAGAAGCAGTAAGCGATCTTTGAATGCTCTGGCGTTCCTGGAAGCTTTAGGTCGTGTGCTCATGTGTGCTCACTGCATTAAGTTTGGCAAGGTTTGTTGCGTTAGACGAAAACAACTTCAAATCTGGTGGCTGTTGTTTTCGAATTTTTGATGTAGGCCGTCAATTTATTGTTATTGTCAAATATCGCAAATTATCAGAAAACGAAGCAATCAAGTTAAGAACTCTGTAACTCAGCAATGAGAAATGATATCACAATTTTGTAAGTGCATCTCATACTACATCTAAAGCAGACAAAATCGATATGTTACACATGAATCACAAAAGTTTAGTATTATGGAAGTACAGCTTTTTCAGAGCCCGTGTAAACATTGTAACAAATTCACATAAGACATAGATTGAAACATCCAATTTGTCCACAGTGAACGGTCTTATTGATGCCGTTTACACAAGCGCAATACCAGTTTGTAATGCAGAGCTGTTAATTTTTAAACTGTGTGCTTCTATAGTTTTGTAACTTCGAAAGTTGCGAAAATTCAGGTCCTAAATTTAAATTCCGCTTCCAACAGACACTTGAATTTATCTTTGTCGCTCAAATGCAACAGACTTCATTAAAACCAGTCTCAAGGCAGTCTCAAAAAGCGTTTCCGTGTTTTACATGCACTTGAACACGCCGAATCGAAGTTGGGCCCGAGCCAAAGCTTCCCCTTAAAGGCGAAGCTCAAGTGTTTTCCAATATCTTATTTTAGTGGGAGTTCTAAGGCTCCCCTTCCCGCGTTGAGCGTCAACGTGCCTCGTCAGCGTAACCGAGGGAACATGGAGCACAACGGGGAATGAAAGAATGCGATAACAAAGAGATCGCCAGGAGGAAAGTAGAAGAGAAGGCTACAGTGAGAGCACGAGGCGGAAGAGGAGGGTATGGCGAAAGACTGCAGACAAAAGCTGAAGACTGCGATAGCGAAGCGAGCGCGAGGTGGAAAGCGGAGGAAGCCAAGTAAAACTCTTGCTTGGGCTTGTTGGTTCCTGCTTGAATGAGTAAAGGCAAGGCGCAAAAGTCCAGGACTGAAGAAGGGCACAAACGACAGGACCGGCGCCAGTCCTGACGTTTTTGTCCTTCTTCAGTCCTGGTCTTTCGCGCCTTG
This sequence comes from Dermacentor andersoni, assembly GCF_023375885.2. NCBI lineage: Eukaryota > Metazoa > Arthropoda > Arachnida > Ixodida > Ixodidae > Dermacentor > Dermacentor andersoni. The sequence goes on from NC_092816.1 coordinate 148,359,831, forward strand.
CCTTTACTCTTTCAAGGAGGAAGCCACCTTGAAATAACACCAGATGGCGCTAACGTCCATCCGGGGGAAGGGAAAAAAAGAACCGCAAAGCTCTCCTTCGCGCACAGCGTTCGCGTCAAGTGTTTCCCGGTAAGCGATTTCGGTTGCATAAGCGTAGGTTGACGGAAACCGGCAACAGTGTAGCCGGTGTGTTTTACGTAACTTGAGCCAAACATTTAAAACAAAGTGGCTAGCCGCAGCTCAATCAAACCGAATGCATATGGCTTGCCGTCATGTGGCGCTCCTTAGAGTATTATTTTAGTTTTCCTCCTAATTAGTTAATCAACTAACATGTAATATGCAAATATTTATTATTCACTTTGGGCCAAGCGCGTTTAGTCGCGTTGAAGAGGGGATTCAGAAACGATCGATCAAATTTTTTGTGGAAACGTACATGCTGCGTGGTAAGTTCTCATTCGCTGTTTAGAGAGATGCCGCGAAATATGAAATAAAACCACGTGACTGCGCATAGCGCAGTGACATCGTATTAAAGCGCTCAGAACGGCGCTTCGTGCAGAAGAACCGTACGGGCGGGCCGTGGAGAAGTGAGCGGCCAGGGCCCTAGGCATCAGCTTCAAAATGTGTCAGCATCTTTGGTGGCGGCACGCGCAGAGGAAGCACCGCCATCCCTCTGCGCCAGTAGGCTGGACGCACGGTTGAGTGCGTTGCAATACGATAGCGCATGAGCGCAGTCGCGTGGTTTTATTTAATATTTCCCGCACTTCCTTTAAACGCTGCAAAAACTCACCGCGCGCCCATGTACGTTGCCACAAAATATTGGATAGGTCGTTTCTGAACCGCCTCAGCAACGCAATGAGACGCATTTGTCCCTAAAGTAAATATTAAAGATATGGAATAATTGGCCGTAGTTTATTAACTAATTAATCGGAACATAAAAAATACTGGAGTGAGCACCACATGACGGCCGACCATATGCCGTTGGCTCATTTCAGCTGCGCTTAATAACTTATTTTAAAATGCTTTTCTCAAGTTATGTGAAACACCCTACATAGGGTCGTGTGTCGTGGCTCTGCCAGTCGGTGCGATGCCTCAATGCATTGCGAAATGAAAACATGCACAGGGCTGAGCTTAGATACCGCTTCAGGGAGTATTGTAATTCTCAGTCATTTCTTCTTTGTTTTGCAATTGTTCATTATCAATAATGATGCTACTGATCAATTACATTTGCAATAAAGTAATGATTAAATGTCTTCGCAAATTAGGCATTTTTCTACAGATACAAGGGATTAGAACTTTCACGTGATGGACAGATTTCCCTCGTGAACTCCACAAAAAACGCTTACGCAGTAAACGTGTACTGATTGAGATCTTAAGAATGTTTGATGGCTTGGTGGGAACCTAGTGGTATGATTTCAGCAGGTCCTCTCAAGCAAAAGATGCAGCAACCATGAAGCGATCCTGTGAAGTCATGACTGCGCGGTGTAAGATAGCATTCTCGTCTTGTTGAACGCGCGGTACACCCACAGCTCGCAGTCACACAGTGAGATGAGGCAGCAGGGCAAGGGGGCCTCGTACGTCACCAATGCGTGCTAAAGAAAAACGCAATGCAACAGGAAAGGATGATTTTCTACGTCCTATACTCTAGGTACTGGACATGTAAAACACTAGTGCAACACCACACGTCGCCACGCATTATTTTATTGCGTTTTAAAGTATGTGGACACTAGGCATTTTTTCGTCGTCGGCAAAGCATGAGGTCGGTTATAAATTTTGTAAGTGTGATAAGATCATAACGCGGAGCCCGTATACAGCCGACGTTTGGTCCTGGAGGTAATCACGGGCGGATACGAAGGCTGGGTTAGTCGAGATGGCTGGCGGCAGCATGAGCAATGTGTTTCTCACCGGACTGTGGCAGGGGTTTGCATGATGTCAAGTTTTAGAGACGCCTTAAAGCGAGATGCAGCAAAAGCTTCCGCATGCCTCTGTTGGCGTTCTTCTTCACGCCAGCTTTGTGACGAGGCTTCGCATTAACGAGTAAGATGTGTGCCATTTGGAGGGGGAAACAGTGCGTAAGACGAGATCTAAGCAAGAACGACAACACGTGCGCTGACTAAAACGTTGCCTTTGACAATCCAGACAGCGTTGTTAGCGCATCTGTTGCCAGTATTTCTCAGTGCTCGTCTTAGGCGCTATTTCCCCTTGAGAACGGTACACCAGCTAACCCAACGTCCATCCCTTATGCAGACGTGTTGATGTTTGCCTCTGCACGAGTGTCTCCATGCTCGTTATTTATGCCTTAGGCGTATGCTTACTGCATTATGCAGGGTGTATCATGCAACCTCTGCCAAGAGAGAGATAGAGAGAGGGATAAAGGAAGGCAGAGATGTTAACCAGTCAATAGTCCGGTTGGCTACCCTACGCTGGGGGATGGGAGGAGGGGAAGAGAGAGGGGAGAGAAGGTGTAGATACGTGCACGGACAGCACTTGAGTTAGAGCCGCTCGCGCAAATCAGAAGTTCTGAGAAAACACAAAAGTGCCTTCGCTGCCTTCTGAGCCGATGATCGGTCGGGGCGGTGCTCTAGGACTGTCTGTTCACTCAGAGGACGATCATCTAATTTCGTCAATGTGTTCGACAAAGATTGTCTTTGTGCTTGAAATTGAGGACAATGGTATAATAGGTGGTGAACGTTCTCCTCGCATCCGCAAACATCATACACAGGACTATCAGCCATTCCAATTAGTGTTAACCCTCGCATATTTTGCCAAAACCTCTGCCAAAATTTCAATATATGCGAGGGCCCCGTAGCCGGACAGAACCAATGTAACGTTGTTTGCATTCCTTGGAGTAAATCAGACATATTTTGTTGTCTGTAGGGCATAATCAAATGTTAGTTAATAACAAATATTTAACTTTTTAATTATTGTGCTCAGAGCAAAATTCTGAGTCGGTGAATTGCCGGCCATCATGACAACATTTAGGTGCCTTTTTCTGGTTCAATATGTGCAACAGATTTTTTTTTTTTTGCAAGCGTTAAAGAGAGCCCGCCATATACAAAAAGAATGCACCGCGTCTAGTCCCGCGGCCAGTTTCGGCACAATTTTGCTCTCATAATAATATTTGAGAAAATAATTATTAGTAATAGCTATATATGTAATTAACCAAAATGTATAAAATAGCCTGCTTGCGCTAAGCTACGGCAAACATCGCCGCGATTCTGTTCAGTTACGTGTCCCTCGCACGTTTTAAAATTTTTTTCACAAGTGTTGTGGGACACCCTTTATACGGCCTATAGTACTGCAAAACTTGGTGTAGTCGTCCCATTATTTGCTACCGCAATGAATGCGTACCGTTCATTTTTATCGTGCTCTGTAAAAACCCTTTCCTACGTTCTCAAGTGCCGATTAGCACTTATAAGTTTGACGCTGTCGGTTAGTTATGATGCTGTCTGCGTGAGTTCAGAAACTCGTAGCTAATAATTTTGTATCATCTACAATTGTCTCTGTAGCATAATAGGCGCTTCGGGTCATTTTCGCATATATATATATATATATATATATATATATATATATATATATATATATATATATATATATATATATACCGTTAGAAACAGCAGTGTTGTACTGCTTCAACGGTGAACCGCTATGAAACGTTTCTAGCTCGATATATCGAAATTCGTAAGTTATCGGTTCATGAACGTTTCTTCATTAGGTTCATTAGGTTTCGCTTGTAACTCAAGGGTGAATATTGCGAAATATGATTTCGACTATTTGCGTTCAGAAAAATATTTACTTGTCTTCATGTTGATCACTACATCATTTATTTGTGCTGGACAACTGGGCTGAGGCATCATCACAGCAGAACAATAGACACGACGTTTCACCGTCCACTGCACAGTGCGGCGCCATTGAACAGCAGCATAAAAGTCTATTAATAGATGAACATAATATGGTGACAATATTCTTAATAAACAGACATATTATGATATATGTGGACGTAAAACAAGTAAGTAGACGCAATACAGCCCTATCGTGCTTTGCACGGGCATTTCCTTCGCAAATCTGCAAAATAAAAAAGTGGCTTTCTAACATGGACGTCATCACTATTTAATTGAAAACTAAATTATGTCTGCTATAGCGTGCGTGAAAGGTATGTAGTATGTGCGAATGTCTACAAGCCAGGTATAGAGCTGTGGAAGAGGTGTAGACAACATATGGAGGTAATCTAGAATCCATTGACAGCCTTCAATCGAAACATTCATAATGTTCAGCACGTGTATCCACCTATATTATAGTAAAAATTGTTGCTGTGAAAACAAGAATACTTGAAACATTTTACTTTCAATTCAAAAAGAAGATTTGGAAAGGAGTCTATATACTTTCATTGATGCCTATGCAGGAATGTTCTGCATTGCACTTTACACTGAAAGACAAGATCTTTTTCTCGATGTTACGGAAATTGATCAAGAATTTGGTCATAAATAATATGAAAAATTAATCGCATTTATTCTTTACTCCACTCATGTCACATATATTTAAGGCCATTCCTTAATTTCTTAAAAAGATAGGCCTGCTCAACAGGTCAGTAAACGCTCAGAGCTTGTCTGCATATTGTAACGTGGCAGTGACGGTGAAAAAAGGAAAACTGTGAATGGCGAAACTAGCGTTCTTCGGGTCGAACTTGTGCCTACAAGGGCAAATTACACTCGACGTAGAGCAAGAGCGGGGAACATGGTCGGCAGTCGTCGAAATCTTATCTGGTGGTCAAGCGCGTCGGCTTTCATACGCGAGTCATAGAAGAGTCCAGAGTGATTGGTGGTGTCCGTATGTCTTCGAGAAAGTTCTACAACATTTTCGTCGCGCCTACATGAAATCACATTAACCAAGGTTCGATGACAACAGACAGGGGATAGAACCATCGATAACATTCGACAAACTTCCCATACACGCAGGCGCGTCCTGCGGTGTGCGATAACAGTTGCTAGATGGCCAAAAGCGGCCACCTAAAAAGATGAGGAACTACACGTGTCAATGCCCCCTCTCAAAAAGCATCGTCCCGAAGCTACAAACATAACAGGAGAACGAAAACGAAAAGGTACAGTTAATAAACAAAAGCAACAAAAACAATTAAACAAAGTCCAAAGTAACACAGTCCAAAGCTCAGCTATGCAAAGTACCAAAGTTTGTTAGCGCTAGTAAAACCGCTGAAGTCGCACAAAATCGGCTACATCAGGTCGTGAGCGGCGCCGCTGTGATAGCAAAACACCTTCTGGCACGACCTCGTAGTCGAATGCGCCAATGCATAGGGTCATCTTGTGGGGTAGGAAATAGTGGCGTAAAAGCTTCTCGCTAAGTCCTTGTCGGAGTATTCGAGTCCAAACCCAAACACGGCCGCCGGGATAGTACTCCACGTAGCGTCGTAGAAGGTTGTAGTGTCGGCTGCCGGTCCTCTGCTGATTCCTGATCCGCAGGTGGGCATGCTGTCGGGCTTCTTCGGCGCCCTGGAGATAGGTGGCGACGTCAAGGTTCTATTCTCCGGTGATGTACGGCAGCATGGCGTCGAAAGCCCTCGTCGGGTTCCTGCCGTAAACCAGCACGAATGGCGTGATCTGTGTTGTTCCTTGCACCGCCGTGTTGTAAGCGAAGGTTACGTACGACAGGGCGGCATCCCAAGTCTTGTGTTCAACGTCGACGTACATTGCTAGCATGTCGGCGAGGGTCTTATTCAGGCGCTCCGTAAAACCATTCGTCTGGGGGTGGTAGGCCATTTTCCTCCTGTGGCTTGTCTGACTGTATTGCAGAATGGCTTGGGTGCTGTAAAGGCTGTTTCTCTGTCGGTGATGAGGACTTCTGGTGCCCCGTGTCGCAGCAGAACGTTCTCGACGAAGGCTTTCGCCACTTCCACCACACTACCTTTCGACAAAGCATTCGTTTCAGTGAAGCGGGTGAGGTATTTCGCCGTCACTACGATCCACTTATTACCGGATGTTGACGTCGGAAAGAGTCCTAAGATATCCATCCCAATCTGCTGAAATGATCAGTAAGGAGGCTCGATCGGTTGTAGTATTACTTCCGGCTTTGTAGGCGTTGTCTTGCGTGGCTGAGAGTCTCGGCATGTCTTGACCTAAAGGGCCACGCCTGCGTTCAGGCGCGGCTAGGAATACCTTTCCCGTATCTTTGATAGTGTACGGGAGCATCCGAGGTGCTCAGCGGTCAGATCGGCATGTAGGGAGTGCAGTATTTGAGGACGCAGCGCTGAGGGAACACGAAGAAGGTAGTTGGTGTGGACTGGTGAGAAGTTCTTCTTTATGAGTAGGTTGTTTTGAAGCGAAAACGAAGACAATCCTTGCTTAAGCGTCCTAGTGATAACGTCAGTGTGCCATTCCAAATGATCCACGAGGCTTTTTAGCTCCGGTCTACTCGTTGCTTTTCAGAGAAGGCTTCCACGCCTATTATTCCAAGGAAGGTGTCGTCACCCTCGTCATCTTGCAGCGGGGGGCGAGTGATAGGCAGTCGGCGTCAGAGTGTTTTCTTCCGCAGTTGTAGATTACAGTGATGTCATATTCTTGCAGCCCGAGGCTCCACTGCGCCAGGCGTCCTGAAGGGTCCTTTAAATTCTCTAGGTAACACTACGCGTGATGGTCGCTGACGACTGTGAATGGCCTGCCATATAAGTAAGGGAGGAGTTTCGCGGTAGCGAAAATGATGGTGAGGCATTCCTTTAGGGTCGCGGAATAATTACCATCTGCTTTTGAGAGCGACAGGCTGGCGTAAGCTATCATGCGTTCAAGTTCGTCTTTCCCGTGGACTAGGAGGGCACCGAGACCTCAGCTACTTGCGTCAGTGTGCATTTCTCTATCGGTGTCCTCATCGAAGTGCACAAGTACAGGTGGCGACTGCATACTTCGTTTGCGTTCTTCAAATGTGTCGGCCTGCGGCGTTTCCCACTTGAACTCGACATCACATTTAGTTAGGTGTTTCAGCGACTCAGTGATGCGTGAAAAGTCCTTTACAAAGCGCCTGTAGTAGGCACACATGCCAAGGAATCTGCACGCTGCCTTTTGTCGATGGGCTGCTGCAACTTTGTCATGGCAGATGTCGTCTGCAGGTTGGGGTAGCTCCAGATTTGCTGATGACGTGGCCCAAGAACCGCTGCTCTTCTTAAGCGAAGCGGCACTTTTCTGGCTTGGAAGTGAGCCCTGATGACATGATGGCCTCTAGTACTATCGCAAACCGCATAGGGTGATCGTCGAAACTTTCAGTAAAAACGGCGACGTCATCGAAGTAAACAAGATAGGTCTAGCACTTCATCCTTCTAACGCCGTGTCCATGCGCGCTTGAACGTCGCAGGCGCCGAGCACAGTCCGAATGTCATGACCTTGAACTGATAGAGGCCGTTTGGCGTGATGAAGCCGGTCTTATCGCGATCCCTATCCTCGACCTCTATTTGACAGTAGCCATTCATGAGTTCACTCTACGAGAGGTATTTAGCGTTGCAGAGCCGATACAATACGTCATCTCCCATGGGATGAGGTATACGTTTTTCTTCGTTATCTTGTTCAGTGGATAATAATCGAGGCAGAAACGCAAGGTTACGTCCTTTTTATTCACCAGGGGCCCTATAACGTAAAACTATTCCAATATGTTTCTATTGCAATCTCCTGACGTCAAATTTGCGTAACCACCGACGCAAGCACCGGGCGGTCACCCACAGGGTTGTCTGTACAGACCAATCAAACACTCTCCTCGTTCATAGGAGGTCACTTTTGTTCGCTTGAAAAACGAATAACATCGCCTACACTGAGCGGCTTGTCGTATCTGATTGGCTGACAAGAGGCGAGGAGAACGCTCAAGTGGAGAGGGATCCGCTGGGGCAGAGCCAGTGCACTGAAAATCGATAACCGGATGAAGAGGGTGGTGCCGGCGTCTGCGATTGGTCGGCTTTCCCTTACTTAGCTTGGGGTGGCTGGTCGAAAACCGCGGCGGCATGCAACGGAAGCTTAAGAATGACGCTAAAACTGACCCTCAGCAAAGAAGAGTTGGCAGAATGAGGTGGTAAACGTGCCGAAAGTGCTCGAAAACGTTACACGGCCACGCAAGAAGTTTTATTATACGCAAATACACCCATGCTCTCCGGCAGGTGCGAGTAGCCAGCGTCTCAGCGATCGGCGGCAGCTATCTTTTATTCCTTATGGAACGGGGCAGCCTGCGGCTATTCCGAAAAAAATTCAGTTTTGTTCGGCATATTAATGCATCTTTATCGCGTACACGTCACTTTGACGCGGGGAGTTTGTGCGGTTTTGTGACGTCGCGTGACAGGCAGGTGAAGTGGGTGCAGCCCGAAAGCTTTTTACCAATAGCCGAGGACTAATGGCGAAAAGGGGTCGAATCATGAATAACTGTTTTTATTTTTCTGTCAAATCATGTATAATTAGTATGTACGCATCATATCAGATGGGGAGCTATGGCGGTTTTCGTGACGTCGCGTGACAGACAGGTGAAGTGGGGGTGGTCGAAAAAAGTTTTTGACCAATCGTGGAGGGCTGATAGCAGAATTGGAATAGAAAAGTTTGGAATAGTTTTACGTTATAGCGCCCCAGGACTACAGCAGGTCCCTACGGGCTTTTCGACAGCTGGGTGATGTCGATGCGCAGCTTTTCGTCGACTTGTTGCCTTATAGGTTCACGTTCTCACGTAGAAACTCGGTTAGGGCTCTGGCGCAGTGGTCGAGCGCACTGTGAAGTTATTATGCGAAGCTTTGCAACTGGTGTTCGTTGTATCCTCGATTACGTCGAATAGCACTCTTTGTATTGTCGGAGAAGATTTCTGAGCTGTTGCGGCTTACTCACGCGGAGACTGGGGCGAGAACTAAGTCAGGTGCGAGACCTATGTTCGTCGGGGTAAATGCGGTTGAATCGCAGAGGACAAATACATCACTGATTCCTTGAATTTCTTCAATATATGTGATCGTGGTGCCCTTGTTGACGTGCTTGAACGCCTGAAGCTGAAGTTGGTCAGCATCAATTTCGGTTTTCCTCCAAGCAGTCGAGCGATCCCTCTTGCGACACAGAGTTCACGATCAGGTAGAAGGCGTTGATTGCCCTCGTGACGCTTTGTACGTCTGCGGATGTTTAGGTGCCGACGGAAATAGCAATACTGGAGTGAGACGGGATGCTTACTTGGTCTTCGAGCACACTCAAGGCGTGGTCACTACGACAGCTCTCCGGCGTTATCGCTCGGCCTTGCAACAGCGTTACTGACTTCGAGTTCAAGTTGACGATTGTGCCCTGTTGGCTCAAGAAGTCCATTCCCATTGACGTCTCGTGAGCAATGCTGGAGGATAACTAAGGTGGCAGTGTAAGTCTGGTCATGAACCGTATTCTTGCCCTGCAGATTCGAGTTGGCATTATTACGTGTCCCCCAACTGTCCGGATTTGAGGGCTTTTCCATGCAGTCTTAGCTTTCTTCAACTGTACGGCGATGGGTTAACCCATCACGGAGTATTCGGCTTCTGTCTCCACTAAGGCGATGACTGCGTGGCCGTCGAGAAGCACGTCCAGATCTGGATTTCTTTGTTTGGCGTTTCAGTTAGGTCTTGGCGTCGGATCACGGCTGCATCGCGTTTAATTGTGGCTAGTACGTCGCGTTGTCGGGTCTTTTGTCGGTGCAATCTTTGCTTGCAGGTGGTGGTGAGGTAGTCGGCAATATTGCGAGGGCGTTCAGCTTCCTGCGAGTGCGCAGCGCAGGAGGCGGGCCCTCGTAGTCCTATTCCGACGTTTGGGCACCGGCGGTAGGCGTGACCTGCTTCTCCGCAGTGACAACAGAGTGGGCGATGGTCAGGTACGCGCCAAACGTCGGTCTTCTTTGGAATGCTGAGCTGGGCGATGGTTGGGCGTTCTGGCAGCGGTGGTGGTGGGTGACGGAATTGCGGTGCTGTGGGGTCTTGGCGCGGGCGCGGAAATGGACAGTGCCGGTGGGCGACGGCGGCATATATCATCACTTCTGGTTGGGGTTGCAGCGATTGGGGCGCCTGAGGAAATCCAAGTGATCAATGCAGTTCATCCTTGACCTGTCAGTGACCGAGGCCACCTGGGGTTGCGATGAAAGCAAGATCTTCTGAAGTTCTTCGCGCACAATGGCGCTGATGGTAGCTTGATGGTTGTCGGAACCCAGTGCTTGGATGGCGCAGTGCGGCGTGAGCACTTGGCGGTTGTTTCCTAGTACGCATTTCCAGACTTTTCTCAATCGTCGATGCCTTTGTAGAAAACTCAGATATTGAATTCGGTGGGCTGTGGCTTAGTCCGGCCAAAAGTTCTTGCTTGACGCCCCGCATCAAGAGGCGGACTTTTTTCTCCAACATGTTCGGGTCGGCGTGCGGAAATACATGGGCCATCTCCTCCGTGAAGATCGTTGTGGTCTCATTGCGCAGCTGTACTCTGGTGTTTAGTAGAGCTTGGTCGAGCTCTTTGCTCACGACGCTTGTGAAGGTCCGCATAAAGCCCCTACGGAACAGGTCCCACGTTGTCAGGGTCGACACCCTGTTCTCAAACCAGGTTCTGGCGGCGTCTTCTAAGGCGAAGCATACATGCCACAGCTTGTCGTGGGAGCCCCAATTGTTCAAAGTCACGATTCATTCGTAGGTCTCCAGCCAGGGTTCTGGGTCCTCACACGATGAAGAATGGAAGGTCATTCGCTCCCTGGGCTTTTGCGGAACGATGGGGCACCGCTTCGGCTTCCATTGAGGTGGCCTAGGCCAGGATATTTTTGTTTTTCTCAGATCAAAGTCCGTGCTCCGTGGGCATCTGTCGTAGCCGGTGGCTTGCTTGACGATCCCAGACGACGTCGTTGTCTTTGCAGTTCGGGATTGGATCCCCGCTTGTCCGGGGTGTCCGGTCCATGAACGAAAAGTACCTCCACCAGATGTCACCTGGTAGTGACGGTGAAGAAAGGAAAAACGTGAATGGCAGAAGTATTGTTTTATTGGGCGAACTTGTGCCCAGAAAAGCTAGTTGCAGTCAAAGCACAGCAAGAGCGGCGAGAACGGTCGGACGGCGGTTGCCTAAATCTGATCTGCCGATCACGCAAGTTGGCTTTTAAACACAAGTCATCGAAGGTTACAGAGTAATCTGTGGTGCCCGCGTGTCTTCCAGAAAGTTCTACACCATCCGCGTTGCGCATATAAAAAATGAGAATACACAAGGGCCGGTGAAAACAGATAGCGGTTACAACCATTGATAACATTAGACAAACTTTCGATGCATTCAGGCGGGTCCTCTGCTTGCGATAAAATTTCTTAGGTGGAAAAAGTGCTAACCTGAAATGGAACGTGTCAACATTGATGTTTCGCATGTGTCGCGAAGTGCAGGGCCTCTTGACGTTTCTCAAATATTCTTTGTAACATGGTTGTATGATCTGCTACCCTCTAATTCCTGGTTGTGATGCATTCAAAAACTCTTCAAGCAGTGTTGTGATTTTTTATAGTTTGTTTTTTTGTTTTGCGAGTTATAGAATAAATTATAGCTTAAAAAGGTTGTACCTAAAAGAACCTATTTGAAGTACTATGACGGGTCGCAACAATTCCATCTGTGTAATGTTTTATTGCCGTTCGAAAATGACCATTTCGTGGGGCTTAAGGGAGAACAACGTCGCCGTTGATTATTTAGCACAAATGCAGCACCATCTTATTCAAATAAATGAATTGACCGTTCCAAATACACATGTTATAAGAAAATAATCTATATGCAATAATTATGAGCATTTTTTAAAGCCGACAATGTTGTGGCCACATGAGAAAGTAATGTAAAATGATATACCGCCCCCCAAAATATTTCGAAGGAAATTCACAATGTATGTTTCACATCTGAATGTTCCAAGAAATCTATTTTAGGAAAGATTCCGAAGACAACGTTACCTTAGGTAGAAGTCTAAAAAAAGTTATCCTTTCGGATGCCTCTTTGATAACTGCGATGAAGCAGCTCTGCCTCTTCCTGAGTCAAAAATATTTCGCCTATTCATTTCTGGAGGCAAAATGTAGTTTTTCGTTCAACTTTGCGCTCCATAAACAAATCCTGTTGTACCTCGTCTTCCATACCTTCCTGGATTTTTTTGAAAATGTGTTACTAATTTTTGAGTACATAAAACTACACGGCGCTTTTTTGTCACAGTCCAGCAGCTGCTGGGTGAACTAAATACTGAAGAACTGGCTGAAGTTGGCGTTTTTGTATTACTGCTACAATTTTAGATATTCAAAGCATCGTAAAATTGCCTAGTTCTGCATATTAGATATACAGCGTACTTATACGAATGCATTCAAATGGAAGAAGCTAGTCTGTGTCAAAACCTAAATTCACCGGCTGACAGGTGTCCACATATTATCTTAATTTTCAACATTTATTACAGCCATATTGTTAGTTCGACAATCTAATATCGCTTTCTCGTTTGTTTTTTACGCGGCCGACAAAAAATTGATGCTGAGGCGCCCCTACAATCAAGAACCGCGGCCATAGTTTGGCATTTTTATTGCCGGTGACGATGAGAGGCAAATTTTTTCCTCGAAATGTCTACCTCGTAATGCAAGTAACATAGCGCAGTAAGGACGCGGGACAACTCGAGACAGGACAAGCGCTAGTTACATGCATGTTACATGTTACGCGTGTTACGCATGTTACATGCATTACAATGAATAACCAACATGTACAAACCTATTCCCTTCAAATCGTTTCCTCAACATACACATCGTGAATTTTCCTCGTGGTTTCCTCCATGCCGAAGATGAGCTATTAGCAAACAGGGGTTCTACGTCAGAATCTATTTTATCTAGACCTCAGTGAGAGTGGAATGATCAGGGCGACATTTTCTTTGACGATAAAGAACTCAGGCCCCGCCAGTATAGATGTAAATCGTAGAAGGATTTGTTCAACATTGAATAAGAGTAGGCATAGGCTTTTCAGCGAATGTTAAGATTCGGCAAAGTTAGTTTGCACATCGCGACGACAGGCACGCGACACACACCTGTGAGGAACGATTCGCTCAGCCACCATAGTGGATGGCGAAGAGAAAGCGATACTGTTGTCAACATCAAAACGTGTTGAATCTCAGTCTTATCAGCTTGACAAGACTGGGAAATCCGCACAAGAAAGGTGGCAAGAACGACGGACATTACTGTACATAAATTCAAGAACCTCAAACAACAAATGAACTCACTGTTACGTACATTGGTTCGCGTTGTGATTAGACATTAGGAAAACACTTCTTGTACGACATGAAATGAAATAAGGAGTTTTTTTATTTATGCCTCGTAAAATTATAGCTCTTGATTTCGTAGTGTTAATGGCTATCAAATTTTTATTGGACCAAAGAAAGAGTTGCCGTAGACATTTATTGCAACTAGTAAATAATTCATCTGAGTGTGGGCTTTACAGAAGCATACTCACAAATTTTATACTATGATCAACATTAACAATGTCATTATTACACACGTCAAACAATAGCAGACCCAATACGTTCCTCTGTGGGACTCCGCTTAAAACAGGTAAAAAGGAAGACGTGTGATTACCTAAATAAAATGGCTGTATTCTCTTACATAAGTAATACCTCACCAAGGTCAGTGGGGTGCACAGTCTTTGCTATAAAATTTCATGACCTGAGGCAAATGCCTCATTGAAGTCTGCAAAAAGGCCTGATGTGAAGAAATTTTTATCGATATTTTGGAAAATGATTTCTTTAATTGTCAATAATGCTACCTTAGTAGACTTGCATCTTTTAAAACCGAATCAGGAATTGGTTATTACGTCTTGTGAATCAAAAGAATTTGACATACGAGAAAACATTATAATTTCCAGACCATTCGAAAAATCTTGAATGATTGATATCGGTCTATCGTTTGTGAGATCATTTGTATGAGTTCCCTTAAATATTACTGTTACCCTAATCTCCTTTATATCACCAGGGAATAATCCCGACTGGATTATTAAATTGAATATGTGAGCAAGTACAAGGCATAATCTCTATGACGTGATCCACTGGTGTAAGCTGAATATTATCGATGTCCAGTGATTTGCTTTTTCTTGTTTCATAAAATTAGTGTAGATTTCATGTTCATTTGTTGGCATAAGGAAGATACTGAGGGGGGAATGGTTTGTTCATGTAACTGTTACTGGATTGTCAAGTGAGGGTTGTTACTCTGGTATATCTAGGTTTATAAAATGGCGGTTGAAGTGATCTGAAAGCTGTTTGCCGGTTAGTTCAATATATTTAGGGCACTCTTTTGTGGCGCGACCTTTTCCATTGCACGGCCGAGTACATCGTTGATAAGTTTTCGCACTGAGTCAACTGATTTATTTGTACCATCAGCAAATATTGTATCATAGTATGCTGGATCAACTCGCATAAGTTCTCCATTTAATTTATTCCAAGTTTTTTGAAACACTGCCAGATCTGCTAGTGCACACTAAGAAAAAAAAGGGTATCTCCATATCTTTTCGGATAGTCTGGACTCGCCACGTATACGACACACTTGGTGGGAGACACCCGAACTCTCTTTCGGCAGAGAGTTTCAAGACTATCTGTGCTCGATATAAGGTGGTTACGTGACTCCACACACAATAGTCATGCACACTCTGTTGTAGTAGTCTCCTAACCCTTCAAAAGGGTTACATGACTAGTGCTGAGGGAGTCCGTTAACTATTCGACATGAGTCAGCTGATTCAATATAAAGGGTCACATGACCACTGTTGAAGGATTCGGGTGACTATTCTTAATGAGTCTGACGACTGCCGCAGTGTGTGTCAAGTTACCCTTTGTGCGTGGTGCAGGACTCTTGCAAATTGAGTAAAATAACTAATCCATATAAGTCGTTTGACTCTCGGATGGCAGTGCCTAGCCGCTTTTCAAGATGTGTCACCAACTTTTGCTGTAAGTACACATGACTACGGCTAGTTCTCAAGATGACTACTGTGAAAAGACAACATATACGAAAGAATCCAGAGCGAACTTGCGAAAAAGGACATGGCAGGTTAGCAACAAAAAGTTAATATTTCATCACCCTTTGTTATTGTCTTCTGGAAAATGGAAATGTATCAGTCAACACAGAATCACCATAAAAGCAAGACAGTTCTCATTACTATTAAATTGGAATCAATAGCCAAGCAAGCAAAACAGTCTTAAATAAACATCCACTATGTACTCTGCATGTGCATATGCATGACAGTGCAATGCCACTCAGAACCATAATGAGACCCCAAAATATTATGTAACTCATGTAGAAGTTCAATTCACCACAGCACAAGTCTCTTATATTATGTCAAAAAATTTATAAGTTAAACCTATTTCACTGTTCTCTGAGACGTGTTTTCATTTAGGACTTACGATTTACCATCCTAAGCAAGTAAGCTACACATAACAAATAAAAAAGGCTGCACTTATGTACAAAGGAGACCCAGATAATGAAGTGCAAAAAAAAAACAATATCCCAACTTAGATTACATAATCTATGCGTTATACTATGCTTGCTGAAAACAACTGGTTGGCAATTCATAATCCAATCTAACAGTAAAAACAGCTGTCTTACCTTATGTAAGTCGTTTGACTCTCGGATGGCAGTGCCTAGCCACTTTTCAGAATGTGTCACCAACTCTTGTTGGCACTTTTCCTACACAACTTGTGCATGTTAGCGTCAGTTGAAAATTGATCTGAAAAATACAACATTAAAAAGTTGTGCGTCAATTTGATTCTGTCATACAACATGCAACAGTGTATAAAAACTTCATAACTGACAATATTACAATAATAAATACAGCAACATTTATACTAATCATTTATTATGTTGACAAACATACTTTTCCAAGACGAAGTATAATAGCTGACAAAGAAAATTTCACAGATTGTAATAACCACTAATACAAAAGTTGCCATAATGTAAACACGCTGACAAAATATGTAGCACAGGTAGCTGTATTTTGTTACGGCAAAGATAGCAAATGAATGATAAGGACAAGAGAGGAAGCAGTACACATCAACAAACTATACCCAGCTGCATGCACGCAGCTGTAACAATGCACATGGTGCACCAAGATCCAAAAGATACAAAAAGGAAGATGTGAGGAATGCTTCTTTTACTCATCACACGTTATCCTGTAAGAGCACATTATGCACTGGCTGTAATCTACCTTCAGCACATACATGAATGAGTTACATTAGGTGCCACATTAAGAAATCACTCATACAATGTTCTTCCGATTTTCCTTATTCCAATTTTTGACTTAACAAGCATGACTGAGTTACGGAAAGCTGCCCTATGGCTTAGCACACATGCAGAAAGCAATGTTTCTACAAACACTGGAGGTCCCGAACGGATGACTGACACATACCTTTTTTAATTCTTTTGCCTTTGTTTTTATGATTATGTACCACAGTAGTCTTTTGTACAGTGAAGCACATCCAGATAATACACTGTGGGCAACCAAGTGTGAATGCCTGTTCTTGATTTCTACCTTTCTTTGGTGTCGTGCTAAGCTAACATTGGCGCAAAGGAATTTCTTCCCAATGTATGCGTTCCCACACAACAGGAGCAGATGATAAGCCACATTAATGGTGCGTGAAATAAAATATCTGTACTTAACTTTCAGCTGCCGCTCCAATCTGGAGTGATATATTGCTTTGTTGTGTACTCTAGCGCAGGTGCTACGCAGTTCATTTGATGCCCAAAGCAACTCTCACACCATAGCAGGATGTCAACTTTTTTTTTCAAATTCTAAGCGAAACTCTGTTTACGGGGTACAATTGCAAACTTATAGTTTTGCTTTGTATCTTCATTATGTTGTGGACCTTTAACTTTAGCCACTTCAGTACTTTTCTGCAGGTGCAGACAGGCCATTGCTCCAATGCAAGGTTACGAAAACACCAGAGCAGGGTAGAATGCACGAACACATATTTATAATTTGGGTTCCCAATGTGCATTGCCTGGATATGTTTCAATGAGCGATAAAACTACTTGGTAGATAAACGTATGAAAGATAAGAGAATCAAGCTCGAAGCCTACCATATCAGTAACTGGGAATTTTATGTGTAAATGAACTTTTGAGATTCCCTGTGATGAAGAAAGTTCTGACAATATATGCCAAGCCAACCAAGGACCAAACAATGAAATCTTCCTTACCTCAGTAAGGAAGCCTTCATTGCGATGAGGCTGCCTTATGTCATTCTGAAAGCTTCCAACTGAGGGGCCCTCGGTGAAGGCTTCCTTGGTGCTTCCTCAGCATAAGGTAGCCCCAAAGCTATCTTCATGCGTCCTTACGCCACTCCTGGTCCTGAACGACCACTTCACCTCACTGTTTAACCACGTGATATTTGCTTGCGCATGCGCGCTGTCGCCACCTCCGGAGAAGCGCGAGCACGGTATGTCTTGCCAGGCATGTTCGTTTCAGTCACGCGTGCGGCATGAAAGCGTTGCTAGGCGTTGCTAGGCGTTGCACGACACCGGCGTGCCAGCGTTGCTGGAACACATGAAGTTTTGCACTGTAATGCGCTACATTTTCTAACTTTAGTAAACAAAACTAGAAAAAAGCGTCCACGCTTCTCTATATTAGCTCTTAAATTTAAAGACTGTGCCACAATACAACATTTTTTTATAGAATAATGGGGTTCGCGTAAAGATTTTAAGAGATAATCTCGAACCCAGGCTTGCGGCAACCGCTCCTTACGTGAGGAGGGGTGAAGGGAGCTTTCAGAGTACGCGTGCTTCCTCCATCGGTCCTTCGCTGTAAGGAGGCCTCACGTAAGGTTAGGAAGCGCTCGAAGAAAAGGAGCGTTTCACTGTCTGGGCCCAAGTCACTCATGCTCACAAAGGAAACAAAATAAAAACAAGCAAGATTACAAGAAGTTCGAACTTGCAACCTAAAGTGAGACACCTCACGACTGATTTATGTATTTACTGAGCATAAATTACACCTGGTGCATAATCTGCCTGTACAAGATGCCGAACAATGAGTTGCTGTTGCTTTCTCTCTGGGGCATTTGGCGCTTCTGAACATATGCACATTGTATGGCACAGCTGCATTGATGTAGCTGGACACTGCTGTTAGTCAGCATCAATCTATTTTTATGGTCCTGTATTATTATCGTTGTAATTTATAATTAGCAAAATAGCCTAACTGTTGGGTTGTTCAGCTGCCTTTTAAACAAAACATACTGACAGATTTCCCGGTTTATTGCTAACAAAGAAATGGGTACATCATTTCAGATTTCAAGAAACAGCTGTGGTACAGAACAAATGCTGAAGAAAAAAAATCTACAATGACCAGTACCTTTTTTATTAAATGCCATGTACTAGCTCTTTCTGCAATGAATACCATTATTACCAAACATTGTAGCCTGAAAAAATAATGGGAAATTATTACAACTGCATGATAATTGCAAATGTCTTCTTAAACAAGATCACAATAATTGAAATTTTATTAATTTCAGCAAAATGCTGACATCATATTATTTAAGCTAGTCAGTGCTGAAAGTACTGTTAGTCTGCAGGAGTCCTCAGACTGCCAGCTCTGAAATATTTGTCACCATACTTGGTGGAACATGCTTTGCTGTTTCAGATATTACTTTGCCAAAAAGCCTTCTGTGAGCTTTGTGGGACAATTCTGTGTGAAAGAGAAATCTATTTGATCATTACTTTTTGGTATGTGTTTCTCAGAACTGGTGCTAGTCTGAGTTCTTACAAAGTAGACGGTAATGAGTACTGTAATTCTAATGCCCGCCACTGCTATAAATTTCTCTTAGTGAAAATTGTCCCACTGTCATGAAGCAGTTATGTTGAATAATTAGCGGCATTCACCACTGAAACACTCAGTACAAAACACAAAATAAATATATGGTGTCAAAATGTAAATTCTGAACAAACTTATAATCAAGTCTACATTTCACATAACTGTCTTTTTTTCTGTTACTGTGCCAATACCAATTGCACATTTACAAACATTATAGTATTGTACTTCAGGCAAATGCAGGAAAATTCAGTCTTTAACAGAAGCCCTTGGGAAGACAGCCCTGAGTCGCTTTGACAAGAGGACTTGCCTTAAGCTTTGCATCGCTATGTTGCAGGTCACTGTAGCAAGGGGAACGTTTTGCTGATTGAATATTGCTCGAAATATTTTTGTTATTTGTACTAGAGGTTTGAAAAGAAAGCCAATTGTAGAGTTCTTCATGCAGATTTCAAATATTCCATTAGTTTTTGTTCAGCCGCTTCTTGAGTTATGTCCTACACAATGGCAAAATACATAGTGATACTTGCGGGCACTTTCTTGTGTATTAAATTTTCACAAAAAGCAGTGTGCTACAACTACCTCAGCTCCCTGCAGACTGCAAAGTGCCAATATCTATTCAAACAGCATGTAAAGTTACTAGGAGTATCCAAGATTAGTAGGCAGGCATGCAGGCCTGCCTACTAATCTTGCATACTTCTCATGTACTATGAAAAGAAATTATTGAGAATACTTCAATAATTTTTTCTCACAATAGCACGAGAATAATCTTGTGCACTTATAATTGTCCTATACAAATGAAATTTGGCATGCATCCTCTTCAAGATATGCAGAATACTGATATCTAATTGAAATTGCAATCTGTAAAAATTATTTAAAGTGGCCTAATATTTTTTGCATAGTTCCAGTAATTGTACAAGCTGTTTGGATTGGTATCGCCACTTTGTGGTATACAACTAGCTAAATAAGATACAGCATGAAACTATTTGCGAAACATTTATACACAAGAAAGTGCCCATAAAATATATACACAAAAACCAATGGCAATTCAAATCTACATAAAACCCCCTATGAATGGCAGTATATTCAAATCTCTAGTACAAATAATTAAAAAAGTTGTTTCGAGGCGCATTTCCCCTTAATAAGTGGGTGTCAGTGTTTCTACCAAAGGGTTATAAAATGCCTTCAGGCATACCATAGGGATTTTTATATATAGCACAGGCACGCATCTGCCTAAAAAGTCCCACGCCCTGCTTGCATTTCTTAGCCATTCTTGCACTCTGTTGTATGTCACCGTTTGCATCCCTTAACATTGAGTGCGCAAAACCAAAAAACAGCCTATTAATACACTGAATTTTTAGCCTGTAAAGCGGTCGTATGTCAATGGGGGCAGCCAACTCTAGTGTGAGAATAAACAAAATATTTGGTCTCGCTTTATTGAAACCAGTCAAAATATAATCTCACAAACTTGGAAATGAATGCATAAAGAACCTTGCTGATCGTCACATTAGTGTCCCGAACAAGATCTTTTGATGTTTATAATTCCTAGTTTAATTCCCTTTCCTCTAGTACATGGGGCTCTGACCTAGAATACTCAGCGTAGGAGACTAACCCAAACCTGGAAGCCAATATATAAATCTGAAATAAAGACATTCATCCTTTGACCACATGGCACTGCTACGTCATCAGAAGAAGCATGCATCCATGGACATATAACCTGTAAAATTATTTTTACATGATCTGTAGCGTTACTCTTGCACTAACAAATTCTGAAAATTAGGAAATACATCTGATATTTAAAGCACTGCTGTAAACCTGTGTGTTTGAGAAATGCGATACTCAAAAGGTGTAATACAACCAATGTGTGCATGAAACCTATGCTGTCTTTGACATTCGTCAGTGTTGCAAATAAGCACTGAGAGATGCCAAGGGTATGATAGCTTTCATGCCTGAAACCTTGTATGTAAGAACCACGGGCATCTTTCCAGTGAAAGGAAGTCACATTATTACCAGACTTATCAGGGGAACCCATGTTCCTCTAGTTTAATATTTTCTTTCTTGTGCTCCTATATCCTTGAGTTTTTCAAAAATAACGGGTGCTTGAAATAAGTGCTCTATATTGCTCTTAAATTTATCCTGCACCAGAGCCCGTGTTATGTTACATTTCTTGAACACATTGCAGTGCTGTAGATTATCAAAGGAAGAAAAAATGCCGTAAGTTTGCATCTTAGCCTTCTGTACGACAAGAATTAGGAACCTATCAATTACATATACAAGTACAAAAGAAGTACGAGAAACGGGGCATAAAGACAGGTATACATTATAATAGCAGGAGTTGATGGTGAGAATTCTAAGAGAAAGGAAGAATTAAAAACAAGGCACTAAGATAAGACAAGATAAGATTAAGGGATAAGAAAAGAGCAGATTGGGTGAGGGAACAAACGCGAGTTAATGATATCTTAGTTGAAATCAAGAAAAAGAAATGGGCATGGGCAGGGCATGTAATGAGGAGGGAAGATAACCGATGGTCATTAAGCGTTACGGACTGGATTCCAAGGGAAGCGTAGCGTAGCAGGGGGTGGCAGAAAGTTAGGTGGGCGGATGAGATTAAGAAGTTAGCAGGGACGACATGGCCACAATTAGTACATGGCCGGGATTGTTGGAGAAATATGGGAGAGGCCTTTGCCCTGCAGTGGGCGTAACCAGGCTGATGATGATGATGATGACTAAAGATACATATGAAATATAATAACAGAAGTATTTGCAAAGAATTTGAAGAGACAAATAGAATGTCTGTTCAAATCTCTCCACCCCAACATTCATCCATGGTTCAATAAGTGACCACAGCTGGTGATGCTGTTTGGATAGATGGGAGCTGTGGTACAGCTGTATATAGATGGAACATGTAGAGGGGTCACCAAGTGTTGCGCGCTGGTTGCACAGCAGGTTGCCTTGATCTCCGGACTCACTCGACACCGATGCGTTGAGCCTGGTTATACGTCGTTCGCGAGAGGCCTGGCCCGAGTGTGTGGCATGGCTTGGGTGAAATTTCGAGGCAACCTGAAAAACACAGATCCATATAGATAAGCACCAAAATATTCTGCACCCTAGGGCAAATCTGAAGTTTACCATCTGCACATAGCAAATTATGAAAACTGACACAAGTCACCAGACTCAAGGTATATAAATTTGCAAAAGTGTAAATGAATGTGAAGAGCTGCTTATAGGATAGCACCCTTTATTTTGTCTTTTGTAGATCAATAACAGTATCTTAACATAAAGTCAAGTGTACATGGCCCTCCCTATTTGTGTAAGTAGGCTATTCCATGCCAGCTGTTCCAACCTGGCACACGACCACTTGCAATTCCTTTTTAGAAACTGGGGGCCGTTCAATATAGGACAAATCTCAATTTCACGCAATACTTAAAGCAAAAAAAATTTTACTGGCATAAACACTATGTCAAATTTTGCGTAACGCACCAAACTATGCATCATAAGATGGCATGGCCAAAAAATTGGTGCCTTCATTAAGAGGGCCAAAATTTTAACGACATTGAAGACAGGCCTTACACAAAAACTTAGCTGCTAAGTAACCACTGCTCAGTTTATTATGCATGATTAAAAATGGACAAAATGGCTTAGTAACCTTATTTTCACAAAAGTGACCTACAGCAAAAGCTGCAAATTTATGTAATCCACGTGTTTAGGACTTGTGCTGTGTGCAAGAACTGGTTTCAGAAAGATACATTATGCAGCAGCGTAAAAAGAGGAGGATGAACTTCGAAAAGAGGTCAGTTTTGGTGTACGTTTATCAGCTTACTTACCATTGAGGCAGCCCTGGTAAATTTATGCCAAATACCATGTATGAGAGTACATTGCATTGTTTTTAAATTGGCAAAGCTTTATCAAAGTAGTTTTTGTGTTAAGCAAGACAAAAAATTGTACAAGTGGTCTCTTGTAGTTTCAATATTTGCATCGCGTTTCGTCTAATACACACATCCTCTTGGCAGCTAAGACAAAATGCATGGACTTGAGCATCCCTGCAGATAGCAGGGAGTATAAACTGCTTCGAAGTTACTTTCATTGCTGAGTGGCTACAACATACTTCACTCAAAAAGACGCCACTTTATTACAGGTATTTACCTGAATCTTTCTGTCCGCTGTCAGCCTGCTTGGCATCATCACTAATGCTGCCAACTCCCTAGCGAACATAGTCGGGACAAGGTGGTGGCAGGATGCAGTGGCAAAAGCCGCCAAAGGCTCCGAACTCACTAGTGGACGTAGTCAGGACAGGGTGGTGGTAGGACGCAGGGGTAGGGGCCGCCAGAGTGTACCTGCAACAAATTTGCACGAATGTTCTTAGTCCTACCATGTCACGATTTACAATAAAAATTGAGCTGTCTCTGTAACATGGCTACCAATACAAATAAAGGCAAACAGTTAGGTCCTACGACACAACTAGAACCCCGGCAAAAAATAAACGTGCTTATGTTTATGAAAATCCAAACAATGAAAAAAATATGTGCAGCCGATTTGTGCATGGAAGCTCGGTTGAAACCTGAGCTCACACCATCAAGTGATCTGCTAGTCAACTGCAAGCCTGCCACCCTAAAATGTCATTGTAAATTTTTTTACATGCATTATTTTAAGCTGCAATAATACAAGGTCAAAATCTCTTAACATAAGTAAATCACCAAGCTAATTCAATTAACGAATTCCAATGGTCGTTATTGCAACAAGGTGCAAGCTCGGAATGAAGCTGGCCAAACTGGGTAGTGAAAAATAACAATGTGGTTCTCTACATCTTGTTTTTCGGACTTTCGCTGTAGCATTAGAATACACAAGAATTTCGACATTCCTAATATTTCACCCTGCTAATTTTTATTCCATAATGCCTAATACTTCAGCAAGAGCAATAATGCTTTCTTTTAACCGTACATAGTGATAGAACGAGAAAATTCACTGGAGCCTACGTTTTGAGAAGAAAAATCTCCTTCTCTTTGTCGAAACATTGGCTCCAGCGATGCTCCTTGTTCTACGGCTCTTCGTCATTTCGTCTCTGTCTTGCTGTGTGCCTCTGTACTTTCAATGTTATGTCAATGAAATGTAATAACGGATCATTAGTAAATGTAGATGATGAGGAACTTGAGCTTGTTGGTAGATAACGACAGAGCAACTGTGCAACATAGAGATACGGACAAAAAAGGCTTGTGTGTGTTGTGTCCTCCGGCCATGTCTCCCATTTGGGCGATTACTCTGTCTCAATGTAAAAGTATTTTCCTTTGCACGATAATACTAAAATGCATAGAGACAGGAAAGTGGACACAAAAATTACAACGAAAAGCATCATATGCTAATGAGATATGCGAAAGTGCCTGCTACGATTTGTCTCACCCATACCGTGATGGATAAGATGGTGACTCCTGGCTTTTGCCATTTTTTGAATACCAAAAATGAAATACATTTCAAAATTATAAAAATACACAGGAAAACAGCAATAGCCGAGGACATAACGCATTGTTTAGTACAAGAAGGTAAACTAATCTCCGATACAAGGTAGTCGAAATTTCCTTTATTAAGTGAGTAGAAAAATACACCACACTTCATTTCATTCAATGCTGTCAGCGTTTCTTGGTACGAGAAAAAAGGTATTTCTGCATGGTGGCAGTAAAATAATAAATAGCCTTCTACTTTTACAACATATGCTGCAGCGACTAAGCCAACTACACCAGTATATACTTAAAATGGTTGTATGCACATTACAATAGCAAAGGCAGGGTAAACTTGGGTTCATATGCAGCTCACTGGAACTTTGCAATCAACTCATTTCTGCTTGGCAAATATACGCACTAACATAAAACTACAAATAAAAGGACCCTTATTTTCATAAAACACCGGACTCAATAAAAAAGATACAGTAGCAATATTACAAATTAACCACATAACACACCCAGGTTTTTTTAGCCTAGTAGGATTTACTATATAAACGTTGCAGCAAATTCATGCTTTTAAATATTTGCAACCGTGAAAATAAAAATTACGGAGAAAATAATACATTAAATATAGGCTTAGATTGTGAGCTAATGTGTTTTCTATTTACAGCCAAATGCACATAAAATTTGTTCTGTTTCAGCGCTTTTAAAGCGCTGTGTCTGTTCGCTTGTGCATGCAGCCGCTTTACCGCTCTGAAAATATCTGTGCTGCCACATCGCCTGACACTGCCATACAGCGTTGTAGCGCTTTTATTGTTCTCGGTAATATACCTAAAGCGCTAGTAAATCTTCTGTTGGGCTGCTGAGCACGAGGTCGCGGGATCGAATCCCGGCCACGGCGGCCGCATTTCGATGGGGGCGAAATGCGAAAACACCCGTGTACTTAGATTTAGTGCACGTTAAAGAACCCCAGGAGGTCGAAATTTCCGGAGTCCTCCCCTACGGCGTGCCTCATAATCAGAAAGTGGTTTTGGCACGTAAAACTCCATAATTTTGTTTTAGTAAATCTTCAGAATACACAAGCTGTCTTTTTGACTACCTGTCCTCGCCAGCGAAACTCACACTTCTGCTAGTATTGTATCTACACTTCAAGTTACGCAGTACTTCATATTCTACGGATTTTTCAATGCGGCAGGGCACTGGTCACTAGAGTCGTTAAGAACGGTGTTTCTCCTAGCAGTACAGCTTTGCAATAATTTCAGATGCTCTCCTGAGGCTTCCGTCTGCCAGTAGTATTTTCGCATACATACGCGCACGCATGCTAAAAAAACGTCTGTGAACTGCCAAGAGAAACGTGGCGCAATATGTAGCCATACCGGAATGGCCGAGTACGCGCCGTTTGTAAACTCGGAACAAATGCTGATATGCTTACCTGAGACGTTAAGAGAATTAAGGCGCAGGTCACTCCCCGCTGGTAGTCTTTCGTACGCATGTGGCCGTCTCTGTGCGTTGCGATCTCTCATATCACAATGAAAGATGCAGTGCAAACCGCAACACTTCGGGTGCTTGTGACGGTCGGGTGAGCTGCTCTTGCTCGATGTCGGCAAAGACGAAATCGGTGACACGCTGCTGCTGGCGGCGGTCCCTCTCGTCGCATTCACACAGCACCGAAAGGAGTTGCCACCGTAACTTGCCACAACGCCTGGTTGCAGTCGTGCCGAACGCAGCGCTTTCAGAACCACTCAACGACAACGAACTCGCGCGAGATGCAACGCAACTGCAAAATGGCGTCATGCTATTGACGGCTTCGGCTTTGGATCATTTGTATCTGCACCACTGAGCAAAACAGTTGCGCTAGTTTCGGTTTTCTTTCCTCGCGTTGAAATAAAAACTGTTTTGCTCACTGAGAATTTTGCGTCACGTAAGTAATGTTCATGGAATGAAACAGCCATGAATTTAACATGCGTTTTGAAATACCCGCTACGTTCATTTCGCAGAAGCAAAATTTGCTCGTCCGAGTTTGGTTGCGTTTGAAATATCTATCGTTGGGCTGTCGGAGCGTGCCCGAAGTGTGAAGACGCGGCCAACGCGGCTTAATTGTCCTTAATTTGCCTAACTATAACGGTGCGGCTGCCCTTGATTTCTGTCGAGTACAGTTTGCTCTGATGTAAGGCAGAACTACAAAGCCGCCCATGTTACTGAATGATCTAGTGCACCTGAAGCTGCCAGAACTACGGTATTTCCTCCACAAGTTCTTGCCACTGTATGCCGCTGTCACCAAATGCGAGCGTAGTCATTTGGCGGAGATTTAGCAACACATTTTCTAGAAATATCGTTCACCGCTTTATCACGACATGGAGAAGCAGCGTGGTTGGTCCGTAGTAAAACGTTCTACTTATTGCGAATTTTGCGATAGCAATTATATGGACACAACCGCCGAAATATATCTGTCGGTGTTGCCGTGAGCTTACGTATAATGTCAAGTGCGATAAGATCCTATCCTGCGCCGTTGGCTGTGCGCGTTTATGGAAGTGTACGAGGAGGAGCCGAGATGTATAGTGCCTGGATGGGGGCCCCAAGTATCTATAGGTGGTCACGTGATAAAATCCGCGCAAGCCGGGGAAAGGAAGTGCTGGTTTAGCACGCTTCTTTTCTGGCTGTTGCTCTAGCCCGGTCTGGCGCCACTCTCACTCTGTTTTGGAGATAATTTCCGATGGGTGCAAAGCTGTGAGGCGCTTACACAGCGCCATTTCAAGTTTCGGTGACGCTTTGAAGGACGACGCAGCAGAAGCGTTCTGTCCGCTCAGTTTGCGCCCTTCATCACACCGACGCTGTGACAGCGAGTGTTCATGGTCATTAAGTGAGATATTTCCATGCTCGCACGTGCGCGCGTGACCCCGTGCTTGCTAATTTAAGGAGTAAGCGACTGTTTACTGCAGTTCATTCAGGCGATGAAACTATGAACCTTGGTTCGGGCAGTTGTTCGTGCAGTGGTTCATGCAGCTTCGGGGGGGGGGGAAACTGCTACATTTTTGTTTTTATATTTCTAGGGTTGTTCAAAAGCAGTTCTGCGTACGCTAATGTTTGTTTGTGGTCACGGAACGCAACGCACTGCGGTAGCGCAGTGGCTTTGGTGTTGCGCTGCTGAGTTGGAGGTCACGGTTCCATTACAAACGCTGCAGTCGCATTCCAAAGGGGGCAGAATGCGAAAACGCGCGTGTACTGTGCATTCCATGCCCATTAAATAACCCGAGCTGCTGAAAATAAATCTGCAGTTTTCCATTACCGTGCGCCTTATAACAAGATTGTGATTTTGGAACCTAAATCCTCAAAATTTAATTTTACGTAGCGGTATTGCATTTACAATCGACACTGTTGAGTGCGCCTACTGAACTTGTTATCTCGTTTCTGTGCTCTCTTTAGCAGCCAATGTTTTTTTTAGATTTACTTATGATCAGAATTCATTGTGACAAATCCGGGCATTCCTTAGCATAGGATCTAGCTATCGCTTAAGCGTGTGAGATATTAACAAACATGGTCAAGGAAAATCGATATTTAGAGTTCGATGTAATTGCAGAACATGACAAGGACGAAAGAATGATACACCTCATTACAACCAGGACAGGAACCCGAGGGCCTGCCTAAAACAGAAGACGTTATCTGGTATTTCTTCTCCTGCATTTTAATCTTTCTCTCGCCAGGCTCATCTCGAATATCAGAGGAGTCGCGATCTTCCACGACGACTCTTCGCCTGCTACGAGATTCAAACGATCCATACACAAATGTTGACTCTTGTTTTGTGACTCTACCCGCGCAAAAATGGTTCTTCGGAAGGAAAATGAGAGTCAAGTGTCCGTGACTCACTTTTTACTCTCTTTTTTCTTAGAGTGTGCAATGAATTCAGGAAGACATGATAAAGCAAATGTTTCACCTAATGCAATCTATCCTAATATTAAACAATTACACTTAGATTGCTTTGTCTTTTTGAAGGGGAAGTAGGAGGCATAAATTTGCGCAAAGGCTCCAACGACATTTTTGTACGCCACGTTTGCGTCTCTTATATTGAACAGAAAAGAGCAGTCATGCTCATTAACATCACGCTTGAAAGCCGGCAGGATTTCGGCAGCCACACCATAGGATGTCTGGCTCTTCTGAACACTTTATAGTTTCAACTTTGGAATATTAGCAGATAAAAACTGGACAGTGGTCACTAACGTCTGTGGTAGCGGTTCCTGTATGGAATACATTGGTTTAAATGTCTGTAATGAACAGCTCGAGGTAAGAAGAAGATAACGTGGTGCGCCTTGGTGTGTTATGTTTATTAACCCAGTAGAGTAAAATCATGTTCACCAACTCTTCCAATTGCGGACAAACCTTTAGAAGTATCTCCTTTACTATGCGATGCTCGTAGCGTGCCTATCTTCTGAAGCGCCAAAGAACTAACGAAAGATATCCCCCCTCGTTGCATGGTGCTGGGCAAGCAACTCATCCAGCTTGTCGCGAAGTACCTGTAGGCTGAAACTATTCTGCGTCGCAACTATCACAGGTCTGGTAACTGTTGACCATGAACAGGTTTACTGCGCCTGCTTTGAGTAGCAAGGCGATGTCATCGCGTTCGCGTTCGAAAATCGCGTTCTTGAAGTTGCGGCCGTCTTTGGCGCCGAGATTTCTAAAATGGTCTTCGAGCTTGGGCTACGACACTCTGTGACCTCGTTTGACCCCCACCTTGGATTCGCTGGAAGATTTGGCCGTCTATTTTCGCCCAGCGTAATGATTTTCCTCTAGGCTTATCAATGTAATAATAAACAATGAAATTCGGAGATAGCTGTCTTTAAACGATACATTTTTCTCACTTACGTAAGATGAGTCAAAGCGATATGCTAAATCGCCACTCGTAGCTTACAAACTTTACGAGTTATCAGGAAGGGAGTCGAAGTTTGCAGAGGACGAGAGCTGTCGCTTGCCATTGGACATACTGGACACTCAAACTTTCTACGTAATCAGAGGCCTGCTACACTTCATAAAGAAAAATAATGCTCGTTTAATTCTGCACACTATTGAACTGTTAACATAGCAATAACCGAAAACATAAGAAAAGAACACTAAGCTAGGAACCCTTTAACGACGCCTCAGCAGCAGTTTCTCGCGATCGCTATCGGGGGGCCTGCACGTTACAGTATGTCCCGTGATTCGCGGGGCAGCGTTTCACTTTGAAATTGGAAACTAAAACATGTTACTCAACTAAGGTTCAGCAAGATTTCTCGCAGAGGCTCTTCGGGAAACAGTGGCGGTGGCTGTGTGCTTTGGTAAAGTGTGTCGGTAGTGTAGAGAAGTATAGCGGCAAGAAAATTTGAATTTTGGAACAAGTTTGTATTGTATTCTGCCGGGATAGGTCAGGGTGTGGTGGACTACAATACAAACTTGTTCCAAAATGACTGGCGCCGAATACAGACGCACACATTTCCAAACCTTTCTTTGAAAAATGCCATTCACCCAACGCTGTACAACGTTCGCTGTCCGTGGTGCGGAGGCCGGCCAACTCTCGCCCACATTACGTGGGACTGCCAGAACAGGCCACCCAAAATTAATAGACCACAAATAGCCGGCAAACTTTCCGGAAGGGAGCAGTGGGAGACTTGGCTCGCCAGCGAGGACCCGGAGATGCAACTGGCGCTCCTCGACCAGGCACGGCGGACCGCTCAAGCCAGTGGGGCCCTGGACTAGGGGCTCCACCCACTCGCTTTCTGCATTTTTTTTTCTTTTAAATAAACGTTTTGATATATATATATTGTATTGTATTTAAATTTTGCACATAAGGCTCAAAGCATGTGGTGGTTGTTGAAATACAAAGCAGTTGAGAGCGCAAGATGATTTCTACCTCAGGCCCCTCTACGCCTCTCATATATTAACGCGCACTAAATTTAAGTGAGCAAGCTTTTACTGTAGTCCTCCCCACTAAAGTGAAGCTGCCGAGACTAGGAATCCTGCTAGCGACGTCTTGCTCAGCTGCAAGCAATGCGTTCTTCCTTCATACCATGGGACTGAGATCAAGTTGCTCTAGCAGCTTTATTAGAAAAAATATATTTATATCTATATTATTGCACCACCGTTTTGCGAAGGTGGTGGTAACTGTCAGAGCATAGAAAAGTCAAACCGAAACAGTCATGCTTCCAAATTTTTTTTAATTTTTAGCGAAGCTGTGGCATATTTCCTGGCGCTTATATATAGGGCCGGTAATAGCAGCACAAATTTTATGATTTTATCCAGTTTCGTAAGAATAGTGAATAAGCCGTGTAGGATCGCTGAAAAACGTACTACGCCTGGCTGCAGTTCAAAA
The DNA here is from genome assembly GCF_023375885.2 of Dermacentor andersoni. Taxonomy (NCBI): domain Eukaryota; kingdom Metazoa; phylum Arthropoda; class Arachnida; order Ixodida; family Ixodidae; genus Dermacentor; species Dermacentor andersoni. The sequence continues at coordinate 148,390,355 of NC_092816.1, forward strand.
GAAAGCACCGTTCATGAAACTGGGAGCTTTCGACATTAATTAAACCTTTCCCAAACCCGGATATAACTTCCTGTCAAAGGTGTCTTGGACGGGATAAGGATGGATGACCTCCTCCATATAATCTTTCGCGCCGTCGCGTGCTGGCCTCGTTAAATTTTCACCCTTCTCCTTCTGGCCTTGTTCCTTGTGCTCGGAATCGCCGCGCCTTCCATCGCTTACTGGCGAGTCAGGTTCTGGTGGACTGCGTGCTTCTTCAGCTTTGCTTGGTCCAGTTGGCTGGCCGATCCTTCCAGTGGGAACTTGAGTGTCTTGCCTTTCAGATGAGTCCGCCTGATCTAGTGGGTTTCCAGTTGGTTTACCTGCAGGTGGCAGCGCATCGCCTAAAAATAGCATCGAAAAATTAATAAAAGGGAACGTATGTATATTCTGATGCAAACTCAGCAGAAGTATTAAAACCAGTTACACGTAAGTCCTGTTAGCTGAGAAATCTTTCACACCTTTTTCATTGTTCTCACGCAGACAGGATGTTCGTTCAGTGGGTCTATGTTCCAGCAAGAAATATATTCTGGTTTGCGTGGCTGACCCTGACAACTGGGAAGCTTACTTATATTAAAACTATCATGAAATTTGCGACGCATTGTTGTGAACTTTTACGTAATTTATTTGTGAGTGTAAGCTAAGTTGAATTTACAGCTCCATAATATGTCAACGCATCATTGTATGGACCATCGTTTGGTATACCCCTGCGTATGTTATGTGCGTTAAGCTATATTTACCCTTAAAATCTGGATTCGGGGGAAAAATCGTGAAATGCACAATCTTCCACTCTATAATCCATTGCTGATCTCGTTATATATTTCTTGTTCGGCAATTTTAATATCTTCTATGGTCCCCTTTTCCCAAAATTATTTGCAAACCACGGACTTCTTACTATTTCGCGTTTACTAAGTCGTAAAGTGCATTATATTTCAGTGCAAAGCTTATGTTCTGTAATCATTGCAGTAAATCATTTACGTTCTTAGTGATCGCACTTGAGCAGCGTTCTTAATATGGCTTTATTGAGCTGCCTCTCTACAAGAAACTATATTTGCTCCAAATATGAGCACGTAAGAATATAAGCACGTCTCGCTGCCATTGCATTAAATTTGCGAAGTTCTCCCTGCCAGCATATTATGCAGATCAAATGAACAACTCACCTGACACCAGCAGGCCACACAAGGCCACCGCAAAGACCAGAAGCAAAGGTCTCATGGTACGCGCAGTTGAACCTGCAAAAGAGCTTCGCGATTAACGTATTTAAGTACGAGGATAATCACATTGTGCACATGGGAAATAATGAGCAGTACTAAAGGGTTTTATTTTGAGACGAGGATATAGGCTGATAATAGGGAGAAAACATAAAATTGGATGAAATATAAGCAGCTGAACAAAAGAACGAAATGGTAATGAACTGCTACTTCAGTTGTGACAATAATTTTGTCAGTATTTCGCTATTCTGTAACGATTCAACTCAACATGGATATTTGGCAAAAAGAAAGCCAACTGACGTGCAATGGTGCCTTGATATTTAGGTTTTTATGTCTACAATTTGCAAAGCATTTCTCACATTTCTCGACCAAACTTTTTCTTATCTAGTTCAGTTTGCGCGAATTTGGCAAGGGTTGAGAACATTACAAATATAAATGATGAACACTTTAGCGAACGCGAAAAAGGACGCTATAGGCCTATCGCTTGAAAGTGCATGTTCTAGGGAGGCACACAGCCCAAACTAAACGTTCCACCGACCAATTGGCCTAAACTTGCCAATGAAGCAAAAGTGACATTCAGTATTACCTAATATTATTTATATTGGAGGAGGCACAGGAAACAACACTCACCTAATGGAGGATCCAGTGGAGGTGCATGCTGCGTCGTGAAATCGGCGGTCTTTTATACACCATCACGAGTAGCCTGCACGGTAAAATTCGCGTGAAAATAAAAGTAACTACATACATGAAACAACTCAATGCAACCATGCCAACAGTCATGAGCCAATAGCAGACAGGCTAGATTAACCAGGACTTTCCATAGGTGAGTAAGAGGTAAAATAAACATGAGTATAGGTGCAACCAATGGGCGGCAGCTCTCTGCGGCGGCAGAAGTGGTGCTCCATTACGCCTCTACTTCCTCAACCAAACGCGGCATTCCGCAACTAAAGCGAAACACATGCGTTCCAGAACGATTGCAAAAGGCGTATAGTAAACTGTACTGCGCGCCGCTCATGTGCTGAAGAAAACGAGTTCTGATGGATAGATATTTTATCAGCACATATGCCTTGTCCACATATGCTTGTTCAACGCATGCTTCAGAATACCCTAAATTTCCTTACCGGTGCTCTGTTTTGCTATGCTCCTAAAGCATTTTTTATTGTTGGTAGATAAGTTGCGACTAACACCTTGGCTGCTACAGAATGTATGTGTGTTAAAAGAGGCTCGACTTGCATTTGTGACAATGTGCCTTGAGGTACTACTACAAGAAGCATATCCGTCGCATGAGAACGTAGGTTCTTGCACAATCACAGATAAAATATATAAATAAAGATACATCTTCGTAGCGAAGAGAATCGGGAAAACTAAGGTCTTCCAGTTTTGACCACATTTCTAACATTCATAGACGAGATTCAGTGCAGCCAGGCAATGAATAAGCACGGGGTATAATAGGATTCAATTATCCATGAAGGCTAATAACTGTTTCTATTGTTAGATCGTGAGCTGTGTCTACTAAGTGGACATCTCGGCATTTTATGAATGAAATTTCGTAGATTTGCAAAGAGAGCGCGTCTCAACTTTAGTTGAAGAAGACATCCTATACATTCTGAGAGACAAAGAGAGAGCTAGAGATAAATACTTCTTTTAAACAATGCAAATAGGTCGGTCTAAACTATAACTAACACACTTTGATGTAACGATAAAACTAGGGGACAGATATCAGGGCTCTTTTTATCGCCTTTACTTTCAGTTCGTACGTTACTCAGTGGTGTTTTTTGATAAATGCGATAACGCAATAGTGCACATTATCCACGGACACAGACCGAAAAATTGAGGACAATGAAACATACCTTGAGGAAGTGTAGCTCGAAGTCTAGGTTGACTCCTGCGTACGGATAAGACAAAATAGTGAACGTGGAGCAAGCTAAATGCATTCTTTGAGAGCATTAGTTTTGGTTATTCGCAATTTTTTTTGCGATCGGCCATATTAGGAAAACTCACGCATCCTTAAGTGTCTGTTTGTCTCTGACCACCATTCCCCTAACTCTGCTCACTGGCGTGTTCATGTTCTAACGAGTAGAACATTGGGCTGCTGTGCTGAGGCAACGTGGTTTGATGCCAAGCGTCAGACCAAGTATTGTCCTATTTGCGTGTGTTACGGTGCCATGGTATGGTGCCTCCTTGCGCGTGCCGGTATACACTGAACGACCCTGACACCAACTTAGGTAATCGACTATGGGCCACTGGTTGTGTCCTGTTCCTCTATGAGCGTATCTGACGCCATCGTGAGTCCCGGGGTATGTACAAGTGCGTATGTGCCGCTGTTCAATGAACCTCATTGGCACTAACTTGTTTGTCAGGGTATGCGCCATTGCGTATGCACAGCTCATACGCGACAAAATTTTTTAAGGTTTACCCAGTTTACAGCGTGGCTCAATTCCGGGGACGTCGACCGACAACTTGAACTGGTGGACTGGGCGGAAAAGGCCAAGCAGGCCGAGGGCCTTACTTGAGCCCTAACCCTCAGCCACGTCACTCTTTACCCTTCCCTCTTTCAATAAAGTTTATCACCACCACCACCTCCCAGTGCAGGACGAAATAGACGCGGGTCAGATATATTGAGACCGTTGTATACGAATATACATTGGAAATCGTGCGGCGCTCTGCACGACGACACTGCTAGATGACGTAGCGTGTTTCAGCAAGAAACGCGATAGAGGAGCCCAACTGCATATATGCTCCATATATGACGCGTCTATACCGTGACAATACAGTGTATCTCTATAGCGCCGATGCTAATCGCATAAACATGGACAGTCATCCTCATATAGATCACACCGGAACTTTTTTTTTCATCACGCTGATCAATGCACCGTTACGCGATATTGTACATATAGATCAAATACTAAGTCATAACGGTTTGGCGCAGTTTTAACTTTATTGAACTCCGGCCTGTAATGCTTATGCGCAAAAAAACTGGAGATATTGTGAAGGCTCATTACAGCAGTGGTGTTAGTGCGACTACGGAAGCAGTGGAAAGCGTCATGTGTGTGTTCTCGAATGCGGGAAGAGACATGTGCCAAGTTTATAGAAGTTGCCACTACGTCAGAGACGGACGTTTACGTGGCATTATGTACTCGAATAATTAGATAATTAAGTAAGTATTTAATTATAGAAAATATCAAGCTAAATAAGAGGGTAATTGATCAGTAGCTTGATTTTGGTATTTACAAATTAGATAGCAGCCAAACAATGGTTTACAAGAGCTCGTTTTCAAGAAATTTAGAGGTGATATAGAACACTTCTTAAGTATTTCGTCGCAGTGAAACGCTAAAGTCACCTCCATATGTGTATGGGAAAAGTTACCAGAATATGTGCGATAGTTAAGTAATCTTTGCTGAAGTGTGTTGGAAAAGTTAACCACTGACAATAATTACTGACACTTGTGATGTAGTTAATTTGGTTTTTATTTATATAGCAGGCATGTACTTGTTGATTTTCCTCAAGTCCTCATTGAACTAAATGAGGCATTAAAATTTGTTGATCACATGCCCCAAAATGCATATAGAATAAATTCAATATGTGTAGGAAATTACATATTATACTGTTTTCAAGATTCAGAAAAAAGTTTTAAGGGCTGTCATTCGTAGTTTAGAGCCTGGTACGTTCGCTTGAGCAGGCAGAATGAGCCCATGAACACAAGGTGCGGCACAATCAAGACCTTCATTGAATGTGGTGTATAAGAAGCAATACCAAACTTTAAAAGCACATGAAGGTATGTCTCAAAACTTCTTCCGCACAGAAAACCTCCTCCTTAACCAAAATCTGCGTTCACAGTACCGCGTTAATGAACGCTAGTATCGTTAATACACGTAGTTAATGCATGGTAGCATCGGGTCGTGGTGCATGCAGCAGCCGTATGTCTGTCACGGATGTCGTCGCCACCCTATCTGTGGTCGGTCGGGGCTGGTGTCCGATGTCAACGCTCATGGACTGAAGTGGTCAAGGCAAAGTCGCTAGGAGGCTGTCGCGCTCCAGCACAGCGGAACTCATGCTGGATGGCGCGCCTGTCGTGCTCCGGCCTTGCTTAGGAGCCTAGGTGGAACGGCGGCTGGCCACAGCCAGTCTTCATGCGTACATGTTCAGCGGAATGAACGCTGCACGGGGACGGAAGAAGCATGCTCCATTTGCTTCGTCTTCCTTTCTCCAATGTCTTCTTGTCTGCCTTCGTTCCTATCGTATGTTTCTCATCTTCTTTCTTCACTTCCACTTTTCATAATTGGCAGCCTCGTAAGAAGTCATCCCCATTTCCTGAATGAAAACATGGAACAAGTCAGCGTTTTGAAGAAATAAGGCATATCTTCAGCCTCACGTGCGCACAAACTTTCGACATCATCACTCCAAAGGACGTTCTGCTATTCTGCTGAAAAGAAATGCTACTGAGAGCAATTTATTGCTGAATGTTCATTTTTATTTCATTTTCATGGATTTGATTCTCCACGCACTTAAGAGGTTTCCACGGTGTCCTCATTGAACAATCAAGATAGCTGGTTGATATTTGATGGAAAGAGGGGAATCGGCATGGGTGAACTGTAAGCGGCAGAGTTGATCGTCTGTAGGTGCCGATTACGGCGTGTACACGAAATATGCCTACAAGCGCCTAGGAACGTTCCTACTTTCCGAACTGAGAAACATGATGTCCTCCTGCTCTGGCACAAGAATATATATCGCTGAGACGAAGTTAGATCAGAACAAGCGAAATAATATGTGCCACGTGCAAGCCGTGCTTACTCCATGCGGGTGCCATATCGTCGCTGTAAAGCTTGTCTCTGTATAGATCCTAAGTACTGTGTGGCCGTTATTCGCTGTTCTTTCGGGATGTCAAAAACTCTAAGTCGAAAATAAATATGAGGCATGCTAAAAGTAACCTGCATGAAAACTTTGCAATCCCTGGCTAAACTACATGGTTTTGAAATAATTTTTTTAACACTCGTCTCTTCCTTATCCATGCATTATTATACGAGAAACGCGTGGATTTGTTGTTGGTCTGAAGAAGTCACCGTGTTATATTTCGTGGAAATAAGTGTAACATTATGGGTGATATTTGCGCATGCGTAGGTGTGTAATATATTTCATGCACAAGCACTACAAAGCTCGTCGGGACATTTGACGAACGGTAAAGGTTTTAGTTGTACTCACTCGCCTGACCAACTTTTGAAAACGGTGGAACAATATTACCGATGTGTAAAGGAACCTAAATCGGCATGAGTAAAGTATGGCCTTTCATAACGCATTTTAAAACAAGTGCTTCGAACCCTTTTGTGCGGTGAACATCTTAAACATAAAGGTGAACGGGTGCTTTATGCGCGAGGGACAATTTAATGTGGGGTTCGGAACATGGATAGTGGAAATTTATTGTGAACGAAACTTGGTAAGTGTATCCGCAAGATCGCAAAATCTGGTCCCTTTCTTTACATTGCTCAGAAATAGGCGGAATATTACGTGATCTCCACAGTTACACCTCTATTTCAATTTCATAGTTCTTGAGCGTATTACAGTGATCGCGCAGTATTTTCTGTAAAAGTACAGATAGTGTTGGTTGAAGCCGCAACTGCCCAGAAGTCTTGAGATGCTCTTTGCGGACCTTTCCGAATAGTAAGATATCCGTAATACCCATCTACTGCCGTGTGGAGCTAGTTATGTGTTAATTACAGGGTCGTTGTTATATTCCAGTGGACGTGATGGTGTAACAATGATTGACTTAAAAATCTTCCTTGTCTGACTAGAGCTTGGTTGCCGTGCTAGCTTACTGCTCTCTCTATGAGCACCCCAACTATATAGGTTTATTGGCCAAGCAAGGACACCAAAGTTAAAGTACAACAAAACATGTACAAATCGTATTAGGGCATTGTATTTCTACATAGTAGGAGGAAATAATTATTTACCTATACAGAGTGAACGCGGTGAGTTATATTTAGTTGAGGAGGCACGTTGTTTTTTACATAGCCACCCTTTTGCACACTTTAGGTTGATTTTCAAAAAGTAGGGAATCGATTTCAAATTATTAGCTATCACTACTGTGAACCGCTAAAAGCTTTCGGAAAGGAACAAAGTTTTACTGGAATCTTTTTTTTTTCACCGAATAAGAAGTGAAGTCAATGCGCTCCCTTCCTAGGTAATTCGGTTGCTGCATTTAGTTCAGTAATTCAAGAGTTACCGCAGAGGCAGTAAGGCAACGGGGTACGGTATACCTTCCCATTGAAGCAAACCAGCAATTGTTCATCATCTCATTGGTTTGTTACGGGGACTATATTACATTACTGACTTGATACAACATCGATATACAAACTGGGCCACCTCATTCGGAAATTCCTGTATTGATTTCGTTAATGAGTGGTTTTCGCTTCTGGGCGCTCATGCTCCCGAAGAATAAATTTCTTTTGAAACTCTAAATTTGATAGTTATGTTGTTTAACGTCTCTGTAAACCTAATGGTACACGCTTTCTGTACGTTGGTCGTCGTATTTCTATGCTATATTAATAAACAAATGTTGTGCTAGAGAGATAGAACATGCGCGTCAATATCAAGGGACTTTTTAATCAAGCAAAACTACTAAGGTTATAATTTTTTCTGTGATAATTACGATTACGAGGTTTCCAGCATGACGCTACTGGTGTTCTCGAATCTTATCTCATTAGTATACTTAGGGCCGAAAAATAAAGGAATAATTTGATGCAGTGATAACATAAATCACATTATTTACTAGTAGGAGATATACATCAGTGTGGTAGACGCCTTGCAGACAACGAAATGCTTCCCGTTTTCGGGGGTAACACTGACCTAATATACATTACTGATAAGGTAAACAAGATTTTCTGCCTTGTAAGATGAACGCTTTTTGCTTTGTGATATGTAAAACCACTAGTGAATTTCGAAAGTTAAATTGGTGTGCGTAAACGTGGTATGCTTATTTCTGCCTCTTTCTGTCGTCTTAGTCCATAACGCCTCGCGTAATCTCTTCTAACGACTCACAAAAAGGCAAAATACAAGGATTGCCACCTGGAAAGCTTTACCGACAAAGAAACTTTCATCTGCGTGGGGCCATCATTTACATGTCGTCAGTGGCGGCATCGTCCTCGCTAGCACTACGCACTGTCATGTCTGAACACATGGATGTTTGTTCTCGTTGCGAAATTAACAGGTGAGACAAAATCTTTTTGAAGTCCTTCATATATTATACTATATACATCAACCCACCCGCTCTATAACGCTACTGTTGGCGCTAAAAGTAAAGTAATAAATAAATAAATAAATAAATAAATAAATAAATAAATAAATAAAAGTAACGTGGAATGCTGTGTGCCTTCATAAAATTTTACACTAGCAAGCGTGGGCTTTGTTTTATTCCTTCTTTACTGTATTTACACCAGCGTTTGTTTATCTTTTGGTGGTTTCACCGTCTAATATATGTTATCGCTCCGCATGGGCGCGTCCGCATGTATCGGAAATTTCTCGATTGTTGTTGATAGTTCGATCAGTTGGGTGTTATCACCGAAGCTTGTCTCATCTGACTGCATGTGCGACGCGAATTGTGTGGAACTTTATGGAAGACACGCGGGCACCAGCGACTTGTATGGAACCATCAAAGACTCACGTAGAAAAGCCGGTGCGCTTCACCGGTAGATCAGTCTTTTCGACAATCGCCGACTGTGTTCGCTGCTATCGTTGTGCTTGAGTATACATTGTTTATGTGGGCATAGGTTCGCCCAATAAAAAATTAATTTCGTCATTCACATTTCGCTACTGAGTTCATTAGTGGCCCTATTTAGTGACATCTGGTGGAGGTTCTGGGTAGGTCTGGCCATGAACGGTAATTTTTTGCCGTGCAGATTGCAATCGGCGTTATTATGTGCCCTCCAGCTGTCCGGACTTAACCATTTCGGTGGCAATAAAACTTTCCCTCAGTGCACATATTCTGTGTATTCTGTGCCGAAGTGATACAGCGATTGCGCGCCGAGTCATCTTTGGAAGACTTTGCACTGTTCAAAGGAAGGCTTCGTGCGTCCCTCAATGATATCTCAATTGAAGTTGAATGCACGTCTCGCATACGAAGTGGCAGCATTTACTCGAACAACTTAGCTAAATTATACCGACCTGTTGATGAACAAGAGAGCACAAGTACGTGTTAAATTATAGTTTAATAACTGTCTGGTGTTTTTGAGCAGCTTTTTTATATGGAGGCTGCGATCTCAAGTCAAAAGCTAACTGTAATGGAAACTGGTACAAACAACAATAATTTGACGAACCAATGCAAACGTCATAAACTCATCTCGCATGAAAGTAATTTCAAAAAGCTGAAGGTATGAATGGCGGCACTAGTCAGGAAGGAAAATATTCTGAAGGGTTACTTCGTATAAGTATAAATGTAAAGCTGAGGTCAACAATATATACATATATATATATATATATATATATATATATATATATATATATATATATATACGCAGGAAAGAGACGACAAAAGTTTCCGAATACCTATTTACTAAACGTTTTGCGCCGGTGGACAAGCCTTCGTCAGCCAGTACTCTCGAAGGCTGGTCCACCAGCCGAACACATTTAGCCAATAAGTCGTCCAAAAAGTTTGTCGGCGCTTTCCATCGTATGTTTGGAGGGGTCCTGCGTGCAGAACATTGAACAAACACCCCATATATATATATATATATATATATATATATATATATATATATATATATATATATATATATATATTCACAGCAGACGCACCGTGACCGACAAACCAGGCTGGCGCTGATGTTGAATTCTACGACAGAATTTCCCTTTCCACGTTCAGTAATTACATACAGGTAATTTGCGGCTTCCTTCAGGGACAGAAGTGGGCTTTCGGACTGCTGCTTTTTGCTTCTTCTCGAGCAGGCATCGCTTATGCGCAATCACGAGGAATATACAAAAGCTGACGCTGAGCACGGGTGGCACGAGGGTCTCGTTGCGCTGACACGAAGACTTCGCTGCAGCGCAAGTCCGACTACTGCATTTTCGCCTAGTTTAGCTTCCTGGGATTGTTCATAGGTCATATTCTAAAGAAACTGCCGTTGCGCTCTCCTAAACAAATGTAAACGTCAAAATTTCAAAATATTTTGAAGTTACCATACGCGCCTATTGCTTGCTCTTAATAAAGACAGGTCAATAATATTACAACATACACATCCTTGTTTCATTACTTTAAAAGATTTATACAGCGTGCTCCACAAAAACTGGGAACAAGCAACCCTGGTCGTAGCACTGGTCGCATTGTAATCGCAAAAATGCAAAATGAGCCCCTAAAAATCGGATTGCGACGCGTGCAACTGCAACCGTCACAATGCGTATGCGCAATGTCTATGTGCGCCCGTCTCGTCTTTCTCCTTCGCGCTGTTGAAAAAGAATGTCACACGAACCTGCCCAAGCTTGTACAGTGTCTGCACCAATTTTTCACGCTATAGTCGCAGCATGTGAAGCAGCCTTCAGACAGTCGCTATTTTGCTTGTGCTTGTGCGCCGCTCTTCAAGGAACCTCATTGGCGCTAACTTGGCTGACAGGGTAGGCGCCACTGGGTACGTGAAGCTCATACGGGACAAAAATATTTTAATATTTACCCAGTGCAGAACGAATTCAAACGCGAGTCTGATACATTCAGACCGTTACGTCCAAATATACATAGGAAGACCCCCCTGCGCCCTGTACAACGACACTGCTAGATGACGTAGCGTGTTCGAGAAGGAAGCGCGAGAGAGGAGCTCGCTTGCAGACAAGCTCCATACGTGACGCGTCTATGCGGTACAAAACGGTGTGTCTCTATTGGGCCAGTGCTAATCCCATTAACATGGGCAGTCACGGTTAGCTTATAGTCGATTTTTTTTCAATCACTTCGATCAGCGTGCCATTGCATGATATTGCAGACGTAGATCAAATACTGACTCATAATGATTCAGCGCAGTTTTACCTTATTTTTCACAGGCATGTCGTACGTACGCGCGAAAAAGCTAAAAACAATGTGACCTGCTCTTTACAGCAATGTTGTTAAGGCGACTATAGAAGCAGCCGAAAGCGCCATATGTGCGTTCTCAAATGCGAGAATACACATGTGACAGTACACATGTCACTACAACATCACAGACGGAAGTTCAGACGGTATTATATGTTGGAATAATTAGATCAAACACTAAGTCCTTGCATATTCAGTATACGAGACTAAATAAGATGGTAATTGATCAGCAGCTTCATTGTGATATTTATAAATGAGGTAGCAGTCAAGCAAACGTCTAGAATCCCTCGTTTTCTTTAAGTTTATAGAGGTCATATAGAACACTCTTGAAGTATTTTGTCGTAGTGACGGCTAAAGTCGCCTGCATATTTGTATGAAAAGGTTTCCATAATATGGGTGATTGTTAAGACATCTTTGTTGAAGTTTATTTTCAAGGTAAGTGTTGATAATAATTACTGACATTAGTTATGTCTTTAATTTAGTTTATTGTTTTTATAAGGCGTGTACTTGTTGATTTTGCTGAAGTCCTCATAGAACTTATTCAGGCGTTATAATTTGCTGCTGAGATACCACAAAAGCGATGAAGCATGGTTTTACCATTTGCTGGAAATTACTCATTCAAGCGTTTCTAATTTACAGAAAGAAGTTTTGAGAACTGTAACTCCTACATCAGTACCTGGTATGTTTGCTTGAACAGGCGGAATGTACCCACGAACAGAAGGTGCGGCAAGAACAAGACCTTCATTGAATGTGGCGTCTAAAAAGCCATGACACACTTTAACTGTGCCATGACGTTATGTCTCAACGCTTCTTCCACAGAGAATACGTCCTCCCTAATCAAATTCTCCGTTGACAGCATCGCGTTCATCAACGTGGGTGAGCCACTTGTTTACACGGTAGGGTCGAGGTCGTGGCGCTTACAGCACGCGTTGTCTGTCGCGGATGTCCTCGCAACCCGGTCTGTGGTCCGTCGTAGCTGGTGTCCGGTGTAAACGTTCTTCGACTGATGGGGTCAATGCGTCGTCGCTTGGTGGCTGTCGCGCTCCGGCCGCCTGGCGGTCCAATTGTGCCACAGACCTGCTTAGGAGCGCAGACGGGACGGGGTCCGGTAAAGCGGCGTGAATGCTCAACGTGGACGGATGAAGCGCGCTCCCATAGCCTCTTCTTCCTTTCTCTAATCTCTTCTTGTCGGCTTTCGCTCTTATCATCTGTTTCTGCTCCTCTCTCTTCACTTCCACTTGTCATCACTGACATCTTCGTCAGATAACCCCTTTTCTTGAATGCAAACATGGAACAAGTCAGCGTTTTGAAGAAATAAGGTGTATTCTAATACTCCCGTGCGCACAAACTTTCGACATCATAATTTCGAAGGACCTTCTGCCATTCCGCTGAAAAGAAATGATACTGAGGTAAAATTATTACTGAATATTCATTATTTTTCTCATTTTCATAGGTTTAATTTTCAGCGGCCTTCAGAGGTTTGCACGGTGTCCTCGTTGAACAATCAAGGCATTAGTTGGTATTTGATGGAAAGAGGGGAATCGCAATGGGGGAAATGTAAGCGGCAGAATTCATTGTGCGTATGTTCCCATTGCGGTGTTTGCGCAAAATATGCATACAGGCGCCTAGGAACGTACCTCTGTGGAGAAGCATCATGTCCTCTTTCTGGCATAATAATAAATATCGCTGAGACAATGTTAGATCAGAGCAAGCGAAACAACATGTGCCACGTGGAAGCCGTGTTTACTCCACGCGGTTGCCATACCGTCACCGTAAAACTTGTCTCTGTACAGATACAAAGTACTATGCGGCCGTTATTCACTGTTTTGCAGGGTGTCAAAATATATGCAACAAAAAACTATGAGGCATGCTAAAAGTAGTCTCTATGAAAACTTTGCAGTCTCTTGCTAAAGCACATGGTTTTCAAATAATGTTTCAAACACTCGTTTCTTCCTTTTCCGTGCCTTATACAAGGAAGGCCTGCATTCCTTGGTGGACTGAACAAGTCGCCGTGTTATACTTCGTGGAAACAACTGCAGCGTTATGGGCGATATTCATGCGTAGGCGTGTAATATAATTGATATGCAAGCAGTAAAAGCTTATGAGGATGTTTCACGAACGGCACAGGTTTCAGTTGTGCTATCAAAACCCTATCAGTCACGTGACCAAATTTCGAAAGTGTTAAAAAAATATTACCGATGCAGACGGGATCTTCAATGTGCATAGATAATGCACGGCTTTTCAAAACAAAATCTAAAACGAGTCCTTCAAAGCCTCTTGCGCGGTAAACATCTTAAACATAAAGGTCAACAGGTGCTTCATGTGCGAGTGGCAATTTATTGTGCGGTTTTTACTAGAGACAGCGGAAGTTTATTATGAACGAAATCAGGTATGTGAATCCGCAAGATCGCAAAAGTCTGGCGTCTTTTGTTTTTACGCTGCTGAGAAATTAGCCGCAATCTTACGGGACCTCACAAGGCTACTTAAATTTCAATTTCATAGTTACTGAGCGCATCACAATGGCCGTGCAATAGCTTGTCTAAATGTATCGATACTGTTGGTTGATGCTCCGACCGTCCAAAAATATAGATATGTTCTTGCGGGCGATATAGTAAGATATCCGTAACACCTAACTACTGTCGTGTGGAGGCAGTTATGTTTTAAGAATACAGGGTCGATGTAATATACCAGTGCAGGCAACGGCGCAACAATGCTTGACATAAAAACCTTCATTGCCTGGGGATCGCTTGTTTGTCGTGCTTGCTTACTGCGGTGTCTATGAACATCGCGACTATATAGGTTGATTGGCCAAGCAAGGACACACATTTTATAGTACGACAAAAAATGTACAAATCGCTTTAAAGCGTAGTAATTATTGATAGTAGGAGGAAAATAATTATTTACTTATACAGAGTGAACGCGTTGAGTGAATGTGATTTGACGAGGCACGTTGTTATTTGCATAGTCACCCTTGTGTACACTCTAGGTTTAATTTCAAAAAGTAGGGAAGTGATTTTACTTTATTAGCTATCACTACTGTGAACCGCTATATACATCGGCAAGGGAACAATGTTTTATTGGAACCTTTTTCTTATTCGCCGAATAGGGCATGAAGACTATGCGCTCTCCACCTACTTGAGTTGCTGCAGTTAGTTATTCAGTAGTTGCCGCAAGTGCAATGTGGCAATGCCATATAGTATTTCTTCCCAATAAAACAAACCAGCAATTTTACATCATCTGGTTGGTTTGTTAGTCGGACAATGTTCTATTTTTGACCCGACACAACATCGACATACAAACTGGGCCACTTCATTCGGCAATTCGTGTATTGATTTCGCTAATAAGTGGTTTCCGCTTCTCGGCGCTTGTGCACACCATGTTTAAGTTTTTCTTGATACTGCATTTTATAGTTCTCTTGTTGTTCACCTGTGTAGACATAACGCATAACAACCTTTGCGTACGTTTGTCGTTGTATTTCTATGCATTAGTATTCAAGAAATGTTTTGCTAGAGAGGTACAGCGTGCACCTATATATCAAGAGACTTTTCGATCAAACCAAGCTACTAAGGTTATATGTTTTCTATGATATTTACGATGACGAGGAGTCCGGCATGTCGATACTGGTGTTTCTGAATCTTATCTAAGGACTGTCAGGGATAACAACAAATCACAAAATTTCTAACTAGTACGAAAGACACATGAGTGTGGTAGACTCCTTGATGACAACGGAATGCTTTGCTTTCCACGGGGGGGGGGGGGGGGGGGGTAACGCTGGCTTGATATACATTACTGATGAGGTTAAAAAGATTTTGCGCCTCGTGACATGCCCACTTTCTGCTTTGAGATATGAAACACCACTAGTGAATTTCAGAAGCTAAATTGTTGTGGGTAAGTCTGGCGTGCTTATTTCTGTCTCGTTCCTGCGTTTTCGTGCATAACGCCCCGCATAATCTCTTACAACGACTCATTAAAAGCCCAAGTACAAGGATTGGTACCTGAAACATTTCACCGATACAGAAGTTTCAACCTACGTGTGGGCATCATATACATATCGTCCGTTGCGCATCGTCCACGATTGGCCGCACGCGATGCCATGTCCATACACGTAAAAGTTTGTCCTAGTTGCGAAATTAATAGGTGAAACTAAATTTTTATGAGGAACAAATCCCGTTCGTACTTTTACTGTATTCTACACTTCACTTTATTACATTTTATTTTATTGAATGGGCATTACTTAAGTGTATTATAAGGGTATTACATAAGGGTCATTATATTACACATCTTTAATGTAACGTGGTATGCTGTGTGTCTTTTCGTCATAACATCTTACGGTAGCAATCGTGTGCTTCGTTTTATTCTGTTTCAGAATATTGACACGTGTGCATGTTTATCTTTTTCGGCAGACCACTTTTCACGGTCTAACAAATGTTAGCACCCAGCGAGTGACGCGTCCGCAGGTATCGGAAGTTTCTCGAATGTTATCGATGGTTCTACCTCTTGTCTGTTAACACCGAATCTTATGTAATCTGACTGCACGCGCGACGCAGATTGTGTAGAACATGCTGGAAGACACGCGGGCACTTTGGAACCTTCGATGACTCACGTATAAAAGCCGACGCGCTTGGGCGGTAGATAATTTTCCCCGATCGCCGACTGTGTTCACCGCTGTCCTTGTGCTTTGCATAATACTCGTTTTTGTGGGCACAGGTTCGCCCAATAAAACCTAATTTCTTCATTCACATTTTGCTACTGTGTTCTGTACCGTAACTACTACGTGACATCTGGTGGAGGTTCTGGGTTGGTTAGCCCATGAACCGTAATTCATGTCGTGCATATTCCAGTCGGCGTTATAGGTCTAAAGCGGCAGTCCCGATTTGAGGGCCTTCCCATGAAGTCTTAACTTTCTTCAACTGGGCGGCGATTGGTCCACCCATGACGGAGTAGTCCACTCCTGTGTTCACTGCGTGGCCGCCGAGAAGCAAGGCCGAGGTCTGTGATTCTTTGTCTTTAGATTTCGTCGGGAAGGCGACGTCTCGTTGACATGTCGTCGAGATTGTCTTTTCAGCGTCCTCATCGGTGGTTGAGGATCTACGTGACACAATAAAGAGAAATGGAGTATGTGCTAGGAATTGATGAGTCTTCTAAACGAATCACTGGCGTATCAGGCCTGGTGAGAACTGCACTTCCTAATGAAAAAAATATTGATACTACATATTGCGTGTTTCTTGTGGCCGATGCACGCAGGTGCCCCGATAAGACGACAAACGCTCTCTGGCTCTCGAGCTGTCGGCTAAATAGGCTAGCGCTGCTGTTACCTTTTGTAAATATACTTTGTAAATAGTCTCCAGTCTTAGTTCGCGTAACATTTTGGTGGAGGGTGCCGTTCCCCGTCCTCGCACGGAGCTCCGCAGCGGCCGCACCGTCCTGCTTTCCGCCATGGCTCCCGGTGACGGCACCTCCTCTCCTTCTACACCTGCGACACCGACAAAAACGTATACTACGGCTACCAATCCCCGCGACACTGGCATATTCTCCGGCCAAGATAATGTCTACGTTGAGGACTGCCCAACCAGCATGAGCGTGTTAGCCAAAACAACCGCTCCAATCCTACCATTAGGCTAGCCAACATCCTATTCTACTCGGGCGGAACTCCTCGTGTCGGGTTACGGACACACGAGGACGAGATCTCTAGCAGGGATGCTTTCAAGGAAAAGCTCGTCGACCTCTTTGGAAATTCTACTGGTCTGCAACTGGCTGCTAGAGAAAAGCTTGCTACCCTATAGTTCAGTCTTCTAATAAATCGTATGTCTCGTACATACAAGACGTGCTCGCTCTTTGCGGAAAGTCGACGAGAAAGTGACCAAGGTTGACAATGTCACACACGTACTGAAAAGGATCGCAAACAACGTGTTCAACTTGTTGGTCTTCAACAATGTGTCCACCATCGACGACATTGTCAAAGAATGCCGCTGCTTTGAGCTCGCCAAAAGTCATCCTCTCATTGCACAGTTCTCCCGGCTCCATAACACGGTTATGACGTCCTCATGCGTTGACCTAACCGCTTCACCACCCTTAAATGAGTACGTCAAACGTCTTGCTTGCCGCGAAAACGAGGCTATAAGTCCTGCGCCGTTCAATTCACGCCAGCTTGAACTCTACGTTGCCTAACCAGCCCCAGCGATCTCTCTCATTCAGGTAGGCATTACGGCAAGAATTTGCAAACCTAGGTTTTCCTGCGTCTGCTTTGTTTCCCGACCTGATACGCGACCGTTGCCGACTGCTCCGCCTCACGGCGATTTGTATTCCCCTCCCAGACACCGCAACCCTGCCGAGTTGAGAACTCCGGACGACAAGCCCATTTGCTTCAGTTGTCTCCGCGTAGGCCACGTCGCTCGCCACTGCCGCACCTCCTGGTTGTCGCAGTATTTGAGCAACTTTTCCCTGTCTCCTCACCCATATGCGCACCCGTGCCGTTACTCGCCTCACCGTATGCCTCCTACCTCTGATGTATCAGTCCATGTCAGTCGTCCTGCTCGCTCGCCGTCACGTCAGCGCCGTCGGTCCCCGTCACCCCAGCCAAGTCTCTATTCATCGCCGACCAATTATGGACCATCCCGGACGAAAAACTAGACCATGCAGCTCCTTGAAGTTGTGCTGCATTATCTTCGTCGTATCGAAATCCTCCAATGACGCTCCCAACAAACCAGAACTAAATGTTCACGTCCATGGTGTCCCTCTGACAGCGCTAATAGATACGGGAGCCCAGGTGTATATAATCAGTTGTAACCTCTGTCGTCGACTGAAGAACGTTCTCATGCCTCCGACTACTTGAGCCGTACGCGTGGCAGATGGCAGCCCTGTTGATGTTAATGGAATGTGTACTTCCCGTGTAAATTTCGCCGGCCGCCATGTTCCTGTTCTTTTTACAGTGCTGACCAATTCTTATGACTCGACTTCCTTATGGCGAATTCAGCTTTGATCGACTGTGCTGGCGGTACCCTTTCCCTTGAACTTCCTCTACTCACGCATATTCCTGCCGAGCTGCCGAACAACTTTAGGACGACCGCCTTTGTCCACCTGCCACCTAAAGCTTTGAATTTCGTCGATTTGCTGTCCTCTTTACCTGTGCCCGATGGTGATTACATCGCCACAGCGGTTCCTGATGTCCTTTCGATGCGCAATATCACTGTGCCCCACTCTGTCGTAACCATCGTCGATAACCGGTCATGCCTCCCTGTCGTTAATTTTAGCCTGACAAAGGAAGTTCTACCAAAAGGCATAACGGTTGCAACGCTCCGTGCTATCACGACGTCACGACGTTTTCCGTAGACGGCTGCTCAGATTCTTCACCATGTCCACAGAATGGCATTTGCCCTGACGCAAGCTTTCGTCGTATGATTGCTACGGGCCTATTGCCTGAACAAGTAGCAGCTCTGTGTCGCATTTTGGTGTCTTACGACGGCATGTTCGACCTGAGCATCACCAATGGGGCCAACTTTTCGTTCTTACGTATCGCATAAAAACTGGTGATGCCAGCCCTATTCATCGCCGGCCATATCGAGTTTCTGCTTCAGAGCGTAAGGTTATTCAAGATAAAGTGAACAAGATGCTCGCGAAAGGCATTGTTGACCCTTCGTCGAACCCTTGGACGTCGCCCGTGCTGCTTTTTAAATGAAAGGTGGCACATGGCGTTTCTGCGTAGATTATCGTCAGCTAAACCGCATTACCTAGAAGGACGTCTACCTCTTGCCCCGAATTGATGACGCCCTCGATTGTCTCCACGGTGCGAACTACTTTTCACCAATAGACCTGCGGTCTGGCTAATGGTAGATTTCTGTGGATAAAAAAGACCAAGAGAAGGCCGCGTACGTCACACCCGATGGTCTATATGAATTCAAGGTTATGCCATTTGGTCTATGCAATGCCCCTAAATGTTCGAACGTATGATGCACTCTTTGCTTCAAGGGTTAAAATAGTGAACATGTCTCTGCTACCTAGACGACGTTTTCGTATTTTCGCCTACATTTGAGCCACACCATGAGCTCTTATCAGCTTTTCTTCAAGTCATCCGTGAGGCTGGCCTCCAACTAAATTCCTCGAAGTGTCACATTGGTCCTTGGTAGATTACAGTGCTGGGCCACCTCATCGACGCCTCCGGTATTCAACCAGACCCCGAGAAAATTCGTACTGTAATGTCTTTTTGTGTACCTCAGTCTGTCAAAGACGTCCTAGATTTTGTAGGATATTCCTCATACTTCCAACACTTCGTTAAAGACTTTGCAGCGATTGCCCGTCCTCTTACTGATATTCTGAAGAAGGACCTGGCATTTATATGGGGCCCCGCTCAAACTGCCGCGTTCACCCAGCTAACCAACAATCTCCCCCCGCCACCTATATTGGCCCACATTGACCCGTCCTCTCCTACCGAGGTGCGTACCGAAGCCAATGGTCACGACATCGGAACTGTCTTAGCCCAGCGCCAACAGGGTCAAGACCACGTTATCACCTACGCTAGCTGCCTCCTCGCAGCAGCGGAGCGCAACTATTTGATTACAGATCGTGAATGCCTGGCTCTCGTCTGGGCGTTTTCCAAATTCCGCCCACGATTGTATGGTACGCACTTATCTATAATCACGGACCACCACGCGCTCTGCACTCTGTCTTCACTCGAGGATCCTACCGTCAGGCTTGGCGGCTGGGCTCCGCGACTGCAAGAATATTCCTGTACAGTAGTGTACAAGTCGGGCCAATTACATCAAGACGCAGACTGTTTGTCCCGCTATCTAGTGGACAAACCACCCGCCGACCCTGACCTCGATACCGACGCTCTCGTGTTCTCCGTTTCTCAGCTGCTACACGCGGCCGACTTGCAACGCCCTGACCCTCTTTGTGTGCCATCATTGATGGCTTGGAATCTTCGCCTTCGGATTCGTCCCTCCACCTGTTTGTTCACCGGGATGGTGTATTACACCGCCTCAATGTACGCCCTGATGGTCCTGCCCTACTCCTCGTCATTTGTAAGCACCTCCAGTCAGCTCTTCGCCAAGAACTTGACGATTTACCAGTGGCAGGTCACCTTTGCGTCTCCCGCACCTACGACGGGATCCACCGACGCTTCTTTTGGCCAGGCCTTGCTCCCTCCGTCCGGAAATGAGTTGCCTCATGCGAAAAATTCCAGCGGCGAAAAACACCATCGACGCTCCCTGCCGCGTGCCTTCAACCGCTCGGCATTCCTTCGGAGCCGTTCTTTCGCGTTGGCTTACTTACTTACTTGGCCTTTTCCCGCTATCCACGTCTGGCAACAAGCGGGTCGCTGTGGCGACAGATTACGCCACGTGCTACGCCATCACCAGAGCTCTTCCAACAAGCTCCGCCACAGATGTCACCGATTTTATTTTACGCGACGTGATCCTGGAGCATGCTGCTCCACACCAACTGCTCAAAGACAATGGTACGACATTTCTTTCTCAAGTCATCGCCGACATACTAATTTCTTAATTTCATCGCTCCGCCTGGTCTTCTGCCATCCTCGATTGCGTTTCCCTTCTCGTGGTATCTATTCTGTAACCCAAATTATCTATGCGGTACATTACATGACATACCCAGCTCCATTTTTTCACTTGATATCAATTAGGAGAACGTCTATACTCGTTTGCTCTCCTATACAAACCACTTTCTTTCTGTCTCTTTACTTTATGCCTACCAAACTTCGTTCCATTACTCTTTGCGCGGTCCTTAACTTGTTCTCAAGCTTTCTTGAGAGTCTCCAAGTCTCTGCCAAATATGTCAGCCCTGGTAAAATGCACTGATTGTACACGTTCCTTTTCAATTATAATGGCAACCTTCAAGTCGGAAGCTGACAGTATCTGTCGTATGCGATCCAACTCATTTTTATTCTTCTATGAATTTCCTTCTCATGATCAGGGTTCTCTGTGAATGTACTCCTTCACAGACTCTAGCGGCGGACTGGCGATCCTGAACTCTTGTTTTTTTGCCTGGCTATTCATCGTTACTTTTGTCTTCTGCATATTAATCTCCAACGCCACTCTTACACTCTCTCTCTGTTAAGGTCCTCAATCATTTGTTGCAACTCCTCTGCGTTGCTGCTGAATAGAACAATGTTATCGGCGAACCGAAGGTTGCTGAGATATTCGCCGTTAATCCACGCTGCTAGGCTGTACTTGTGGGCGATAAGGCGGCCTCGCCGCCTATTGGAATATCTGACAGAGCTATGTCGAATGATCGGTTGCAATGGTCCAAAGTACGAATCCCTGTATTATTTTTTTCTTTTTAATATGGTGAGCTTGAAACTCAACTCCTCAAGCGCACAACATCTGCAGGCTTGGAGAGACGCCTGTCACCGGCAAAAGTTGCCGAGAGCGAGTGAGGCTATACTAATCTAGGTACAACCAAATTAGGAAGGCCCACTAAGCTTGAACATCATCCCTCACCATAACCGGAATTGGCCACCCTGCTGTAGTATTCGGTCACTCCCTCACAAATGATCCACTCAAGTGCCCAATGGCCCTCAGTCCCCAGCAGCTGCGGGGCATGTGACTAAGACGGCGGTCAGACCTGCAAGCCAGCATAGAGTGCTAAGAATCTCTGGGTGCGGACAGGCCGCCAATGGAAACTGAACCTTGCAACGTTTAACAAGAGCACCGATAATTTATGAAACAAATTGAAGATTCGCAAGCTTGAGAAATCATTCCTCGTTTCTATATAACAGAAAAATGTGGTTGGCAGAGGATTTCATAATGCAGCCGTCACGCATGGTCTCATGTACAAGTCTTATGTCCCGAAGGTTTTATATTTATGCCTTTCTTCAGATAAGCGTTTTGGTGCGCATTTGTTCATGAACATTCATATTCGTTTTTTTTTTATTCCTAACGTTACTCTATGACATTGGTTTACTCATTTCATAGAGATGATCTAGAATAATCTACTGCAGCCCACAAAACATCTGGCGTGAAACATTCCGCTTCTCCTCAGGCAACCCGTCCACCCCTGCAACTGCGTTTTGTTCTCGTCTTTTTTTTCTATTGTAGCGTACGTACAGTCGTGCTAACCAAACCGTAGCGCAGCTGCTATCATTTCAGAGCCGCTTCCTTAACAGATGAACGTTAATCCGCTTGGCGTTTTCATGCGTAACCGAACCCCCCCCCCCTCCCACCCTACCAGATGGTTCATTTCGTCAGTATTTCCCTGCTTGTATTTCTACAGCCATATGCTCCGCAGCACGTAAGTCATGAAATAACTAGAGGATTAAGGCTGTGCATAGAAACCACTGCGTTAATAGCTCTATTCAGTAAGGTACAATAAAAATGAGTAGGATGGCGCGCTCATTGCGGGAGTCTCCCGTAATACGTAAACCCATAGCACTATCGGCAGAATAGTGGGCTGTCATCGTGTGGTATACAGGATGTCTACCAAGTTGACATTTTGAAATTTCCTTAGTTTTCCAGGTTTTCCCTGAGTGCCTTTGTGAACCTCCTTGAGTGACACAGAACTTTGTTTTACGTCAGGACAGGCTGACACAATGTCGTCCGAAGCTTTCTCTCTCTTAAGCATGCTAAAAAACTAAAAAACTAATTTATCCAGTTTGAATAGTAAGGTGCAGCATTTATTTTATTCAAAGGGAAATCAGAAGGGAGGGGTTAGTAAAATGCAAAGCGACTAAAATATCTGAAAGAAAAATGGTCGAACTCTTTGCAAATCGAGTTCAACATTATCGAAAACGAGAAAAAGGTGATGACGGTGACAACTGTTTTCGTATATTCCCAAATGAGTGGTGCTTGAGACTCCAGTGAAAGTAAACCAAGGTGGTAGAATGACTCCTTAAGTATTTTATAGAATGTAACTAATATTACAAAGTAACTAAATATTTGAATATTGCACAATCAGTCACGCTATGTTTCTTCATAGAAAGGGTTCAATCGCACGCTCTAAATACATACACAATTTATTCATTCGCCTGAATTATTTCAAGAAAGAAAAACATGTACTTCGGGTTGCTACTCACAGGCCCCCATCAAACGTCACGTAAAACATGGTAGTGCGTTCACCAAAGCGGTATTCTGTCACGATAAATATCACTCCGAAGCAAAATGGAAGTAATTTAGTGTATCGGACTGTTCAACTTGCCCTAACCTTAATGTTTGTGCTGCATTCCTTGCTACCATGACGCAGAAATGCAAATAATAGGTCACTTCGACAAAGGTGGACGCCATGACTGAAGGGAATATGAGCTATTTTGATGAATTGATAGCAAGCACATTGGTACGAGGCCCGAATTTTGTGACTAGTGAGATTCTTTCTCAACAGCTGGTGTGTCAATCTCAACTGTGCGGACATAATCTGACCCCGCTCAGAACGCCTCAGTGTTGCGTTTCACTGCTTTAGAGAGTTTATTTCGGTTTGGATGAGGGACACCTGCATCTCCTCGTCAGACAACAATTTGTTTTCTGAGCTCAAGCTACTTGAAATAAAGGGCGGCACGCTTCCTTTCGCGTTAATTACTCAATGCGTCGGTCTTTCCTGTTATTGTCCTTCTTACACCGCGTGTTCTCCACAGGGACCATTTGAAGCATCGTCTTAGTGAGTTGTACAGTCAACGTCCAATTTTTCATACTTCCTAGGGGCCGCACAAATGTCCGCAAAATCGAGCAGTTCGATAAAATGAATGCACGCCTTTTATTGCCATTAAGGGCTCAAATCATCACAGCCACATCCGAAAAGGCCTAATAGTAAACTTAATAGGCATATCGGTGCTCCTTCTGTGACAGGAGATGGTCTGCGAACGCGTGTATATTTAAGGAATATATACTGTGTTCCGTAACAATTGCCCCTTCCCATAGTTGTTATGTTTCACCGCAATACTTTTGCGTATGCTTCAGCGCATAACAAGCTTGTACTAAGGCAAAGGTGACGTTCGGGAACCGGCATTATGCAACGCACCGTGCTTTCCAAGCTTCCAAGCCAATCGCCAGCACCACGAAAGCGGAGTCGGTCCCATTGCTTGCAGCGGTGAATTCGTTCAATGAAAAATACGACGCGGAACGGCAAGAGCTTAATAGCGAACGTCAAAAGAGCTAGGCCTAGGGTTGAACGCGGTGGTGGTTACGGCTGCCCGATGATCTGCGTACGAGACCGCCCGTTCGAGTCGGCAAGGCAACCCAAGCGACGGCACTGGCGGATTTGATTAATGTCGTTTCGGACCTGCGGTCACGGCAGAAAGTCCGTAAGCTCAGATGGAGAAGGGTTCTTGCGTCCGAAATTTTAGACGTTCTTATACATTTACTCTACGGAGTACGTGGTAGTGCCGCAAAGCCGTCCCAAATATCGGGTGTCCGAAAAGTTGGTTGTTGACTGTGCACTGGAATCTCCTCCCGCCGACGACACGGCGTCAAAAGACGATTCATTACCACCTCTCTTTCTCTAATACTTACGATAGCTTTCTCTAATACCACTTGGCAATGCGTTACCTCTTGCCCCAAACGAGACCGGCGTGTTGAAAGGCCGTTCGATATACAAATCGACATGCACATTGTCCACACAGCTTTTCTGCATTGCTCTTTCCCCTGTGACTATTTTTCCTTGCCTAAGGTTGACATGGAGAACGCGTTTGATTGCGTCAACCACGCCTTCCTTTATCGACTTTTATAATGCTTAAATGTGCACTTCATTGCTTACAATGTCGCTCGCATGTATTACACTTGGATTTTCTTCTCTATTATAAAGAGTACTTCCCATTATCACGGCTTCTGTCTGCGCATAATTTTTAGCCATCGTGTATAAGCGTTATTCAGTGTCGCAAAATTCAGTGAGCGGGAATTTTGGGCAACAAACCCAAACTATCGGCATGCACAGATGCTTTTCCGTTCATCAGCATCGACTAGACTAGCATTGACAAAGTTTCATCATTGCCAGATAATTTCACATGGCTTCTGGGACCGAGATAAATTGGGCAAGAAGCTCGCGTTTTCGGCTGGGCTTTAAGAAATGTACACCAATTGTGCATAGTTATACCAAACACTTTATTTAAATTAACTGGGAAACGCTATTTGTGCAACATTGGCTGTAAAAAAATTTAAAGGAGAGTCAGCCTTCAGGTCAAGTGGCACAAAGACAAAGCTTTTCTGAATGAGTGGGGGTTTGATAGCGGCTCGTTCACTGGACAGTGTACTTTACGCGTCACTACTCAAGTGAGTGGAGTAGCAGGAGTGTCGGTCTCTTAATTTTTCACAGCGTGAGTTGTCGTGGGCACATTGTAATAGCTGTTTTGGCGTGCGATGGTGTCCGCCACTGCCGGTGTCCGTACCAGCTATCGTTAGAAAAAAGAATCACAGTCCCCGGCGGGATTGAACCCAAACACGCTGTGCGGGAGTCATCTAGTCTACAACTGAGACGCGCCAGCATTTGCAATCGTATAGCGGAAAGATGCCCTTTACACACCTCCTAGTGCGCTAAAACAAACGCGATGTGAAATGCGCACCGCATAGTCGATGGAAGTACACTTTGCATTGCAGTTGCTGATAATATTGCCTTGCTTAGTAACTCAGGGGACCAACTGCAATGCATACTCACTGACCTAGAGAGGCAAAGCAGGAGGGTGGGTCTAAAAATTAATCTGAAGAAAACTAAAGTAATGTTTAACAGTCTCGGAAGAGAACAGCAGTTTACGATAGGTACCGAGGCACTGGAAGTGGTAAGGAATTATATCTACTTAGGACATGTAGTGAACGCGGATCCGGATCATGAGACTGAAATAATCAGAAGAATAAGAATGGGCTGGGGTGCGTGTGGCAGGCATTCTCAGACCATGAACAGAAGGTTTCCATTATCCCTGAAGAGATAAGTGTATAAAAGCTGTGTCTTACCAGTACTCACGTACGGGGCAGAAACCTGGAGGCTAACGTAAAGGGTTCTACTTAAATCGAGGACGACGCAACGAGCTATGGAAAGGAGCATGATAGGTGTAACGTTAAGGGATAAGAAAAGAGCACATTGGGTGAGGGAACAAGTGTGACTTAATGACATTTTAGTTGAAATCAAGGAAAGAAAATGGGCATGGGCAGGATATGTAATGAGGAGGGAAGATAACCGATGGTCATTAAGGGTTACGGACTGGATTCCAAGATAATGGAAGCGTAGCAAGTAGCGGCAGAAAGTTAGGTGGGCGGAAGAGATTAAGAAGTTTACAGGGATGACATGGCCACAATTAGTACATGACCGGGTAGTTGGAGAAGTATGGGAGAGGCCTTTGCCCTGCAGTGGGCATAACCAGGCTGATGATGATGATGATGATGATGATGATGTCAGACCAAGTGTGGTCCGGTTTGTGTGGGGTGTGGCGCCACGGTATGGTGCCTCTTTGTGCGTGCCGATATACACTGAACGACCCTGAAGTCAACTTAGGCCATCGACTGTGCGCCATTGGTTAAGTCCCGTTGCTCTATGAGCGTATATGACGCCATCGTGAGTCCCTAGGTAAGTATGAGTGCGCATGTGCCGCTCTTCAACGAACCTCATTGGCGCTAACTTGGTTGTCAGGGTATGCGCAACTGCGTATGTGCAGCTCATACGGGACAAAAATTATTAAAAATTTACCCGGTGCAGGACGGAATAGATGTGAGTCAGATATATTCACAGTGGTGTGCACGAATATACACTGGAAAATACGCTGCGCCCTGTATGACGACACTGCAAGATGATTTAGCGTGTTCCAGAAAGAAACGCGAGAGCGAAACCCGGCTGCATACATGCTGCATAGATGACGCGTCTATGCGGTGACAAAACGGTGTATCTCTATAGCGCCAATGCTAATCTATATAACGTGGACAGTCTTCCTTAGATAGACTACACCGGAACTTTTTTTTTCATCACCCTGATCAACGTACAGTTACGCGATGTTGCACACATAGATCAAATACTAACTCATAACGGTTTAGCGCAGTTTTAACTTTATTGTCCTCCGTCTTGTCGTACTTACGCGCAAAAAAACTACAAATATTGTGAAGGCTCATTATAGCAATGTTGTTAGTGCCACAGTAGAAGCAGTGGAAAGCGACATATGTTTGTTCTCGAATGCGGGTAGACACATGTGACACGTTTATAGAAGTTACCACAATGTCACAGACGGAAGTCTACATGGCAATGTGTACTGGAATAATTAGATAAATAAGTAAGTCTTTTTATGAAACATATCAGGCCGAATAAAAGGGTAATTGATCAGCACCATTATTTTGGCATTTATAAATTAAATAGCAGCCAAATAAAGGTTTACAACTGCTCGCTTTCTACAAGTTTGTAGAGGTCATATAAAACACTTCTAAAGTATTTTCTCGCAGTGAACGGCTAAACTTGCCTCCATATTTGCATGGAAAAGTTGCCAGAATATGTGCGATTGTTAAGAAACATTTGCTGAAGTGGGTTGGGGAAATCAAGGATTGTCAATAATTACTGACACTAGTTATTTCCTTAATTTGGTTTTTCTTTCGATATCAGGCGTGTACTTGATTTTCCTGAAGTCCTCATTGAACTAAATAAAGCGTTAAAATTTGCTGCTTATATGCCCGAAGGCCATGTAGAATAATTTCAATATGTGTAGGAATTTACTGAATGAACCGTTTACAAGATTCAGAAAAAAGTTTTAAGAACTATCACTCCTAGGTTAGAGCCTGGTAGGTTAGCTTGAGCAGGTGGAATGAACGCATGGACACAAGATTCGGCACAATCAAGCAAGACCTTGATTGAATGTGGCGTCTAAACAGCGTAAAAAAATTAAAAGCATTTGTTGTTGTGTTTCAACAGTTCTTCCGCACAGAATACGTCCTCCCTAACCAAGTTCTGCGTTCACAGCACCACGTTAATGAACGTCTGCGGGGCGACTGTATAAACGGTAGTGTCGGGGTCGTGGTGCTTACCGCACCCGTATGTTCGTCATGGATGTCGTGGCAACCCGGTCTGTGTTCCGACATCGCTGGTGTCCGGTTACAACGCTCTTCGACTGACGTAGTCAAGGCACCGTCGCTAGGTGGCTGTCGTGCTCCAGCACAGTGGGACTCATGCCGGATGGTGCTCCTGTCGTGCTCCAACCCTGCTGACAAGCGTAGATGGGACGGGGGCTGGCTACAAACAGCTTTGACGCGTCCAGATTCAGCGGCATGAACTCTGAACGGGGACGGACGAAGCGCACTCCCTTCGCTTCATCTTCCTTTCTCCAATGTCGTCTTGTCTGCGTTGTTGTTGTTGTTGTTGTCCTGAGTGGCCGTGGCACATACCCACAGTGGGGGATTGGCCAAGAATCGGGCGGTTTAATTAGGTGCCTAAAAATAATTATGATAACAAGGGAGTTAACAATTTGGGCGTGTGAGCTTAAAAGTAAACGTTTTGTGTTTGGAGAAAAAAATAGATAATCAGATGAAAACCCGGTATAAGAAAATAATAATAATAATAACAATAATAATTAATAATAGATAAGAAATAAAAGAAAGCTATGGTAGGGAGGGAGAACGATCAATCTAACATGGAAATCGATTGGTTTCAATTAGGTAATTTTGGATCGCCAAGCAAACATTTCTGTGGCTGAACCCAACAATGGAGGCTCCAAAAGATAGGATCACAGGCACTGATAAAGTTAGACCAAGAGGGCGAAGCGGCATTTCGAGTAGTCGTTTTCTTATAATAGAAAAACGTCTGCAAGGCAACAAGAAATGGTCGATTGTCTCCGCTTCGCCACAGAATGAGCATAATGGTGAGGGTACCAGACCAGACCTGTGGAGGTAGAAGTTCAATGCAGGTATACGGCAGCGCAGCTTCGTGATGGACACTTCAATTTTCCGTGTTCGGCAAAAATCTCTGTTCCAAGGGTGCAGGAGATGTCCGTAATCCTCAGAGTTAGTAATTGCGGAGCCTGATACTGACTGTATAATGATACTCCTGCGAAATCTAGCTGCAGTAACATAAGCAGTCAAAGGGCAGCAAGGAAGAATCGGGCCACTTATCGATGCCTTGGCTAGAGAATCTGCAATTTCATTAATGATTAGTCCTTTATGGCCAGGCACCCAAATCAAACGCACGCTTCTCAAGTAACCAGGTACCAATGATTGAAATGTCCTCATCACGCGAGAATCACTAGAAGCAGTAAGGGATGAGCACAATGATAAAGAATCAGTGACTATCACGGCTGACGTAATTGATGGTCCTAATTTGCGTAATGCCAGCACAACGGCCATGAATTCAGCTAAAAAAATCGGTATGAAATCTGGCAGCCGAAGAGAAAATGTCCAATCGAGAATCGGGGAAAATATTCCTACACCTGACTTTTCTTCACATTGTGAAGCATCTGTAGCAATTACAGCGTTTGTTTGAAGGTATTTCAGGTGATCTTGTAATGTACCGTCTAGAATACGGTGTGGAAGTAATACGGTGTGGAAGTTCGTTGTTGTTGTTGTGGCCTGTGATGCGTGTGGCTCCTACCCACGATGGGGGATTGGCCAAGCGATGGGTGGATTATTCGAAATTATTATGGAGCATAAATTTCCTAATAGCTATTGAAATAGCATTAAACAGCGCAGAATTACCTGTTAAATAAAATCAGGAAGGTAATATTGAATGGGTAATAATGAACTTAAAAGTAAAAACAAAAATAAAGGAATTTAGCAGGGCATTCGTTTAGATTCCATAAGGAATGTTCGGACAGCGAAGCATGCATCCGTGTGGCTGAATCCCAAAGTGGACGCTCCGAACGAAAGAATTGCAGGTTCTGTCAAGTCCAGGCCAATTCTTCGAAAAGGTATTTCCAACCATCTTTTTCTAACCGCAGTAAAGCGGCGACAAGATAGAAGAAAGTGGTGTATCGTCTCTTCCTCATTACAAAAAGAACAGGTCGGGGGAAGTTCGTTTCAATAATCTGTTTCTCTTCCTCTTTCTTCCCTTCCACTTTTATCATTGGCAGCCTCGTAAGACGTTATTCCCATTTCCTTTATGAAAACATGGAACATGTCAGCGTTTTGAAGAAATCAGGTATATCTTAAGCCTCACGTGCGCACAAACTTTTGACATCATCATTCTAAAGAACGTTCTGCTATTTCGCTGCAAGAAATGCTGATAAGAGCAATTTATTACTGAATGTAGATTTTTTTCTCATTCTCATGGATTTAATTGTGTACGCGCTGATGAGGTTTCCACGGTGCCCTCATTGAACAATCAAGATAACTGGTTGATATTTGATGAAAAGAGGGGAATCGGTATGGGTGAACTGTAAGGGGCAGAGTTCAATGTGTGTACGTGCCGATTGCGGCGTTTACGCGAAATATGGCTGCAAGCACCTAGGAACGTACCCTCGTTTGCGAACTGAGAAACATGATGTCCTCCTGTTGTGGCAGAAGAAAATATATCGCTGAGATGAAGTTAGATCGGAGCAAGCGAAACAATATATGCCACGTGCAAGCCGTTTTACTCCATGCGGATGCCATACAGTCGCCGTAAAACTTGTCTCCGTATAGATCCTAAGTACTGTGTGGCCATTATTCGCTGTTTTTCCAGGCTGTCAAACACTGTATGTCACAAATAAATATGAGGCATGCTAAAAGTAATCTGTATGAAAATTTTGCAGTCGCTGGCAAAACTACACGTTTTTGAAATAATTTTTGAACACTTGTTCTTTCCGTTTCCATGCATTATACGAGGAACGCGTGGATTTCTTGGTGGACTGAACAGGTCACCGTGTTATTTGCGTATGATACGTGTGTAAGATAGTTCATGCGCAAGCACTACAAAGCTCATCTGGACGTTTGACGAACGGCAAAGATTTTAGTTGTACTCTCAGTCGCGCGATCATATTTTGAAAACGGTGGAGCAATATTACCGATCCGCACGGGCACCTAAATCTGCGTGAGTAAGGTACGGCCTTTCATAACAAAGTTTTAAACAAGTGCTTCAAACCCTTTTGTGCGGGGAACATCTTAAACAGAAAGGCCAACGGGTGCTTCACGCGCGAGTGACAATCTAATGTGGTGTTCGTATTATAGACAATGGAAATTTATTGCGAACGAAGCTTGGTAAGTGAATCCGCAAGATCGCAAAAATCTAGTGCCTTCTTCTTGCGTTGCTTAGAAATAGGCGGAAATTGACGTAATCTCAATAGTGTTACCCCAATTTCAATTTCATAGTTCCTGAACATATCACATTGATTGCGTAGTATTTGCGCAGTAGAAGTATCGACATTGCGTAAATTGCTCTGTGTGTGGCCGTGCGGCAGAACGTTCACCACAGAAACAATGCCTCTACTACAAAAAGTGTGGACCACGGTTCTGAGAGATAGGAATTCTTGGTAGAAGCAGAGATACAAAGTCACGTAAGGTTTTAGAAACATTCCATATAAGGAAGAGAGGAAGAAAACTGTGTTAGTGATACTTCTGTGATCCTCTTTAAAAGCGAGATGTCATATCTTGAACGGTTTGGCAGATGATGCATTGTGGTCCTTATGCACATGTCTGTGATGTACCGTATGTTTGTTGTTTTTTCAGGGAATAAAAATAGATGAAGTTGGCGCTTGTCCTGTGACGCTCTCCAACTCGTGATTGTCTTACTTGGCACTATTCTGTCCTAGTTCAAGTATGCACCAGCTAGCCCAAATGAATGCTGTTCTGAATCGTCTTGTACATTACCTATGCTATTTCGCTGTTATTATTTCTTGTTTTTTGTATTAGTTCGATGTCTAAGTATAATCTGTGACGAATGCCTGTCACCCCCAATGTAATAACCTCAAGATAATGGCCTTTGGGGATATCCTGAAAAAGATAAACAAATTATAAATTTTATAAAACATCCTATAGCCGTTTCTAAATCGGCTAATATATATCTTTCAACATTTCTTAAATCCGACAAGATGTCTCAAGACATCCGACAAAGTCTTGTAAGATGTCTACAGGAAGTCTTAAATATCTTGGCAAGTGAAGACATCTTGGCAAGATATTTCAAGACGCCTTGAAGATGTCTTGTAACTGTTCAAAATAATTTTCAAAACGTCTTGCTGATCTTGCCAAGTCGTCTTGTAGAAGACTAACAGGCTAAAGTGTGTTCAGTGCGCTACGCCATGCCTTTCCTTCCTTTCTTTTTTCTGCAAGCTCATTGTTTTTGTAGCCTATCAAGTACCACGCACTGAAACGTTTCTTTCCCACTGGTTTCCTTAACATCGAGAGAGGCAATCACACACTTACATAAAGAACAGTCTTTGCTATGCGCGCTTCTGCCACGCCTCCCATCTCTTGCTAAGCTCATCTTTGCCGACAAGCAGCGAATCTGTATATACAAAAGCATCACAAAATTGGGTCCACGCTGGTTTCACGTTTTCTAGACCTAGAAAGTAGTCAGTTCGTCATCTACAAATTGCGTACAAGCCTACTAACATAAGGGTTCCAAAACTGCTGTTACTTTTTGGTGTTCTCCTGTCAAAAATTTTACATCTTCCCAATTTGGGCCATATCTGTATATAGAATACTTTTCGTATGTTGTGCCAAAAGTGTGCTGCATTTGTAAAAAACAGAAATGCACGTTAGAACAATTCAAGATAGATGAAACTCCGCAGTTCGTTGACCGCGGTACAACGCCCCCCCCCCCCCCCCCCCCCATTACTTGGCAGGGTGTCTACCAACTATGAAGACCTGGAAAACCCTGAATTCTCAAATATTTTGAACGGTCTGGAAATACTCAGGGAAAACTCAGGGAATTTGTGCTTCTGTCAGGGAAAATTAGCTGTAATTTTGCTGAACGGGTACGAAAGTAAGACGTGGTAATGCTGGCTCGAGTAACAAAAAGGAATCGTGACAAATCTACTTTGACGCCGTGTCGTCGGCTCGAGGAGTTGCCAGTGTACAGTCAATGACCGACTTTCCGGGCGCCCGACAATTCGGACAGCTTCGCGGCTCCACCACGTACCCCATAGAGCCAATGTATAAGAACGTCTGAAATTCCGGACGCAAGAACCCTTCGCCGTGCCATCTTCCGGACTTTTTGCCATGACCGCAGGTTAGAAAAGGCATTAATCAAACAAAGCCACCACCGCCGCCATTTTGATTATCTCTCCGCCTCGAACGGCGCTCTCCCACGCAGATCCGCTTGCAGCCCTAGCGTCCATGGCGGCAGCGCTAGGCCTAGCTGCTTCGACGTTCGCTGTTAAGCTTTTTGTCGTTCAGTGCCGTGTATTTATTGAAAGAATTCGCCACTGTCACCAATGTGACTCCGCATTTGTGGCCCTCGCTATGAGCTTCGAAGCTCGGGAAGCACGGCGCTTTGCATAATGCCCGTACCTGAAAGTGATCTTGGACTTAGTGCTGTAACGTTACATTGTAAAGCATACGCAAAAGTATTGCGGCGAAGCATACCAAGCGTGGGGAGGGGCTGTTGTCACGCAGTAGGTATTCCTTAATTATACACGCGTGCACCCGCCATCTCCTATTACAGTAAGAGCACTGACATGCATAATCAGTGTACTGGCAGGCATTCAGAGCTTTTTCGGGTGTGCTTGTGGCGATTTGAGCCCTTAAGGGCAGTAAAAAACATTCATTCGTTTTGTGGAACTGCCCAGTTTTTCGGATGTTTTCGCGGCTCCTAGGGAATACTGAAAATCTTACGTTGACTGTACAACTGACCAAGAAGATGGTTCAAATGGTTCGTGAAACGAACGTGCGCCGGAAGGAGGACGAGAACAGAATGGATCTACGAATTGAGGAATGAACGGGAAAGGGAAAAAATTAAATTATGGGGTTTAACGTACCAAAACCACTTTCTGATTATGAGGCACGCCGTAGTGGAGGACCCTGGAAATTTCGACCACCTGGGGATCTTTAACGTGCACCTAAATCTAAGTACATGGGTGTTTTCGCATTTCGCCCCGTCGAAATGCGTCCGCCGTGGCCGGGATTCGATCCCGCGACCTCGTGCTCAGCAGCCCAACATCATAGCCACTGAGCAACCACGGCGGGTCGG
This sequence comes from Dermacentor andersoni, assembly GCF_023375885.2. Lineage (NCBI taxonomy): Eukaryota > Metazoa > Arthropoda > Arachnida > Ixodida > Ixodidae > Dermacentor > Dermacentor andersoni. The sequence goes on from NC_092816.1 coordinate 148,424,636, forward strand.
GAAAGGAAGCGTTCTGCCGCTTCTTTGAAGGAGCTTGAGCTGAAAAAGAAAGGTATTGGCCGTGGTCGAGATGCAGGTGTCCGTCATTCAAACAAAAATAAACTCTTTGAAACAGTGAAACGCAACACTGATGCATAGTGAGCGGGCTGAGAGTATGTGTGGACAGTTGAGGGTGACTTAACAGCTGTTGAGAGAGAATCTCACTGGTGACAAAGTGCGGACATCATACGAATGAGCATGTTCTCAATTCATAGAAATAGTTCACATTCGAAAATATATGCTGCTGTACGCATTTCCTTTTTATTCGAATTTGACAACGGTCGGCTCAATTCGCAATAGGTTTTACCATTTTTTTCGAAGGTATCTTATTTTCGGAGCCTTTCAATAGCACCCCCCCCCTTCAGCTTTCTTATTGAATAAGATAATCACTACTCATTATTATAAAAAGTGGATTCAGTCGTTTTCTTTATTTTTTACCATGCTTTGTAGGGAGAGAAAGCATTGGGCGTCATAGTGTCAGGCCACCTTCACACAAAAAAAAGTTCTATGTCACTAAGGGAATTTCGCAAAGCGAGTCAGGGAAATCCTGGAAAACTCAGGGAATTTGGAAATGTCAGCTTGGTAGACACCCTGATTAGCCAAGTTTTTAAGGGTAAGATTTCGACATGCACTTTGACAAAAAGTTCCTAATAGCTGTTTTTACAGCATATTCTGTAAGACGCTTGAAAACGTCAACTCTAGCTGGCTTCCCTGTCCAGACCACTATGGTGGTGGTAGAAAGAGCATATCTATAGTGTTCCAGTAGTGGCTCTTGCGTTTTACGGCTTTTAGGCACTCTTGAGAAACACGCTGTTCAAAGAAGAGAGCAGCTTGCTCCACCTCCCTGTAGAATTTCAGGGTACACACACGCGAGACCCATTGGTCACCATCCATCCACTCACCCAAGTACCCACCGCCTACTTGCTTCAAAGAATGTATAATATTAGTACTTTGGTTCTAGTAGCTAGTTTTAGCTCTATACTTACAAACCCTAGGTCTCATGTTGCCTTACTTAAATATAAATTACTTAATTATCAGTAAATAATTACTTAAATATTGTAATCGGATGTGAAGAGAGTAATGGAGCGTAAATCGATTACTGTTAGGACTTGCCTTCATTCCTTCTTCGCCCGTAAGACAGTAAGACCTCGTCGCAAAGAAGGCGGCAGAAGTCCTCATTTCGAACTGTCATCGTACACGCCGCTAGTAGTGGCACTAATTCCGGTGAAAATTTCTTGTAAAAAGCAGTGCTGAGTACACTGCAACAGTCCACCGTCACATGTGTTACTTCCCTATTCGAAGAGATCCTTGTACGTTTGAGTAATTGTAGCCTCATTGTCTTTTTGTGATGTGAGAATGCTATCCCCATTCTTTAGTGCTTCTATTCTGTTATCCCAGTCCCGCTGTTTTTTTTTTTGCCGTGAAAATTTTGAGCGGTTCCTCATATCTCTGTTGTGATAGTGTCCTATACCGGATCACAGCGCCTTTGTACTCCTTCTCCAGGGTTGACAGCAGCCGCGTTTTTCGCTTCTTCATGTCGTGTGCAAGCCTACCCAGGTGACATTTTTCGGTCTTCGATGAGATTTTTCAGAGTTCTCATAATGCTCAGCCTTTCGTTCTTCTTTAGTATCGCATTTTCCTGCCATTCTGTAAGTAGAAAAATGGTAAATTCTTCTTTTAACACTTCCCACAATGTGGTCTTTAAGTTTCTATCTTTCGTTACTTCCTTGATTAGATTCCTAATGCTGTCGCATTTATTTTTGTCATTCAGGAGATTCTTATTCGGCTTTAACAACTGCCATTCCTTGCGCCTCCTTCTTGTTTACTTTTCTTCAATTATGGCTGTTACAAATTCATGATCCGTGAATGCTACGGGCTTGACTCTATATCGCACGGTGTGCGATACGTAAAACCGATCAAGCCTTGAGTGATAGTCACCTGGCCAATGTGTAAAACCGTAGTTATTTCCTGGTGCAAATTCGGCGACATCCTGTACGTCATAGTCGCACAAAAGCTTCATGAGTTCTGGTAGGTTGGTATCTGGAGAGCAAGCAAAACACAAGCACGCAAAACACAATGAAAGTCTACAGCAAATATGGTATGGTACGCTGAGTCATGATCCTGCCTCAGGCCTGAAACAAATTCTTGTTGCAGCGATGCGTCATTCGGATGATGAATCGAAATAAGATTGCATATGATATTGGCCGCCAATAAAGACGTGGGCAGCGGAAGAGAAAACAAAAGCGACGCAGGCCCTATTGTGTCTTTTTTGTGTTCTGTTGCTCTGTCCCCGTTTTCATTTGCGGTCATTATGATATGCAGTAAACACCAACTACGCCAAATTGAAGTTCTTCGAAGTAAGATTGCATGGTTCATTCTGGTAAGACAAATACACACCGCAAACATGGCCGTTTCCGCCCTTGTCCGATTAGGTGTGTACTAGTACCGCTGAGTGTTTCTTTACCAAAATTGCCCTCCTCTACTGTATCCACAGATGAGCGCAAAATGAAACGAGTGATTTTTGCGAACGAAGTCATTCATCTCTTCCAACCGCTCAATCGTTGAGAGTTTACTCTCGTTAAGAAATGCAACGTGAACATTTTCTTGTAAGTGCATATTTAGAAACCACTGCTTCCAGCTACGTGGCACCAGGCTCATTCAGTTAACGGTTGATAGCTTTAGGTAAGCCCTGTTGAAAAATTACCATGCTCCAGCTAATGATACACACATTTGGGGCGTGATCTTCACAGGTCACAAGGAACGCTTCTGACGTTTCTCCGTGGACAGTATCTGGGAAACCGTGTTAACGCATTTTCTCTTCATGGCCGCGTTCGATTTTGCTTGTGGAACCACGCTCCTCATCTCTGTCGTCCTTCCTGACGTGTGTTGAATCTGGTCCTAACAAATCTAAGACATTCTCGCAGCCATAGTACTTGCGTCCTCTAGCTCCGACTCCAAAGATAGGGACGCCTCCCGCGTCTCGGCTTCCATCGGAAGGTCCATGGCTTCAGATGCTGCTGGCGTATTCGGGCATTCTGGTCCTTTTAGATCGATCATTTCAGCCGCCATGGGCGACTCCACTGGCACTGAAGAACACGGAGTTTCAAACACTGCGCGGCTATCTTTTGATGGCTTCCCCAAAGTTTTATCTGTTATTACAGACACAGTAGGCGAAACTATTGCTGCAGCCTTCAATGGAGCATCCGCATTCTCAGTTCCTTTTTCCGTGCACGGTATTTCAGGTTCAAGCAGCCATGAGAAAAGGGTAATGTTACGAGGCTGCAATGTCTCCCCAGCTTCATCTTCATGCACGAGCGACATCTTTGTTGTCGTTCTCGCCATCTTCCCATGTCATGGTAGCGCATGTTTTCCAGCTGTCGTCGGTTTCATGGCCAAACTTGCCGCATCCATAACACCACGGGATACAATCCTTTCTTATATGGCCCGATCTCTTGCATGTCAGACACAGCGGTGGTCTCCCAGGCACAATTACATGAGTATTGCTGCCCTTTACACGAATTTGATGCCGGAGCATTACGACAGTAGAACTGTGCTTCAGTTTCATAATCACCGAACTTGAGCAGGTTTGGGCTGCCTTGAATTTTCCTGTCAGCCATGTTTCCCTCCTCACTTCCTAAATTTTTTCCAAATGGCTCCATTGCTTCTGTTAATGCGTCATCCCTGATATCGTAAGGAAGGCAATGTAGCGTCTGAATGAATGAGCCTGATTGTCGTTGGCTTCGATGAAAATTAAGACGTCTGATATGTTTGATGAGCAGCTCCCTTGCTTCTACGAGAACCTGCTTCGCGGACCTTGGATATGCTGTTAGCGCCGAGGCATGATTCGTCTGGTGGGTAGCGGTTGCCGGCACATAATCCGCATCATAGTCGCTCAATTTATTCTTTGAAGTCCTTGATTTGGTAGCGCCTGGTAGACATATCACAATGCAGCAACACTGTGTTCAGGGAAGCGTTTCCCGTTGAGAGGTGTGGCAGAATAACGCCGCAGTCCTGAGCAGAAACAATATAACTGTTGCCTGTGACTGGTGACATCGCTCGGAGAGAACACATGCTCGCAGCGTCCGACGCACGGGAGAGCCGACGAAGGAAACCCTATCCAACGCACATTGACAGCATGGTTGACGAGAGAGGATACTTAGACCAGGTTTGGCAGCTGAACTCACGTGCGGCAGCACGAACACCTGGCATTTTGTATATGCTATGGCGCGAGAGTCTAACATTGTCTGTACTTGCAAGTACAAGCGACTGCAAAAAGAAAGGTGTTCGATTATTCTTGGGATGTTTTAAGCTGAGACGTATTAGGTTATGCACGTGTAGCTTGCGCAAACGGGACATGCAAGACGACAGAGAAAGACAGAACTTCTCTGTCGGTTAGCGTGCCGTGTTTGAGCAACACATTGTTTCACTGAAGTTTGTTTCCTTGGAAGAGAACAATCTCCTTGGAACAGAAGAAACATATGTACTGTTTGCCAATGACGTCTCGCAGTCTATCACTGACATGCGCGTTTAATGTGTATCGCTTAGTTATAGTGTGCACATGAAATGGATGGCTCTTCACATGCGAGCTCTTAAATTTCATGCAATTCTTTCCCCAAGAGGCAAAGTGCTGCTTGGCATGTAGTTCCATAGACCGTGCACAAACTGCAAATTATTCGCGATTCATAGACAACACCGTTTTAGCCGCATCACTCCACACATGGAGAACAACCGCGGACTGCATGGGGAGTAACTGTTGCCGACCGTCCTCCAGCTTCTTTCTTTCCGGCCAAGTACTAAAAAGATATTCTCCAGAATTTGCACACGGCACGCACACTGGTGCATGTACTCCCTTGAGGGACGAATGCGCAATCTTTAGGAATACTTGTCCAGTCGCTCCCGTTTTCCCTGGTGTTGTCCTTATAATGCACGTTGTTGCAAATTGTTTAAATTGCATTTCCCTGCAACGACGACACCTTCTGTACTTCTATTGAAACTTGAGGCGTACAACGAATATTGAAGTGTTGATTTCTAAATATGAGATAAATAATTGATATACGTTCACGGTTGCTTGCCGCCTTCACGTCCACCGAGCTCAGTAAAGACGTAGTGAGGACGACGGCATACTCGTAACACCTGTCTAGTGTTGTAATCAAAGTTAATCAATATCCAGGTATATATGGCTCTATCGGGTTTGGCCAATGTACCGTGAGTTATAAATTTATAACTGCAGGATGTGTTATGTAGTGACCCTCCGGTATCATGTATAAAATTACCTAACAAAATCACTAGTAGTCCGTTATTTTTTTGTCAGCCACAGGTAATGTACACTAGCAAAGAATAGCATGTGTATAGAACCAGTAGAGCATATCTCCTAGTAGTAACTAACAGATGACACACCATTACTTAGCAGCTTAAGTGATGTCAACGTCAAAAGCAAATTGTTTCTTCGTGGGACCTGATAACTGCCTTGCATCACAGAAGCTTGAGGTGAGCAGAAACACCTATGAGGTTTTTCTTGTTTTCTACGTGGCAGAACACTTTTCCTCTAATCAAGAAGTACATGATAGTCGGTTCATATTGCTGAGTAGACCATAAATATGATCGCTTTGGCGTAAACAAGGAAGGAGGGAAGGGAACAGGGGGAGCGCCAGCTGTATAAGAAATCTAATCCAGAAGTACGTGCTGCTGGCCTAGTCGGTTCATATTCTTGAGTAGACCTTAAATATAATCTATTTGGCGCAAACAAGGGAGGACGGAAGGGAACAACGGGAGCGCGAACTGCAGAAAAGATGTAATCCAGAAGTACGTGTTGCTGGCCTAGTCGGTTCATTTTGCTGAGTAGACCATAAATATTGTGACACGCTGACGAAGAAGATGTTTTAGTCCTGGTCGAAAGAAGACGACGCTCTGGACTTCGCGCGCTATCTACCATGTTGTCAGCTGCTGCAATTATTCTAAATATCTTGTAAATATACGTCTGACTGTTTTTAACCACGTAACATTTTTGGTGGAGGTTGCGGGATCACTATCAAGACGGATTTACGCAGCGGGCGTTCCTTGGCTGCATCTACAATGCCAGCTCAAGGCGAGGATGCTTCGGACCCGTCGGCGCCCACGCCCACCGTCATTCTAGCACAATCCCGCGACCCAGGAACCTTTTCTGGCACTGACGACACTGATGTTAAAGACTGGTTTCAACTATATGAGCGGGTGAGCGCCAGCAACCACTGGCACCAGACCATCATGCGCGCTAATGTGATATTTTACCTCGTGGGAACGGCATGCGTCTGGTTTCAGACCCACGAGGAGGAACTTACCAGCCGGGACATTTGTAAACAGAAGCTCAAAGATTCGTTTGGCAAGCCTGTTCGATATCAGCGCGCCGCCCATAAGGACCTCGCTTAGCGTGTCCAGACGTGCACTGAATCCTACCTCACGTATATCCAGGACGTGCTCGCTCTGTGCCGCAAAGTGGATCCGAACATTTCCGAACCTGATAAGGTTGGACATGTCATTAAGGGCATAGCAGATGATGCCTTCCATCTCCTTGTGTTCAAGAATTGTTCTACTGTGCAAGCCGTTATTACCGAATGTCGGCGGTTTGACGAAGCCAAGAGTCGTCGCATTGCCCAGCCATTTCCCCGCCTTCCCAACGCGGCTGCTACGTCCAGCTGCGAAGACCTCCGCAGTCCGTCCAAGCTCAATCGCTCTGATGACATCCTACATATCATCCGGCGTGAAATAGAAGCCTCATCTCCTGTCACGACTCCAACCCATGGCCCCAACAATTGCCAGGCGACCGTCTCATTGATCCAGTCCGAGGTGCGCCGAGAATTGGCCAACGTTGGTTTGACCAACGTCTGCTCAGTTAATTGGCCTGACTACACTCCGTCCAGCACTGTCATACGCACCCGCAGCCTGAATGCTCCAACCCGGTATCGCAACCCGGCCGAATGGCGTGCTCTAGACGACAGGCCTATATGCTTCACTTGTGGCCGTATGGGTCATATTTCACGTCACTGCCGGTCATCGTGCAATTCGACCCCCTGGTCCTACAACTGATCCCACAGCCCCTACGCGGCTCCTCGGTTCCCCCCGCCAACGCAGATAGTAAATTCTGGTGACAGTTCTCTCGCTACCCGCTCTAGCCGCTCTCCTTCGCCACGTCGTCGCTTCTCCCGATCGCCCCCATCTCGCCGATCACCGTCCCCTAGCTCCTTCCGGTGCACCCTTCCGGTGCACCCGTTAGTTTTCATACTCCGGAAAACTAACCAGTGCAGAACCAGGAGGTGATGCTGCCAAACCGACCCGACGCGAAAATCGTCTTCTGACCTTGTCCACACATCGGAACCTCATTGAAGTGAACGTGGATGGTTTACCTGTTACGGCTTCGATTCGCACTGGCGCGCACGTATCTGTGATGAATGCTCAGATTCGGAATCGTCTCAAGAAAGTCCTCACTCCTGCTCCGTCACCTGTGGTCCAAGTCGTTGACGGTGGAGCACTAGCTGTTATGGGCATGTGCCCGGCTCGCGTGAGTGTCGCCGGACATACTACTTCTGTTTTATTTTAAGTTCTAGAGCACTGGCCCTCACGACCTCATCCTGGGCCTTGACTTTCTGTCTACACATTCCGCTTTGATAGACTGTTCTGCTGGTGTTGTGCACAACTCGTTCTACCTCCTGCTATTGAATCTCCCGATAGTGCTCCGACACGGCTATGTTCCACAGAGCACATTCGCCTCCCTCACCGTGCCGTTACCTACATAGGTGTCTCCTTATTCCACCTGTACCAGACGGCGACTACATCGTATCCCCTAATTTGGATGTCCTGCTCACGCATAACATCGCTTTTCTTCATACCGTCATTACCATTTCGGACACACGTCCTGCCTTCCGCTTCACTTTGGACTCTGTACACAAGTATCCCCACGCGGAATATCCGTGGCGCAAATAACGCCAGCCACAGACTACCACATTTCGGCTTTAACTTGTGACAGCTCCTCGTGTTCAACTCTTGCTTCGACCCCTGTCCCTCCAGTCTTGAATGCCCTAACAAAAACGATTGCCCCCGATGTTCCACCCCAGCGTGCTCAAGAACTACGTTGCCTCCTTGTCTCATACTGGGACATATTCGACCTTGCAGAGCCCGCTCTAGGACAAACACCTCTCGTAAAACATCGTATAAACACCGGTGATGCGAGCCCAATATATTGGCGACCCTACCGCGTCTCGCCTACTGAGCGACATATCATCCAACATGAAGTTGACAAGATGCTTTCTGTAGACATCGTCGAACCTTCTTGTAGCCCATGCGCATCACCTGTTGTACTAGTTAAAAAGAAAGACAACGGTTGGCAATTTTGCGTCAGTTATCGACACCTCAACAAGGTCACAAAGAAAGACGTCTATCCGCTACCACGCATTGACGATGCCCTGGATTGCCTGCATGGAGCACAATATTTTTCGTCCATCGACCTTCCCTCCGGCTACTGGCAAATTGCCGTCGATGACATGGACGGCGAGAAGACTGCTTTTATTACTCCCGATGGCCTGTATCAGTTCAAAGTGATGCATTTCGATTTATGTAATGTCCCGGCCACATTTGAACGAATGATGGACGCCCTCCTACACGGTTTCAAGTGGTCCATCTGCCTCTGTTACCTGGACGACGTGATCGTTTTTTTGCCGACTTTTGCGACACACCTCGAACGCCTGTCGACGATCTTATCTGTTTTCCGTCAGGCGTGGCTACAACTTCGGCCGTCTGGAAATTTCTGTGCTCGGGCATCTCGTCGATTATTCTGGTGTACACCCTGATCACGATAAAATACGGGCAGTGAAAGACTTTCCCGTGCCAACATGTGCCAAGGATGTTCGCAGCTTCTTGGGCCTTTGCTCCTACTTCCGTCGGTTTGTTCGAAATTTTGCGAACGTTGCGCGCCATCTCAATAAGCTCCTCAAGAAAGACGCTGCCTTCATTTGGGGCCCTGTGTAAGCTGGTGCTTTCACCGAGCTGATTGGGCTGCTTACGTCCCCGTCCATTCTCGCTCACTTTGATGCGTCAGTTCCAACAGAAGTCAGTACCGATGCCAGTGGCCACAATATTTGCGCTATCTTGGCACAGAAGCAACAAGGGCGAGAACGTGTTATCGCCTACGCCAGCCGCCTTCTTTCCTCTGCTGAGCGCAGTTATTCCATCACTGAACGCGAGTGTCTGGCTCTCGTTTGGGCGGTGGGTAAATTCCGCCCCTATTTGTATGGCTGCCAATTCACTGTCATCACTGATCACCACGCTCTGTGTTGCCTTTCGTCGCTCAAAGATCCTTTAGGACGCCTTGGCCGCTGTGCTCTGTGCCTAGAAGAATACAACTATTCAGTTGTATACAAGACCGGCCCGTTGCATCAAGAAGCGGACTGCTTGTCGCGCCATCCTGTCGACCCTCCTGACGTTTCTGCGGCCGGCATACCTGTTACCGTTATCTCTCTGGCTGCTTTTCGCGATATTGGAGCCGAACAACGTCGGGACGCCTCCTTACAAGACCTTTTTCAACGGCTCACTTCAACGACACCCGATCCTTGCCTTCGCATATTCGAACTCCAAGATGGTATATTGTGCCGCTCTAACATGCGCCCGGACGGCCCTGCCCGACTCTTCGCTGTGCCTGAGCATCTGTGTCAGACTGTTCTCGCCCAGCTTCATGAAGTACCGACTGCAGGTCACCTTGGCGTGTCACGGACTTATGGCCGCGTTCGTCGGCGCTTCTTTTGGCGTGGTCTGTATCGTGACTTCTGCCGTTATGTCGCCGCGTGTGACCTTGGTCGACGACGCAAAAAGCGGACCACACTCCCTACTGGTCGCCTTCGAGCACTTGACGTACCATCAGAACCATTCTTCCGTGTAGGTATTGATCTTTTAGGCCCTTTTCCTACGTCTGCTTCGGGAAACAAGTGGATTGCTGTAGCAACACACTACGCCACCCGATGTGCAATCACACGGGCTCTTCCGACAAGCTGTGCAACGGATGTCGCCGACTTGCTCCTAAAGAACGTCATCCTTCTCCACGGCGCCCCTCGACAGCTCCTCACCGGCGGAGGCCGTTACTTTCTTTCTAAAGTTGTCAATGACATTGTACACTCGTGCGTGACTAAACACAAACTTGCTACTGCTTACCATCCACAAATGAACGGTCTAACCAAGCGCCTTACTCGCACCCTTACTGATATGCTGTCCATGTATATCTCCGCTGACCATCGCGACTTGGACGTTGCCCTGCCGTTCGTTACTTTCGCTATAATTTATCTCGCCATGATACCGCAGGTTACTCTCCATTCTTCCTCTTGTTTGGCCTCGACCCTACGCTACCTTTTGACGCCGTTCTAACTGCTAGTCTGAAGTCGCAGGACAATCAGCGGCGCTTATATGACGCCAACCATAGTGACGTCCATTACACACCGGGCACCCTAATTCTCCTTTGGTCGCCTTCGCGCCGCGTTGGCCTCTCGGAGAAGTTACTTTCACGCTGCTCTGACCCTTACTGTGTCTTGCGTCAAGTAATTGACGTCACGTACGAAATCGCCCCTCTTGAGCCAACCGTGCCTCAGCAACGCTCCGACGTGGTCCACGTCGCGCGTCTTAAGTTGTATCATTTGCCCGCCTCCTAACCAGCACCGAGCCGGTGCTTCAGCCACCAGGGGTCATGTGACACGCTGACGAAGAAGATGCTTTAATCCTGGTCGGAAGACGACGCCCTGGACTTCGCGCGCTGTCTACCACGTTGCCAGCTGCTACAATTATTCTAAATATCTTGTAAATATACGTCTCACTGTTTTTAACCCCGAAACAATATGAATGCTTTGGCGCAAACAACCAAGGACGGAAAGGAACAAGGGTAGCGCCAACTGTAAAAGAAATGTAATCCAGAAGTACCTGTTGCTGCGCTAGCCGGTTCATATTACTGAGTAGACCATAAATATGATTGTTTTGGTACGAACAAGGAAGGACGGAAGGGAACAAGGGGAGCTCCAACTGCAGAATAGATGTAATTGAGAAGTACGTGTTGCTGGCCTAGTCGGTTGATATTGCTGAGTAGACCATAACTATGATCACTTAGGCGCAAACAAGGAAGGGTGGAAGGGAACAAAGGGAGCGCCAACTGTAGGACAAATGTAATCCAGAAGTATATGTTGCTGGTCTAGTCGGTGCATATTGCTCAGAAGACCATAAATGATTGGCGCAAACAAGGAAGGACGGAAGGGAACAAGGGGTGCGCCAACTGTAGACTAAATGTAATCCAGAAGTACGTGTTGCTGCTTTAGTTGGTTCATATTGCTGAGTAGACCATAAATAACATCTATTTGGCACAAACAAGCAAGGACGGAAAGGAACAAGGGGAGCGCCAACTGTAGAAGAAATGTAACCCAGAAGTACCTGTTGTTGGGCTAGTCGGTTCATATTACTGAGTAGCCCATAAATATGATTGTTTTGGTGCAAACAAGGAAGCACGGAAGGGAACAGGGGGTGCGCCAACTGTAGATGAAATGTAATCCAGAAGTACGTGTTGTGGCCTAGTCGGTTGATATTGCTGAGTAGACGATAGCTATGATCTCTTTGGCGCAAACACGGAAGGATTGAAGGGAACAAAGGGAGCGCCAACTATAGGTCAAATGTAATCCAGAAGTACATGTTGCTGGTCTAGTCGGGTCATATTGCTGAGAAGACCATAAATATGATTGCTTTGGCGCAAACAAGGAAGGACGGAAGGTAACAAGGGGTGCGCCAACTGCAGAAGAAATGTAATCCAGAAGTATGTGTTGCTGGTTTAGTCGGTTCATATTGCTTAGTAGACCATAAATAAGATCTATTTGGCGCAAACAAGCAAGGACGTGAAGGAACAAGGGGAGCGCCAACTGTAGGAGAAATGTAATCCAGAAGTACGTGCTGTGGCCTAGTCGGTTGATATTGCTGAGTAGACCATAACTATGATCTCTTTGGCGCAAACAAGGAAGGGTGGAAGGGAACAAAGGGAGCGCCAACTGTAGGACAAATGTAATCCAGAAGTACATGTTGCTGGGTAATCGGTTCATATTGCTGAGAAGACCATAAATATGATGGCTTTGGCGCAAACAAGGAAGGATGGATGGGAACAAGGGAAGCGCCCCTTGTTCGTTTCTGTCCCTCCTTGTTTACGCTAAAGTGATCATGTTTATGGTTGACTCAGGAACTTTTCTTGTATTTTAAGGCCACGTCATTTATTGTAGTTCCCTGTAAAAGACACAATAAAAAGCAGAAAAGCTTTAGTTTATTATTTACATGATATGAAATACTTGAAAGCAATTTGAAAGGTGGAATCTATATAAATCGCCAAGGTATTCCCATGCTTCCGTTTTCCTGAAATAGGCGGAAATAAGCGCGTGTTGTTTATGCAACAAATGTAAATGAGTGCGTTACTCGCACATTTACGCTTTTAGAGCTCCATGAAAGTTTCCGTGAGGGCTTCTTATAGTAAATACGTTTTACCTTTCCAGTTTTACAATTCTATTTGGAATAATGTTTTACGCCAGACACTTCTTCTTTATCTTGAGATGGCGGCGAAATTTGACCCACACCGCCTTGACTTCCCAGTGGTCTAGTTGATTGTGATGCACCTGCTTGTGCATTCAGAAGAGGTAGCGCAGGTCCTGATGGCTTGACTTGCGTTGATTGGCTTTGACTTCCAGATGTGGTTTGTCCTTGCAAAGTTGTTGTTGCCCCTCCATATGTATGTCCTGCTGAGGAGGTTCGCAATATGCCAACTTCATGTGATCCAGCACTGAGTGCTCCTGATACCAAGGTACCACCCGCCGTACCTCCACCTCCACCTAGTGCACTGCTTCCCTGTGGGACCATTCCTTCAATACCCAGACCTGTCTGCACTGGTAGACCTGCTCTGATACTGGTCGAGGCAGCAGAGGAACCAAGGCCTGGACCTGTCTGTCGCGTGCCTAACGACGCTTCGCCTTGTGTGCTCGCCGCAGATGCTGCCCCTCCTAGGAAATATAAATGACCCCTTTGTCATTAAGCATGCTTTGAAACATAGGCAGAAACTATGTGCGTTAGATTTATAAAAGAACATGTCGCAGTTTTACTCACTGACTACCTAACACAATATTTTGTATTTCAACACCATTGACCATTTTCAGACGCGTAATACCACAGCTTATTTACAGAGACGTCTCTCTAATGACTCATATTTCTTGGTATATACATTTCTTATAGAAAACTTATCTGAATAGTCGAATTTCATTTACCAAAGTACTCACTGCACATAACTGCGCATATTCCGTGTAAGACATTTGTATGAAACTGAGCATAGCCCTAATTTATCTAATTATAATCTAAAACGGGCAATTCATCTCATAAGCACTGCAGATTACTAAAGGAAAAATACTAGACAATATATACAAAACCTAAATTTCTACAAGAAACCAGGAACAAAAATTTTCATGAACTTCCAATTTATCATCAGCTACGCTTGAGCAATATCGCCCTTTGTTCTGTTCCGCATCTTCAAATTTGACTTCATGCGCAGCTTTTCACCATAGCATCAGTGCTCCAGGGATATCTGTTACGCCGCTAGATTTCTACGTCAATCTTGACATCGCTGCAGTTCAGGGTCGCTGTAGTTCAAATCATTTATATATTTGGGGGGGGGGGGGGGGGGACTAACAGCCATATCTTGCGAGTGCTAGACCGTTTATTTTTTGTGCCATCCCGAAAACTGCATTGTGGTACGGTGGTAAGGGGAGCGTTCTCGCAATATTTTGTGACACCTAGAGGCTGGAGACGCTGTCGTAGAGACGGCGCCTACGGTCACAGTGTCTACCATCAGAGGCAGTCGCAGATAGTGCGCGTTAGTGTGCCTGGATTTACTCCTCGCCCACCGCTCCGTACTGGGTAGATACCATGAAGGAACGTGAAAATTTAGAGAGAACATTCCGTCACACATCCAGCCTTGGCAAGCGAACGTCGCGTGACGCCAGTCTCTTCGTTCAGTGTTGGGACAACACTTGATTCATGCGTCAAGATCACGGAGCAAGAGTCGAGATTTCCCGACCCGGAACAACTCTTTGCTTCCTCTATGCGAATGGGCATCGAAAAAAATCAAATGGGAGTGCTAAAAGTTACAGCGCACTCTGACGTACCCTTCGTGCTCTGACGTTTTCAACCGTGCCAGGACGACACTCTTGGCTTCAGTTGCGTTCCGGTATGCTGCCTCCTTTTTCCTTCCTTCATGATGTTGTATCTCTGACGGGGCGGTCGCCGCCAACGCCGCCATTGCAATGCCGAGCTCGCGTGCCGACACGGGAAAGCTTGCCGTGGTTCGATTTGCCTCACCGAGGTGCAGTTAGAAGACAGACTATAGTTTGTGCTGGAAGGAACGCGGGAAAAACGCAAGCAACTAGAGAACTTCTTCTACAAAAGGGAAAATCCTCTGAGCAGGACGCCTTGGAATGCAGGTGAGCGTGTCGGGTAAATAATGCCAGGAGAAAAGCGCAATATTTGCTTCATTTATAAAACACAATATTGGTGCTAAAAATAGCTTACTAGGGTGATTGCCATCGTGCGCGTGGAATTCTTTAGAGTTGCTGATCTCTTAAAATATGGCAGATTTAGTTTCAGGGGCAGAGTATAGGCTTTATAAGTAATGATTACAAAAAATGCCTCACGGCATATGAGAGTTCCGCACTGGAGAGATTAACTTAAATGCTGGAGTTTTACTTGCAAAAACCACGATATTATTCTGAGGCACGCTGCAGTGGTGGACTGCGCATTAACTTGGGCCACCTGGGCTTCTTTAACGAGCCCCGAATGCACAGGACACGGAAATGTTTCAGTGGAATGATTGTGCCCTAAAGCGGTGCTTCGGCACGGCGGTTGGTTAATTAAAAGAAAAAAATTCTGGTTCTGTACTTGACCCAGGGCCCCCTAACGTAAAACTATTCCCATATGTTTTTATTCCAATCTCCTGACGTCACATCTGCGTAAGAGCAGACGCAACCATCGGACAGTCACCCACACGGTCGTCTGAACAGACCATTCAAAAACGGTATCCTCGTTCATAGCAGGTAACTTTTGTTTGCTTGAAAAACAGTTACCATTGCCCACACTGAGCGGCTTGTCTTATCTAATTGGCTGGCAAGAGGTGAGGAGCACGGTGAAGTGGAGAGGGATTCGATGGGGCCGAGCCACTGCACTGAATATCGATAACCGGATGAAGAGGGTGGTGCCCGCGTCTGCGATTGGTCCGCTTTCCCTTACTTAGCTTGCAATGGTTCGTCGAAAATCGCGGTGGCGCATGCAACAGAAGCATAAGAATGACGCCAAAACCGATCCCCAGAAAGTAGAGTTGGCAAAACGAGGTCGTAAACGTGCCGAAAGTGCTCGAAAACGTTACAAGGCCACGAAAAAGTTTTATCACACGCAAATAAACTCATGCTCTGCGGTAGGTGCGAGTAGCCAGTGCCTGAGCGTTCGGCGGCAGCCAATTTTCATTCCTTTCGGAACAGGGCAGCCTGCGGCTATTCAGAAAATAGCTCAGTTTTGTTCGGCATAATAATGCATCTTTAACGCGTACACGTCACTTTGATGCGGTGAATTTCGTGGTTTTGTGACGTCTCGCGACAGGCAGGTGAATTTGGTGCAGCCCGAAAGCTCTTGATCAATAGCCGAGGGCTAATGGCGAAAAGGCGTCTAATCAGAAATAACTATATTTCTTTTATTCGGTCAAATCATGCATATTTAGTGTGTACCCCTCATATTAGATTGGGAGCTATCGCGGTTTTCGTGTCGTCGCGTGATAGACAGGTGAAATGGCGGTGGTCCAAAAAACTTTTCGACCAATCACGGAGGGCTGATTGCAGAATTGGAATAGAAACGTTTGGAATAGTTTTACGTTATAGCGCCCCAAGTACACATTTTTCTCGTCAGGTTCCCCTAAAAAGTGGTGTTTCGCGATGTTTCCAGTTCCTAACTTCAACACGCTACGTCGTAACGACAGTTTTGTATTAGGTAGTAAACAGGTAGCAAAAAGCTAGTAACAGTCCGAGAAACAGACGCCAGCGGGGTCGGTCTTGGAGCTGTCCTCGTGCAACGAAAGCCCGGCTACTCTGAATACGTGGTTGCCTATGCGAGCCGCACGCTGTCAGAGGCAGAAACCAATTAAAGCGTGACTGCAAAGGAGTGCTTGGCGTTGGTATGAGCGCTTGAAAAATTCCGCGCATACTTATACGGCTGCCCATCTGACCTTACAACGGATCACCACACTCCTTGCTGGCTTGCCACGTTGAAATATCCACCTGGCCACCTAGCACGCTGGGCACTCCGAATCCAGTAGTACCATATTCGCGTCATCTACCGCTGGGGCCGGAAGCAGTCTTACGCAGACGCCCTATCCCGTTCACCTCTACCTCCAGACTCGCCCTACGAAACCACTTGCACATACTCCATGTTATCTCTGGATTAAAGCGAACAACGCCGTGATCATTGGATCACTTCTCTTTTTGCCTGCCTTTACAGATCATCGGCCATCCCTTTATCTCGATGCCTCAGATGCCAAGTTGCTCATTTCCCCATGCGTGATCGGCTACTACGCTCCCGAAGACCGCACATAGTTACTGGTCATTGCCGCAGCTTAAGACCTCAAATATGTGCCCCCTTTTCGCCATCGCTTCTACTGGCGCGGAATGTACACTTTTGTACAAAAGTTTGTTCAGTGCTGCGCTAACTGGCAACGCCGCAAGTCGCCACATTCACACGCATCTGGCGCCTTGCGGCCGATTCCGTCCGTTGTCAAACCATTCGATCGCATTGGCGCTGACGTCCACGACCCGCTTCCAATAACAACGGATGTCAATCAATTGATCATAGTTGCTGTGGACAATTTTACACGCTACGCCACAACTGCTGCTTCACCAAATTCGACAGTGAGGTATGTGGCCTCTTTCGTCCTACACCGTTTCATCCTTCGTCATGGCGCATCTCGAGAACCCCTTAGCGATAGTGGTCACGCCTTCCTGTTTGAGGTCGCCGAGGCTCTGCTTTTGGAATGCCACGTTGTTCAGCAAATGACTACTGACTACCACCCGCATACTGGCAGGCTCACAGAACTGTTTACCCGCACGCTCAGTGATGTGCTCGCGATATGTGTGGCATCTGATTATGGTAAATGAGACCGCGTACTTTCATTTGTAACGTAACACAGCGTAGCACCGTCTTGCATGCTACTACGGGATCTTCAACTTTTTTCCTCCTGTACGGAATGGAGCCTTCGTATACGATCGACACTCCACTTCCATACCATCCTGTCGCTTCCAAGTGCCCACCTGTGTACGGAGGTCCACGACAAACCAAAGAGTGGCACCAGCTTGTGCGTACCCTCACAAGACAAGAAAAAGAGCGCTAGAAGGAACGCCGTTCCGTCTCACCTCCTATTCCCACCTATGCTTCATGGTCTTTTGTATGGCTGGCTGTTCCTTGCCAAATTCTCGGCTTTCCTCGAAGCTGGTCGTACGAAGGGCATTGCCGCGTCTTAGAGCCAACGCCGCCGTAGTGAACTTTCTCATGGAATCACTTTTTCCTTCTGACGACATGCGCCGGCGTGGACGTGACCTCGTTCACCTGACGCGTCTCAAGCCCTACTACGACCATATCCCTCAAACCTCTTAGGTAGCTAGGCTGGCTCTTTTTCCGCGGGGGCCGGTTGTGAAGAAGGCTCGCCTCGGTCCAGCAGCCTGACAAACGCTTGGCTCGCTCTGCTAGAGCTGCTGGCGGGTGGTATCTTTCGAGACAGTGCCTCTCACTCCCTCGCCGTTCGTACTCGTAGCGTCTCTGGACCGCAGGAACCACCTGCCAGTAAACCTCTTATCACCATAAACATCTTAGTGGAATGATCGCGACAGTTGCTGCGGAGAAATATTCCTTCTGTTATATTACTGGATGAAGAGTCTAAAATATTCTGGTCTCTTGCGTGCCGAAACCACGATCTGATTAGGAGGCATGCCAGTGTGAACGATTCCGGAATAATTTTAAGAATCCAGAGTTTTTTAACGTGCGTCTAAATCTAAATAGTAGGGTGTTTTTGCATTCGACCCGCTCAAAATGAAAGCGCCGTGGTCGGGATTACAGCCCGGACCTCGTGCTTGGCCCTGCAACAAAACCACTAAGCAACCGCGGCGGGTGGATGAAGAGTTTGTTTATCTCGCTGTTAAGTTTACATTACTTTTCTTTTCCACACAGCCCGCCGATTATTTGACGGATATTTTTTATGTACGTATCTTCCTCCGCTTTTTCTAATAGACATAGGTCACAGTCGTTTCTTTTATTCATCTTTATATTCTGCCCGTATTCCCGTATTCTGCCAATGCAGGCGTAACTCAACGCCTGCATTGTCTTACTTGTTCTAATTTATGCTCTTTGTTAGTGTTCCTGTGTTTTTTTCCTTCTTTGCAGTAAACCATACTTGGCGGTACACATGCACCGGTCTAGTGAATTCTACATGGATTACGTCAATTGTATTACGTGCAATTGTCACAGACAGGCTTCCGAGTATTTACCTTGAGTTCCTTGGCTTGTCTGTTGGAGCGTCTGCGATCCTTGGCCTTGTTGCAGCACGATCCCGACGGCACCGTTATGTTGGCCATGTTCTTGTTGGCCGTCTGACGGACCTACGGCTAAGTCATGTCCTGCGCTTCCTACCGTGACGTGTCTTGGGCCATTGGAACCACTGCCCGCTGATATCGCTGGTACTGATTGCAAGCCAGTCTCTGAGGACTGTCCGAGGACAGCTCCTTGTGCACGTGCTCCGTTGCCTACTTGTCTTGTTACTCCTGCTTGTAGACCTGCACCTACTGCCCCGCCTCTTGCTAGACCCCCTGCTTGTAGGTTTCCGCCTCCTGCGCCGCCGGTTCGTGTGTTTCCTACTCCTAGACGTGCGGCTCCAAAGCTACCTCCTCCTAAGCTTCCTGCTGCTTGGCCTGCTGCTCCCAGGCTACTTGCTACTCCTACGCCACCTCCTCTTGTGCCTCCTGCTACTAGGTTTCCTGATGCTGGCCCCGCGGCTCTTAAGCCTCCGGTGCTTAGGCTACCTGTTCTTGTAATTGAGCTTCCTGCTTCTTGACCGCTCGCTCCAGGCCTTCCTACTCCCGAGACTCCTGTTCCTACGAATACTGTACCGGGGCCTGCTGTTCCTGTCAATACTGTGTCTGGCGATCCTCCCAACTTGTTTCCGGTTTTAACTTCGCTCGGTAACTGTCCACTTGGTGCTGCATTAGCTGTAAAATGTGTGCAAAATGAATAAAGTATCAAGAATGCTTCGTATTACTAAGCATTTCATGCAAATAAGCTCACAGTACAGTATTGTCTTACTGTGTCACTCGCCAGCAAGTAAGTAACCGAGATCAGCACAGTGTATTTGGTGTTTTTCCGAAGTCTAAACTGGTTGCTTATCACAGTCGTGTTGTCCAACCACTCCTCCATTTCACTTTGTTTAATTTATTTATTGCATATTAAAGCATGGCGTGCATTGCATAAAGGGAGGCGTGCGATTGTGTTCACCGTGGCTTAAAAGCAAGAAAAAGAGGGCGGAAATGTTCCACGCTGCAAAGAAAACAAAAAGAAGCATTGGAGGCGAAATCATATTTCGCAGTGCCCGCAAATAGGCGGGAATCCGCCGTGGTTGCTCATTGGCTATGGTGTTGGGCTGCTGAGCACGAGGTCGCGGGATAGAATCGCGGCCACGGCGGCCGCATTTCGATGGGGCGAAATGCGAAAACACCCATGTACTTAGATTTAGGTGCATGTTAAAGAACCCCAGGTGGTGAAAATTTCCGGAGTCCTCCACTACGGCGTGCCTCATAATCAGAAAGTGGTTCTTGCACGTAAAACCCCATAATTAAAAAAAAAACACCGGCAGGATTTCGGAGGCTAGAATGGAGCGAATGCATCTTTATGAAAAATCATGGGTTCATTTTTGGATGAAGGCTACGTAATCAGTGAATAAAGCTACTTCATCTGGCTAGCAAATTCAAGTGCTTTGTTGCATACGAAAAATTGCAGATCTTAGTGCTAAATTGTGACAATTTATTCTTGCAATGGGATCAGTTTGACGCATGTGGGTTGCCTGTGTGGAACGTTTAGCAATGCTTTGCTGATACTGATGATTGCACCATGATACTGGATGACTGCAGGAAATCGAGGCGTGATAGGACACGGCGAGACAAGTAGAACTGACAGTTAGGTGAGTTTCTAAGGGTTAATTTTGTTAAAACGGCGCCACAGAAAAACAGGAACACGGAATGACATTTCTTTAAAATAGCGCGCCACAGAAACACGGGCGCTCTTATGTCGCCTTTGGGTTTTTCGGTGGCACCATTTCAAAGAAATCAAAATGCCTAGATGGAAACGTTAAGACGAATACGTGGATTGGATTAATTGGATGACGCTTACTTGGTTTGAAAACTGCGATGTGATAAAGCACACGGTGCGACTTTGGATTCCTTCAATATCCTGAGCAAGACGTGCTTGCGAAGGATATGAGACAGATGCACGTGCTCAAGTTTTGTTATAAACCATGCCTGACACACAAGGTTATTTGTGTCGGATAAGGCACATTTTAGAAGGCGTTGAAATTGCCCAAGTGTTTGTGAGGCCCCTGAACAAACGGTTTCAATATAGGTGGCCATGAAAGCGAGGTCTTAGGAAGCAAACAGGGGTATTTCTTTTGAGTTCTTCCATTTATAGTGAAATTTATTCAGTATGAGTGGCGAATAATGGGGTGTTTTTGGTAAATCGGAGATGCTTGCATTCGGTGAGGTTAAGAGGCACGTGTGCTTTCATACACCATTTGGCGACAAGGTTGACGCCATTCTCTAGGGTTTTGCAGTCCTCAGGAATTATGGGGTTACAGGCATCGCAATGGTAGGCAAGAAGTGTTAGTTTAGCTTTAGTTTTACAAAGCGAGGTATTCTAGAAGTAAAAATAGCAGGGGCGACAAGCCAGCCCCCTGGGGAACGACCTATAGCAGCTGCTTGGATTTAACTTTGGTATCACGGCGCTCTTGCACTTGCACATATCGCTCTTGCACATATGGAGAACGGTTAGGGGTCTTCGCTCATCTCCGCATCAAAGGAAGCCCTTTGCTGCTCTGGCCCTATACCAACTCCGCTCGGAACTTCAAGTGGCTGAAGAGTTCTGTGCAAGGGTTGCGGGGTCCGTGGCCATCATTACTGACGCAGCATTTAATGACATCCCTGAGGCACGTGTACCAGAAATGAATGTGCCCTTTTCACTCGAAGAGCTCCATGCTGCGTTGGCAACCTGCAGGCGTTCTTCGTCACCAGGGCCTGATGGCATCAAGTATGCTGCCCTATGCCACCTTGGACATGACGCACGTGATGAGCCGCTCAGCTACTACAATGAGTCTTGGCAGAACGGCTCCGTGCCTAGACAATGGAAAACGAGCCGCTTGATCCCCATTCTGAAACCTGGAAAGTCTCCGCTTGAGCTCTCATCATATCGTCCGATTGCGCTTTCGAGCTGCGTCGGTAAAGTAATGGAAAGAATGATTCTTGCTCGCTTGAAATGGTACCTAGAGCGATTCAACATCTATCCGGACGCCATGACGGGCTTTCGTCGAGGTCACTCGTCCATTGACAACGTCATTGACATCGTAACTTGGGTCCAGAATCAAAAACGCCTCAAGCGCCTATCAGTGGCTCTTTTTCTAGATATACAAGGAGCATACGACAACGTCGCCCATGAGGCCATACTGAACTCACTTGAGGCTCTTTGAGTTGGTGGCCGGATGTATCAATGAATTCGGGACTACTTGACTGAGAGGTGCTTTTTCTTACAGATTGAAGACGGCCCAACTTCGGAACATAACATCTGCCGTGGTGTGCCGCAGGGTGGAGTGTTGAGCCCCATTCTGTTCAACCTCGTCTTGGTAGGACTAGCGGAGTACCTACCTATGTCAGTCCACGTCTCAGTATACACCGACGACCTTTGCATCTGGGCTTCTGCGGTGACTCGCCCTCAGGTACGAGCCATGCTTCAGCGGGCGGCAACCATGACGGCGTCTTATCTCCGAGAACAAGGCCTCAGCTTTTCTACTGAAAAGTGCGCATTGGTTGGCTTTACGCGCAAACAAATGTCATCGTATCCTGTTTCAATCAATGAACAAGCTGTATCCTATGCTAAGACATCGCTTTCTGGGTGTAATCATTGACCGCAACCTCTCGTGGAGGCGTCACTGCGTCTATCTAAAGAAGAAATTAGTTGCAATTGCTCAGGTCTTTAAATTTTTCTGCGGGAAAAACTGGGCTACACCAGTTCGTTCTATGATGCAGCTCTACAGGGTACTGTTTCTCGGACTCCTACGTTACAGTCTACCAGTGTTGTCAAATGCATGCAAGACGAACTTTCGCGCTTTGGAGAGCATACAAGGTTAAGCCCTACGCATGTGTTTAGGGCTGCCTCGGTGCACGTCAACAGCAGCAACAATTGCCATCGCTGGGGACCATATGATCAAAACACACGTAGCTGTCGACTCTCAGAGAGCACATTCGCCATCTGTCAAGGACCCCCGACCATCATTTGGCCTCCCTACCAGCCGAGAGACCTCAAGCGACCTTTTCAAGAGTGATTAACGCTCATAAAGAGTGCATACCGTCATATTTTACACCGGCGACGAAGCCTTCATCACCCTTGTGGTGCCTACGACAGCCTCAAGTGAATTTTGCTATTCCTGGAATTACAAAGAAAGTCCGATCATCCATCGCCGGCTCTGAAGCAACTTACACTCCTATTACTGCAACAGACGTATCATGACCACATACATATATATACCGATGGTTCGACCGCCCGTACCAGCATCAGTCGTTCCAGACAAGAATGTTACAGTTAAATTCAAATTGTCGCATACGACTACATCTACATCGGCAGAGCTCTCCATGCCGGTATGATGTACGTCAGCGAATAGGCAACAGAGAAATGGGTCGTATTTTGTGACTCTAAGGCAGCTCTTCACAGCATCAAGTCTGCATTACGTCACAGGACTTACGAGCAGATGACATCTGACATCAGGGAAGTGCACCACCATGCTCTGGAAAGAGGGCACACCATCATATTTCAATGGATTCCTGCTCACTGTGGCATCGTCGGCAACAACCTTGCTGACAACGCTACCCGATCTACGCACGGAGATACCCAGACGCGTTCGATACCTTTGGAGAGGTCGGACGCTGCCAGGGAACTACGCCTACATGCACGCAGAAAGTCGCAAGATTTCTGTAGTTCAAGTGCCTTCAATCGCCGATTATATAAACTGGACGCCACGCTACGGCTACAACTGCCATCTAGCCTTTCCTGCGACGAAGCACCCTTGCTGTACCGCTTGTGGCTGGGAGTAGCGTTCACGAACTCATACTCCCATCGTTTGAGAATGGCCGAGAGCCCCATGTGCGATTCCTGTGGGTGCGAGGAGACCATCGAGCACCTATTGTGTACCTGCCCTCGCTACGATGTACAACGCCTTTCTCTGCGGGAAACTTTATACCGACTGGACTTAAGACCGTTCACCGAGTCAAAGATACTCGGACCGGGGCCACACCCGTCACTGGCACGAAATGCGAATCGTGCATTAGTGCAATACTTGAAGTGCACCGGCTTAGGAGACCGTTTATAGTGTCCCTGTGCATAGCGTCCCGCCCACACGCACTGTGCTCACGTTCTCCTCTTTTTTCTCTTTCTATTCCCCTTTCCTCCACCCCCATTGTAGGGTAGCAAACCGGATGCTCTTCTGGTTGACCTCGCTGCCTTTCCTGTCCTTGCTTTCTCTCTCTCTCTCTCGAAGCCTGAGGCTAGATCTGTGGTTGGTAATAGAAGTGAACAGCGCAGGCCCTGTAAAAATGTTCCAGCTGACTGATAAACAACGCGAAAGAGCGAATAGTGACATATTTAATAGCAGGTGAGCATGTAATGCGTGATTGATTGCACCTTGCAAATTATAAAAACATATCATCAATCTGATTAGCCTCCTTGCACATTAATCCTTGTCCTGAGTGAGTTCCGCTGGTTGGCTCACGGGCAAAAGGCATTCGCGAAAGCCATTTTGGTTGGTATAGAAGTTATTTGATTTCAGAAGTATCGATATGTTCGCTGTTATATTGTATTAAAGTATCTTGAAAGGAATTCTGATGAATGAGGTAAAATGATAGACACAAGTACCGCATTAGCCGATTTAAATATGGGACTAACATGAATATTTTTTCAAATCATTAGGAGTGTTTTCTATTTCCAAGGTAGTGCGTGAATCTTAGCTGACATATTGTGCTTCGTGGGGAGACGGTACTTTTTATTAGTTTAGCACCAATTGTGTCGCAACGATCTGATAGCGCATTTCTAAGGAAGCTAAATAAATAAATATATGTTCGTTGTTTATTTAAATTTCGAGCGTTATCTTTGCGCAGACTTTTGTTAAAGCACCAGCATCGCAATCGTTATTGGGAGAAAAGTCTGATATAGAGTAGTACATTCCTCAAAAAGGGTTGCTTTGCGTCGGGTATAGAAAGCTCTACATGACTCTATTGTGACTGTGTGGAGAGTTTCCCAGAATCGCCGGGGTTGGTTTGAAAGATTCCTTGTATACCAAACGAAAAGCATTTACCTTTCTCTTCTGCTCGTTCTTTTAGGTGTTCTCTTACACAAGCGCAATATTTTTCCTGCCTTACAGGGTTGCTATTTACCATCATTTCCTGTATGGGCGCTTTTGTTTTTGTTGTTCAAAAAAGATTTAAGCTCTTTGTTGAACAGTTCGGTATTGGAATCAGAATTGACGATGATATGGGAAACGTACTCAGGAATACACTTTCTTTTATAATTTCCAGCTTCTGTTCACTGAACAGCTAGGACATTTAAAGTTTTCGTCGAAACGCGCAAGTTTGTTAAAGTTGTCGAAGTCTGCTCTTCTGTTCTCTGTGATCTATTTTGTGGTCAGTGACCTCTTTCGTTAAGTTAAGTAAATGTCTCTATGATGTAAGAAATGATCGGTAAGCTACAATTGTGTAATTACGTTCCTAATGCCACCGCGACACGATGTGTATAGTCACCTCATGTTCTGCGTTTTATTACTTCGCAGAAGGTGAAATACAGTAACAAATTGAAGAATTGTTTTGAATTATCAGTTGCATTGGTCCTCACTTTCCGTAGGGGCAACTGTAGAGTATTCTAAAGGTTTTTATGCCTTCCTGACTACATCAAAATTCGGAACACTACACTTTTCTTATTTCCATGTTACATACAGGGTATTTCAGCGAATACTTTCAAGCATTTTAAAATTTACCTGTGTCCGACAGCACAATTCCCGTCCACGATATGGCGTACTCGAAGAGGCGGATTTTACTTGAACAAACATTGCAGATTCATAATCAACCAATTAGGAAAAACACATCAATTAATTCTAATCGATTTCTCTTTTAGTACATATCGAAAATCAAGAATGAGGCTGACAGAGGCCATAGCACACTGTGGTGTGAAAGCTATAAACAGAGATAAGGTGCCTCAGAAAGACCAGCCTTTCTGAGGCATCTTATCTTTTCTTAAAACTTTTATACCACTATGGCACATATTGCACTTCGAAAACTCTAGCCTCGGAGTTGCCCAGGTGTATCAGCTTGGAATGAGTTCTAAGGATCACACGAATTTCTAGACATTATTTGCCGAACTTCGTGAAAAAATTAATTGGCTGTCGAGTAACCTTTGTGCTTCAATGAATAAAATTGTGTTTCTTTAAGAAAGGAAGTGGAACAACAGTGCATTTTTACCACAACTTTCAGGTCTGATATCTAGTAAAGCGATCATCCAGCCAAAATTATTTCAGGTGGATATACCTCGTAGTCTCAACCACTAGAATTTGTACATACAATGTCTGTCATCGTAAGGTAATATGTCAAAAACTTAATTAGTAAATTTAGGTTAAGTAGTCGGTTAGGTTAAGACCGGAAAACTTACCCGGCGCGGACACTGGGAGGATTGACAGATTGAGAGCTCTTCCTTGATTCGGTGGATGGTGGTGCATGGCCGTTCTTAGTTGGTGGAGCGATTTGTCTGGTTAATTCCGATAACGAACGAGACTCTAGCCTATCAAATAGGTGCGGGGTTCCCAGCACCTTACAACCTTCTTAGAGGGACAAGCGGCTCCTAGCCGCACGAAACAGAGCAATAACAGGTCTGTGATGCTCTTAGATGTCCGGGGCCGCACGCGCGCTACACTGAAGGAAGCAGCGTGTCTTTATCCCTGTCTGAAAAGACTGGGTAACCCGTGGAACTTCTTTTGTGATTGGGATAGGGGCTTGCAATTGTTCCCCTTGAACGAGGAATTCCCAGTAAGCGCGAGTCATAAGCTCGTGTTGATTACGTCCCTGCCCTTTGTACACACCGCCCGTCGCTACTACCGATTCAATGATTTAGTGAGGTCTTCGGACCGATGTCCGGCGCGGCCTTTCGGTTGCGCCGGTCTGTTGGAAAGATGACCAAACTTGATCATTTAGAGGAAGTAAAAGTCGTATATATAACAATATATATATATATATATATTATAATACCGAGACCGATCAAGTTGTCCAGCGCTGTTTATTCCAAAAAAGGCAACGCCCGCAGCTCACGCGCGAAGAAGTCGAAGAAGAGGGAAGATGATGATGGCTATGTACAAATGAAAACGACGAAGTACGTTAATAGTGCTTACACTAACTTCCCCCCGTCATGGAAGCGGCCAGCCTGGCCGCAGATTAGAGATTATCTAAACGGGGAGTGAAGGGCTTCATCCGCGACACGTGAACAATTTCGGCATTCCGGCGGCGCCGGTCAGTGACGGAGTGTACTGGGCGGACGAGATAGTTCACTGCAGATGTTTGCTGCACAACGGTGTATGGACCAATGTAGCGTGGAAGGAACTTCTCACAGAGGCCTGGGGTGCGGACTGGAGTCCAAAGCAGGACTTGGTCTCCTGGGTGAAAACGTAGGTCACGGCGTTTGTTGTCGCAGTAACGCTTGCGCTCAGCTTGGGTAGCTTCTGTGCTTTGCTGGGCGATTTGACGGCAATGCGCAACTCGGGCAGCAAAATCTTCTGGAAGCGACGCGTCAGGCGAAGAAGGTGCGAAAAATAGTTCTCTGTCGAATATGGTGGAAGGAGATCGTCCATACACAAGGAAGAAAGGGCTGTAGCCGGTAGTCCGTTGAATAGCAGTATTATATGCGAATGTCACAAAAGGAAGAATTTTATCCCAGTCAGTGTGGTCAGGACGGATGTACATGGCAATCATGTCAGACAGCGTACGGTGGAAGCGCTCAGTAAGGCCATTGGTTTGCGGATGATAAGTAGAAGTAGATTTGTGGACGGTATTAGTGGCTCGAAGAACTTCCTCGAGAACTTGTGAAATGAAAGCCTTGCCGCGGTCACTGAGAAGAACGCGAGGAGCCCCGTGGCGCAAGACGATGGCGCGCAAGAAAAAGTCGGCGACCTCAGAAGCGGTGCCGGATCGCAGAGGGGCAGTCTCGGCATATCTTGTTAAATGGTCGACCGAAGTGACAATCCAACGGTGACCGGAGGGTGTCAACGGCAAGGGACCATATAAATCAATGCCAACAAATTCAAAAGGTGCGTCCGGGCAAGGGAGAGGTTGTAGTAAACCGGCAGGAGGGGATGTCGAGCGTTTGCGGTGCTGACATGATGCACAAGAGGCAATGTATTTGGCCACCGTTGTGGATAGGCCAGGCCAGAAGCAGCGGGTCTTTATGCGGTCGTAAGTCTTGTGGAAGCCTAAGTGGCCAGCCGATACATCGTCGTGAAGTGCCTCTAATACCCGCAAGCGAAGGCAGCGAGGTAGAACTGGGACCCACCGGTGACCTGTTGGGTGGTAAACGTAGCGGTGTAGCACGCCACTTTGAAGGCGGAATTGTCGAAGTTGGCGTCGCAAGCGGCTGTTGGGTGGTTCGGTGAAACCACTAAGGCGATCCATGAGAGCTCGACAGTAGGAGTCGGCCCGCTGAAGCGAGACGAAATCAGAGCGTGATGAAAGCGTAACTTGGTCCAGGGGCGTTATCGAGAGCTGGTGGGAGGCAAGCGTAGCATCGGAACGACGTGGTTGGGAAGACGACGGCGCGTTACCGGGAGAGAGTGAGAGTGGGCAGCGAGACAATGCGTCTGCATCATGATGGCGTTTTCCAGACTTGTATGTTATAGTGAAGTCATATTCCTGCAATCGCAGTATCCAGCGTCCTAAGCGTCCTGACATGTTTTTCATTGATGACAGCCAACACAGAGCATGATGGTCGGTGACGATGGTGAAGTGGCGGCCGTAAAGGTATGGGCGAAATTTCTGAATCGACCAAACGATAGCCAGGCACTCTTGCTCTGTAATGGTGTAGTTCCGCTCAGCTGGAGAAAGTGTTCGGCTGGCATATGCTATGACTTGCTCTTTAGATTCTGTATTACGTTGCAGAAGTACTGCGCCAATACCTTGTGCGCTTGCGTCAGTATGGAGTATGGTGGGGGCACGATTATCGAAGTGGCGAAGCACTGGTCCAGAAGTAAGATGCCGCTTAAGAGCTTGAAAAGCCGACTCGCAGTCGCTAGTCCACGTGAAAGAGGCACCGGTAACCAGTAGCTTGTGTAGAGGAGCTGCTATTGCTGCGAAGTTGCGTATAAATCTACGAAAATATGACGCCAAGCCGAGGAAACTACGTAGATCTTTCTGTTGCTGGGGGCGAGGAAACTGAAGAACGGCACTAATCTTTTCGGGGTCAGGCTGGATGCCAGCTTTTGAGACGACGTGACCCAATACTTTTATTGTTTTGCTTGCAAATTTGCATTTTTTTGTATTGATTTGGAGACCAGCATTCGCAAGGCACTTGAGAACTTCGTCTAATCGATGAAGATGTTGGCTGAAGTCAGACGAAAAGATGACAATATCGTCCAGATAACAGAGGCATGTCTTCCATTTTAGACCACGAAGGACGTTGTCTATCATGCGCTCAAATGTGGCAGGAGCATTACAAAGGCCAAAAGGCATCACGTTAAATTCATAAAGGCCATCCGGTGTAGCGAATGCGGTCTTTTCTTTGTCAGTCTCGTTCATCGGAATTTGCCAATATCCTGACCGAAGATCAAGGCTGGAGAAATACTCCGCCCCTTGTAGTGTGTCCAAAGCGTCGTCAATTCGAGGTATTGGATATACGTCCTTGCGTGTGATCTTATTGAGCGCTCGATAATCCACGCAAAAGCGAACTGAGCCATCTTTTTTCTTTACCAGGACCACGGGAGACGCCCATGGGCTAGATGAAGGTCGTATTATCTTCCGCGCAAGCATGTCAGCAACCTGTTGTTCAATGACCTTTCGTTCGGACGGCGATACACGATAGGGGCGTCGTCGTATAATAGCGGAACCATCGGTTTCGATGCGGTGTGTAGCCGCAGGAGTTTGGCTCAACACAGGGGAACAGCTATCGAAACAGGCTTTGTGTTTTGCCAAGACCACCATTAGGGCTTCGGACTGCGCGGCTGTTAGGTCAGAACCAAGGACGGCTGGAGGAGGGAAAGAATCATCCAAACCTGAGGTTGGGGCTGGCGATGAAGAAGGGCAAAGCGCGACTAGAGAGATAGGTTGAGTGTCGGCGAGGGTTGCCACAGTCATCCCTTTGGGCAGCATCACAGGATCTGGGGTCGTGTTGCAAGCAGACAGAAGGGCGCGGCCGCGTGAAAACCGGACGAGACAGGTGGCAATGAGAAATCCGCGAGAAGTACAGCGGGAAGAAGGGGCGACTAGGGCGTCTCCGTCGGCGATCTGACTGGACGTTACGGCTACAACGTCTTCGTGACCAGGACGCAGGACGTAGTCGGCAGCGATGGTCAAGTTCACGCATGAAAGTGAAGAGTCCGCAACAGGTTCAAGCTCTGTATCCGTGATGTGGACAACTTCCTCTCTACATGAAATGACGGCTGAAGCAGAATGTAGGAAGTCCCAACCCAGTATAAGTTCATGGATACACGTTGGAAGGATGATAAACTCGATGTGGTGGCGTATGCCGTCGATGAGAACACGAGCAGTACACTGTCCGTCAGGGTGAATGAATGCATTATTAGCACCACGCAAAATAGGTCCAAGATAAGGCGTTTTTACTTTACGGAGCCGCGAACACAGATCACTCCGAAGAACAGAAACGGCGGCACCGGTATCGATGAGAGCTGACGCGGGAGCACCTTCGACAGTCACAGAAAGCATGTTGGCCGGGCGAACAGGAGGAATTTTTGAAGACCGATAAGAAGCAGTTTCCCCTCCAAAAACTGCAACAGTTAGTTTTCCGAGTGCTGGTCGACAAAATGGGAAGTGTTGCGAAGCGGTGATGTAGAGCGCCGGTAAGGGGATGGGGAACGACGTCTGGCCGAACGGGAACTATGAGGCAGATTGGGAGCAGCTGGTGGAGACGGAGAACGCTGTTGCGGGGACGAGTACGGTCCGGGATAGTAGTCGTCTGATCGGCGAGTGCGGTCTCTTTCGTGCTCAGCATAGCCTCGCCTTTCATCCTGCTGGCGCCGGCGACAGAAGCGAGATATATGGCCGCGTATACCGCAGTAAAAACAAACTGGACGAGGTGGACGCCACTGAGGGTACGATGGCGCAGCAAGTGCTCTGGTTCCCATCGAAGCCAAATGGTCATAGGAAGCGCCAGTAGGCACGGAAGGCACGGTAGGGGTGGGTAGCGAAACAACATCCGCGTAGGTAGGTGTGGAGCGCGCTACCGGAGCAAGATGCGTCATGGGTGTAGTCATCGCTGTCAACTCCTGCTTTACGACCTCGCGCAAGTCGAAGGCGGGGGTTGGGGCGCAGGCAGCAGGTGGACGCCTGAGGTCTTGTAGTTGAAGCTCTTCGCGGATGATGGTGCGGATAAGAGCACGTAGATCTGGAGAATGGGGAACCTGAGGATCGCTGCAGTCATGTGGGAGACGAATAGACTGCAGCTCGTCGAGGCGTTGACACGTTGAAGTGATGTCTTGGACAGAAGCCGGATTTTGCACGATTAAGGCGTTGAATGCGACAGGCCCAATGCCTTTTAAGATGTGGCGAACGCGTTCGGCTTCCGTCATGCTAGGATTCGCACGGCGGCACAGAGCCAAGACATCCTCTATGTATGAGGTGTAAGACTCTTGGGGAAGTTGGCGCCGCGTTCCCAGCTTCTGTTTGGCGACTTCTGCACGGCCAGACGAGGAAGCGAAGATTTGCCGCAGCTTCGAGGTAAACGTGGACCAATCCGCGATGTCGGATTCGTGGTTGAAATACCACGTCTTTGCAACACCGGTCAAGTAGAAGGCGACGTGCCTCAATTTCTGGGTGTCGTTCCACTTGTTGCAAGAACTCACGCGGTCGTAGTGGTCGATCCAATCGTCTACGTCATCACCGCGGAGTCCCGCGAAGACAGGGGGATCGCGCTGAGGGCTCGTCACAGTCCAAGAGGGCGCCGCAGGTGGGGTCGTCGGTGTGGTAGGGTTAGAGGCGCCGGAAGGGCCGGGGTTGGAAGTGTCCATTGTTGTAGGGGTAGCTGGGTGCAGGCGGCGACCGGAACGGAGCTCCAGGGAGGACGGGAACGCGAGAGGACGTCGGGATCTTGACGTACCTCCACCACTTTATAATACCGAGACCGATCAAGTTGTCCAGCGCTGTTTATTCCAAAAAAGGCAACGCCCGCAGCTCACGCGCGAAGAAGTCGAAGAAGAGGGAAGATGATGATGGCTATGTACAAATGAAAACGACGAAGTACGTTAATAGTGCTTACAATATATATATATATCGGATTACGAGAATTTAATTGCCGTAAAAAGGAGTGCTTCAAAGAATACCCCCCGATAAATTCATTTGAGGATGACTACTATCTGGGCGAGTTGGTGTTTACTTAACGTAACGCTTTTTAGCGCGAAACCCTGATAAAAAAGAAAAGAGAAAAATGCCTTCCTCCGTTTTCTTTTTTTTTTTTTTCGTGTTATTGTGCTATAAAGAATCATCTTATGATAAATTAAGGTTAATCGACACTACAGGGACATAAAGGAAAGATGTACCTTTCGTCATTTATTCTATGAGACCACATATATTCGATATTGCACAGGATCCGCATTTACCACGCGAAGCTGAATATTTAAACGAGTTCTTTGGGGTTCTCAGCCTCCAATTCGGACCTTTCTACCCAAGAAATCACGCGAACTCACGGGTGCATGTTTCTTATCTGTATTTTATCAACAAAGTGTTTATTTCCGAGGCACACCCCAGGATCAGCACTGCGCCACAGTCATTTGTGTACAAAGTTTTTCTACCGTGCACTATATATATCCTGTGCTTACATAGGGCCAAAGTCATAGATCTCCCCTTGATGTAGTGTTGTCTCAGAGGGGCCCGTGCTCTTCCCCAAAGCGATTTCTAGCAGAAGACTTCATATGGCTAGGGAACAATCAATTCATTCACGGACTTATGCGCAGAGCAGCAGCCTCTTCTATTGTTCCTCAAGCTAATGCACCAGAGCAGTCAGCCAGCTCTGTTGCGTCCGTACGGAGACATTCCGGTGCAGAGATTCTATCACCACTCTTATTGTAACTGGTTATGGAAAACTGAAGGATCCTTATGGTAATTTTATTGAAGATATATTCATTTTAGAGTATACCGTTTATTACGCAAATTCACATGTGTTTGCATACCTGCAATTTTTGTTATCGAGAGACTTTTCCTTTTTTTGAAACCAGCATTCTCGAAAGATTATTCCCCACTCCCTCGCAAAAAAGAAATAACACACTTTTCGGTCACTTCGAAAGATTGCGGTAAACCTTTTTTGAGGAAGAACTTTGTCATAATTTGGCAGTTTTCCAGAAGGTCGCAACTAAGGACTATAATATGTGTAATTAGATATTGTGCAATCTAAGTTACAATATTATTGCATACTCCAATGCCATACACCTGCAACTATATTTCTGACTACTTGATTCCTACGGCACTCAGCAGCCCCAAGTAGCGGGATAACCTACTTTCGTTGAGAACTAGAATAGTCGCTTTCCTTTATGTATAAGGTAAATATGACGAAATTGGTGCAACTTTGAAAATTGGTGTCAAAAATATTGTCACGTAAGAAAAACTTCGAAGTGCTTTTACGAAGGGCTCATCTCTAATGAGAACTATCTGATCACATTTTATTTGCACCTTCATATTGCGCACAGGCTCTCAATAGAAACCTGAATTTACAACAAAAGGAATTTTTATCCTCGCCTTGGAGATTAGCAACCGATTGAAGCGCTCCATAAAAACACGCGGCGGAACGCAGGCACCGTAAAGACTGCAATAACTCTTCTACAGTAGTCTCAAAATAATTTTTTGTGTGCGTCAAGAAAAAAAAATATTCAAGTTGCGCCGCGCCACTGCAATATTTCGTGCCATCGTTCGACTACCTCTCACAGCTATTTAGCGGGATATACAAAAATGGCGGCTGAATGTTGAAATTCGGTCGCTGGATTTGCTCCGCAATATCAAAAGAGGGAGTTGTGCAGCTTGTGGTCCATGATTCTTGTTTTAAACATAATTACATGTATTTGATTGATGAATTCGACAGCACAGACCAATACCGTATTAACAAATAACATCTGTAAGCAGGCATAGGATTTATTTTGCTGGTATAATAAAAACAGGTAGTCGTGCGGCCCGTGGTTGATGGCTCTGTTTCGACTATGAATTCTCAAATAGAAACTTTTATTATACATATAACTAAGTTGCTTATCGTACATATGAAGAAGTTGCCATGAATTCAGCTGGAAACAAGAATGGTAACGTATGCATTGCATAACAGCTTCTTTGGTATTACGCACTGAATCCAGCTCCCAAGTTTTATAACTTCTATCAAAATTTTTAAATTCTATCAAACGAAGTCAAACTGTGAACCGAAATGTTTTACAACATAGAGCTATATAAAAAAAAGATTCGATGGCACCTAAATACTTCGTACGAGTTGTGAATGCGAGAGAATTAATATCCACTTGAACGCCGCTCAACGGTCCTTCGATGTGTCGCGCTGCGAGTAATGTACCGCAGCGGTACGTGCTACCCGAGCCAGCAAGCAGCAGCCTGTTTTGCCAACGCCGCATGTCACCGATGCCCTGCGCGACAAGAGATAAAGG
The DNA here is from genome assembly GCF_023375885.2 of Dermacentor andersoni. Lineage (NCBI taxonomy): Eukaryota > Metazoa > Arthropoda > Arachnida > Ixodida > Ixodidae > Dermacentor > Dermacentor andersoni. The sequence continues at coordinate 148,458,912 of NC_092816.1, forward strand.
GAGCAGCAGCGGCCAGCAAGGCCGGCACGAGCACCCAGCCGTTAATCCCAGTGGAGGGGTTGAGAAAGAAAGGCATAGAGACCTCGAGGCCGTCTTCCGAGAGCGAGACGGCGGCACCCGCACGCGTGCGTTACGCGACTGCCTCGCCGACAACCCTTCTTGGCCGGAGACGTCGCGTCGCCGTATCTGCTGTGTCGAGACGCACTGGCGAGGCGGCGTCGCGACGATGCACTCTCCATTCACGCAACACTGTTTCACATGCTCTGCTACGTCGAGGTGCGCTCGCGTCGTGCGTCGCAGCCAATGGGAATTTAGGAGCCGTTTCGCTGCTAGAGACGCCGGCTTTCTTGCCCAACGTGCCATTTGATGCAGTCTCATCAAAAACTTTACAGCGAAGCTAGTAGCCTCTTCTTGGTTTGTGTTTGAGTTTGTGTTTGAGTTTGGGTTTGTGTTTGAGTTTTGGCATAGCATAAATGTGTTTCTTTGGTGCAATCGGATTACAATACGATGTTATCATGTATAGTTGTATGTAAGTTGTACTTTACGATATTTCTGGCACATTTTACTTTGAGAAGTTCAAATCCTGCAATAGCGCACTTGTACCAGGCAGCGGGCGTAGAAGATGTATGCTGCCCTTCCGGGGGCAGACCTGTGTGCTAGAGTGACGAACGTGTGCACACAGTGTATCTGTCCTTAATTCGTGGGCACTCTGCCAGGTGCATCTGACGCACAACGTGTGCTGTTACGGTAATCGGCATTATGGTACTGTCCAACAATACTACAACTATGGCAGGTTTATAGAAGTTTGTGCTTGAGTTTTGGCGTAACAGAAGTGTGTTTTCTCGTCGAGTCGAATTACACTCCTATACTATCATGTATAATTGTGTGTAGTTGTGCTTTACGATTTTTATAGTAAGTTTTGCTTCAAAAAATTGAATTCGTTCAATAACGCACTTGCACCAGGAGCAGGGTGTACGAGAATGAATTAGGATAGACCTCATAGGACAGCATGCGGCGCCTTTAAACAATGGCTTTGTCTTTCAATTTCTGCGTAATATATTATTTTTTCTAGTGTACTCGTTTACAATCCAACGCTATCAGGTCTGCATCATTGTGTAAATCGTACTTACCGCATTTTCTGACGCAATTTGCTTTTAAAATTGATTTAGTTGAATAGGGTCTTTCGCCTGGCGAACAGCCTAGAAGAACGAGGACGTATGCTGCGCTTACGTACACTTGCGTGGGTACGTTCGTGACGTATATCGCTTGTGGTGGTGGCATTTGCCTATCGTTCTCTAATGTCAGGTAGTGCGGTGGTACTTGTCGAACGCCCGCACCAGCTTCGCTGTACATCGCTTTACAGAGGGTGGAAAGGAGGCGCATTTGTTTTCCTTGACTCTATATTATCTGACATATATCATAGGAAGCCAACAAACACTGACACCAAGGAACAAGGACACCAACGATGTTTCCTAGTGAAACCCTGGGAGTGTTAGCCAGCCCTACCGCTGAAGGACCCTGGCGGCGGATGTGGAACGCCCTTTCTGCCACAGGCGTCACAAGACCGTGATCTTATTGGCTGAAGGCAACCGGTCAATAAACCCACACATGCTACCTGAAGGCATCAATGTTGCTGGATTCGAGACCCTCGTTATGCAATAAACGCGAAGAGAGGGGTTAACCGATTTTTATTAGTCATATCATAAGAAGCCAACAAACTCTGAAACCATGGGCAACATAGAGGAAATTACTTGTGATTAATAAATGAAATAAACGATAAATTATTGGAAACGAAAGTGGATGAAAAAGCAACGTGCCGCAGGTGAGGAACGATGCCACAACCTTCGCATTTCGCGTGCGGTGCTCTACCAATTGAGCTACCACGGCGCCGTTTCCTCATCCACTTTCTTGGGTATTGATGTTTCCTTGTAGAACCCTGGGAGTGTTAGCTAGCGGCACCACTCACAGACCTTCGTGGCGGATCTGCCACCGCCGTTCGCACCTGCTTTACGGTCATGGGGAGGAGTACCATCTGGGTGGCGTCTCACAGGATAAGTCGGAGGCAGACTGACAGACGTGTAATAACCTGACTCCTGAGAGACGGAGAGACGTAGCGTGTACCAATTGTCATCGGGAACGGCAGCGGTGCGCGCTCAGACGCCCGCGTTACGCCAGCAGGCGTCGCTGAATTAGTCGTGTTATCTACGTAGAGTCGCATAGCGGAAACTCACTGAACTAAGGCGCAACAACGGCTCCCATTGGGGAGCGAGCGATTGCACTGGCATTGAAAAAATGGAGGAGGCATTATGCCGGAACATGACAGGAGTGTGGCACAAAGGAAAGACGACTCGAGAAACTCATGTCAAGAATTACGCTGCGTCGCATGTCCACAATGCCCTCTGGACGCCGTAACTAGGCGTGACCCCCAAAAATTTCAGTGCAGAAGCTGCCGCGCTTACTCCGTACTCACCCGCACCAGTAACGACATTAGATGGAGCAGGTGGGGAGAATGTTAGCGAGGGAATACAGAGAGAGAGATAGAGGAGACAACTTTGTGAGCTACCGCGCTAGAACCCAGAATGGCACTGAAGCATGCACTTAGGGCCAAGGAGACGAAGACTCGCGTAAAACGTCGAGCGGAGCAAGAACAACAAACACAAGCGGAGCAGGGAAGGTAACATTTCACATCACGTCACGAATGTCATATGCCGTCAATATATCATTGCCAAATAACGTCAATGAACGTGAACAGCAAGAATTCGCTTATATCGATTGCTACAGTGCGTGCGATCTGTACCCTTTTTCATAATGCTGTTTGACTGTAAACTATAGGAAATATTCCCTGCTTAATCGTGACCACCCATTAACCCATAAGGTGTGGTAGCGCCGATGTGCACGAAGCCGTTCAATTTATACAGGTTAAAAAACAACCTCGCTCAACTTGCGTCAAAGTGCCTTTCGAGAGCTTAACATACAGCTTATACACACCAGTTGGCGCAGGTTGCCTGTGTTTATTTCGGAGCAGCTCAAAAAGGCGAGAAATACTGATTTGCAGTTCGGTACATTGAGATAGAACGCTATCGTGGGCAAGAGCTTTTTTTTTGTATTCACTTCAGCAGTAGCATCATCCACAAGTATTTGTATACCACATGCAACATGTGACATGCAGTGATAATTTGTGAAAGGTTGATGTTTGTTTACTTTGTGTACGATTGTGTAATTTATTGTGCGTGTTGCCATATGGTCACGCTGGGCGTTGGTCATTCCTAAATTGTACAACGCCAGGCCTCTGAGTACGAAGAGCCCGTGCTTTCGGAGGACGGGATAATTGTTTAACGCTGGCTCCACTACTCTGTTGTAACAATTGCAAGCACCATAGACGGCGTGGAGACTATATTTCACCTGCATACAGGTATTCCCCTGCACAGAAGAGGACCAAAGTGCCTCGTCCAGATCTAATTGCCCAATATAGTTGCTTTATGGGAGGCACAGATCCCATCGGTGCAAGCATAGAGGCCTATCGGATTGCAATTCGTGGCAAGGAATGATGGTGGACAATATTCACTTGACTTTGCCATGTGACAACAAGCAACGATTAGGCGCTTATTCGCTGGATACGGTCCAACATCACTCAACTTCAATTCCGGAGGAAGATAGCAGAAAGCTACATAACAAAATGAGAAAACAAGCCGAAACGACCTCGTCGTTGAATAATGTCAAATCCTCGTGACGTTGCTTTTCGCATTGTGTAAGGTGACATAGTGATCCATTTGGAGCCGTATCTAACGGCAAAAGACGCAAGTGTATTGGAGAATGTCCAAACAGCATGGTGCTCACACAGTTAACTAAATGAGACATCGGCATGTGCATTCCAGGTTTCCAATCATTGGATACTAAATATGAGTCACACAAATCCCTAATTATATCTGTGGCGAATCATCAAGGCCTCAAATGAAATTTGTCATATTGTGCTTTTCGCTGTAGCCTGATACGGGTACCATATGTTGTTACGGGGACGGATGTTTGGCTACCTTTAACAGCGTCTGCTTGGAGCACGACGCAGGCTGACCATTGAGGAGGGTTCGGCACGGAAGACGAGGTGATGTAAAAACAACAACTGAAGTTTAATAAATCATTACGGGTGAACGGTAGGCTCCAAAACAAAAAGTAGAGAAACGTTCTACGGTCGTGCTCCTGCACGCAAGGGCATAAAAGATATGTTTGCACATGGCGTCTCACTGGCCTTTTAATACCCTCCACTATCCGGGAACCTTCATACTCTCTTGATTCCTAGTAGCGGGCCCTGTCAGGGCCCAATTTGTCAACCCACACATAGGAATAGGAGAGAAACCACTCCCTGGAGATGAGGTGGTGAAGGTAGGTCGCATCGGGTCAGCCCATGCAGAACAACACGGACAGAAACCACTTCGTGGCGTTGTGGGGGTAAACGTAGGACAAAGGAGAGCACGATTTGCACTGTTGCATAATCCAGTTGGACACACCCGACGGACAAGACTTTTCATGTTGACGAGCGTGACGATTATCCACATTGTCATTCAGGCGTTTCGCATCGATTTCATTAATTCATTCCCACACAAAATCAACCGTAACAAGCTTAGGGGCCCTGCGTGATGATACGGTCCGTATGGTCACAGTCCATATTTTCTAAACTAAGAGCACATTCATAATGAAAGTTTTAAGCATGAAATGCGTTTAGCTCCCGTTGTCGGCGACCTTCAAGCAACCGTGAGCCAAAAGCCAGAGCAGTTACCTGGGCACTCAAACGAGAGCAGCTGGCAAGTTGAGAAGGAAATTGATTCACCCGTAGGCACGCTTACAACCGTGGTATGAAAGTAAAGTACAATATAAGGTATAGTAGATGTCATACATCATACTTGATGTAAACAAAACAGATTACCAAATGAGATAATAAATGGTGTCTACTTGACACTGGCTTTGCCACACACAACAACAACAACAAAACATCATTACAGCGTCCACACAAAAGCCTTATTGCCAGCCTCGAAGTTATCAAAGACACTCGGGGCACATACAAATACAAACTCTCAACTCAGGCAAACAGAATGGGGCATTATTCAGGCTGTAGATAGACTTTGCCTCGGGAGACGGTTAGGTACCGCGTAGACCAGATGCGAAGAAACTCGGCTTCACCGAGTCTGGACGACTGTTCAAGATGACCCCATACTATCACCCGTAGTTTGCGCATTGTGGGGTACATTGCTCTATTTGACTGCCGCGATCGTTCTGCAATGTTGTGGAAGCACCACACAACGTAGCTAGGGCTGTATTAGACGAAACTCGCAAACCGATCTTGGCGCTGTGGTGTCCGCACGATGGATATTCCAAACATACCTTCGACTAGCTCGCAGAAGGTGCGTGCTACAACGCACTCCTTTACTACATGCGCGTTGGTCTCTGTGCGCAATGCATGGATTTATCATTTGCTACCATATGCCAGCGTTCAAGACTGTCTCTTGCACATAGAACGCCCCTCTGATATTGCCAATGAAAATCCTTCACTTCAGAGGGCAAATCAGGTGAAAGCATGGCTGTCCATGTTTGTGTTGTAGCTGTCCGTGGAGGTGAAGCTGTCCCACACATTTCACAAAGCCTGGAAACTGGTGTCGCAAGCCAGTTTGTAATTCTTAGTTGTACAGGCTGGCTTTGCAAACGCGCAGCCACCACATACCGGAGTGCTGGCGTTACTGCTGTCGGAAGCAAGTTGCCTGTACTCTGCGGCATAAACGTTCGACGGTAATGGCCCAGCCAATAAAGGAGCAGTGGCCTACCTGGGTACTGATCATCATCAAGTAGATCACATCTACTCTTAGTGCAAAACAGCCTACTAAATGTAACTAAGCACGGCAAGCTCCATCCTCAGCTGGATTTCGGCAGACTAAAGAATTGCTGCGCTACGTATTGCGACTTGTTTAGCCAGGACCACGAGAAAATAAGTGTGTTTACTACGCGTACTGTTGGTGACGGAGGGAGAGCTACCCCTGCAGCAAACCAGTTTACTGCACAATACGTTCTTAATAAAGAAAGCCCTTTCTGCTTGCCGTAATGGTGACGGAGTCACTGCTTCCGACTGCTCTTTAATGGAGCTGACAATGCTTCACCACGTGTGACGGGAAACACCACTTGTACAAAATTTGATGCCTAATACTTGCATATGCTCGGTTTGTTTAATGTTTCCTGATAGTGTTATCTCAGCGCGACCTAAATTTATTGCTTCATATTTCCTCATATTTATTTTGCCCCCTGACATTGAAGCATATTGATTACAAATATGAAATACCTCTACAAGAATGTCCCCATCCCGTAAAAACAAAGTGATGTCATCCGGATACGCTGATACTTTTCTGCATCCCGTTCCAGGCATAGGAAGACCTCTTACGAGCGGGGTCTCACTAAAACCCCTTAACAATAGGTCAATGGCAAGCACAAACAATATCGGTGACAAAGGACAGCCCTGTCGCACTTCCCCTTGTCACATCAAATCTACGTGTCAAAATGCTGTTAAGTAGTAGCTCAGCTGTTGTTCCCGAATACAACATCCGCAGGATGTCTACAAACCCTTCAGGGAAGTTATAGCATCGTAGAACCTCAATTAAGTACTGGTATTCTAAGCTTCCTAATACTCCTGAAGCTTCACGTGCTGCTGTGTACTGTCTGATATCACGTGTTAAGTTGAGAGACGAAAATACACTCCGACCAGGCACGGAACATGTTTGATGTACACTGACTATTTTGGGCAATAATATCTTCGTGGGATTTACAAGAATGGGTGTCAATATTTTCTAGTCTGTATTCAGCAGCGTCATAGGCCTCGAGGATGAGGGTTCCGCAAGGATGGAGTCTGACTTTGGCAACAGCATTACGCGGCCCGATTAAGCGATTTAGGAATACCTTCCCGTGCAAGAATGCCATTAATGAGCGGTACTAAGGCAGTGCCTACTTCCTCTCAGTAAGACTGGTAAAATTCGCCTGTTAAGCTATCTGGACCGGGTGTTGATCCGCTGTTCATAGATTGTATACCATCAAAAACTTCTTGTAGATTTGTTGGAGGCAATAAATTCCGACTTCCTGTATCTTCCACTTCAGGTAGGTTAGAGCAAAAAATCCGAAATTTCTTCACCCAAGAGTTTTACATTGTAAATCTTTTCCAATAAAAATGCATCTGAGAACCTCTTCCAAAAATATATTTCGATATCTCGCCTCGCACCACTCTCTGTGCCATCTTCTTTTATAGTCTTTCCGATAAAAGAGCTGCCATTTTGCCTTCTGCTGGATGTACGAGCTAGCCGCAGTACCTCAGGATCAGAAATTGGCCTATTCGTCATCCACGCCTTTGCAGAGGTGCGAGAGTACCAGCTGATAAGTTTATGGTATCATTCACGCTGATGGTCTAGGTACTCGCCTATTAACTGTGTTTGGGAGCCACCGTCTCGTACAGTTCTTATCCATCTCAGGCACTCACAAAGTTGTTCAGTCTCTTTTCTTATTCGTTTCGTGCTAGCTGCTATGCATACTTACCTACACCTTTCCTTTGAAGCATCCCATGCTTCGATATTGCATTCATAATCGCATACTGTTGTAGCTACTGACGCTTTTAGTTCGGTTAGGGTCACCTGGTCACGCAAAGAAGCAATGTCTAGTTTCCACATATCAGTGTGTTCACTTGGCCTCCCTTGGAAGTTCAACACGACGGAGAAAGCTGGATGATCTGAAATGTAACCGGCGTCCGCGGGAGATCGAGGATGCTGCACTGGACAATTTGAGTTGTTATTTCAGGGGAGAAATACATTCGATCTAGGCGATATTGCGATTGCCTTTGCTGCCATGTGACGCCAAAACATCCACCATGCATATGAACCCTGGCATCCAATAAGTTGTATTTTTTAACTATACGAGATAATTCAGCTGCATGCGCGTTAGAAGCGTTTTGTCTTGGCCCTCGTGAGTCGTGCATGGGGTCGAGCACACAGGTAAAATCGCCAATGATAAAGAATGGGTGGTTGTCTAATAAAAATGGGGAGAGTCTAGCAAAGACGCAATCGCGGTCTGAACGTACCGCGGATCCATAGACGTTCAATGGCCGCACTTTCCTCTCGCCCCAGGAAAAATCAAAAGCTATTACACGACCTTCCAAATCAAACAGGCGGTGACTTCCATGTAGAAGCACCCCACGAAAAACCACCCCTCCTACACCGCGGCATCTCCCGGGGCTATATGAAAAATAAGCTTTATACAGAAAATTCAACCCAAAAACTATTAAATTCCTTCTTGTTTCTCAAGTTGCACTCCTGAAGAAAGAGGATGTCGACTTTGTTCTCGCGGGTGAAATGAATTACTACTTCTCTCTGCTTATCTTTGGTACGAAGTCCTTGTGCGTTAAGTGTCATTATGTGCAAATACATGGTGAGTTAGTTGCATACAGAAATAGACTAAGGCAAGTGGCTTACTACAGGTTATTTGCGAACTGAATCGGCATCCTGCATCAGTGGAATAGCCAGAACACGGGAGAGTAAGCAATGACATAGGACTACCACAGCAGCGAACGCGAACTGGGCACTGCTCATGTTCTTCACACAAGTTAGGGGGAAGCAAGCTAATTCCTAAAATACCGAGGTTGCAGAGGCTCGCACAGGGACGGGAACGCGATGTCTGCGCGAAACATCGTTCGGTCAACGCTGCCTGAGCTTCGTAGCGGGGAGTAGAGGAAAAGCAGCCCTTACGGGCAGCAGAAGTAGTGTAAGGCGCCATTGTTGGTACGTCTCCGAATCGGAGACAACGTCCATGGTAGGGGTGTCTCGTGGCATTTTCTTGCATTTCTTGGAAGGTGTCGCCATTGGTTCTGATGAAGTAGAGCTCTCTGAAGAGAGCATTCTCTTGGCTTCTTCAGACGCTGTTTGCGAGCGTGTGCGTCTCTCATTCACCGCTGTACTACTACCACTCGGAAGCGCGGCCGTTGTCTTGGCAACCGGCGTGAACCTCAGCGGACTGGCCGAGACTTCGGGGAGGCCGCGATAGCGTCGATCCGCGTCCTCGCTAGCGTTCGGTGTTGTAGCACATGCAAGGAGCCGTTCCCGCAGTGATAGCGTAGACTGGGCGTCTAACGTAGGCTCCTCGTCGTCTTTGGTAGCAGACGACGCCATTGTTGCAGGTGGGATCTAGGTGCTGTATTCGTCAGTAGTGGATGAAGACGCAACGTCGCTGGCATCGGGGAGCGCTGGCGTTGGCGCCTCTGGGGCACTTTTTTTTTCCTGGTTGACCAGTGGCTTGCGTCTGTGCTGCCTCTTCAGATGTATGCTCTCCCAGAGGTGGCTGGGCAGGCGTCACTGGTGTCATCGTAGCAGCATACGAACGTGGCAACACACATTCAACAGTAGCGCACACGCCATTGCAACGTCTGCATGACGCGTTGCACGTTGCAGTCGTATGGCCGAAAATGGCACATCGGGCGCATCGAGCTGATGTGCAGGTGCCACCAAAATGACCTGCTCCGCACTTGGAGCACGCTCTCTTCATTCTTTGTATTCCAGCATTACCTGAAAGCCAGTCACTATGATGACATTCGATGGAGGTTTTACAATCTCGAGCATGACCACTCCGCTGCCATTGCTGATGTCCGTCCTGTCCTTGAAAACAACGTCGGAAATGCCTCGGCACTTCCCATACGGTGCAAAGGCAGAAATCAGGGCGTCGTCACTGACACAGGGTGGAAGACGATAGACCGTCACATAAACTACTGGAGTGCCCATGCGTTCCAGCGGTACGACCTTGTTGGCGAGCAGCAAAGAGCCTTTTCCCGCCATCTTGGCTGCCTGAGCCGCGGAGCGGACAGCTGCCAAGAACTTGCCGCCGTCATGTTGCAGATACTGCAACCATCCGGCACCTACCACTTCTTCAATGGAGTCAATGATGGCGTCAACTGGCGTCGAAACCGGTACATTGAAGATAAAGCACTGGGCTTTCGTTGGGCGTTGAGCAGGCGCTAGTTTGTCCATACCTGATTCACCTAATCAACCACGACGCAATGCTTGGTGCCCAGGCTGATGATACGCACGAAAAAGCCCCAGCGAAGTTGCGAGAACAAAACGAGATTTAAGAAAAGAAACAAAACGAATCTTAAGAAAATGCGGTCTTTGACCCCCAATCGTTTGTACAAGAACGCATTACATACGCTAGTTACTGCCCAAACAAGTTGCAAAAAATATTGCTCCGGAGTTCTTGCTAGTGTTTGTTCGCAATATCACTCAATATCTAGCTTCTAGTGCTAGCGTATTATTTTTCATTTCCAATAGCGACCTTAAAAACGCAGATAAAGGGCACCATACAATCCACTGTAATCCTTTGGCGCTGAAAGAGGGTAGCCTGTGCTCTTTTGAACGCCAGTGGTCCGTGAGTTAAGGGCACGGGCTTCCCGGTGCCTCGAGAGGTGACGCAATGCAGCGTAGCGCCGCCTTCAGGTGCGTTTCTTCTAGTTGGGCAGTGCTCTTCGTCTCCCTGACGTCTTTAACTATCTTCTAGCTGGGCAGCGTCCCTATGGTCCGTTGCACAGTATGACGTCTTGCGGTGTTGTGTGATAGGGTGGGCCTTTGCGAACGAGCACTACACCCATTTTAGGATTGTGGCTAGTACCATCTCCAACCAATCTGCTTTGCTAGGTGCCTTTGCATGGTTACATCTACTCTCGATTATGGGAGAGCCAGCGATTTTCATGTAACTATTTTAGAGGCAGATACGATACAAAATTACATTTATTGTTACATAACAAGAAAAAAACAAGGAATTGTTTATTAATAGGTAACGCCCTTCCACAGTATCTTTGTGCACATGAACTCCCCGTGCTGCTTACAATTCACTCATACACACGCGCGTACGCAACGCGTCCCTCAGATTAGGCGGATGGCGGACGCCGTAGCAGACGATGCGGTTGTCTGCACTCGTATGTGGAGGAGTGAGCGAGGAGGACATCGAGGCACCCTACTTCATGCGGTTTCGGAATGCAGCTATAAATGCAGTTTTATTCCCGAGTGACGGCTCACATGAGGTAGTAAGGGAAATACAGCCTACAACGCATAGTACAACAGGAGCCCTATAACGTAAAACAATAACATCATGTTTTTATTCAAATCTGCTGACGTCAAATTTGCGTAACCGCCAACGCAAGCATCGGGCGGTGACCCACAGGGCTATCTAAACAGACTAATCAAACGCTCTCCTCGTTTCGGTCACTTTTGTTTGCATAAAAACGAATAACATAGCTGAAACTGAGAGGCTTGTTTTATTTAAATTGGCTGATAAGAGGCGAGGAGCACGCTTAATTGGAGAGTGATTCGATGGGGCCGAGCCAGTGCACTCAAAATGGACAACGGGACGAAGGGGATGGTGCGATTGGTAAGTTTTCCCTTACTTAGCTTGCGGTGGCTGGTCGAAAACCGCGGCGGCACGCAGCGGATGGTAAAGAATGCCACTAAAAAGGATCCTCAGCAAAGAAAAGCTGCTGAGCGAGGTTGAAAACGTGCCGAAGGTGCTCGAAAACGTCACATGGTCACGCAAAAGGCTTTATTGTACGCAAATAAACCCACGCTCTCCGGCAGGTGAGAGTAGCCAGTGCCTGAGCGATCAGTGGCAGCTATCTTTTATTCCTTTCGGAACGAAGCAGCCTGCCGCTATCTATAGAAAAAAATCACTTTTGTTTGGCATATTAATGTATATTTACCACATACACATCACTTTGACGCGGTGAGTTCACACGAATTTGTGACGTCGCGTCACAGGCAGGTGAAGTGGGAGTAGCCGAAAACCTTTTGACCAATAGCCGAGGGCTAATGCAGAAAAGCTGTCCAATCAGAAATAACAATTTTTCTTTCGTTCAGTCCACTAATGCAAAATCAGTGTACACGTCAGATCAGATTAGGAGCTATCGCGATTAGCATGACGTCGCGTGACGGACAGGCGAAGTGGGTGTGGCCCAATAAAGTTCTCACCAATCGCGAAGGGCTGATTGCAGAATTGGAAAAGAAAAGTTTGGAATATCTTTACGTGATAGCACCCCAAATTTCTTCATATATTTATAGATAACATCTGCAGTAAAAGTTGTTTCAAATAATACAGTCAGTCATTGCTTGCAATAGTAATTATACGGTTGCTTGCAGCGCGTTTTCACCACCACCGTCTGCGCTGCTGTCATGTCCTGGTATCGAAAGTGCAGGTGCGACCTGCACTTGGTGGGTGAGCTCTTCAGAGACTCGAGCACGCAAGCGCTGTGCGTTTCCATACAGAAATCACGGTAGTCAAGATAGAATTATTTATGTCAAAAAACGCCACACAAATCAAATCGGCGACTTCTTCATTTGCAGCACCCCGATGCTATCAAAACGAGCTGCCCAGTTATTTTTCAGCTCATGCATGATGCTGAGGATCTCCGAAGGAGATGTTACCAGAGATAAAGAAGCAGAGTACTGGTCATATTGAAGTTTATTTATGTTCAGGCTGGCATTAAGATCTCTAGGCTAATCAAACTGACCAGATGTCACAAAAAGTCGGCTAAATTCACTAGCGAGATCTTCGCCACCTACAGTCTTATCGCCTAGGCTGATTTGAGTAACTATGTTAGAAATCGTTCTTTTCAGAAGATCTTTCACGGTGCACCTTGTTTTTCGGGGGTAAAAGTAGGTTTTGGCAAATTTGTCGGAATAGTACAGATTTTTAGCATGTTTAATATACGCAGTTACACGATTTCTAATTTTGTTTTTCTCTTTAAACATCTATACCTCTGCTAATTAAGAACATACTGAAAAGTTTGTAACGTGTATAAAAACGTTTTAAAGGAGAACAGGTAATCCAGAGCTTAGCTTTTCTTCCCTTGTGTCTTATTCTCACTGGGAACGCACGATCACAGAGTTCTATTATTTCATTTAGGAAGGTCTCATATAACGAACTAGGGCCAGTACTTGTCCCTGTCAAGAGATGCTTCCAATCCGCGCAAGATACTAACTCACGAAGATGTTAAATTTCACCCTGTTTTATAGCACGCAAGGTTGTGGTAATGCAAGAAATACATTCTGGATTGGTTGATGCTTTTGGCATCATGCAAAGAAAGAGACAAGTGATCAGTTAAGTAGCAGGTTAGAACCCCCGCAGTAGTAGCACTTTCTTCCGATAATGTTAAATATAAATCAATGAGAGATTCGCAAGAGGGTGTGACGCGAATCAAAAGGCCAATAAGATTAGAAAAACTGCTTCAATGCAATTTGTTATTGACCTTGACTACTGGCGGAAAGGTTTGTAGTAGGTGAATCTTAAAGCTACTTAAGATTGCAACCGGCATTTGAACGAAAACAATATCATTCAGTATGAATTCTGGGAAACTAAAGAAATCTGCAATAAACTCAGACGGGGGACGATAGACAAAGAAAGCCCAAAAGAAAATTTCTTGTTTTAATTATTAACGTTTCATGGCTCGGCAGCATAGCACGGAAGTGCGGCATAGTGTCATACACAACAGATTTATTTATGTAGATCGCAACGCGAACTATTTCTTTATCTTCGCGATACAATGCCTGGCATTTATATCCAGAGAGCGATACTACGTCATAACTGCTACGTTACCAGGTTTCACATAACGCAAGCACGTCGAATTCATGATTTTAGGAGGACAGGGACGTATCCAGTTTGTCGACGTAGTCTCTTTATTATGCGGCGTGCGTTTGAATAAAAAAATCTTTTAAATTTTGATGGTTTCTTATCTTTGAAGCCGGCATTGAGAAATGATTGGGAATCCAGATAGAGTGAGTTAGCCATTATGTGCGACTGATCAGTTCCACTGTACACTGTAGCAACACTTGAAACATAGGAATTACGTAGTTTTGTCAAGCTTGCTCTCATCACGAATCCATTTTCCTCTCTCGATTTCAGCTTTCCGTACAAAAAACGGCTCCCTTTTTCGGCCATACTAGCGCGAATTTTTTTCGGAACTTTTTGACCCCGCACGTAAGCGAAGCCGATTGTTTATGGGCGTTAAGTTATCATAAATCTTCATCCTCGATTCCTTGTTCCTGAGGCAAGAGCGATTCCTCAGCCACATTTCTTGCAACAAGATGAAAATCGGGCATCTACAACAGCTTCATTGCGGACGCAAGGTAGTAGTCTGTGAATTACATCATAGTCGCAATGCTCAAAAGCAGGTAGCTCAAGTTGGCAGGCCAGACTGCTCATTATCGATAGAAGGCTTTCCTTCTCTTTCTGAACCAAGCCCTGTACTTTAATGTTCAGACACCGGCTGTACTGTTCTAGCTGATTAAGCTGGAGCTTCATTCCATTGCTTAATATCACAAATATGTGCCCCTTTTTCGCCATCGATTCTACTGTTGCGGAATGAATACTTTTTTTCCGAAAGTTTGTTCAGTGCTGCACTGACTGCCAACATCGCAAGTCGCCACACTCACGCGCATCTGGCGCCTTGCAGCCGCTTCCGTCCCTTGACAAATAATTCGATCGCGCTGGCGTTGACGTCTACAGCTCGCTTCCAATAACACCTAATCGCAATTGGTTGATCATAGTTGTTGTGGACCATTTTACACGCTACACCGAAACTGCTGCTTTACCAAATGCGATAGCGAGGGATGTGGCCTCTTTCGTCCTACATCGCTTCATACTTCGTCATGGCGCACCTCGAGAACTCCTTAGCGATAGTGGTCACGCCTTCCTCTTTGAGGTCGTCGAGGCTCTGCTTTTTGAATGCCACATGGTTCATCGAACGAGCACGGACTACTACCCCCGACTAACAGGCTCACAGAACTGTTTACCCGCACTCTCGGTGATGTGCTCGCGATGTATGTGGCATCTGATCATGGTAAATGGGACCGCGTAGTTCCATTTGAAACGTTCGCATACAACAGCACGGTACATGCCACTACGGGATATTTGCATTTCTTCCTCCTGTACGGAAAGGAGCCTTCGTATACCATAGACACTCTACATCCATACCGTCCTGTCGCTTCCAAGTGCCCACCTGTGTACGGAGCTGCCCGACAAAAAGGAGAGGGGCGCAAGCTCGTCCGCACCTTCACAACACAAGAACATGAGCGCTAGAAGGAAAGCCGCCCCCTGTCACCTCCTAATCCCACCTATGCCCCATGGCCTTTTGTAGGGCTGGCTGTTCCTTGCCAAACTCATGGGCGTCCCTCGAAGCAGGTCCCGAAGTACCAAGGGCCTTGCCGTGCCTTAGAGCGAACGCCGCCCCTGCCGGTAAGCTTTCCGATCAAGCCAGTTACTCCATTGGTCGACATGCGCCAGCGCGGACGCGACCTCGCCCACGTGACGCGTCTCAAACCCTACCCCGACCCTCTCCCTCCAACCTCTTAGGTAGCCAGGATGGCTCTTTGTATACGGGGGCCGATTGGGAAGAAGATGCGCCCGCGACCAGCAGCAACGCCAACGCTTGGCTTAGTATACGGCTGGCCGCAAGTATCTTTTGAGACTGCCCCTCGCTGCTTCACTGTTCGTACTCGTAGCGCCGTTTGGACCGCAGGAACACGCTGCCAATAAACATCTTATCAGCATAAAGATATCAGTCAAATGATCGCAGCAGACGCTACGAAGAAATAGTCCTCCTGGTATATCACTCGATGAAGAGACTAAAGCATTCTGACGTTTTGGGTGCGAAAAGCGTGATCTGATTATGAGGCACGCCATAGTGCAGGACACCGAATTAATACTAAAACCTGGAGTTTCTTAACGTACACCTAAATCTAAGTACAAGGGTGTTTTATTCTATTACGCCCGCCCCGACCAAAATGAAGCCGCCGTGTCCGTGATTCCAGCCCGCGACCTGGTGCTGAGCAACACGACAACAAAACGAATAAGCAACTAAGGCGGGTGGATGAAGAATTTGATTATCTAGCTGTTAAGTTAACGTTACTTTTATTCTGTGCTCAGGCCATCGATTATATGACCGATATCTTTATGTATGTATCTTCTCCCGCTTTTTCTAATAAACGTAGTAGACAGTCATCGCTTTTATTCATCTTCAAATTCTGCCCGTATTTCGTCATATTACGCTGAGTATCACTTACGTGATACGCAGGTAGGTGCATTCTGAAGGGCACTCATATTAGGAGACTGTAGGCGAATATCTATGCGTGGGAAGCAGGGAAGCATCTAACATTGCTTCAGATCACACGCGAATAATGGAGCCAGCTCTCTTACTGGCGCAGAGCATCGACAGCAAATCTGCATGTAGCAGCATTGCAACGCCCAGAAAATGAGAGCCCGATGCTTCCACCTATCCTTTGACAATGGACTTACCTGTGCATACGAAGTTCGTATCAAGGTGACTGATAGAGCACCAAAAAAGGCAGGTAAGCTAAACACATAAACAGCTCAGCTGCAAATGCAAGTGAACTCAACGCCTGCAATCTCTCACTGATTGTATATTATGCTCTTTGTTATTGTTCCAGTGTTTGTCTCCTTCTTTGCAGTAAACCGAACTAGGCGGTACACATGCACCGGTCTAGTGCATTCTGCGTGTATTACTTCAAATGTGTTATGTGCCATTGTCATCGACAGGCTTCCGAGTATTTACCATTTGCTTGAGATCCTTGGCTCGTCTGGTGGAGCATCTGGGACCCTTGGCCTTGCTGCAGCAGGCTCCCGACGGCACCGTTATGCTGGCCATGATGTTGTTGTCCAGCTGACAGGCCAACGGCTAAGCCATGTCCTGTGTTCCCTACAGTGACGTCTCTTGGGCCATTGGAACCACTGCCAGCTGCTGTCGATGGTACTGATTGCAAGCCAGTCCCTGAGGATTGTCCGAGGACAGCTCTTTGTGCACGTGCTCCATAGCCTGCTTGCCCTGTTCCTCCTGATTGTAGGCCTCCGGCTACTCCCCCGCTATTTGCATGGCCTCCTCCTTGTAGTCTGCTTCCTCCTGTGTCGCCTGTTCCTCTGTTGTCTACTCCTAGACCTGCTACTCCAAAGCTACCTCCTGCTGAGCTTCCTGCTGCGTGGCCTGCTGCTCCTAGGCTACCTGCTAATCCTAACTCAACTCCTCCTGCGCCTCCAGCTGCTAGGTTTCCTGTTCCTCGCCCGGCTGCTCCCAAAACTCCGGCGCTTAGGCTACCTGCTCTTGAACTTGAAATACCTACTTTTGGACTTCTTGCTCCAGGCACTATTGCTTCTTTTCCTGTCCCTAGGGTTTCTGTTAGGCCTGCTGTTCCTGGAAATCCTCCTAACTTGTATCCGGTTTTAACTTCGCTCGGTGAAGGTCCACTTGGTGCTGCATTAGCTGTAAAATGTGTGCAAAATGAATAAAGCACTAAGAATGGTTTGAAGTACATAGCATTTCTTGCAAATGAGGTCACTGCACAGTATTGTTTTACTGTGTCACTCGATAGCAAATCACCGGGATCAGCACAGTCTATTTGGTGTTTTTCCGCTGCCGAAACTGGAAAAAGAAGCATTGGAGGCGAAATCGCATTTCACAGTGCCCGTCAAATCGCAGGCTAGAAAGAAGCAAACGCATGTTTACGAAAAATCACGCTTTAATATTTGAAGGAAGGCTACGTGATCGCTGAATAAGGCTACTTCATCTGGCTTGTAAATTCGAGTGCATCATTGCATGCCAAAATATTGAAGACCTTAGTGGTCGAGTGTTACAATCTATTCTTGCAATCGCATGACATTGGTTCATGTGGGTTGCCTGTGTGGTACGCTTAGCAGTGCTTTGTCGTGATACTGATTGATTGTACGAATGCAGGAAATTAAGGCCTGATATGACATGGCGAGCTAAAGTTTTGTTCTCAAGCATGTCTGATACACTAGACACGTCGGATAATGCACATTTTAGAAGGCGTTGAAAGTGCCCAAGTGATTGTGAGGCCTTTGAAGAAACGGTTTCATTATGGGTGGCCCATGAAAGCGAGGTCTTAAGGGGCGAACAGATGTATTTATTTGGAGTTCTTCTAATTGAAGTTGAATCTATGCTGTAAGTGTGAGGAATAATGGGTTGTTTTTTGGTAAATTGGAGATACTTGCATTTGGTGAGGTTCAGACGCATGTGTGCTTTTATACACCATGTGGCGACAGGGTTGATACCACTCTCTAGGGTTTTGCAGTCCTCAGGAATTATGGGGTTACAAGCAACGCAATCGTCGGCAAGAAGTGTTTGTTTATTTTTAGTGTTACACAGCAGCTTATTATATGAATAAGAATAGCAGGGGGCAACAAGCAAGCACATTGGAGAAGTCCAAATGCTCCACGGGTGAGGCTAGATCTGTGGTTGGTAACAAAAGTGAACAGCGCAGACCCTGTAAAAATGTTTGAGCTTACTGATAAAACTACGCGAGAGAGGGAGTAATGACAATTTTAATAGCAGGGGGCTGAGCACGTAATGCCTGAGTGAGTGCACTTGAAAATAATAACACATCATCAATCTCATTAGCCTCCTTGTACATTAATCCGTGTCACATGAATTCCGCTGGTTGGGTCACGCGCGGAAGACTTTCGCGAAAGCAATGTTGGTGGGTATAGAAGTTATATGATTTTAGATGTATCGATATTTTCGTTGTTATAATGTGTTCGAGTAGCTCGGAAGCCATTCTGATGACTGAGGTAAAATGATAGACACAAGTGCCCGTTTCGGCGATTTAAATGTGGGGAAAACATGACAACTATTCTACAGGAACTGGAGTCTGAACTGGAGTCTGAGCAGGAGTCTGGCTACGGCGACTGCTGCTAATCGCGCCCATGCGTCACCCACGCGCTGCTTCTCGTAATTTCCCGATAAGCGAGACCGTCGCACCACGCTTCTCTCCGTTTGCAATGTTCTGCACGAGGTAGATTGTCCGCGCCACGTACAGAGCTGTGCTCAAATTTCCTATTAGGGAGTATCGTAATCTTCGGGGAATTCTTTATGAGTTTACAACGTAAAAATTTGGCCATAATACGAACTGGGTGGTTCTTGAGTGCTGCAGGTTTCCTGCCCCGTTCATACATGTGGAAAAGAAATGCAACACACTTTCATTGCGAAGTTGCCACAGTAAGGAAGTCTTGTGAACACGGCTACATGGTTCAGCTTTGCTGATTTTTTTCGTTGCACTTTAGCGTCCCCGTTTATGGCATTAACACAGATAGTTCCTAGTTGGCTCGTAAATAAATGTCGCTTATGCTTATTATTTATCACTGGCAAGGTGTATGTCTACTTTTTTCTCGGGGGCAAGGAAACTCTAATTGAACTTCCAGAAATTTACTGTTGAAATAGACGGCAGATTCTTGGTAGCTGAGTCTAAAAGAGCACGGGATGAAAATTAGGCACTAAGGTTGAGGGTTAATGAGGGGAAGGGGGGGTTATTTGACACGATAAAGAAGAGGTTGAGGGTCACGTTGAGTGTTGTGGCCTATGGGTGAGGAAGGAAAACAAGAATTCCAATTGTCAACTTCTCGCTGTTAGGCAAGCTGCTCTTTTCTGAAGCTAACAAGATGGTCCGGAAATGTACCAGCAATCCGGCTTACTGAAATACTGAATAATGGATGACCACAATTTCTTCCGACGAATCTACCTTCACGAAAGTACAGGACCAAAGCAAATCATTTGGCTCACCTCAAAAAAAAAAAAAAAACGATGAAGAACACCCGGTACGACCCACACTATGTGCTAGACATTGCAACTAGCTTCAGGGGAATAATAATGTGTGTCGTACTGTCTGAAAACATAGGTCTTGGTGTCTTGCACAGTGTAAAATGTAGTCTTACAGCAGAAAAATATTGTGCGATTCTTGGACATGCTACCATTCATTACGCCTCCAGTGGCGCGTCTCCTGCTGAAAAGTGCTTTTCAGCATTATCTCTCAACACTGTACACTGCTCGTAAAGTCGAGGCATCTCAATTAAAATGGTGCTAGCTGGTTGTAGGGGCTACTAAAATCGCGGATCTGAACGTTATAGAAAGGATCTGGGGAAAAATATAAGGGAGGACGCTTTAAAACAACATCTTGGACAACACGCCTGCCCAGTGGCAGCCAGTTGAAAAGGAAGGGCTGCTAGTGAAAGCAGGTAAAAATTTATTAATACGTTCCATGGGTCGTTGAAAATTGGCGACATAACTGCTTGCTCAAGGTCCATGACTCTTTCCCACAGAGATGAGTATTAGTTTGCTAAATACCGTATAAATTTTAAAGTAAGGTAGTTATCATTGTGATTTATTTCCTTTATGTTTTGGTTAACAAATGTTAACAAATGGCGCACTCACTATCAGCGTTGTTAGTCTTATAAGACGTCACCAAAGAACGGATATAACTCTACAATGCTAAGAACTGTTCTGTGAAACAATGTTTTATTTCGATTCAGGTCACCTGGGGCGCTATAACGTAAAACTATTCCAAACTTTTCTATTCCAATTCTGCAATCAGCCCTCCGCGATTGGTCAAAAAGTTTTTGGGCCACCCCCAGTTCACCTGTCTGTCACGCGACGTGACGAAAACCGCAATAGCTCCGCATCTAATATGACGGGTACACACTGATTATGCATGATTTGACCAAACAAAAGAAAAATAGTTATTCCTCATACGACGCCTTTTCGCCATTAGCCCTCGGCTATTGGTCAAAAGCTTTCGGGCTGCACCCACTTCACCTACCTGTCGCGTGACGTCACGAAACCTCACCGCGTCAAAGTGACGTGAACGCGTTAAAGATGCATTAATATGCCGAATAAAACTGAATTTTCTTCGGAATAGCCGCAGGCTGCGCCGTTCCGAAAGGAATAAAAATGACTGCCGCCGATCGCTCAGGCACGTGCTATTCGTACCTGCCGGAGAGCATGGTTTTATTTGCGTATAATAAATCATTTTGCTTCGCCGTGCAACGTTTTCGAGAACTTTCGGCCCATTTACGATCTCGCTATGCCAATATTCTTAGCTGAGGATCCGTTTCAGCGTCATTCTTAAGCTTCCGTTGCATGCCGCCGCAATTTTCGACCAGCCACCGCAAGTTAAGTAAGGGGAAGCGGACCAGTCAAAGACCCCGGCACCACCCTCTTCATCCGGTTATAAATTTTCAGTGCAATGGCTCGGCCCCATCGAATCCCTCTCCACTTGAACGTGCTCCTCGCCTCTTGTGAGCCAATTAGATAAGGCAAGCCGCTCAGTGTAGGCAATGTTATTTGTTTTTCAAGCAAACAAAAGTGACCTCCTATGAACGAGGAGAGCGTTTGATTGGTCTGTTCAGACAACCCTGCGGGTGACCGCCCGATGCTTGCGTCGGCGGTTACGCCAATTTGACGTCAGGAGATTGTAATAGACACATATTGGAATAGCTTAACGTTATAGGGCCCCTGTTCGGGATGATCACAATGTTTTCGGTGGTTCACGCAGTACATACATATTCGCACTTACATATTTCTGAGCAATTTATGGTAGTATAAGTGCAGTGATTCAGAGAAGCAGTGGTGAATATGTCGGTATGGCGAATTGGATTAAAAAAAAGCGGGCCACGTTTTAAGTATCGGCATGGCTCTTAACAGATATGTGAAAACAATGAACCTTTAATAACCACGCAGAATTGTTTAGCTGTTATTGTGCAGGTAGCAAAAGCGTCCTTCTATGACTCTGTACTACTCTCTTCATAAATTAATTCAAGCATATATTGTGATATCACAGAAGTTACCTCTTCAGAAATATAACTTGCATAGCTTGCAGAAAACATTGTCACCGCTTTTCCTTTTCAGTTACCTGGGACCAAGATTTCGTGTACAAGACTGGAACTGAGGACGAAAGTGGGCATCAAGCGGTGAGGGCCGATGGAGAGACCACTGAAACCTCTTCTTTTGTGTTGGAAGTTCTCTCCAACCTAACAGCGTGCAAGAGTTCGCGCTGGTCATTATGGTATATGATTTGGTGAGGGCTGGGCGTTTGTTGCTGCGTGATATTGTAGCGCCATGTAGCCTGCATTCAGCAAATGCTGGCTATTAACTTTGTTATTTCGTTGGGTGTTAATGCTCTCTCATGTCACCTTCCATTTATGTTTTTCCAGGTGACTAAAATATGACATAGAAAAGGCCTAAGAATAGATCATGAGGACTTTTAGTATGAAGCATAACTAGCTATTGCAAATGAAACAGTAAACTAGAGTGACAAGAATATACTGAACACACTGGCAGTTCAAACACAGTAACACAACCGCGAGTTGACAACAAAAGGCGGGAATGCGGGTCGCAACGACACCGCTGGTTTACTTTTGTCACTAAAAGCATGCCTGCCTTCGTACCGTACTGGGTGATAACGTGAGGCCTAATGCAGCAAAGAGAAAAGCTGAACGTCAATTAAGATTTAGCATTGGCTTCTCAGACAAACATCTCCTTCAACCTTCGCTGTGTGAAAATGTGTTTGTGGGTACACTGCACATACAGAGCCCCCAGGAAAGCTGTCAGGGAATACATTTCGAGAAGTTGAATTTTCTCGCATGTTCACCTCTGAATCTGTAATTCGAGCTTCAATGTTTAAAAGCCAACGTACACATTACATTGTTGTAGGGATTTGGGTCGGTTGGTTCAACATATTGGCAAAATAAAATTTCTGTCAGTGTGTTTTTCCGCTGTACATTTTGTGCACTGTATTTCCTTGCTTCCAGTGAAAATAGTGTGAACACTGAGATATATTTTTTTGCTTATGTCACGCCCATGAAACGTCTGCCTTGGGGACACAGTTCCTCATGCACAGTATCAGTTAAACCATGAAAACAAGAATCCAAAGCAAAGCAGAACGACCATTGCTCCCATTATTTTGTGTACACGGACTACTGTGTTAAGCATCTACTGACACCTTTAGCGGCACTGCTTCAATTTAGTATTTGCAAGTGACGTATTCGCATCCGCAAGGATTCTGGAATACTGCAGACAAGGAAACATGTTGTTTTAGGTGCTTGACGCGCAAATATCAATTCGAGAATATCCCCAAGAGTTTCCAAAGAAAACCCCCCAGAAGTACAGCAGGTACTGTTTTCACTTTTAAAGTGACATATAATTTACAACTTATGTACGGACCTATATTATGCCCTCACGAAAAGCTGCCAGCATTCTGTAATGATTCGTTCTCCGGTAATCCCTTCAACACACGATCACTCTATAAATTTGGAAGATATAAGAGCACCTGGTGCTTTTATATATTTATATAGGCATTATGGTTGCCAGCAATGTTGTGGATGAGGCATTACTTGGCGGCGATCTTGACTCGGGTGGCACTGCCGAAAGTGTGACAATTGCGGCGCAATCAGTGTCAGCAGCGCAAGTGACAGTTGATGCACGAGGCAACAGTTGGGGTTCGGGAGTTTGGTTTAAGGTGGTAAGCACTGCAGACCCCTGAGAGAAGCGAATAAGGCCAGGGTTAATCAGAATCCCTCGAGAAAGGGCATGGCCGTAGGGTAGAATGAGTATGTCGCCATGTGCAATGTTGCAGGAGCTGACACTTATAATAGCTTCTCTAGATGGCCAAAGAACGTAATCAGAGGAGGTGACGACATGGATGCGTTCTTTATGGTTAGGAAGAGGATTTCCTGCGGTATCCAGTTGTATGAGGCACTGACGACAAGAGATAGAAGCGAACGCGGAAATATGAAGTCCTACCCCAAGACGAGTTCATGGGTACACTCCCGAAATACCGCAAAAACAATGTGGTGACGAATTCCGTCTATGGACACTACAAACAGTACACTGCGTGATTGGCTGAATAATGAGCATTGGTCGCTGCACGAAGAGAAGGGCCGCAGTAAGGCATGGTCACTTTTCGGAGGTGGGAAAAAAAGTCAGTACGAATAGTTGAAACGGCAGCGCCTGTATCAACGAGAGCTTCGACGTATACACCTTCTACAAACACTGACAACAAATTGGACGGTCGCTCCGGAGAAACTGTAGGCTGTCCAGTGGATGCCGTTTCTCCTCCTAAAACTGCCTTGGGTGATTTTCCGAGCGCTGTTCGCGACATGAGAAGTGGGTCGGAGAGGCGACACTGAACGATGACGTGGAGACAGCGAACTGTTGCGATATTCACGAGAATTACCGGGCATATCAGTAGGGTAGGAAGGAGAAGGCGACTGGTGATAAAAGCAGCGGTAAGCCGTGAGCGGACTGCCCAATGCTGGATGGACGCTTGTGAATTCTTCGGGAACGTAGCCAAGTTGCTCATCCTGTTGACACCTACGACAAGCTTGGGAGAAGTACTCTCGATAGCCACAGTAGTAGCAAATGGGCCTGGCGGGACGCGGAGCGTAGTAACGCTGTAAATGCACTGGCCGTGATAGCGAAGTCATTGGAGGGTGGTCTCGTGGTGTAGGCGAAGGGGCGGTGATAACTGTAGAGAGCGCTGCATCATTGGCATACCTTGGTACCTGATTAGAGCAGTGGCCATCGGAGCGGGGTAGACGCGATACGGAAGTGATCTCTTGCCGAGTGACGTCGCGCAAGCCGGTTGGTGGAGAAGGGACGATACTTTGCGGAGCGCAGGAAGAGCACCGCCCGTGAAGGTCTTCACGGACGATGTCGCGAATAAGAGTGTGCAAGTCCATGGTTAAAGGGAGACGAATGCCGGAGGTATTGGTGCATAGCCGAAGGGACTGTAGTTCCTCGAGTCGCTGGCAAGTAGTTATCAGATCCTGGAAGGTAGCAGAATTTCGCACATTAAGGGCATTGAAAGCAACGGTGTTTCTGCCTTTAATAGTGTGTTGTATTCATTCGGTCGCTCTGGGCCATAGTGGCGTTCATACGCTTGCACAATGCCAGCAGCACATCCTCAATGTATGAGGTGTACGATTTCCCAGCGAATTGGATGCGCTCCCCGAGCTTCATCTTCGCGGCCTCAGCGCGAAGGGCTGGGGCACCAAAAGTCTGCCAAAGCTGTAGCGTGAACGTCGCCCAGTCAGGAAGCTCGGGCTCATGGTTCCCAAACCAGGTTTTCACAACATTAGACAGATAGAGCGGGATGTTCCGTAAGTTCTGTGAACTGTCCCATTTATTGAAGTAGCTTATGAGGTCGTAGTTTTGGAGCCAGTCCTCTACGTCATCCCCGCGTAGACCAGTGAAGACTTAGGAGTCGCGCTGGCGGCTGTTGATGGTCACGGCGGAAGGGGAAGACTGCAGTGGAGCAGCTCTTTCGGACGTGCCTGGATTCGATGAAGCCAGCATGGCCCGTGGTTTTATGCGGCGACGTGAGCAGAGCTCCAGTGAGAACGTGCGAGAGGTCTTGGGGAACGAAAATCACCGCCTACTGCTTGTAAGAAACCAATTTATTCCCGGCGAGCTCGTGCTACTACCACGAGAATGAAGCTGTGCTGCTGGTGATGATATATACAGATGAAGAAGATGTACAATTGATGGTGATATGTGGAGATGATGAAGCTGAAAGGCAGGCATTTGTTGCGCTCACACTACGATAAATCCATTCTATCTGTCTGCGCTCCAGTTGTAGGCTTTCGTCCTTGAGAATAACTCATAACAACACGCTGTCTACGTTTTCATAGCCTCCCTAATATCTGGAAATGCTATGCTTAATAGTCTATTCACTGCTACTCATATCTATATGCACTGCATTCGAACAAAAATATTATACACGCCGCCTGGTTCAGCAACACCTCAAAAGCTCGATGAAAACCAAACCGAGGGCCAGAAGCCTGTATTAGAAGCTACGTCTGCATTGGGTTCAGCTACCGCTGAAGGCCCTCCAGAACCTCTGCCACGGCAACGCACGAGCATGCGATCACCACCTGATAGACATGGATATGAAACAAAAGGGAGTTGTGTCGTAGCCAATAAATGTTGCAAGCGTACTGACGTCGTATCCGACGCACCGCAAGCAATGTGTACATATTGCCAAGCAAGACGCTGTCTTGCTGCAAATTCACGGCGCCGTAGCGTACGGTCTGATCACATTTAAGCTTTTCAAAATTTTTAAGATCACCTGTGGCAGATAACTTATTGCTTGACCTCGAGCTGCATTATTGGAAGAGACAGATATTACAATGTTCAGTAGAAATAGCAACACATATTCGACTAATTAACAAGAATGGAGTCATCAACTCGGTTGTTTACTTTACGGCCCATATTGCAATTTACCAATTCTAGACGGCGAGTTAGCCAGCCGTATCCACTACGAATGAAGTTCCAGAGCGAGGCCAATTGGGAGATGTGCGCCAAGAATGCATATGTCTCGCAAACTCACCGGCTACTAAAATTTTAAATTGAAATATGTGCAGTAAAGTAAATAATTGAGCAGTTAATTGGTAATTTTAATAAATTAGGTAAATATGTGTTTTATAATCTCGTCCAACAAGAAATAAGTTATCTGCCAAAGGCGATTTTAAAAATTCCGAGAAACACAAAATAATCACGCCCCGATAATATCGGTCAAACTTTTGGTGTGGCCATAGTTCTGCACTTCACATGAACATTTATTTCAGTACATTGCATGTTCACAAATAACGCACTTACACAGACGGTTTAATTATTGCTTTTCTGCAGTGTTTCCTCACTTGTTTTCGGTTTTCTTTAACCCATGGCGAAGATGAAAGAAGTCATTTCTTGGCAAAGTTTGTTTCCAGAACTAGAGCAATGATTACAGGAAACGTAGGAGCCCACTGTAGGCAACCCACACTCATTCAGTATACTTGTAGACAGGTGTCCTTCGCAGCCCTGTGTTTTTTGAGTTTCGTGTCATCAAGCATTGCAGTTTACCCCCTAAATTACGTTAAATGGAGATTAACCGTTTAGAAGCCCCACCATACACGACAGTGCTATGAGGTACACATGTAACCTATGGAGATTTTCAAGAAACACCTGTTTTCCTTGCAACTTGCTTGGTATGTAATGGCCCTGGAAGACAATGTTCGGGAAAAGGACTGTCAGTAAACATCACGGAAGCATGCACAACATGTATTGGTTGATTGTATAGTGTAGTAGTGTATACAGGCTGCTTGCGCGCATTCTACAGTTAGCTATGACGAAGTACAAGAGCGCAACGAAGACTCATGTGTTTGGTTCTGTGAAAGTCACCTTCGTATATAAGGCACATAAGTTCCACTTTCTTCATCTAGACATTACATTATTCACCTAGACGATAGAAGGGTTCATTTCCCTTTTAAAAACTCCAGCAGTAGTCTTACCATAGAAATCAAGGACACAGGTGGTTAGAAAAAAGAACAGGCACGTCGACTTCATTGCTCGTCCCAAACCGTCAAACCTGCGAAATTTCGCGTTTGGTTAGTTAACTATTTCATATCCTAAATATATGAAAAGTAAATTGGTACTTGGGATGTATAGTGAACTGTAGTAAACTGTAGTTTACTTTCAACTCCGTTATCGCGGGTTGTGGTTTACACTTCATCCGGTATGGTTTGCACTCCGAAGAGTAGAACTTCATAGTCACTGCTTCACTTACAAGTTATATTTGATGGAACAGACACAAATTTATAAAATCCCAGCTTCAGGGCACAGTTTTATTTTTGTTTCTTTGCTCTACACTATTATTCTACTCGAGATAATTACAAGGTGTTGAACCTCCCCAACAACAAAAGCCATTTGCATGCATGGTTTTAGGAAGTATGTGGCTCCAGTGGCACAGAGCATTTCGCAATAAGGACGTAAATGCGAATTTGCAACGTATACACACTGATTGTGTAAACAGAAGGTATTCACTGTGCAACGCTTGTTTTGAACGCTCACGTATGAAAAACAAGCTATATTTTCAGATGTCATGAAACGTTATACATTCATCAAGTGCAGTGGGATAGAACAGTTTCTTAGGAACTGATACAAAAAGAACGCTTTACAAGTCATGTAAAACCGTTATAATCACTATTCGAGTTATCAAATTGGTAGTCTCTCAATAACAAATCCGAGGACACCTAATCACTTCTCATGATCTGGGAATGCTACAGCGTTAATGTACACTTGAACGCCGCTGAACGGTCCCTCGAGTTATGAACTCGCGAGCAAGCGAATGTATTCAGACGCTTGGCCAGTTGGCTTCGTAGTTTTGATATGGCCTTACTGAGGCACAGTTAGAACCCTGGAGAGAGCTTGCGGGTGCAAGGATAGTGCGGATAACTCAGGCTTCAGAAGGCGAGAGCCAGCCCGAAGCGGTGTCGCAGCGATGCCCTTTCTTCTCACGCAACACCTGGCGCGTTATCACCCCAGAAGGCGGCGACGGGCTCCGTCGAGGTGCTCTCGTGAGGTGGCGTCACAGCCAATGTTAATTTAGGTTCTCTTTTTCTCTTGTCGAGACGACAGACGCTCGCTTTGTCTCTGAATGGGCCATTTGACGCTTTACCGTCAAAAGTAATTTCTGCAGTAACCCATATGATAAGAGAGTGGAGGTAATTCGGCTTGTATTTATTGATTGTAATTGGCTAATTTATTCCACCTGTTGGGAGAAATATAGACAACCCCTGAAAGTTTGAATAGGCCAGCGGTTGTAACAGAAACCTGTACATTTATTAAAGCTTCACAGTCTTGCTTAGAGCGAAGAACTTGACTCAAAAACGGCAGCCTGTGACGTTGATCTTCCGCTTACGACGGTGATCTCCTTGCTTCAGTGATTTCCTACCTCGCGGGTACAAAACCATGACAGAGATTTCTAGACGCGGTCAGCGTTTAACGCCTCTTTCATAGACCTGTTCGACTGCCCTGCTGTTCGGAAGCTGTGCGCAGAGGAGTGCTTGCAGGAACGAGTTCAGCAGCTGGATTAATTATTCACGGCCTACACCGAATACATTCTAGACCTGTGCAAAAAAGTCCACGCGACCATGCCAGACACGATCTGTCAGACAGAATCAAGTCTATTTTGAAGGGAATAGAGAACGACGTTTTAAACATGCTGTTTGCGAAGAAGCCGCGCACTGTGGCAGAAATTACTCTGAATAAAGGGAAAATCAGACATCCACCCATTCGTAGCAATTGCTACACAGGAACCCTTACGGGTTCCTCGAAAGGAAAGCCTCATAGTGGAAGAAAAATTCGTCCTGGTCCGGGACTCGAACCCGGGACCACCGCCTTTCCGGGGCAGCGGCTCGACCATCTGAGCTAACCAGGCGGCTAGCAGATGGCAGGGCGAAGTCGAATTTGCCGACAACACGAAGCAAAGGCAAGTGTTTGACGTAGTAGTTCTGCGGAAACCCGCGGGTTTCCGCAGAACTAGTACGTCAAATAACTGCTCTGCGCCAACGCTACGACGAGCTGCAAAAGCAGCGTTGACACGCCGACCTTCTTAGCACGATCAACATCCGGCTGGATCAGCTGCCGTTTCTAACCAGTCAACGCTGCTCGCTGAGATAATACTGTCATTATTGCGGCTCCTGGCTATGAGCTCGAGCACCACCACTCCGACATTAGGTGAATGAGATTCTTGCAGACAAAGTAGAGGATATTAAAAATTTACGCAACAGCATTATGCACTTTTCCGGTTTTCTAGCACAATGACATGCCTTATGCCCCGTTATTCCTAAGAGTACAATAGTAAATTGGTATGAAATGTATAAGATTCATCGGATAAGATCATTCCAAGCACCAATATTTAATAGGTAAACACCCTGACGCATTTTGTGGGCTTAGGAACACCCGCGACGATCTGTCATGCTTACATTGTCATTAAATGACGTCGAAACTATCCTTGCGCCACTGCTGCCAAGCTTTGTCTAACGCTTTCATACTTTTGTCGAAATAAATATGTACAATGTAGCCGCTCAACCACACGCCAAAAATATAACGCATTATGTTTCACGATTTCGCTAACAGAAGCTTAAGTTCGTTTTTCCTCATTGCAATACACCACACACATTTTTGCGAAGGGTGCGCTTCACTGGTGAACTGCTCGATGACTGAGGACCGTCACACTTCCTCGGCAGCATGTGCCAGCTTTATGAGTGAGAGCGACATCAGTACGCAAGGGTACTTGCTCAAGTTGTTCCTCAAGCACATTGCCCAGTCTGTCCTCGCCATTGCTACTGCGCACGAGTTGTCTCTCGGTCGTCTTGCGGCGTTGGTTGACGATGTCTATGACGTGGTCTCTCAAACTGAAGATGCTCTTTCCAAGACGCCAGACACTTCGGCTGATTCATGGTTAGAGGAGCACATAGAGCAACTGAATGCGCCCAACGCCGCTTTCCAGACGCCGTCACGTTCTCAGCAATCTCCGGGCCCGTGGTGTAGTTCTTCTTCGTTTAACGACTCCTTACGTCATTCTAATACCTCACCAATCTACTGGTACCATAGGATATTCCGGCACCATCCCAGGAAATGTACTCCGCCTCCCATCTGGTCGGGAAATAGCCAAGGTAAGTCGTCCGCTAGCTCCTCTTGGTCCCCTACGCTACGCAGCAGCATGTTCAAGAGCCTAATCCAGATTTTGGGTCCTCACTCTGCCGTGCAATTGAACAAAAAATTGCCGGGGTCTTGTTTCTCCACCGCTAACAGATCCCTGCAGTGGCTCCTCTTACTTATGCTGAAATCGTCACCAGGCCCCGACCATGCCCTGAAGCTGCAGCTCCGCCCCTCAGTTAGGCCGATGTGGTACCTAGGCCGAAGTCACCGTTCCATTGTTTCGCCAGACGCCACGTCCACCGCGTCTTGCGACCTGGCCGGGACCTGCCATCGCGAACTCATGGCGTACGTCCGACGATCGGCCAATATCAGTTACCTGTGGCTACGCAAGTCAGATCACCCACTTTTCTTGACGCACTCAATCGACAGGTGCCGCATCGCCCGTGACGTCCCGTGACACAGGTGTACCAGGCCATCTTGCAGCTCATACGACTCATCTTTGGCCGCCCCGTCCGCTGTTAGAGCGGACGGGGCGGCCCGTTAAGTGCTGTTCATCTTCTCCGTGGCACTGCTCACTATCACCGAAGCAACCTCGTTCTGTGGCTCGAGAAGAGGAAAACTGATTGTCGCAGTCAGCGAGGCAAAAACTGCGGCACCGTCGAGCAACAAATGTCCTCCCCGTTGCCCATCACATGTTATAGAAATTTGTGTTGAAGGTGTATGCACATTTGCTCTCGTCAACACTGGAACCGCCGTTTCTGTTGTAGATGCAAAACTCTACCGCTCACTTCGGAAAGTTACGACACCACCTTCGGAATTGTCCCTTCGCACAGCAAGAGCTCAGCATATTCACTCTCTCGCGGCCTGCATAGCGCGTGTGATAATTGAGGATGCCCTGTATACTATTCAGTTTAGTACTTCTTCGTGCTCTCATGACCTTAACTTCGGTTCTGACTCTTTCGTACCATAACGCCGTCAGTAATTGCGCATGTGCTGAAGTTCAGCTATCACCGATGGTAAATGTGATCTTAGCCGATGGTCGATTCATTCCTTGCTCGTGAAGGAAGATACGAACATTCCCCCCCACGCCACAGCATGTCTGCCCTTGTGCTCCAGCAGCTACTCCGACGCAGCCACACAGTTTTCTCCTTAGCCTGTTCCTTAAAGGAAAACCTGCTTTTCTACTTTTCGCTGCAGTTGACATGGTGGAAGGCAGCAGCTGTCTCTTTGTTTCGAACCCGCTTCCGTATCCTTTCACACTGCTTGAAGGAGAATGCCTGGGCAGTGTGGAAGACATTGACTACAAGCAAGTCAATGAGGTAACAGATGACGTAGCCTGTGCCAGCCACCATACCCTCAGTGCTTTATGTACGTCTACAGCATTGTCCACATATGTGTTTGGTCCCTCCAGCGCCAACGATCTTACACCGGTTTAGCGTTCAGTGCTTCTATGCGTGTTGAAGGAATTTGGTTCTTCTTTCGATGTCATGCAAACTTTTTTGGGCAGCACGTCCACCGCTATGCATGCCATTGACAACGACTACCACCCGCCATTGCGAAAACGCCCGTATTGCGTATCTACTTTAGAACGTAATTTCATCAAAGAGCAAGACGACGACATGCTCGCCGCCAGGTGATTCGACCTTCATATAGTCTGTGGGCATGTTCCGTTGCCCTTGTTACGAAGAAGGGTGGCTCTGTTAGCATTTGTGTTAGAGAACTGACGCATTAACAAGCTCACTCGCAGAGTTGTTTATCCCCTATCGTGCTTGCAAGATGCCACTGACTGTCTGCCAAGCGCGGAACTCTTTCCTTCATTACGTTTGCGGTCGGGATATTGGCAAGTGTCAGTGACAGAAGTCGACCGGCCAAAGATATCATCCGTTACGCCTGTGGCTTGCACAAATTTAACGTAATGCCTGTTGGACTTCGTGATATACCCGCAACATTTCAGCACGTGATGGACACAGTTTTGCGTGGCTTGAAGTGGCACACATGCCTATACTATCTCGATGATGTTGTGTTTGCTCCGGACTTCACAACGCATCTTCTTAGGCTCAAATGTGGCCTGACATGCTGAACGAATCCCGGCCTATAGCTGAACTTGGAATAGTACCGCTTTGCAGCATAACACCTTACAATACTCGGATATGTTGTACAAAAAAAAAACGTCGTCCTCCACGATCCGACGAAACTTCACGCGGTGGCTGCATTCCTTCTGGCAATGTCGATAAGATAACTATGTAGATTCGTTAGATTCCGTTCCTCCTTCAGACATTTCGTTCTACATTTTGCCGCCATTTTGACGAAGCTGTTCGGAAGCAATTCCACTCTCTCCTCATGGTCATCGGATTGCGAGGACGCTTTCACGAAGCTGCGCCGACTTCCTACTTCACCACAGATTTTGCACCATTACAACCCAACAGCCCCTACGGAATTGCACATGGACGGCAACGGTGTCGGCCTCGGCACTGTCTTTCTGGAACGTAAACACACATTCGGTGAATACGTCGCTGCATGCGCAAGTCGAACACTGACAAAAGCCGAGACCAACTACAGCGTGACGGAGGAAGAATGTTTAGCCATCATCTGGGCCATTACTATGTTCCGCCCTTATTTGCATGGACACCCATTCGATGTCGTCCCAGACCATCATGCGCTCTTTTGGCTCTCGTCATTGAAACATCATTCAAGCCACCTTGCTCACTGGGCACTTGAGCTGCAAGGCTTTGACAACGGTGTCGTGCACGGAAATGTACGGCAGCATTCTCATGACGACGTCTTGTTACCTTGTCCCTTGCCCGGCAACATTTGCCATTCCTCAGCATCTCAATATACCATTTCGTACACTGACATTGTAACCATCGCTTCCGAGGAGCGCAAGGGCCTCTGGATTGCCTCCCTTACAGACTTTCTCTCAGATTCGCGAGCACAACCGACAAATCTAAGGCTGCGTCGTCAAGCCCGCCAGTTGTGGCGACCTGCTTCGCCGACGTAATTATTTCTCAGACAGCTTCTTGTGGTTACTGGTAATACCTGGAAGCTTGCGCTCCCAAATCTGCGGCTCCTTCTATGCGGATCCGCACTGTGGGCACTCGGGAGTTTTCTAAACGTACCAACGTCTTGGACAGTGGTACTACTGGAGATGAACGCGCAGCTATGTTCGTATGTTAGTTCGCTTTTGCCCCAATTGCCAACACCGCCAATCTAGTGCTCCCCAGTCGCGAAATGTCCTACTGGTTCTTCCTTGCAGTGGGTAGCTATTTGGTCGTGTCGGCAGTAATTTGTATGGGCCACATCCCCTAACAACTGCTGGTAAGCGTTGCGATATCGTCGCAGTTTATCAGCTCACGCAATAAGCCGTAATCGTCGCCCTACCAGCCGCTACAGCACTCGACGTAGCCTGGTTCCTCTTTCGCGGTTTTATTCTCCACCACGGTGCCCCCCAGGTACTGCTCAGAGATCGCGGCTGCACCTTTTTGTCCCAATTTGTTGAGGCCGTCCTCGATCAGTACACTGTTCATCAAACAACTACCACCTGTGAGGCTCAAACCAACGGAGTCACTGAACGCTTCAACCATACGCTTGGTGACATGCTGGCAAACTATGTCGCCTCTGATCACAGAAATTGGGACTTCATTCTAGCCTTGTCACCTATGCGTACCACAA
This sequence comes from Dermacentor andersoni, assembly GCF_023375885.2. NCBI lineage: Eukaryota > Metazoa > Arthropoda > Arachnida > Ixodida > Ixodidae > Dermacentor > Dermacentor andersoni. Next base: position 148,492,906 of record NC_092816.1, read on the forward strand.
CGCCATGTCTCGCAAGATAATTTATCACGTTGCAGTGACTTTGAGCCGCTGGGGTGCAAGTGTGGCAAGTGTGAAGTCATGTCAAGTGATCCACTGCGGAGACGCGTCGCAGCTGCGCTCGCTCGGAGCCTCGCCGCTGTGGTACCACGTGACGACTAGGCAGAGGTTTAGCACCTGCTTCACCGGCGCTTGGTCGCTGTCTCGCCATGAAACGTGCGCTTAAGCGCAAGCGAAAGGCTGAATCGAATCGTCCAGTAGATATAGCTAGACGGCAGTCTGCGAAATCTCAAACAAAGTTAAAGTTGCCTGCTGAAACACCGGAGTAAAGAAAGGCGGGATTAGCACGCTATAGAGAAGCTTGCCAAGCGCGGAGACGTGCCAAGACTGAAGCAACTGCAACCGCCTCCTTCATTCAGCAACACAAAGAACAACATGGAGAAGGAGACAAAAAAAATTAAATTATAGGGTTTTACGTGCCAAAACCACTTTCTGATTATGAGGCACGCCCTAGTGGAGGACTCCGGAAATTTCGACCACCTGGGGTTCTTTAACGTGGACCTAAATTTAAGTACACGGGTGTTTTCGCATTTCGCCCCATCGAAATGCGGCCGCCGTGGCTGGGATTCGATCCCGCGACCTCGTGCTCAGCAGCCTAACACCATAGCCACTGAGCAACCATGGCGGGTAGAGAAGGAGACAAAGCCGTGGATGCAAGCAACGGCACCCACAAATAACATTTGACGAGCCAAACCCTTCCACAGGCGGCAAGCTGGACTGTGGTGGCCACGCTTCACAGCGCCTTCACGGGCAAGCCGTTCGGCAGCGTGTGTAACGTGTGTGCAGTTAGGTGGCCTAACAAACACTGTGCGCCTAGCCTTTTCAAAACCAAGCCATACAGACCTTTCGCTGGTGATAACCCGGTTTACAACAATTAAACCTCAGCCAAGATTTTCGCCATTTTTTCTAATTGTACGGCTGCCATTCTTCGCACACTATCGACACAATTACCCCGTACATGTCTGATACGTCCGAATGTGCGCTCGTTTCGGCAGCGGCGAGACATGCTGAGGAGTGCCGCGAACTCGCACAGCCCTTAACTTCATCTGACCAGGAAAACTAGAAGAGCAGCCGCCCCGACAACAGCGCCTACTTTACTTCCTGGCGCGCTTGTGTGGCTGTCACTTCCTACCAGTGAAGCTGGTCTCTCTTGGAAAGTACTGTCAAAGTACGAACGCCCTTACCGCATCATCAAGTGAACATCTACCGCGAATTATGCCATCGAACCAGTCAGGCAGGTTTCGGACTTACGACGCCGAGGACAAGATATTGTCCATGTACAGCGCAGAAGACCTACTACGACCCACTTATCATATCGGACTTTTAGGTCGCCAGGACAGCTCCTTTTCGCTCCCGGGGGTAATTGTAGTGAAGGCGACAAACGCCGGTGAATCATCGTCACCAGCGCTGGGCGCGGGGTTCACCGCTCATGCTGGGACTCTTGCTGCTGCTTGACTTCTGTGTTAGCCGCTCTCAGTCCGCAGCCAATAAACCTCTTCACAATGGCGATTTTCACTCACGTGAAACCAAAGCGAGCGCCGGCGTCGTATGTATATGTATATTCATACATATTTATGTATGTGTATATGCCACGCCTTGCCATATGAAATATAGAAGCTTGCTTTCATTTCATTTTTTTCGAATAATTACTTTTGTAAGCACAATGTACTTGATTGTGCACTCTTAAACTTTATTATAATATTGATGTTTTTGTTTGAAAAGCTGCTTAGACCACATTTATTGCTTTAATTGCTACCCTGGAAAATGTGTTGCGGTATTTTCTTGTCGATTCTTTTCTGCCTGTTCTTTTTGTAAACATGATTGTCTTTGTAATGCCCACCTGATATGCTGTCAACTGGTTGTGGCGGTATTGAAATAAATAAATACTTTTATGAATTAATTAATAGATATAATATATGTGGGTTATGTTCCCACGCTATTCTATCACTAAAGCTGCTCACACCTTGTCTTGCATTCTTGACAAAGGTATTGATCGGAATTTTGTGATTGACAGCACACAAAATAATGCAGTGAAACAAAACACCAACAGCGGATGCTGTTTGTGTGAAATGTTCTCAGTCTTAAATATTCAAAGTGCGAAAGAATAACAGAAATATAATAATGACGTAATGGTATTGGTGTGGCTTGGATTGCCTCCGTGGTCGGCCCACGTAAGAGGCCACGCTTCTATCAGCAGGCTGATATTGGTACATAGCGTTCGCCGCCAGCGTTTCCCGGTAAACATTATGGCTATATAAGCTGCTATTGCCGGGAAGCAGGACAAACAGTCAGGGATCTTTGAATGCTAGCGTGTTTGACTCTTCAAAGCGATGTTTAAGCGTTCTCCAATTTTTTCCATTCTTCTTCTGCTTACTCCTTCCCCTTCTTACTCTTCGAGCTTCCTCTTCTGCTTACTCAATGCCTGACCACACGCATAAGCTTGGCAGGAAGAGCTAAGGGAAAGGAATTAGCGAAAATATATGGTACAGGTAGCTGATGTGTTCTAAACGGCATCCGGAGCAAAGTAGTTTCTGATAGTTTAAATTTTCTGTTCCACCTTATCTACTCATTGTTCTGTCAGTTTCCTTGAGCGGAGAAAAACCTGTTCTTAGTTTTCATCAACAAAAGAACGAACGCATTCACTATCCCATATGCTGGCCTTGTTTCTTCTTCTTTCTTCAATGAACGACTGAACCAGAAATGCGTGTACACGAAGAATAAATATTTTACGCAGTATTGCGGCTTTGCAGAGCCTTGGCTTACTGGACACCGGTCTGTTTAGTCGTGTCCGCTTCCCTATCTACGCCCTTTATTTTCTTTGTTTCTCGTATGGAAGTGAAACTAAAGAAACCCTGCCAAGACACATTTCCCGAAACAGATGCGCTGGTAAGATGCTCTAAGGGAGCTGTTAATGCAGCTGTAAAGTATATTACGTTATTAACTGGATCAGCAAAAAGAACCTAATAATTAACAAAAGGGGCCTTCATAACTGCTTCTAAATGGTGAAAAATGCTTTGCCAGGTTGTCAGAGATATTAGCAATAACGAGTGAGTTTTAGTGGTAGCTAGTAGGATTTATAGCTCGCAAAAAGCATCAGGGCTCTGAGAAACGCAGAATTTGGCCAACTACATACTGAATGCGACGGCATGTGATTGTTACCGTGAGCCGTAATCACTGTAGACCGACTTCTTTCGCCTACCGTGTCTACAATATGAGGTTGTAGCGGCCTTACAATTGAAATTTCACTCGTAGTACAGGATACATTGTCAAGTTCACACGAATAAATGCGCCAATGGCGTTATCCTAGTGCAGTTGCACGCTCAGAGAATCCGCACCGTGTCGCACGCAGTTCCATGCCACGTAGGGCATTTCTCGCGAAGCGTCATTGTGGTTTTCTCATGGCTGGATTTCTCAAGTTCTTTGTTCGTGAGAGCCTTTGCCATATAAAAACAATGAACATTCATAGAAAGTCGCATACAATACACGAAGGGTGGTCAATAAAATTCTGAAAAATTAACGGTACGATCAACAGACTGCACGAAATCCACCGTTTCGTTCCGATCGAAAACTTTATGAAGGACAATTTGCTGTGGTTTGGCGATGACATACTTACTCAATAGTCAGGAATATTGATGTTTGGCGCGAAGTCTGAAATTATTAGAGCACTCTGTCGTGGTAGTTAAATTAACTGATGCAAACTAATTGGAAAGCGAGCTGCATCACAATAGAAGGTTATCGAGCGCCTCTCACATAATAAACTTGTGTAATTTAAATTAAATTTGGTATCAGCCTCAGATTGTAGAGTTGCTTAAGCATTAATGACAGATTAAAGGGTCGAGCTAACTTCAGAGACATGGTTTGCGGTTACATCGACTGGAAATCGAAACTCGGTGAAGAGAAATTCTCAGTTTTTGCATTATCGATCATGTCCGCCGGTCCCTGCACATTACTGCCAATAGTTGCTATTTTTATTTCTTCCCAACAGCACCGCAAGGAAAACCATCTTTCATTCAAAGGCGTGCTTGTTTCATTGTCTTTTTTATCATATAGGCTGTAGTTCTTTCAAAAACCGGCACTTAAAGTTATTGCTCAAGCACTAAGAAGGCGTATAAAAGTCAATCAGTGTATTGGCGTTTTTCTGAAGGTCTGTGACTCTAATAAATTTTCAATATATTACTAGAAAAGTATTTTTGTGAAGTATTTTTATTTTAACGCTAGGAAGAAATGAGAAAATATAGGCTCTCAATACTAGATCACGTTGACTATCAGCTTCTGAGAAAACGCCTCAAGAGGAAGGGAGGAGACATTAAAGGCTCCTGTTGGTCAGCTGGCGAAAGAAAAAAACTTACCCTTACATTCAGGAAGCTTCAGACCCGAGTGAGCTCGGCTCGGCAGCACTGTAAGCCTTTTATATTGCGGCACGCCTTCGCAAAACGTACACATAAAAAGAGATATTTGCAGAAATTCCTTCCCCTAAAAGCAGACTATAAAAATAGCCACTCCGTAAAGAAGAACCCTAAGATAGGTTATTTGTTTATGAAAGAGCAGCTGTATGCTGCAAGCGTCCAATGGTTCACAATCACTTTCGTCGACACAGTTGTTCCACGGTAAAGCCACAACATAAAATCCGCTCTCAAGCAACAATGAACAATACATTTTCAATTGTCGCCCATCTGAGTCGCTTGCCGAAGTGCTTAGATATGCCAAATTCACTGAAGGGAACAATTTGTGTAGCTCTGGTGACCTCACATGGACATGAAAGGCAATAATATCTTGAGTAACAGCATCCGTTTCTCCTATGCCTAAATAGTGTAATTATTGCTGCTCAAGCACCACCATTCCGACATTACGTAAATTGGTTTCTTGTACAGAAAGTAGCGATTATTAAAATGTTGCACAACAACTGCATTATGCACTGCTCCGGTTTTCTAGCGTAAAGACGCGCTATAACCCGTTATTCTTAATAATACATTAATGAATTGGTCTCAAATGTATCTCGTTCATCGGATAAGATAATCTTGTGCACCATTATTTAATAGGTAAACATCTCTGGCGCATTTAGTGTGCTTGTAAAGACCTGCGACGATCTATCCTACTTACATTGTCATGAAATGACGTCAGAACAATCCTTGCGTCGTTGCTGCCAAGCTTTGTCTAACACTTTCATTACTTTTGTCGAAATCAAGTATGTGCACTTAGGTCGACCAAAAAACCCCCCAAAGATATAAATTACATTATGGCTTGGGAGCTTAACTGTGGAGCTTAGGTGCGTTTGTGCTGGTTGTAATACAGCACACAGATTCTTACGAAAGGTACACTGCACTGGTGAACAGCTCGACGACTGAAGGCCTTCGCACTTCCTCGGCAGCATGCGGCAGCTTTTTCGGTGAGAGTGACATCAGCACGTACGGCCTTCTTGTTGAAGTTTTTCCTGCAGCACATTTGCCTGTCTGTCCTCGCTCTGGCTACTGTGAACGAGTTGTTTCTCGATCGTCTTGCTGCGTTGGGAGACAGTGGCTATGATCTGGTCTCTCAAGCTGGTATTTATATTTTCAAGATTCCAGACATTTCGGCTGACTCATGGTCAGAGGAGCACATACACCAACTCTATGCCTTCAACGTCGCTCTAAAGACACTATGACTTTCTCAGCAATCTTCGCGCCTGTAATAACCGATGTGGACGCAGCAGCAGCTTTTGCAAGATCCCTTTATTGCACAAAAAACAAGGGTTTATGTAAGCGCGATGTATCGCTTATCGGCACACGTGCGACGGGTTTAACACGGAAGACATGCGCACAAGATAGCCAACTCAGTCACGTCGCTCTGTTATCACATCCCCTCCCACCTAGTAGTCAATGCCATAACGAAGCACTGGGCGACGTACACGAGTAGACCTACGGCATGCTTGCGGATCTTCTGGACTAGGCGATCTCTGCACTGCAGTTGGCGTCGCTGGAAGGATAGGCGATCTCTGCACTGCAGTTTCAGTCGCTGGAAGCTTGAAGCTGGGGTTAGCGTGAGAGACTATCGGTATAGCAACCCATGCTCTCCGCACGTGGTTGCGATGACGTCGGTGTACTGAGCCATCGGAAGTCTGTACTTTGTACATGACGTGGCCCAAGCGACGCAGTATCCGTGCGGCCAGCCACTTCGGACCACGAGAGAAGTTCCGCACATACACAGAGTCACCTTGCAGAAACTTCCTCGAGGATGGCGGCTTCGTACATCCAGGGCCTTTTGCGTCAGGGTGAAGACTCGACAAGACAGAGCGGAAGCTCCTGCCCAGCATGAATTCTGCTGGCGTCCTTCCGGTTTCCGAGTGGGGCGTGGAGTGCTGCTTGAATAAAAAACGAGAAACTTTACATGCCACTGTGCCCTCGCTTTGCTTTCGAAGCGCACACTTTAGCTCGCGAACCATGCGTTCAGCCCTTCCGTTGCTTGCGGGATGGTAGGGAGCGGTATACATGTAGCGCACGCCATTTTTCTTCAAGAAGGATTGCATTTCGCTGCTCGAGAAGGCTGTGCCGTTATCAGAAACAACCAACTCCGGCAATCCGTATGAAGCAAACATTCTTCGCAGTTTTTCGATCACAGCTGAGGAATGAAGCGATGGCATTATCTCGATCTCGGCCCAGTTTGATAGCGCGTCCATGACAACAAGAAAGAAAACGCCCTTAACCGGCCCTGCAAAATCTATGTGAATTCTGCTCCACGGGCTTTCGGGTTTCGTCCAAAAATGCACAGGCGTTTTAGGTTCGCTTTGCCTGTTATCTTGACAGGGTTTGCAATGACGCACGAAATCTTCAATCTGGGCATCGATCTTCGGCCACCACACATATGATCTTGCCAGAGCTTTCATGGCCGTTATCCCAGGGTGATTTGCATGCAGAATGGAGAGGACTTTTTCTCTCAGCTCTTCCGGCAGTATGACCCTGTTACCCCACAGAAGGCATTCACGGTGAAAAGACAGCTCTCCGCGCCTCACCTGATAGGCAGCATATTCTGGGGGCACACCTTGTTCTGGCCAGCCAGTTGCAACCCATTTCTTCACCCGCGACAGGCAAGGATCACGCATAGTGGCTGATGAGACGTCTGCTGCACTCACAGGAGGGTACTCCACTGCTTCCAACAAAAGCACGTCGCCAGGAGGCTCGATGTCCCTCCTGTCACCGGGTATCGGTAGCCTGCTTAGACAGGCAGCGTTTGCGTGACCTTGCGTCCTTTTATACTCCAGTTTGTATTCGTAAGCAGATAACAACAAAGACCATCGCAACATGCGCGGTGACAAAACAACGGGAATCTGCTTGTCTCGTTGAAAGATACCGAGTAGGGGCTTATGATCTGTAAAGATGCGGAATTCTCGCCCACATAGGTACTAATGAAATTGACGGACGCCATAGACAATAGCTAGAGCCTCGCGGTCAATCTGGGCGTAATTACGTTCCGCCTTAGTGAGTGTTCTTGACGCATAAGCAACAGGTTGCTCGCGTCCTTGAGCATCGCGGTGAGCTAATACAGCTCCCACACCCACGGGTGATGCGTCACAAGACAGAATTAGGGGTGCATCAGGGTTAAAATGCACTAAAAGTGACTCGGACGTCAGCAACGTCTTTAGTCTTTCGAAAGCTAGTTGCTGTTCTTCACCCCAGTTCTACGTACTCTCGCTGTCCAGTAGGCGGTAGAGCACTTCTGCAACTTCGGACCGACCCTTTAGGAAACGATTGTAGAAATTCACCATACCTAGAAAAGCTTGGAGCTCCTTGTTCTTTGGTACAAGTGCTTTGTGAATCGCCTCGACTTTAGCCTTTGACGGGTAGATGCCGGTGCCGTCTATCCGGTGTCCCAAGTACTCCAGGCTCTCTTTGAAGAACTGACACTTGGCGCCTTGTATACGCAGTCCCGCTTTTGACAGTCTGTTGAGAACCTCCATGAGGATTTCATGGTGCTCCTCTGCTGTTTCGCTGGCCACAAGGATGTCGTCGAGGTATGCCGCCACCTGGCATAGACCTGCAAGCACTGTATCAATTGCTCTTTGAAATAATCCGGGTGCTACCGAGACACCAAACGGCAAACGTCGCTCTTTGTACAGGCCCTTTACTGTATTTACTGTGAGAGCACTTCTGCTGTAGCGTCATCAACTGCAAGTTGCTGGTACGCTTGCGTCAAGTCAATTTTAGAAAAAATACGGCCTTTCCCCAACTTTGCGACAAGTTCCTTGCTAGTAGGTAAAGGATAAACGTTGTTCCTTACCGCTTGGTTTACTGTACTTCGATAGTCGCCGCATATTCTTAATGAGCCATCCTTTTTACGGACGATGACCGCAGGGGTGGCCCATTCCGAGTACTGCGTCGGTTGCAGAACACCTTGACGTTCCAGTTTTTCCAGTTCTGTGATGACGTCATCCTTCAGTGCGAACGGAATGCTGCGGCATTTTAGAAACTTGGGCCGGGCGTCTTCCTTCAGCTCGATGTGTAGGGGTGGCAGAGCAGCGCCTGGAAATGTTTCGTCAAAAACATCCGGAAACCTTTTGATAAGGGCTTCTGCGTTTTGTTCGATGCTGTGAAGCCCAGTGACATTAATGTTCAATACCTTGAACCAATCGCGACCCAAAAGCGTGCTACCTTCGTTTCTTACAACGAGTATTGGCAGCTCGAAGTCTTGTTCCTTGAATTTGACCGGAAGTGTGGCTTTTCCGACGACGTCCAATCCTTCCTTAGTCCAAGTTACGAGCTTGGTGTCCGATTCTTCAAGCTTTATGCGCCTTGCCACTTTCAGTTTGCTGAACATGTTTTCACTGATAATCGACCTAGCTGCTCCTGAGTCGACTTCCATGGACACATTTCACCGCCTATACTTACGGCTTGGGACAACCGCTAGTCACTTGACTAATATTTAGCATGTCATCATACTCAGTTTGCTCCGAGTTTGACATATCTTCTAACTGGTGGTTAACCTGACCTCTTTGTTTCTTGCGACACGCTTTGGCCAAGTGCCCTTTCACAGAACAGTTGAAGCATACTGCGGTTTTAAACCTGCAACGGTATGCAGCGTGGTTGCCGAAATACCGGAAACACTGCCGTTTCAACTGCTCGCTTGAAGTTTCTACATCTTGCCCATTCTTATGCTGCTTCATGGTTTGCCTGTCCACTTTAGCTGTCAAATCTGGGACGTCCTGACGTAGGCCGCCCATAACCCTTTGATGTTTTGCAGCAGCCTCTGCCGTTACTGCTAGATCGTAGGCAGTCTTAAAGGTTAAGTCTTTCTCGGCCAACAAACGTTGCTGCACAATGCTGTCAGAGATTCCAAAAACCAACCGGTCCCTTAGCATTACGTCAAGAGGAAGCTGGTTGTCGTTGAAACCGCAGTTCTCGGCTAGCTTACGTAAAGCTGTAACATAGTCTGCGACAGATTCCGCGTCGTGCTGATCTCGCTTCGAGAAACACGTACCTTGAATATAACTCGGATGGCTTCGGGTTGATGTGGTTCTTCACGGCATTTACGATGGACTGGTAGTCAGCGTTCGGTGGTCGGAGAGGCTTGACGAGGGTAGCTATCAGGGAGTATGTATCCTCCCCACAGCAGCTCAGCAATACTGCCCTCTTGTCGGAGTCTTCCTTGAGCTTGTTTGCAGTGCAGCATAGTTCTATACGCTCGACGTATTCCTCCCAAGAAGAGTTACCATTTAAGTGAAATTCGCCGATACGGACGCCGAAGGCCATCTTGCTGGAAACGCCCTCCCCGCATGGGCACAACCGTGCCTCGTCGCCAGTGTAATAACCGATGTGGACGCAGCAGCAGCTTTTGCAAGATCCCTTTATTGCACAAAAAACAAGGGTTTATGTAAGCGCGATGTACCGCTTATCGGCACACGTGCGACGGGTTTAACACGGAAGACATGCGCACAAGATAGCCAACTCAGTCACGTCGCTCTGTTATCACAGCGCCCAAGGCGTCGTTCTTCTTTGCTTACCGACTCCTCACGTCACTCGAGTACCTCACCAATCTGCTGGTACAGCAGGATATTCAGGCACAACCCCAGGAAATGTACTGCGCCTCGCAGCTGGTCGGAATATGCAACCTTGCAACCTTACCCAGACACCTAAACATAACGTGACCCATCCCATCTATACACATGGTTCACTTCCCCTGCCCGTTCATTGTTCCCTATTGGCGAACGCATGCAAGAAACCAAGCGAAAATTAAACGAAATGCTACAACTGCTACTAACACACCCATTATCCAGCTGTTGGGCCTCGTCACTGCATCTCCTAAGATAAAAGGACCTTGGATACTGGCTCCCGTACGGGGACTACATCGACCTCAGCGCCTACACGTGCTTTTAGTAGACTCGCAAGTCTACTGCTCAGAGATGTTTCCATTTTCATCGACTGCAGGAAGCTTGGTCAAACCACTACCCAAATATTTGAGAAAAGATTGCTTGTCTTAACATTAAAGGCGAGCGCATTCGTGCCATCGAGAAGCTTCTAAAACCCTCGGAAAGCTGCGATATCGTCGCCAACGTTCATTTAACAAAGTCAATGCGCCTACAGCGTCCGTACCATGCCCTGCTTCTCCAAGTCCCTTTCCACTGAGACCAGTCCCAGCTAATGGGAACAAGAATACCTAACAAAGCAAGGCTGTGACTGAGACTGGACTACCTATAGTTGCATTGATGCCGCCATTGGGCGGCATACACAACATCTTTGTCGCAAGCGCTGGGAAGCCTTGTGTAGGTTGTTGCCCACTGGAAGTGGTTTTGGAAATGTATGGCGCATACTGAAGGCTCTCCGCGCTTCTTAAATCTGCAAGAATCCTACGGCTGCATTGTGCATAGTGACTGGCCAGTCACCAAAAGATATAGCGGAACGCTGAATCGAATCAAGTGTTGCTCCTTGATCGTCTCATTGAACGCCCGTTACCTCACATGAGGAAAATGGCGGCATTACTTATGAATTTCCCTGACATTTCACAACATGCTGCTTCAGTGTCGTCTCCGCCTCCAAAAGATATCATGAAATCTGACAGAATATTCTTGCACCTAGAAAATCAACATTGATGTATGATGTTCCACTACCTGCCAAGGAATGTAACCCATTTGTATGTTCTTTCTTCCCTTGTTCCACTCCTGTAATGACCCATTGTGGGTTGGCAGTATAAATAAATAAATAAATAAATAAATAAATAAATAAATAAATAAATAAATAAACACGGATTCCCCATTTAACTCAAAATCCCTGACATGCACAATAAGTCTGATATGCCTCTTTCGGCAATATTCCAATGGCTCATTCTCATATGTTGGAAAAGTTTCCAGATTATCTTCAAACATTCACGTATGCATCTGTACATAGCGACGGTCAAGGTGCCTCTGCAACTTTTTTCTGCCTTTCGACTCAAGTACGGTGCATCTTTCAAATACGTCATCCAACATCGTCAACAACTGCGGAGCTAGCAGAAATTAATGTTGCGCTGAAATACTTGCAAGAGGAGTTAACTACATCGAAGATTGCCATCGTTACGGTCATCATTGCCATCGTTATTCATCATCATCATCATCATCATCATCGGCCTGGCGTAGCCAGGCCGATAATGATGATGACAGCAAAGGCGCAGTTGTGCGCAGCATTACTGACCCTGCTAGCAAACTTTCATCTGGTGGGGTATCGTTGCTCAATGGATACCTTCACACGTAGGAATCGCCGGAAATAAAGGGGCTAATCGTCCGCTTCAACTTGAGCTCACAACAACTGTGACTGCCCAGAAATTTTGTGCAAGCTTGACGCTCGTCTGCTCATTTGTCGCCATCTGCTCAAACAGCGTTTGATTCAGTCTAAAGCTCAGCAGTCATGGAGGCATTACAGAATCAGGGTGTACACGAGCCATATGTAAAAATACTGAGATATGTCTAGCGGCTTCACAGCCACCGTAGTCCTCCATAAAGAAAGCAACAAAATCCCAATAAAGAAAGGCGTCAGGCAGGGAGATACGATCTCTCCAGTGCTATTCACAGCGTGTTTACAGGAAATATTCAGAGACCTGTATTGGGAAGAATCGGGGATAAGATTTAATGGAGAATACATTAGTAACTTGCGATTCACTGATGATATTGCCTTGCTTAGTAACTCTGGTGGCCAACTCCAATGCATGCTCACTGACCTGGAGAGGCAAAGCGGAAGAGTGGGTCTAAAAATTAATCTGCAGAAAACTAAAGTAATGTTTAACAGTCTCGGAAGAGAACAGCAGTTTACGATAGGTAGCGAGGCAATGGAAAAGGTTTGGGAATACATCTACTTAGGACAGGTAGTGACTGCGGATCCGGATCATGAGACTGAAATAATGAGAAGAAAAAGATTGGGCTGGGGTGCGTTTGGCAGGAATTCTCAGATCATGAACAGCAGGTTGCCATTATTCCTCAAAAGAAAAGTGTGTAACAGCTCTCTCTTACCAGTACTCACGTACAGGGCAGAAACCTGGAGGCTTACGAAAAGAGTTCTACTTAAATTGAGGACGACGCAATGAGCAATGGAAAGAAGAATGATAGGTGTAACGTTAAGGGATAAGAAAAGACAAGATTGGGTGAGGGAACAAACGCGAGTTAATGACATCTTAGTTGAAATCAAGAAAAAGATATGGGCATGGGCAAGACATGTAATGAGGAGGGAAGATAACCGATGGTCATTAAGGGTTACGGACTGGATTCCAAGGGAAAGGAAGCGGAGCAGGGGGTGGCTAATGAATACCTTAGCCGAAAGTGGACGTGGAGGAGCACGAACGGCGAGACTAGAAATGAAATAGACTTCATACTCTGCGCTAACCCTGGCATCATACAAGATGCGGACGTGCTCAGCAAGATGCGCTACAGTGACAATAGGATGGTAAGAACTCGAATTAGCCTAGACCTGAGGAGGGAACGGAAGCAACTGGTACATAAGTCGATCAATGATTAGCGGTAAGAGGAAAAATAGAGGAATTCCAGATCAAGCTACAGAACAGGTATTCGGCTTTAACTCAGGAAGAGGACCTTAGTTTTGAAGCAATGAACGATAATCTTGTGGGCATCATTAAGGAGTGTGCAATAGAAGTCGGTGGTAACTCCGTTAGACAGGATACCAGTAAGCTATCGCAGGAGACGAAAGATCTGATCAAGAAACGCCAATGTATGAAAGCCTCTAACCCTACAGCTAGAATAGAACTGGCAGAACTTTCGAACTTAATCAACAAGCGTAAGACAGCTGACATAAGGAAGTATAATATGGATACAATTGAACATGCTTTCAGGAACGGAGGAAGCCTAAAAGCAGTGAAGAGGAAACTAGGAATTGGCAAGAATCAGATGTATGCGTTAAGAGACAAAGCCGGCAATATCATTACTAATATGGATGAGATAGTTCAAGTGGCTGAGGAGTTCTATAGAGATTTATACAGTACCAATGGCACCCACGACGATACTGGAAGAGAGAATAGTCTAGAGGAATTCGAAATCCCACAGGTAACACCGGAAGAAGTAAAGAAAGCCTTGGGAGCTATGCAAAGGGGGAAGGCGGCTGGGAAGGATCAGGTAACAGCATATTTGTTGAAGGATGGTGGGCTGATTGTTCTAGAGAAACTGGCCACCCTCGATACGCAATGCCTCATGACTTCGAGCGTACCGGAATCTTGGAAAAACACTAACATAATCCTAATCTATAAGAAAGGGGACGCCAATGACTTGAAAAGTTATAGACCGATCAGTTTACTGTCCGTTGCCTACAAAGTATTTACTAAGGTAATTGCAAATAGAATCAGGAACACCTTAGACTTCCGTCAACCAAAGGACCAGGCAGGATTCCGTAAAGGCTACTCAACTATAGACCATATTCACACTATCACTCAGGTGATAGAAAAATGTGCGGAATATAACCAACCTTTATATATAGCTTTCGTTGATTACGAGAAAGCGTCTGATTCAGTCGAAACCTCAGCAGTCATGGAGGCATTGCGAAATCAGGGTGTAGACGAGCCGTATGTAAAAATACTGAAAGATATCTATAGCGGCTCCACAGCCACCATAGTCCTCCATAAAGAAAGCAACAAAATCCCAATAAAGAAAGGCGTCAGGCAGGGAGATACGATCTCTCCGATGCTATTCACAGCGTGTTTACAGGAGGTATTCAGAGACCTGGATTGGGAAGAATTGGGGATAAGAGTTAATGGTGAATACCTTAGTAACTTGCGATTCGCTGATGATATTGCCTTGCTTAGTAACTCAGGGGACCAACTGCAATGCATGCTCACTGACCTGGGGAGGCAAAGCCGAAGGGTGGGTCTAAAAATTAATCTGCAGAAAACTAAAGTAATGTTTAACAGTCTCAGTAGGGAACAGCAGTTTACAATAGGTAGTGTGGCACTGGAAGTGGTAAGGGAATACATCTACTTAGGACAGGTAGTGACTGCGGATACGGATCATGAGACTGAAATAATCAGAAGAATAAGAATGGGCTGGGGAGCGTTTGGCAGGCATGCTCAGATCATGAAGAGCAGGTTGCCATTATCCCTCAAGAGAAAAGTTTATAACAGCTGTGGCTTACCAGTACTCACGTACGGGGCTGAAACCTGGAGGCTTACGAAAAGTGTTCTACTGAAATTGAGGACAACCCAACGAGCTATGGAAAGAAAAATGATAGGTGTGACGTTAAGGGATAAGAAAAGAGCAGATTGGGTGAGGGAACAAACGCGAGGTAATGATATCATAGTTGAAATCAAGAAAAAAAAATGGGCATGGGCAGGACACGCAATGAGGAGGGAAGATACCCGATGGTCATTAAGGGTTACGGAATGGATTCCAAGGGAAGGAAAGCGTAGCAGAGGGCGGCAGAAAGTTAGGTGGGCGGATGAAATTAAGAAGTCTGCAGGGACAACATGGCCACAATTAGTACATGACCGCGGTAGTTGGAGATGTATGGGAGAGGCCTTTGCCCTACAGTGGGCGTAACCAGGCTGATGATGATGATGATGATGATGATGATGATGATGATGATGATGATGATGACTCAAACAGTATCCAGCCCAGCGCGTTGCAAATGCAACGTCCCCCCCCCCCCCCCCCCCCGTGTTCGCGGTCGAGGATTGCCCCGTCGTGCCGGAGCACATCTAGTCAAGCTGAGGGTTGGCTGCGTGAACGCGCATGAACGTATATACAGACAAGGACGTGTGGCAAGTCCATCGTGTACGTCTTGTGGCTGCTGCGAGACATTTCAGCACTTTATATTCGAGTGTCCCGCTTTCAGTGCGCAGCGCAAGTCGCTAGTGAGAGACTATGATCTCCTTGGCCGACGGTGTACGACACTCGACGAATGTTTGTACCCCAGGGGTTGTGCGTCCAAACGTGATCAGGCTCACAGCGCTCTGCTTACTTTTCTAGAGTTAACTAAGTTAGGTTCACGTTTGTAGCATCGAAACTATTCTATTCTACATTCTGTGGTAGCGTGACCTTCAATGACCAGCACTACTATGTGTGATATGTACTGTGTTCTACTTTATTCTTTAGATTTGTCCTGTTGCTCTTGCTTTCCTCTTTCCTCCCCCTCCTTCCTATGTTCCATTTCTGTGTTGCTCTCACCTCCCTTCTGAAGAGTAGGCAGGCGTTTTGCCCCTTCCGGTGTCAGTTGCCAGGCTGCTCCTCGCTTTCCCTTTCCTGTTAAGTGTATATATGTGTTCAAAACAAATATTAATAATAATAATATAATAATAATAATAATAATAATTCCTGCGATATCCGCGGCATTTCCATTGCCATATGTCAAATTTTTCTTGATATGCCTGACTTGTACTTCACATGTTAGTACGGGGAGAATTTGCATGAAGTGTCTGATGTGTTCGGATTATTTAGAGGGCCGCTAGTCCTGGTCTGGGGTAGATGCGGTTTACATTGTCGCTTATATTGCAGGCTGTCATTTGTTTCATGGTTGAGCTTTTGACTTCATTGATTTATTGGGTCATCTGCTGCATCATTTCTTGCAGCTTTTGTTGTAGAGTGGTCATGGTAACGTATTCGCCATTTTCTACGCCTGGCGGGGCTGCTTAAGGTGTAGTCCGTTTGTCTTTTGAAGGCCCCGGACTAGGGTGTGGAGTTCTGCCATCTCGCTCTTTTGCTGTCCCTGCTTAATTCTGAGGAGTTTTTATTCTCTTTGAAGTGTTTGATTTTCTTCCTGAAGTTTGTGTTTGTCATTTATGTGCGGAGGAATGGTTGGGGCTACTTCTACTGGCCAGCTTACCTTGCCATTGCTGTCGCCGCTTTGGGAGGAATTCCGGTTGCTCTTCTTGTTCGGTTGACTTTTTTCTTGTTGGTGTTGTTTGCTTTGGCATAGTCCTCCCACTTGGCGTAGTTCCGGGAACGACTGGGACCTGCTTTTCGAGCGGCTTCTGAACGTGTCCCGGTCGGAGCTGAACCATTTTCTTTGTGGTTGTTGCTTTCGCTGCGTGCTCCTTTTGGGGGCCACTTGTGGGTTTGTTTTTGCCCTGGTCTCGGTGGGACGGGCGTTGGCGAAGCATTTTTCGCGGATTACGGCATTCTCGTGTGCCTCTAATGGGGTCCTCTCCACAGAGGCCACATTTTGGCGCCCAGACGTGGTTGTCCTGTGGGCCGCATTGCGCACAGACTTAGACATCCGGTGTGTGGCAGACATCGGAGCGGTGTCCCTGCTGCATACAGACTCTGCACACTTGCCGGGCAGGTCTGTACGGCTACTTGGTCACTGTAGTACAGCATGTACCATGGCACCAGTGGTCCGTGGCTGGAGTGATGAGCGGTAACGGAGTCATCTGTGGAAGAAGATGAAAGCGGCGAACGCATGAGCAGTGGCACGAGTGCTTTCACGTCGTTGCACCGAGGGGCACCAACGATCCAGGTGTGGAAGAATACGCCGACGCTCGAGCCACTCATGATCATGATTGTTTGAGTGCCATGTCTGACAAGGGTGTTTCAAAGACGCGTTACATGTACCCTAGGCCACAGGAGTATGTGCTATTGAGTTTGGACCCTTTCTCCACTATCACCAGGATCGGTGCGCATGATGATAATTTCTGCACACAGACGCCGCGAAACCACGGATCTTAGCGCTATGCAGCTTCGCTGTAAAATGGAATCACCGTGTGCTTTCGTCGCAGGATATGGCAAAGTATATCCCTGTATATCAGGCTCGACCAGCCCAGCTATCATTCTATAGAAGTATAATGGTGATTACGGCGGGTTCGTGCAGTTCATGGCGTGATTGCAGCAGCTGTATGTTCTTATTAGAGCGCTGCTCTTAGGCGCCCATTTCTGCGTTGTGCGTTGTGGTACCTTGGCAGCGTAACTGATCGAACGAAACCTGCGAAAGATAGTAGAGCGAATGTGGAGCGCAGGGGCGGATGAAATGCGTCAGAGCAAAGATGAAAGCCGAGTAATTGGGTATAGGGGCAACAGGAGGAGGAAAGTGGAGGAAGCCGCCTTAAATGACTACCAGCTGGCGCTCACTTCTACGCATCCGCGGCGGCGGCAGCACCGGATGCGCGAGGTAATATAAAAAGAAGAACCAGAAAGCTCCCCTTCGCGCATAGCGTTCGCCGTAAGCGCTTACCGGTAAAAATTACCGTTACACAAGCACCAGTTGCCAGGTAGCGGCAACTGCGTAACCAGTGTATATATATAGCGCCGCGCGTCGCGGCTCCGCCAGTTTAGGGCGGTCTTCGGTACGATGCCTCATCAAATAGCGAAACGAAAATTCGTATTCAGCTGCGCTCAAATTTCGCATTAGGGAGTTTCGTATTCGTGGGTGATTTTTTTCCCCAAACCTCGGGTTTGTCGTTCCGCGGAGAGGTTCTTTGCGCTGCAATAACGCAATGGGACACTATTATTCCTAAGGTGACGCTTGCTCTCAATACTGCCTTTCAGCACAACAACAGCTAGAGCCCCTCGTCAAATCAAATCAAATTTAGTTCCCTACCTGATTCCTCGTTTAAGAAAGAATGCGGCCTAGCACGGTATTGAACACCACCTTGTTCAATTTTTTCTGCCTCACCAAGCACGTCTCTTCCATAGGAAGTGGCTCCTCGTGTCGGACGTTGTCAAGCGCTCGCACGAGAGAAAACGGCTGCCACTGGAGAAGAGAGAAAGCTTCGCTGCAATGAACTCCACCGAGTTACACCTTTCAGACTAAACGATGATGTCACGCTGTGCACTTCGGTCAGCCGAAGTTTATGGGAGAATTCACTACGTCGATGTCTGGGCCCTTAAATAGTGTTGGAAAAGAGATCTCCTGTCAAATGACGTCTCGCATCAGTTCGCTAATTGTCTATTAGCTGTCACCAGGATGCCGAGTTTGTTCATGTCTCCCACCTGAACCACCTGACGCGTCCTTCAATTTTTTTCCTCATTGCTGCTAAACTTGTGGCTTCCGCGACAAAGAGATTTCCGTTAAGCGCTCTTTATTCGGTTTGCACGTTTTATTGTATATAAGCAGGGTGATCATAGTCCTTACCCTCCGCAGTCCTTAACAGCAACATGTCTAAAAAAGGGGGCTCATCAAGCCTGTGTAATACAATCCCCAACACAAGGAACGTAAAAGAAGCGCCAAATGAACACGGGCGAAAAATACACGTATAAAACACACACATACACCCCGGCGCCACTTCCAGCAGTTCATTCTTGCGATGCTGTTGCTACTTTACGCAGAAGTGACATAAGCGTAATCAGAAAATATGAGTATGCACAAGTGAAAAACACGCAAAGACTTGACAGCCGCTCAATTTTAAGCATTCCGCGTTGGCACAACTGGGTAGGTGAAACGTGCCTAAGCATGCCGCCTATCACGCTTACAGCAAAATAATTTGATGTGCCAGCGTGGAGTCGATAGGATGTGAAGCACTTGCCTGTTTTTGCAGTTCTCTACACTGATTTGCTTTGATTACATTTATGTATAATATTGCAACAGAATTGCAACAGTATTGCAAGCATAAACTGTTGGAAGTAGCGCCTGTGCGTCTCTTTTGTTTGCTTTTTTTATTCCGTGTCTAGTTAGTGTTTCTTTACCGTTTTTGTAGGCTGCAAGCGTTCCCAACCCGCCACTCTGGTGAACATAAAAAGTTGGGTGGTTTCTGTTTAAAAGAAGAGCAGGACGTGTCAGAAAAGAAAGAGGATGGCAAAGCAAGAGAAAGAAAGAGAGGCAGGCGCGGGATCAGCAAACTAAGAAGGAGAGAGCTCGCGTAGCGAATGGCAAGGTATAGCGCTTGAGAAACCACGAAGATACGGTCATATTCTAGGGCATATTTTATGCAAGAAAAAAGAAAGAATATGCCTCCCAGACATGAGCTGCTGTTCTTATACTCGCGAAATTATTTGCTTTATTTTTTAAACTTTAGAGGCATTCTCGTGCAAAAATACTGTCATTTTTCTTATATATAAGGCGCATAAGAATGCTCCTCAAGCTTACACAATCTATATATGGTGCACCTGTCCTGGCGACAAACATTGTTCCAAAGGCTAGCGACCGAAATGCGTAGCTAAGCGTCTTATTCGCACTTGCGGTTGCACTTCTTATATGTGTGCATAAAAAATAAGCGCCACCAAAGGGCTCAATTTACATGGGCAACGACATGCAGCATAGGAAGACACTACCGCTTCTTATTTTCTTTTTTCACTCTAGACAAAACAATAAGTAAGGCTTAAAATAACAATACTAACTATACTTTTAAAGTTGAACGAAGGTTAAAACATCTGGTAGGCAAGGTTCCATAGAAGCCCGTACGCTTAAAACGTGACCGATCATCGGTGGGTCATGGGGATTAGAGGAAACCATATGACGAGAGAACACTTCCGGCGGAACAAAAAATAATATGACGCCATTTTCATTAAAAACAGAAGTGCCGTAATTTTTGTTGTTACAAGCCCGAAATCGGTTTTCGTGGCCTGCCATTGCAGCTGTAACTTCAAATGACTTGTAGTTCGACTGTATGGGCGTTTCGAGTTTTTAGCGCGGAAAGCGATGCCGCAAAACGTCAGCCGTGCAGCTGTTCAAATCGCGCCCATTTCGAGAACATTGTTTATTTGCAAACCGAATAAACATTGGGTGTTGAGTGCTGGTAACACCATCCAACGCCAAGCCCGTCAGCCAGCACGGCTGCACAAATATAGCTTAAGTAAACAATTATTTGCCCGTTGGAACTCATTACTTTTGACTGAGGAAGTTGAACAACGGTGAAGCGCAGCTCGCATACACCGCGCCACCAGAAATCATACAAACGTTCAGAAACAAAGCAACACAGTGTCTAAAGGGGGCGTATAGTGCACTTTACGGGCGCGCCTTCAATATGCACATTGCATTACATTTGATAGCGGCGTGAACGCCCCTTTTAGTGAGACCGCTAAAAAGGGGGCATTTATTTGTTAATGATAAAGTAAAAGAGATTTGTGTTTTCTTCCTTCGCCACATGTAAGTAACATGGATTAGGAATTTCATTTTTGTTGAATGAAATCCAACTGTCTCATTTTATTAAAAAAGGGTTTTTCTTCCTGAATTCTTGTCTCTTACTGACATAGTCAGGCTTAAATTGCTGATCAAATAACGAACCATGCGGCTTTCTGTGACCATTGGTTCTGGAGCACCTTTCGTCGGCAGCTTCACTACCCATTTGGATTGACCTTGGTTGAACTGTGACATGAAAGTGGATAAAAACGGGTGGAGAGCAGTAGGCAAACTTTGCTTCTGATGGAAATCGATGACAGAACCTCCGCATGACGTGTGTGATGCTGTCCCAATTTAGCTACGGCGACAGATGTCCCTCTATCCACTTTCTAGGGTATTTACTCACATAGTTTTAAATAACTATACAGCGTTAGCCAGCGCCACTCATCATCATGCAGGCGGATGTCCCACAGCGCATCCAGGTTCAATAAATCGAGATCGTCCCTAAGCAATAAGGTAGAAGAAAAAGCAGAACCCAAGTCATGGTTTTCGTGTGGCAGGTGCAGCTCAGGGCGCGCCTGAGCGCTCTCCAAAGTGGTTGTAAGGAGTTACTGTATATGGCTCCCGCCCTCTGCGGAGCCACATATGGTAACTCTAAAGCAGTCCAGGTGCCACGCTAACTGGCGACGAAGAACGCGTCGCTTTATTATCGAAAATTAGTTTTATACACATGAATTACACGGTGGCACATCAGACACGGTAGTCACAGCTGCCGATGGCTCTTGATGTCATGTGTACAACATAAACAGGCTATTCCACCACATCCCCCTTTTCAAGTACCATTAACGTCACATACATACAAGTAAAAACAGGGGTAGGTAGACAGGACCCTAGCATCACTTACACAAACATAAACACAGAACACTATTAATCTAAACGTCAAGAAGTCGTCCACACCCAGCCTTGTGGGTTTGCGAAATACTCTACCAAATCTAGTCACAGCTGCAATCTTAACGCGATACTCCTTACCTTCAGTCCCCGCCTTAGAGGAACCGAGGACACGTGAGTTTGGATGCCTGCACTAGTGACCAATTGGGTGCTACTAGGCTGTTAGTGACTATATAGAAACTAGTTGCTCCCGCTGTCCATCGGTCTTATCCCCTGTTTCTACATACTGGGACCCCCTTCTTCATTTGAAAATCGTATAAACGCGGCTGCGGTGCTGCTCCGCGCACGTTACCTATGGTAGAGATGATTCAGCCACATCCCATCCCCTATTTCCAGCTTCAGGAGATTTATTAGGCCGGTGAAGTCGGTCAAAGGTACTGCTTTGCCTCTTTCTGATTTTTACGGTCATTAGCCACCGCTTCTAACAGTCAGAATTGTACCGGATTGGGGTGCCGAGGCAGCGATGGGACACTAGTCCTACGCCTTCTACCCATCAGTATCTCCGCTGGGCTGACTTGCAGAACGCCAGGCGTTATCCTCTACGAATTGAACTTGAATTATAGGGTTTTGCCTAAACCCGATTTGATTATGAGGCACGCCGTAGTGGGGGACGCCGGATTAATTTTGACCACCATGTGATCCTTAACATGCCACCAAGGCACGGGACGCAGGCGTCTTTGCACTCCGCCTACATCGAAATGCGACCGTTGCGGCCGGGTTTTGATCCTGCGACCTCGCGCTTAGCAGAGCCACAGCATAGCCAATCAGCCACCGTGGTGGGTGGTCGTATAGGGCAGCAAGGCCAAGAAAGGCTCATTCAATTTAAAAATAGAATGCTTAACAGGCTGTACCATGCGCTCTACTTCCCTGTGGTCCTGTTGTGGCCTGGAACTCGAGGTCACTTGGCGAAAACCATATAGTTTGGCAAATCGTTCTAACTCTACGCTCCCTCATTGATGGCTAATGTAGGTTACCGCACACTCGGGAATACTGTTTTAGACTTTGTGGTACATCGCGAAGCGGGACCTCACAGCGGAAGCGGAAGCGCTTGTCTTTGTTTTGTTTTTGTGTCCGCAGTCCCGCTTCGTCTTGTGCCTTACCGTCTAAAATGGAAAGCCAACTAGCCCAAACCATCACCTTTCTAAGGGAATTCAATGTCTCGCAAAAGCGCTTTCCAATCTGCTTAACACAGCAGCCGACATAGTTGACAGAATAATGACAGAAAGTTGACGAAAAAGAAGAAGGGATCATCGGCCTCGAGCAGGTGGCCTCAAAGGTCTCGTCGAACGTGCCGAGGCCTCCACGTCACACGCAGCGCTCGGAAGAGCGCGTGTCCAGCGCCTCGCAAGAGGCAGTGGACACAACAACCAGCCAAACGGCGCCACCAGCGCCTAAGGAGCGGCGAGCCTCTCTGGATCACTAAAAAAAAAAACTTGGGTCATGGCGCCTGCGAAGGGCCCGTCAGCTAACCCTGCTCTTTAATTTTCGTCTCGTCGTTCAAAAGACACATCTGAAATCTACGAACACTAATTTTCTTCGCACTTATTCAATCTTCCGAAAGGACCGCGACGCGGCTAATGCCTCTGGCGGTGTAGCAATAGTAGCCAACAAGTCTG
This sequence comes from Dermacentor andersoni, assembly GCF_023375885.2. Classification (NCBI taxonomy): domain Eukaryota; kingdom Metazoa; phylum Arthropoda; class Arachnida; order Ixodida; family Ixodidae; genus Dermacentor; species Dermacentor andersoni. Next base: position 148,515,947 of record NC_092816.1, read on the forward strand.
TAGCTTTCTTACACGTCGCCGTTCAGACGCCCCTTGAGGCAGTATCAGTTCGGGCCATTCTTTTTAATAAATTAATCGGTGTATGTACCATTTATATAGCGCCTAACCATCATCTCGAAAAAACAGACTCTTATAACCTCATTAGCCAGCTTCCCGAGCCTTATATGCTCGTGGGAGATTTTAATGCTCACAAGACGATGTGGGGAGACTCACGATGCGACGCGAAAGGTCGATTCATAGAGAACTTTTTAGTAAACACGGGTGCATGCCTGTTCACTAAAAACGAACCAACTTATTATAATATGTATCACAATACTCATTCTTCTATAGACCTATCTATTGGCTCGGCAGGTCTTATATCTTACTAAGAATGGAGCATTTTTAGAAATCCTTCCGGAAGTGACCATTTTCCTGTACTTTTAAACTTAAATGTACAACATGGATGCTCTCCACATGTGGCTCTGTGCAAGCTAGCTTCTGCAGGCTGGGACCGTTTTAAGGAATCGACCTACCTATCACGAGATTTTATCACCGATTTTAGTATTGACGGCGCGGTAGCGTATTTTACCGCTTGTATCATCGAAGCAACTAATAGCTTCATTCCACAATGAAGCGGTAGCTCATCCAAAAGACGAGTTCCGTGGTGGAATGACGAGTGCAAGTAGGCGGGGAAAAAACAAAATAAAGCCTGGGGCACACTGCGCCGATCCCCAACTGTAGAAATCACAGGGAAGGCGGACGCGACAGCAAGCTAAGACGACAAGTTGGGCGACGTTCTTGTCCGACATTAACTCATACACGCAGGAGAAAATAGTATGGAACGGGCTAAGGAGACTTAAGGGACAACAAATTCATCCATTGCCCCTGGTTGATAAAGAAGGAAACAAGTTGGAAGACCAGGCCGACGCTCTCGGTGAACACTTCGTACGCGTGTCTAGCTCCACTCACTATTCGGAGAACTTTCTTAACATAAAGCAATAGAAGAACTTAAGCCACTGAACCTTATAACCGTCCTTTTACCACTGCCGAACTTAAAGCTTCTTACCAGCATGTCAGAGCTCTGCACCGTGCCCCGATAGAATCATGTACGATATGCTTAAGCACCTGCACTCCGACACACAAATCACGCTACTCACACTTTTCAACACTACCTGGGCTAATGGGTACCTCCCATCTAAATGATAAGAAGATATTGTGATCCTTCTTTTGAAGCATAGTAATGATACATCGTTGCTGACCAGCTACCGTCCTATAGCGCTTAGGAGCTGCCTTTGTAAGCTTTTTCAAAAAAATAATAAATCGCCGTCTCGTACATTTCCTAAAATCCAGGAAAATGCATCACCCATTTCAATGTGGCTTTAGCGAAGGGCGATCTAGAACCGACCATCTCGTACGCATCGAAGCAAACATTCGCGATGCTTTCGTGCATAAGCAATCCTTCCTTTCCCTGTTTCTTGACATGGAAAAGGCGTACGATAGTACATGGCGGTACGGAATCCTGCGCGACCTGTTGGCGCTGGGAATCCGCGGCAATATGTTAAGCATTATCCAAAGCTACCTACACAACCCTACATATTGGGTGAAAATAGGAAATGCAGTGTTGCGTACATTCATTCAGAAAACTGGGGTACCCCAGGGTGGCGTACTCATTTGTACTCTCTTTGTCGTTAAGATGAGCACGCTTCGTACATCATTACCAACAGCAATTTTTTATTGCCTACGTAAACGACATTGAAATACGTTTCAAATCATGCAACCTTACAGTGTGTGAGCGACAGGTACAGCAGGGCTTGAACAAGGTGTCGAAGTGGGCAGACAACAATGAATTTAAAATCAACCCCCACGAAAGTTCTTGTGCTCTCTTTACAAGAAAAAGAGGCCTGGTTCCAGATCCTTTCTAGAACTGTGTGGACAACAAATATCTGTCAACAAAGAGCGCAAATTTCTGGGTGTTATACTTGACTGCAGGCTTACTTTCATTCCGCACATACAATGTCCGAAAGCAAAATGTCTAAAAACAATTAACTTAAACTCCTATGCCACACAATATAGGGTAATGACAGGAAGAGTTTATTGAATCTTTAAAAGAGCCTAGTTCAATCACTACTGGACTGTGGTGCCGCGGTTTATCACTCTGCCGCCCCGAGTGCGATAAAGATGCTCACTACCTGGGTATCCGCCTGGCCACTGGCGCATTTAGGAGAAGTTCTGTCGAAAGTCTATACGTAGTGTCAGATGAGCGGTCACTCCATTTTCAGAGAACATACACCAGCTATACCTATTTTCTGAAAGTGCGCTCTAATAAGGAACATCCGTGTTTCACAACCATTAACGACTTGAAGTGTGAAACACTTTTTCGTAATATACGCTCTATGAGATTATCTTTCTCACTGCGCGTAAGAGAACTCAGCAAAGAAATAGATGACCCAATTCTCGAACATCGTCTATTGGTTCTATCTAAGCTATTACCGCCCTGGGAGTGGCATGTGATAGACTGTGATGTATCCCTTGTAGAGGTCACGAAGTACGCTGCTCATTTCGAAATCACTACGCATTTCCGCGAAGGTCAATCGAAGTACTCCTGCTGCGATTTCTACACAGACACGTCAAAATCAAATGTTGGCGTGTCATATATTGCTGTTGGTCCCTCTTTTTCTGAATCTGACGTGTTGAAACCGCTAACAAGTATCTGCACTGCAGAAGCCTATGCAGTACTGTCCGCGGTAAAACATATAAAGAAATCAAAACTTGACAGAGCAATCATATTCACAGACTCGTTAAGTCTTGTAAAACGCTCATTTCTTTACAAAAGCATAAAAATCCTGTCTTCAATAAACTTTACTCACTCTTAAGCAACATCTATTTATCACATAGACATGTAGTAATATGCTGGATTGCTGGCCATCGACAAATCGAGGGTAGTGTGCTTGCCGACGAGATCGTCAAATCAATAGCATAGCAGGTTATTCGTTCCGCGGCTCTCTCTGCCATAGGCATGAAGCATTTCCTACGAAACGAACTGCGAAGCCACTGGCAACGCTTGTGGTATGCTGAAACGAGTAATAAGGTTCACATAATGAACCCGAAGTTAGGTTTCTGGCACCCAACTGCGCAAACACGAAGAACAGATGTCCTACTGACTACACTAAGAATAAGACACACATTTGGCACACATAAGTTTCTCTTGACTAGTAACGAGCCTTCAGCCTGTGGTAGATGGGGTGGAAGGCTCACAGTCCTTCACGTCTTCCTGGAGTGTCGGGAAGCCGAAAGAGACAGGAGGAGACATTTTGCTTTTGCATACCGCTATTGCGTCCTTCTATATCCGGCTATGTTGGTTGGTGAAGAACAGCTTATTAAGACCAAAACAGTCCTCGCTTTCTTGAATGATGTGCTACATGTTATAAGACTATTAAATTCGTAGTGCATCCTCTTTCCAGAGGATGCCGGTATGGTACTTTTCTTTGTATAGGAAATGCCTCTATGCCCTTGTGTTTCAAGGGCTCTGGTGAGGCAGTTGTGCTCTAGCCAATTTTAGCATACCATGTTTTGTATATTGCATCGTTCTTTCGCAATGCATTTTAGCGTTCATAGTACGCGTCATTAGTAATTGCCATAAATTTATTACGCGTAAATTTTACGCAATTTAAATTAACTCTTTTACACCCCTTTACAGCCACGTCAAATAATTTCACAGAACCCGTCATTCCACTGCGAACTCACTAACAGTAGCATTGCGCTCTTCGACCATACCTGGCTTTTGCGCCATTAAACATCAAACAATCCTTCATTCAATCACCTTTCCCTTCATCATAATATTATGTTGATGGATGTTTGAGTAAGTTTATTAGTATGTACATGTTACGGGTTCAAAATTAGGCTTTATGGTTTTCTTAAAATTAGGTACTGGGAAGCACGCGAAGACCACCTGTGCAAATAAGTTATGTGGCCAGGGGGACACAAAGTCAGATGGTAATTATCACTGTCAGCAGCCGAATGAACTATAATTGAATAGGCATTTTTTTGTTGACTGCAGTAGTTGGGTATGCTTGCGTTGAAAATTAGAGGCAGTGGTGATTCTACACAGTATCAGTTAGAAGACTTCTTTCAGCGTGTCTGTGCTCCGAAGTATCCGACTGCAATTTTTAATTGTTGTTCGCGTGATTATGTGTGCAAGAGAGTGATGATCGGCTCAAAGCTGCTCCCTGATGTCACGCGGCTGTTGCGTGTGGTGTTTAGTCTGGCAACAGGGTGGAGGCATAACCAAAGATGATAACTGTTTCCCTTCCCCTCTCGGCTGGCGAAATCGAGATGTGACAGCGCGGTGTGCCCTGCAGTTCTTGCCCTTGAATCCAATGAAACTTACAATACTGGGAAATCAGCAGTCACTTTATTTGCGTAGTCCAGGCAAGGACCATGCCCGCTCGTCTAGTGACCATTATGCACGCGCCGTGCGTTCCGACTTCTCCGTTCGCGCCATTGCTCATCATGGCCGCTGCGGCCATCGTTACAGGCTTCGCGGTCATGTGTTACGACAGCAGTTCCGGGTTCTTCAATTTTTTATTTAGCCGTCCTAGAGGAGAAGAGGGACAGTTATCATCTTTGCCAATGACTACGCCCCGTTCTCAGACTAAACGCCGCACGCAACGGCCGCGTCACATCAGGGAGGAGCTTTGCGCCGATGCTAACTCCGTTGCATGCCTAATCACGCGAACGACTATTAAAATTTGAGTCGGATATCTCGGAGCTCAGACACGCTAGAAGGATTCTTCCAACTGATACTACGTAGAAACACCAATTCCTCTAAATTTTTCATGCAAACATATCTACTTACTGCAGTCAACAAAAAGTTACTTATTCAATTTTAGTGAACTGGGCTCCTGAGAGCAATAATTATCACCTCCCTTTGGGTCCCCCTGCCACGTAACCTATTTGCACAGGTGGTCTTCGCATCAATGAGGATAGCTATAGGGGCTTGTTGTTAGGGCATAGCTTAATTTGTTGTAGCACAAGCTGAACGACAAGGACCACAGAAATGCAAATCTGACAAACAGCGCTGTGTGTGTCTGATGTGCTTTTCTGTTGTCCTTGTCGTTCAGCTTGCGCTTCAACATAACAAGGCCTTCATGTGCCTGTCGGTGCGTAAAATTAAGAAAGCCATAAAGTTTAATTTTGAACCCCCTGTATGTTGCGTTATTATGGGCATGACTTGTTGAATTGATATCACGTCATTTCTCATGTTTCCAATAAAGGTCATATTTCCTGATTTCTCCGTGCTAAACTTGGAGCCTAGATTTGTCCCTCGGTTTCCCGCGATATCACAACCTACTCTATATTCCATGTATTGTCCTACAGCAGCTCTATATCACTGGCACAAAAATCAGGTCAGGGCCATCTCTTTCACCATTTGTTCATTACGAACACAACTAATTTTCTCTTATTCAATTATATTTCCATGCCCTTACCGTAAACCGAGAACTACAGTGAAAACATTGAATCCTTTCTAAGTCCTCGGTGAATTTCCGACATTTCCTTGCGTCTCCGGCCTTCCAAGAGAATTAGTGATTGGTTGTTTCTAGATATATCCCTCAGTAGCTCTACGACATTGTTATCTATAACTTCGTACTTGAAACTATCCGGTAGCAATTCTCTGTCTACGCTGTAAGAAACACCCCTAATATCTAGATACGTTATTCATAAAAGTATATATTGAGTTATTTTAATCTCTGCGCATTTACGTAGTAAAAAATATTAACTCCTCTAAGCGTGTGAATTGCCTCAACCCATCTTGTATTTCATCTGCATAGAGACTAATAGCGATTGCGTTTGTTGTGCATGAAGACAAACAACGGAAAACAATTATTCAAGTTTATTTTCCCCGTAATCCGCGCTTCGTTGCAGCTGTTTAAGGGGTGGAATTAAAAAGAAACCTAATGGTATCACCATGGTTCAACTTTCTTAAATCAGCTGAAAGAATTTTTCTTTATGCACCGAATTCAATTTAGTGAGGTAGCACCGCTTTAACCGAAGTCTACTGGATAAAAGTGCTGTCTATTGATATAATACGTTCAGAGCACATTAAAAGTGATCGTGTAATAGACCAGTAACGAATTGAGATGACCTCTCTGGTCAATTTCCTTTATTTGTCTTAGTTTCCGCGTAGAGTGGTTAACGTGAATCCGTTCGCTCTTGCTCGCTTTGCGATCCTGTTCAATCTAATGTTTCACTCCACTGGCTCTACCAGGGAATGGTAGAGCCGAAGAGCTGCCCGAAGCTAGTCCGCCTAGTGCTGGCACGCTCGAATGAAGGTTGCCTGCTTGCGCTGTCAGTAGAGGTGGCACAACTCCTGCTGCTGTGTTTCCTGCGTGTGAGATCGGACTTCCTGATGAGGTTCCTGCTGATGCGCCTCCTGCAACTACTACTACAGCTGGTGCTGGAACTGGAACAAGAACTGTATGTCCTGTTGAGCCTGCTTGTGAACCCACCATATGAGATCCAGACCCAAGTCCCTGTGATAGAGTAGATAGTGGGCTTGATACTGAGAAACCAGACGCAGAACTACTGCTTCCTCCATGGCTTCCATAACCAGTACTTCCTGCAGCAAGTGGACCTGCCTGCTCTGAGTGGCCTAGTCCGATGCTGTGAGAGGCACCTAAAGGTCCTAGGCTCGGGCCCGGGTGTCCAAAACTCACAGATGGCCCACCTGGGATGTTCGCCGCTGACGCTGGAAATCCTAGGAAATATAAACAACACTTATGTTGCACGAATGATTTGAAACGCTGTGAACACCACTCACTGACAGAGCTTATGAATGAGAATCAGAGTTTCATTTATTGCATAATGAACTCAACATTTAGGAGGAATTAGCCCTTTCCAGCTGCAGCCTACTAAAGCTCGCTCGCTTAATGCCTATCGATGCATCATTTCTTGGTAATATTATTTCATATGTTACTTCACCTCCAAAGATGAATATTTAGGTAGCATTATTGAAGCATAATATTCTAAACACTGCCCTCAGAAATCTACATAAAGTTGACAACAGCCGCATTTCCTGAAATTTATCAGCAATATTTCAACACTCATCACATAAGGAAAGCAACTATAAAAACATATTCAACTAGATTTGTAGACCTATTTACACGTACTGGAGATGTATTAACAAAGGGGGTTCTGGCCCGCATCTAGTTGGGCTGTTTGCTCTGCCGTAATGTGGTACATGTGAGTTCAGCTATTTCATTTATCTAGGCGACGAAATGTTATCGATGATGCGGAAGACATGCCAGATGTAGTAGTTTCAAGTTGTGTATTGCTTAAACTTGCACGCTTCCTCACGGCTGACATTTTGATAAAGAATGAAACGGGGACGGCATTCGAGAAGCCACGTTCAAGCGTATCAAATATAGAAAAGTTTGGCACCCATATTTGACGCAAAGAAGTGTATGTTCAAATTCAATAATAACGTTCCACGTGGAGACAACACAGTAAAGTTAGTTTCCTTAAACATTTATAGGGCAGCACTCATCAAAACAGCTAGTGGGCGCACTAGGGCTCAGCTGGCGCTTGCACCGGCTGTACCACGCTTCTGTGCTCGCGGTGGCAAAAAACAAGAAGAAAATCTGGACATCCAACTCCCATGTTCGAACCTATATGAAGGGAATCTTTCATTGAGCGGTCAATGATTGCGGTAAATTAGCCCATTTATTAACTAGGTCTTTGACGTAAAGAAAACTGGCGCAGGCATGTGCTGCCGTGTACCCATGCTTAGCAATGTTACAAATCTTATGCAGGCTTCATTTCTTCATTCATTCTTACATATAAGTATACCGGCGATCGCTTCTTCACCAATCCTTCATTGTGGGTATGTCCCAAAGTAGGAAAATTCATGCTACCATAAATCATTAACACGCGGCTATTATGTCAAAGGGCTAGCTGGCGTTGGCATGGTGTGTACATACCACTCGTTGCCCAGTCGGTACATACAATCACCAGAGCGTGTGCGCATATTTTTCACTGAAGTCGGTATTTTTTTATAATGTGAAAGTAACATTTGAAAGAAGAAAAAATTGCCTTCCTGGCTTTGTCAAGACGTACATTTATAGGAAACTAAATGTTACATGCAAGAAATGGTCAATTGAAATAAAGAAATTATAAATGAATTGAAATGAAAGTGGATGAAGAAACAAGTGGCCGCAGGTGGGATACGAACCCCCGCCGTCGTATTACACGCTTTAGTGTTATCGGTTATCTCTGATCTGACCAAGCACTCGTGTGCACAGGCTCTGTGACGTCATTGAGGAAAAGGGACAAAAAACGGCTGTCTAATAAACACGGGGATTTTTGAGTACGTGGCAACACCGGAGTGCCGTCAGTTTTTCGCTCGCATCACCGCTTCGGCAGCAGACTCGACATGGTGTCAGAAGTGTGATCGACCCCCCCCCCCCCTCATCCTAGTTGCCTTTGCGGCGCTCGCCCGGCGTTCGGTCTGCGGTAAAATTTTGCGGTAAGACCCATTTCATGTTAACTGTCGACGGTAATGCTTCCACCATTGATTCTTTATAGCGACACAACGTATTGCCACCGCCGAAACAAATTATCCATGAGCCGTCTACTGTAATGGGGCTCCGCTATCGCGCTTCCTTGAGAGGAAGCATTAGTTCGCGCGGTCCTATATACATACGTGTAAAGGGAGAGTTCATTTTTCTCAATAACCACTGTACCAAATTTGCCCAAATTTGTTGCATTTAAAAGAAAAACTTAAAATCTAGTGACTGTTGGTTTGGAATTTTTTATTTATGCCATCATTTTTTTAACATAAATTGGCGAAAACCAAACATTTTCAGAAAACGAAACTATCAAGTGTAAAACTCTCTAACTCAACAAGGAAAAACGATATCACAATTCTGGGAATTGCATCTGATAGTACATCGAAACCACACAAAATTGATTTGTTACACATGAATCTGAAAAAAAGTCAGTAATATGGAAATACAGCTTTTGCTGAACCCTGGTACACAACGTAACAAATTCACGTAATATATAAGTTGGAATTTCGAATTGATCTCCTTTGAATGAGCTAATGAGTGCCGATTACAGAAGCGAAATATATGTTCTTGTTGCAGTGCTCTTAATCTATAAACTCTGTGCGTCTATTTGTTTTTTACTTGCGAATATAAAAGTTTTCTTTACGAAAACTCAGGCCCTAAATTAAAATTCCGTTTCCAACAGTCATTAGAATGTAACTTTCTCTCTCAAATGCAACAAAGTCATTAAAATCTGTCCGAAAGTTATCTCACAACTGCGTTTTTGCGTTTTACATGTATTTGAAAAGGCGGCATCAGATTTGGGTCCGAGCTAAAGCTTCCTGTTATGAAAAAGCTTTTGGTCGACTAGTCCTATCTAAATACATGTAAAAGGCGAATTCGCTGTTCTCGGCAACCATTACACCGGATTTGGCAAGGTATGTAGCATTAACTAAATATCTCAAAATGTAGGGACTGCTTGTTTCGAATTTTTTATTTAGGTCGTCAATTTTTTGTTAACAGTTGGCGAAAATTGGAAATTTTCAGAAAACGAAATTATCAAATTTATCACTCTGTAATTCAGCAATATAAAAGTATCTCACAATTATATGAATTGCATATAATATTACATCTAAAGCGGGCAAAATTGATACTCTATACGTGAACCCCCCAAAAAAGTTTGTAATATCGAAATATAGCTTTTGCGGAACCCTAGTTAACAACGTAACAAATTGACATACATAATTCTTTGGCTTCTAAGGATCTAATGGATGGCGTTTACAGGTCTGTATGCGTTCTTGATGCAGAACTATTAATTTGTAAACCTCGTGCTTCTATTTTGTTCCAACGCTGGAATTTTTGAAAATTCTTTTAACCAAATTCAGGCCCCGAACGTGGGCTCGATTCCGCTCAACATTGGAGAAACTTAAGGGATCTTCTTCGTGTTGTAGAGTGCCACATTCTCAGCGCCATACACCTGGTTGACCAAGTTGTCCTCTAAAACATTCACTGAAGAGTGGCACACGCCTACTCTCACATATTCAATGACCCAAGTTGGCAACAAAGAGGCTCGACAAATACCAGACAGACCAAGTGGCAAATACCCAGTGCTCCGAATCGGCGTCAAAGAGTTTCTTCAAACAGCGGTACCTACACAGTCCTGCATCTAAATGGCATGTATGGACACATTGCCACATACTCAGTAAGCCAAGTTGTTCCAGCGGCTATTTTCGAATTCTGTTCCCTCAGCCCAGTAGTCCGGTGTACCGCCCATTCGACCACGGACTTCAGTGAGTCAGGTAGGTGAGCAAACGGTTAAATAGAAACGTGCATAGATAAAAATATAGATAAAAGTTACAGAAATTCGTGAAGTACCCAAAGAATGATAACCCAGTAATACAAAGCACTCGCTAATTTCTAAATTACAAGCTTCCGCCCTATTTGAATTGATGGGAGGGTAATGATGTACAAGAAGCGTCGTGTGTGATAGCATGATAAAACAGAACGGCGTGTCTCTAGATTGGTATACGTACATTTAACGTGGTTAGCATTCTTGGAGTATTCACGCACTTTTCTGGGGCATGTACTCGTATATATGTATGTATGTATGTATGTATTTATGTATGTATGTATGTATGTATATATGTATGTATGTATATATGTATGTATGTATGTATGTATGTATGTATGTATGTATGTATGTATGTATGTATGTATGTATGTATGTATGTATGTATGTATGTATGTATGTATTGTGGGCCTTTATTACGCTCTTCTTCATCTGTGCATTATGATCACCATCCTACGTTGATCGGTCCTCATCATCAAGTTCCGCGTGCGATCATCATCATTGGGTTTATGCCTGTACTGGTTTGACACCGAATACTCGGGTCAAATAAACGTCGCACCAACAAAGACGTCCTACTTGGTGGAGGCGACTTTTCGATCCTCAGTCCTCTACTCGTTCAGTCTACCCATGGTGCTTCGTTCAGGCCGCCGCTTGCGGCCACTGTCCGCTAGCATGTCTCAGACCAACCCACCCTCCACTTTAACCGATGCCGTTCCGACACCGCAAGTCACCTCTTATATCCTAAGCAGTTAAACCAGCGTAACCCCCCTCCCTTCGCTGGTCTTCGTGGGGAAGATGTGCAGGACTGGCTGGACGACTACGAGTGAGTAAGTTCCGCTAATCTTTGGGACAATCCCCTCAAGCTCCCAACATGTCTCCTCCTACTAGACAGGTGTGGCGAAGACATGATTCTTCAATCACGAGATATACTTTACTGACTGGGCTGCCTTTACGGAGCAGCTCCGCCATGTATTTGGTACCCCGGCGTTCGATCCACCATCGCAGAGCAAACTCTCAATACTCGCCAACAACAGCCAGGCGAGTCTTACACATCGTATATCAAGGATATTCTTGCGTTCTGCCGCCGTGTGAGTTCGTCATGTCAGTCAGATAAATTAGAACAGTCGCCTTCAATGTCCTTGCCATCAGGAACCACGCGCCTCCACAGAATATCCAGTCCATGCTGCCTGAGCCTTCATCGGCCCATCTGAGTGCACTGGCTCCCAGAGCCCCTAGCACTCTGTACTACCCGCCTTGGCGTTCGCCACGTCCCACGTCTTAATATTGCGGCTATCGTGGCCTTATTTCACGTTTCTGCCAGAAGCGCCAGCACGACGACAGTCGGGGCTACGAAACCTCTTAACGCAACTTTTTCAGGGAACTCTCTTCCCAAAGCCGGTGCTTCTCTTCACCTGCGCTCCGCTGTACATCTCCGCCTGCATTGATTGAAGACCCAAGCACTTACCGCTCAGCCAGACGCCGCTCCCCTTCACCGTTCTGCCGCTCTACGTCACCACTACGGGCAGTCTCACTCAACTCCTCCGTTCGTAGGGGAAACTAAGCGCTGCAGCTTTTGCAGGAAGAACTGCACACGTCAACAGGACTGAAATTTCTCCAGCGCGGCCATCCACTCTTCTTTCGGTGTTTGTCCAAGGGGTGTCCATCAATTCTTTGGCGTACACACATGCGACAGTTTTTGTTATCCATGCTAATTTATGTTCTCGCCTCAGAAAAGTCACGACGCCTTACGATGGACTGACGCTGATTGCAGCCGAAGTGGACACTGTTGGGCCTTCTGCTGCTTGTTCCGCGTCCTATTCGACGACCTCCTGCACCATATTCAGTTCACTCTAATGTCCGCGTGCGCTCATCAAGTTATTTTAGGGCGGGATTTCCTTTCTTCTGCTTCCGCAGGCATTTGTTGTGGGAAGCGCGTCGTACATCTTACCGACAACAACTAATTGCTTGGGGAAGAAACATACACGCCGTTGCGCTTGATTGCTGCGGAAGATACCGAACTACCTCCCGGCCGACAACGAATTGTTACCATTCTCTTCAACGATATTGACCATAGTGATGTCTTGCCCTCTTCCGTTGCATTCATAAAGGCATCGCTTTTGTACCATGTGTGGTTCGATTTTACAATGGCTCTGCGCTCGTCACCGGAACCAACGCCACATTGGAGAGAATCCTCCTTCCTCCTACAGTGGCTGTGGTGAACCCCCAAAAAAATTTTGTAATATGGAAATACAGCTTTTGCGGCACTTTTGTTCACAACGTAACAAATTGACATGCATAATTCTTCGGCGTCGAACGATCTAATGGATGGCGACGCACGCAGGTGGTCGTGCCCCTTAGACCTATGCCCTCTAAAGACCCTTATACTTGTGCTATTTATTCTGCCTCTACCCTTAGTGCAGCCATCAGAATTGACTTACCACCTTCAGAGAGCCAACAGCTGCTGGCTTTGTTGAACAAACACACGAATCCTTTCAATGTCCGTTCGTCGACTCTGGGCCAAACCATAGTTGCAGTGCATCCCATTCATACTGACGAAGCGTTTATAGTGCGCCGACGCCGATACCACGTGTCTCTATCCGAGCGGCAAATCATAGAAGAAAATGTCGCGGACATGCTGCACTAGAAGTTCATCTGACCCTCAGCTAGCCCTTGGTCATGTCCTGCTGTTTTGGTCCGAAAAAACGTGGCCTCATGTGCTTTTGCATCGATTAGCGTGCCCTAAATAAGATCACTCGAAAGGACGTACATCCACTGACGACGTCCTTGATTCGCTACAAGCCGTCGAACACTTTTCAAGCCTCGATCTCCGTTCTCGCTATTGGCAAATTCCCAATCACGAAGATGAGAAAAAAACAGAGTTTGCTAACTTCGATTGAGTTTACGAATTCAATGTCATGCATTTCGGGCTATGCAATACAGCTGCGACTTCTGAGCGCATGATTGACACCGTGCTGCGTGGCCTGAAATGCAAAACTTGCATCTGCTACCTGGATGATATTTTAGTTTTTTCCTCAGCATCTGCAACGCTTGCATGAAGTTCGAACGTGCCCTACAGACGCTAGTCTTCACCTCAACACGAAGAAATGCCGTTGTGGCAGCAGATCTATTAAACTCCTAGGACATGTCGTGAGCAAGGACGGCATACGTCCTGACCCTGACAAGATTTCTGCGGCCCTTCGCTTCCCTCGCCCAGAAAGTCCTAAGTACTTGCGAAGATTCCTTGTCCTCGCTTCTTGTTTCCGTCGCTTTATACGGAAATTTGCCTCCATCGCTGCACCACTACACAACCTACTTGCCTCCTGTGTACCCTTCCTCTGGTGTCAAGGATGTGAAGCAGCCTTTAACAGGTTGAAGGGTGCCCTCACGTCTGAACCTGTGCTTTACTATTTTGATGACACTGCGCCGACTCTCTTTCACGCAGACGATAGTGGCCGCAACATCGGTGTCATTCTTCGACAACGCGACAACTTTTCACGAGAGAGTCGTTGCATACGTCAGCCGCGTACTCACCGTCACTGAGAACTATACGATCACTCCGCAGGAGTGCCTGGCTGTTATTTGGTCCATACCGAAGTTTCAACCCTACCGAACGGGCACCATTTTACAATTGTTACGGAGCCCCACACCTTATGCTGGCTCTGCAGGCTCAAGAACTTGACCGGACACCTGGGTCGCTCGATTGTCCGCTTCCTGCGCACCCGCTCAACATCTCGGCAACCCGTCGCAAACCAGCTCTTCCGATATGACGTTTGCACTGGTTTGCTCCCTAACCTCAATAGACGGCCTTTCTCCGGACGACGATCTCACTTTCGCGTCTTGCCAACGGGCTGACCGATATTGTTGGCTTACGATAAACCACTCTCTGACGCGTCTCGCCCCCCTAACGCGCGGCTTCGACGCCAACTCGCGCAATTGAAGCTGGACAATTGCGTGCCTTATCGGCGCATTTACCCCCCTGACGGTCAACGCTGGCTGCCAGTTCTAGCGCACTCTCTTCGAGCCCATATCCTCTCAGCATTCCACGATGACATGACGGCTGGCCATCTCGGCTTCCATAAAACCTACGATCGCATTCGAAGCCGTTACTATTGGCCTGGCCTTTCTACTAGTGTAGTGTGGTACGTCGGTTCTTGTTCTCTGTGTCAGCGTCGCGCACTCCCAACCTCTGCTCCTGCCGGTGAATTACTGCCTATTCCGTGTCCCACCGCACCAAATGAGGTTGTTGGTATTGACCTTTACGGGTCCCTCACTGTTGCTCCCGCTGGCAATCGCTGGATAGTGACCGCCATCGACCACCTGACGCGCTCCGCCGAGACAACATCAGTTATCACTGGCTCGGCTACCGAAGTTGCCGCCTTTGTCCTTCAAGATATTATTCGCCGCCATGGCACTCCTCGGATACTGCTGAGCGACCCTGGAAAAGCTTTTCTCTCGCAACCTTAAACGAAGTCCTGCGCGCCCCTGGTACCACCCAAAAAACACCTTCGAGTTACCACCCAGAGACTAACGGCTTGACAGAGCGATTTCATCGCAGGCTTGCCGATATGATCGCCGTATATATTCAACCTGACCACAAAAATTGGGACAAGCTTCTACCATTCGTCCCTTTCGCCTACAACACGGCCGTTCAGCGCACCACCGGCTACTCGCCATTTTGCCTAGTTTACGGACGGTGGCCTGCTTCCCTTCTCGAAGTTGCTTTCTTCAATGCTCCTGTCAACGTATCTACATCTCGAAGCGAAGACTTCGCTTCACGGCTCACTCAGTGTCGCCAGTGGGCCCGCGTAAACACAACGACCAGACAACCAGGTCGGAAGATCATTTATGATGCATTCCATCGAGTTGTGTCCTTCAGACCTGGTGACATGGTGCTCCTACTCACGCCCCTTCGCACTCCTGGTTTGTGTGACAAGATCCAACCGACATTCATCGGGCCATACCTAGTCATGCAGCAGACATCACCGGTCAATTATCGCGTGACTCCCGTTGTCGCTGTAAGAGACCGCCGTTGTCACAGCACCAAGGTCGTTTCCGTCTCCCGCATAAACCATTCTCTCGGCGTACTTCGTCACCTTGACCTGTGCCCAGGATGGCCGCCTCCACGGGAGGGGGGGGGGGGGTAATTAGCGTGGGCGTTTATTATGCTCGTCTTCTTCATCTTTGTTTATCATCATCATCCTACGTTGATCAATCCTCATATTCAGCTCCATGTGTGATCATCATCATCATCAGCCTGGTTATGCCCACTGCAGGGCAAAGGCCTCTCCCATACTGCTCCAACTACCCCGGTCATGTACTAATTGTGGCCATGTTGTCCCTGCAAACTTCTTAATCTCATCCGCCCACCTAACTTTCTGCCGCCCTCTGCTACGCTTTCCTTCCCTTGGAACCCATTCCGTAACTCTTAATGACCATCGGTTATCTTCCCTCCACATTACGTGTCCTGCCCATGCCCATTTCTTTTTCTTGATTTCAACTAAGGTATCATTAACTCGCGTTTGTTCCCTCACCCAATCTACTCTTTTCTTATCCCTTAACGTTACACCTATCATTTTTCTTTCCATAGCTCGTTGCGTCGTCCTCAATTTAAGTAGAACCCTTTTCGTAAGCCTCCAGGTTTCTGCCCTGTACGTGAGTACGGGTAAGACACAGCTGTTATATACTTTTCTCTTGAGGGATAATGGCAACCTGCTGTTCATGATCTGAGAATGCCTGCCAAACGCACCCCAGCCCATTCTTATTCTTCTGATTATTTAAGTCTCATGATCCTGATCCGCAGTCACTACCTGTCCTAAGTAGATGTATTCCCTTACCACTTCCAGTGCCTCACTACCTATTGTAAACTGCTGTTCCCTTCCAAGACTGTTAAACATTACTTTAGTTTTCTGCACATTAATTTTTAGACCCACCCTTCGGCTTTGCCTCTCCAGGTCAGTGAGCATGCATTGCAGTTGGTCCCCTGAGTTACTAAGCAAGGCAATATCATCAGCGAATCGCAAGTTACTAAGGTATTCACCATTAACTCTTATCCCCAATTCTTTCCAATACAGGTCTCTGAATACCTCCTGTAAACAGGCTGTGAATAGCATAGGAGAGATGGTATCTCCCTGCCTGACGCCTTTCTTTATTGGGATTTTGTTGCTTTCTTTATGGAGGACTACGGTGGCTGTGGAGCCGCTATACATATCTTTCAGTATTTTTACATACGGCTCGTCTACACCTTGATTCCGCAATGCCTCCATGACTGCTGAGGTTTCGACTGAATCAAACGCTTTCTCGTAATCAACGAAAGCTATATATAAAGGTTGCTTATATTCCGCACATTTTTCTATCACCTGGTTGATAGTGTGAATATGGTCTATTGTTCAGTAGCCTTTACGGAATCCTGCCTGGTCCTTTGGTTGACGGAAGTCTAAAGTGTTCCTGATTCTATTTGCAATTACCTTAGTAAATACTTTGTAGGCAACGGACAGTAAACTGATCGGTCTATAATTTTTCAAGTCTTTGGCGTCCCCTTTCTAATGGATTATGATTATGTTAGCGTTTTTCCAAGATTCCGGTACGCTCGAAGTCATAAGCACTCCGTATACAGGGTGGCCAGTTTTTCTAGAACAATCTGCCCACCTTCCTTTAACAAATCTGCTGTTACCTGATCCTCCCCAGCTGCCTTCTCCCTTTGCATAGTTCCCAAGGCTTTCTTTACTTCTTCCGGTGTTACCTGTGGGATTTACAATTCCTCTAGACTATTCTCTCTTCCATTATCGTTGTGGGTGCCACTGGTACTGTATAAATCTCTATAGAACTCCTCAGCCACTTGAACTATCTCATCCATATTACTAATGATATTGCCGGCTTTGTCTCTTAACGCATACATCTGATTCTTGCCAATTTCTAGTTTCTTCTTCACTGCTTTTAGGCTCCCTCCGTTCCTGAGAGCATGTTCAACTCTATCCATATTATACTTCCTTATGTCAGCTGTCTTACGCTTGTTTATTAACTTCGAAAGTTCTGCCAGTTCTATTCTAGCTGTAGGGTTAGAGGCTTTCATACATTGGCGTTTCTTGACCAGATCTTTCGTCTCCTGCGATAGCTTACTGGTATCCTGTGTAACGGGGTTACCACCGACTTCTACTGCACGCTCCTTAATGATGCCCACAAGATTGTCGTTCATTGCTTCAACACTAAGGTCCTCTTCCTCATTTAAAGCCGAATACCTGTTCTGCAGCTTGATCTGGAATTCCTCTATTTTCCCTCTTACCGCTAACTCATTGATCGGCTTCTTATGTACCAGTTGCTTCCGTTCCCTCCTCAGGTCTAGGCTAATTCGAGTTCTTACCATCCGAGTACTGGAGTACGCCGAGTACTCGGGCCAAATAAACGTCGCTCCAACAGAGACGTCATAGTATGTATAAATGATTGTAACGATTTTCCCCCTACCTGGGTCACTGGCTAGTCCGGGGTCGAATGACTAGCGCATAAAGCTGCTGTGCTATGTTGACAGGGGTCTAAATCAACAACCAGATCAACTTGGCTCACTGAGTGTGTGTTGCCTGCATACATGCCGTTTATCAAAGACCCTCTTTCACGCCGATATGGGTCACGGCTGACGCGGAACTTTGTAGGTACTGCTATTCGAAGAAAGTTTTCACGTCGACTTGGAGCACTTGGGGTGTGTCCCTCTGTGCTTAGCGAACGGGGTTCTAAACCAAACACCACACCAACTTGACTCACTTAGTGTGTGTTGTCTACGTACGTGCTGTTCTTCAAAGAACCTCTTTCAAGCCGACATGAATCACTGTAGACGCGGGACTTGGTTGGTACTGCTTTCTAAGAAACCCTTTCACGCCGACTTGGAGCACTTGGTATTTGCCGCTCAGTGCTTAGGGAACAGGGTTCTAAGCCGACAAACACACCAACTTGGCTCACTGAGTGTCTGCTGTGTAGATACGTTCCGTTCTTCAAAGAACCTCTTTCACGCCGACATGGGTGACTGTAGATGCGGAACTCGGTTGGTACTGCTACTCGAAGAAACTTTTCACGCCTACTTGGAGCACTTGGTACGTGCCCCTCTGTGCTGAGGAAACAGGGTGCGAAACCACCATGGTACCACTGCTAATTGGCCATTGCTCTAAGTGGCTGCGGCAGCACGATGCCAAAATGACTCCGTCTGCAAACAGCATTGCGCATTGGCTTCTTGGCCAATCGCGCGTAGTGGGTATGCGCCATGAAAGGTTAGCAGGCAATCATACCATAAGACATCTCACGATGCCATCGTGCACGCTTTCAGGTCGTGCCGGCCAACACGCTATACGCCATGCCCTGAAAGTCGAACAGCGAAAGTGCTATCGCGGCTTTACCATGCTATACTAGTGTATGTTCGCCAATTTGACGAACAACCATGTCTTTGTTTTGCTGCCTCAACCACAGCAAGAATAAGTCAAGCATAACTAATTAAATACCTGTAACGACAAAGAATGCATATCCCATTGCCGTTACTAGTTGTCTCTACAAGATGAATGCAACACCAATGTTTTTGTGGAGACGCGTATTCTGGAAATGAATGATCCACCGAGCTCTGAAAGGAATCTGAGAAAGCAACGGGAAATAACTACGTCGCTAACGGGAGCCAATTGAAGAGTGGTGTTGTCTCTGTCTGAATATACCTGGCATTGACGCTGTTTCTATTAGTCGCCGAGTACTTTTTGTTCTTTCGTTTGTTTTTCACCCAGTAAGCTCAATTTAGCTAAACTCATGCGTCTCGCTCATGTGGCAATGATTGTTTTGGGGTATATTATCGCGATTAGACAGGATGAGGGCTTACTATTGGGCTCACCAACATGGCTTGTTTGTGGCAGCACCTGTAATATGTGACTGCCCTGGTGCCCGCCAATGACATGCCCACTGCTGTGTGGCCCTTGACCTGGTACTGCTTGCAGCACTCTGTGTAGACTGCTTCCAGTCCCACCTATGCTGACCGTTCCTTCAATAGGAGAGCTACCGCTGACTGTTCCAGGTGCTACGACGACACGTCCATGGCCTGGAGCATGTAATTGTCCTGGGAGTGTCACAAGCAGACCACTTGACTCGTTTGGTCCATGTGACATTCCTCCAAGTGGCAACCGTCCTCCGTGGATGCCTGCTAATGGGTTTGCAGCTACTGAGACTCCTGCTCCTTGAACTCCTGGTTGTGGGAATGCTGCTCCTGGGATTCCTGCTGCATGGTTTGCTCCCGGATGCACTCCAGTTTTGGTTCCCCCACTTGGCGCAGCATTGGCTATAAAATTTCCAAAAGACGTAAGCAGCATTAAAAATACTTGAACTACTGAGCATATTTAACAGAACTGGTCACAAAAATATATGTCGTAGCATCCGTTCCAAGCAAGTTAGCAAGAATCCTTAAATAGCATCGATATCGTTACAGCTGCCGAATGCTGGCTAGTTGCAGTCAAGCAGGCAGAGCTTGGCTTGTTGATAATATTTATTCGGGCTCCGGATATTCAATGTTGTGATGTTTAGCTATGTACTTAACGTTTGTAAATTCTTCTAGATCCCATATAAACGCAATTACAGGTTCATTTTTTCACTCATACAGTTATGCTTAAAAAAGCAAGTTTTACCCCAATCCACCTCAGAATCAGAGCATAGAATTCATTTGAATATGGGAACTAAATTTTCAGGTGTTTTTTCTAAGAACTGAGCAAATATTCTAGTTATAAGGGAGATTATCAATGAAGTGTTTGTCTACTCGATTACCCAGCAGCTTGGCTTATTTGTGGTAGCGTCCGTGGGCTGTTCTGGCGCACTCCCCTGACAAGCCCACTCCTTCGCTTTCATTGCCCTAATCTCGTGCCGTCTGAGCTCACAATTTGAGGCTAAGCGCAGAACATAAATGTTTTTTGTATTATTTGTTGCACCGTGTGAAAAAGCTGAGTCTGTATTTGCTCTTAGACGCTGCCTCACAGAATTCACAAATGTAACGCATGTACGTAATTAAATACCACAATGTTGGATACCAGGCACTCACTGACCGTCCCAAATTTGATGTCATAATTTCAAACAAGCATTTGCTTATAATGTTTGTTATCAACTATACAATTATTTGACACGCGGCCAAAAGTACTAGAGGTTACTGTAGCTGCGCTGTTACCTCAGAGGCATCAACGCTCTTCACCAAAGCGAATCAAATTAGCAAAGTGCCTATAGTTAAATAGCTATCCTCGGACTTGCGCTTTCTGTATCGCCAATTCAACATGTTACGTTTCATCCCCAATGTACCTGTTCTGTTTAATTCCTCTTTCCTGTTGTTAGCTTTCTAACGAAAACATTACAATAACTAGTTACCCGCATTAACTATCCTGTCTTGGCGTATTGGTTGCGTTAAACATACCGCATTTTTGGTAATACATATTGCGGCCAGTAGTTTACGTGAATTTTAAGGTAACTTTCAGCAATATTCGCATGATGAATTGAGGCGCATTGCACGGATGTGTCATGTATATTCCAGCTGCTAATCGGTGGGTGTAATTCAAGAACTGTTTACTAGTTTGTGCCGCTGCGGACAAAATAACGTTGGCTGGCGAAGGGAAGATTGAAGTGTCTCGAAGATCGGTTTCTGGTGTTACCCCGGTCACCGAGCTACACCCTTGCAACTGTATATATTGTAAATACATATATTTTCTCCTCGTAACTTTTTGGTTGAGATGCGGGGTAATCTCGCCACAAGCCGGCCCTGGATCTTCGCTGCGGGCGTCACATCGGTTCCGCTGTTATAGCTACTGACGCTACCTCCACCCCTCAGACAGCAGCAGAAGTAGTGCTAACCCAGCTACGTCAAACAGGAATCTTCGTCAGCACTGGTCAGCACTGGCAAGATAAGACAGGGTGACGTCGTATGAGCGCGTCGGTAAGCACAAGTGGGACGCGACACTTTTGCTGGCCAACGGGATATTTTACTTGAGTGCAACAGCGAAGGTATGGTTCGAGACGCATGAAGCTGAGATTAGAAGCTGGGACTCCTGCACGAAAAAGCTACGCGACCTTTTTGGAAGACCTGTGGGACGTCAAATGGAGGCCAAGGAAACGCTAACGTCTCGTGCCCAGACATCAACATCATTATTAGTTGCACCGTGTGAAAAATCTGAGTCTTCATGTGCTCTTATACGCTGTCCCTCAGAATTCAGAAATGTAACGCATGTACGTAAATAAATGCCGCAATGTTGGATACCAGGGGATCATTGCCATGCCAAATATGATGCCATAACTTCAAACAAGCATTTTCTTCTAACATTTGTTATCAACTATAACATTATTTGAAGCGCCGCCTAAACTGTAGACTCCCACTGCTAATCGGTGAGTGTAACTCAAGAACTGTTCCATATTGTCACGTAATGGAAATAACTCTGTCGCTAACGGGAGCCAATTGAACAGTGGTGTTGTCTGTGTCTGAATACACCTGGCATCCAAAAGCGTCGTTACGACAGCCGTCGTCGGGACGCTCATTTCAGCCCTGGGTCACTTGTCCTGCTTTGGTTACCCTCCCGTCGCATCGGCCTCTGATAAAAACTGCTGCTGCGCTGCCAGCATTTTGAGATAGGCTATTCCCTTTAGAAGACTGTAGAGTAGCTGCTCCAATGCCCGAACCAGAATTCGACACTGCTGCAGCTTCTTCCCCGCCTACTTCACGCAACAAGTTTACACCAATGATCGCTACTGATCTAAGAACCAAGCAATGAAATCTTCCTTACCTAAGTAAGGAAGCCTTCATTGCGGTGAGGCTACTTTTTGTCATTCTGAAAGCTTCCTTACTGAGGGGCCCTCGGTGAAGGCTTCCTTGGTGCTTCCTCAGCATAAGGTAGCTCCAAAGCTACCTTCATGCGTCCTTACGCCACTCCTGGACCTGAACGAGCGCTTCTCCTCACTGCTTAACCACGTGACGTTTGCTTGCGCATGCGCGATGTCGCCCACCTGCGGAGAAGCGCGAGGACGGTACGTCTCGCCAAGCATATTCGTTTCAGTCACGCGTGCAGCATGAAAGCTTTGCTAGACGTTGCTAGGCGTTGCACGACGCCGGCATGCCAGCGTTGCTGGAGCACATCAAGCTTTGCACTGTAATGCGCTACTTTTTTAAACTTTAGTAAACAAAATAGAAGAAAGGGTCCCCGCTTCTCTGTATTAGCTCTTAAATTTAAAGATTGTGCGACGATACATTTTTTAATAGAATAATGGTGTTCGCGTGAAGATTTTAAGAGATGATCTCGAACCCAGGCATGCGGCAACCGCTCCTTACGTGAGGGCGGGTGAAGGGAGCTTTCAGAGTACGCTTGCTTCCTCCATCGGTCCTTCGCTGTAAGGAGGCCTCACGTAAGGTTAGGAAGCGCTCGAAGGAAAGGAACGTTTCATTGTTTGGGCCTAAGACCTGCTTAGGCCGAAGCCCTTCGCCGCATTCTGATGTCCTATGAAGGCATCTTTCATTTTGGCAATCGCCCGCTAGGTCGACGCCACGTCGTCAGCCATCCAATCCACACTGTTGACGCTCCTCCTATACACCGAAGGCCCTACCGTGTGTCTGCGGCTGAACGCCAGGTGATCCAACGGTAGTGGACAAAATGCTCTCCAAAGATATTATCGAGCCTTCCTTCAGTCCGTGAGCATCACCTATCGTTGTGGTTAAAAAGGACAACACCTGGAGATTTTATATCGATTACGGTCACCGTAATACGACTATCAAAAAGGACGTGTATCGGCTTTCGCGTATTGATGACGCACTGCACTGCTTACAGGGTGCCAGTTATTTTTCGCAAATTGATTTGCGCTCTGGCGACTGGGAAATCACAGTGGATGAACGAGATCGCTAGAAGATCGCCTTCGTCACCACATATAGTCTCTACCAATTTGAAGTGACGCCTTTCAGACTGTGTAATGCCCCTGCTACCTTCGAGCGCACGATTGACTCTCTTGTGCGTGGATTCAAATGGACCACATACCTTTGCTCCCTTGATGACGTCATTGTTTTTTCACCGACGTTTGAGAGCCACCTCCACCGACTGTCAGCTATTCTTGCTGTTTTTTAGACAAACTAGACTACAACTCAATTCTACAAAATACCATTTGGGCCACCGCCAAATACGAGTAATTGGTCAGATGATTGACGCTGCTGGCGTTCAGCCTGATCCTGATAAAGTTTATGACGTTGATCAGTTTCCGCTTCCGCGTTTTTCTACCAATGTCTGAAATTTCCTAGGGCTGTGTTACTATTTTCGGCGATTTATCCAGAACTTTGCGGAAGTCGCTTGTCCTCTCCCAGACCTCCTCAAGGAGGACGCCACTATTCGTGGGGGACCCGACCAGGCTGCAGCATTATTGATGCTTATCAGCCGCCTTATCAATCCACCTGTGTTGGGTTATTGTGATCCGCATGCCTGAACTGAAGTTCGCACTGATGCAAGCGACCATAGCATTGGCGCTATCTTATCCCAACGACAGCGGGACACTATTCGCGTGATCGCGTAATCTAGCCATCTTCTTTCCGCACCAGAACGCAACTGCTCCACTACAGAACGTGAATGTTTGGCCCTTGTTCGGTCGGCATTTCAACTTCGTGACAGATCATCATGCCTTATTTTGGCTATCCCCATTCAGAGACCCGACAGGCCGTCTTGGCCGCTGGGCTTTACGCCTGCAACAGTACACCTTTTCCATGTCCTACAAATCTGCGCGGCTACATCAGGACGCCGACTGCCTCTATGCTATCCTGTCGACCCACACGATGGCACTGAAACCGATACAGGTGCCTGCGTTTTGTCGATCTTCGACTTCTCATGCATGGCCGATGAGCAACGTCGCGACCTATATTCGCGATCAATCATCGAAACCCTTATCTCGGAGCAACAGGACGTTTCCCTCCGTATATTTGTATTTCCAGGGCGTATTTCCAGGGCGGGCCTTTATACCGATGCATTATGCATCCACATGGTGCTGAACTGCTTCTCGTCGTTCCCCAGCATCTGCACTCGTCAATTCTCTCGCAGTTACACGATGCGCCCACCGCTGGTCATGTGGGTGTCTCCCGTACGTACCACCGTGTCCGCAGGTGATTTTTGTGGCTTGGGCTATATCGCTCTGTTTGAAGATACGTCGCTGCCTGCGGACATTGCCAACGCCGCAAGAAGCCTTTATTGTCTCACGTTGGGCACCTTCAGCCAATAAATATCCCCGGTGAGCCATTTTTCCGCGTCGGTCTAGACCTCCTTGGCCCATTTCGAACTTCATCTTCAGGCAACAAGTGAGTGGCCGTTCGGATGGACTATAGCACGCGTACCTACCTACGAGCAGCGCAACTTTTGTGGCTGATTTTCTCCTCCATTTAGTGATCCTTCGTCATGGTGCCCCACGTCAGCTGCTGACTGATAGAGACCGCTGTTTTCTTTCTAAGGTTGTTGACGACCTTCTTCGCTCTTGCTCAACGTCCCACAAGTTCACGACGGCTTACCACCCACAGACAAACGGATTACCGAGCGTCTCAACCGTACACTCACGCGCATGCTCTCCATGCACGTGTCCGATGACCACCGGGATTGGGCGTACCCTTCGTGAGGTTCGCATACAATTCGTCGCGTCAGAATATCACTGGCTATTCCCTGTTCTATCTACTATATGGCCTTGACCCACTCCTGCCTCTTGACTCGCTGCTGCCTTCCGATGCCGACACTACCACGTTCCGCGCTCACGACGCCTTTGTTCGCGCGGCCACAACACGTCGCATTGCCCGAGATCGTCTTCTCGCATCTCAGATTATACAAAAGCATCGTTACGACAGTCGTCGTCGGGACGCTCATTTCAGCCCGGGTCACTTGTCCTGCTTTGGTTACCCTCCCATCGCGTCGGCCTCTGCGAAAGACTGCTGCCGCGATACGTCGGGCCGTACCGAGTTCTTCGCCAAGTCACCAGCCTCAAATATGACATATCACCTGTGACATCAACGTCTTCTACCCCACCATGAACTGATGTCGTGCACGTTTCGCGACTCAAGCCCTGTAACTCGCACGCTAATTCGATGCCCTAAAGAGCATCGTGACGATGCTTCTGCAGCCGGGGGTTAATGTCGCGTACGACTTTGTGCCGCTGTGGACAAAATGACGTTGCTAGGTGAAGAGGAGATTGAAGTGTCTGGAATACCAGTTGCTGGTGTTACCTTGGTCACTGAGCTACACCGTTGTAACTGTGTATATATATATATATATATATATATATATATATATATATATATATATATATATATATATATATATATATATATATATATATTCTCGCCGTAACAATATCATTTTAAATGGTTGCTCACTGAGGGTAGATTCGTGGCTGAGGTGCCATCTTTTGATTTCATTACAGGTTCACGGTATTCTTTACTCTCTTAACATCATAATGTAGGTTACCCTATTTTACCTCAGGTTAAACATAAAAAGCATATTATTGTCATCAATTGAACGGGTAACTGTGTCACCTTAGGATAACTATCATTCCAAACATACCATCGACTGTTTCTGAATAGCTACCGTCGAAGTTCACTGTAGAGCAGGATTAGTGCAGCCACTAGTTTTGTATATCATTTGCGTGAAATTTCCTGACTTGAAAACGAAGTTTGATTTTATGTTGTCACCGCATGGGGTGGGGAATTTGGGTATTCTCATTGTGTAGAGAAACTATTGTTACGTGTGGGCGACTGCATCACGGGCATAATCGCTAGTTGAAGCTGTAGCGGACGGAAGTACAGTGTCCAGTGGAAGCGTCGGTCCGCGGCCATACAAGAGGTAAAGCGGGGAAAAAGGGAGCAGTTTCGAGACGGAAAGAGTTGTACGCAAAGGTAATGTAAGGTAGAGCCAGGTCCCAGTCACGGTTGTCGTCTGATACGTATTTGGATAGCATGTCGGTAAGGGTGCGGTTCAAATGCTCAGTGAGGCCGTTCGTTTGGGGGTGGTAGGAGGTGGTAAATTTATGCTGTATTGAGCAGGCACGCATGATTTCGTCGATGAATTTTACTTTGGCCAAAAACGTACGGCCACGGTCTGTTAGCAATTCACGCGGAGCACCATGCATCAAAATGATATCGTGTAGGAGAAAGCCCGCAAAATCAGTGGCGGAACTGGTCGGAA
Source organism: Dermacentor andersoni (assembly GCF_023375885.2). NCBI lineage: Eukaryota > Metazoa > Arthropoda > Arachnida > Ixodida > Ixodidae > Dermacentor > Dermacentor andersoni. The sequence goes on from NC_092816.1 coordinate 148,542,484, forward strand.
GAGCACGGATTACGACGTAGCGGGTCGCGTAGTCCAACCCGACTCCAACCCACTTGTTTCCTGATGTAGACTCCGGAAATGGGCCGAGCAGGTCCAAGCCGACACGATGGAAGGGCTCGGCAGGGATGTCGGGTGGCTGCAGGTAACCAGCGGGGAGGTGGGAAGGCTTCTTGCGTCGTTGGCAAAGTTCACAAGCGGCGACGTAACGTCGTACGGAACGAGCAAGGCCCGGCCATGAAAAAACGGTGACGTACACGGTCAGAGGTTCGAGATACGCCGAGATGTCCTGCCGATGGTGCGTCGTGAAGCTCTTTTAGAACAGTGCAGCGGAGGTGTTTACGTATTACAAGAAGGAATTCAGAGCCGTCCGGATGAAGGTTACGACGGTACAGGGTACCGTTGCGGAGGACGAAGAGGCGTAGAGCCGTATCCGCCGGAGAGTGTTCAAAACGTGTCGATGAGTGGTCTGATGTAGGCGCCACGGCGTTGCTCGTCGGTGAAATGAAGCAGCTGTGATACAGATAATACGCAAGAAGCACTGGCAATATTTGAGGAGTCAGAATCGTCAACAGGGTAAAGCGACAAGCTGTCAGCGTCTAGGTGCAGGCGGCCAAACTTGTACACCACGGTATATGAAAATTCTTGTAGCCTCAAAGCCCATCGACCAATCCGGCCTGTAGGATCTTTTAGCGATCAGAGCCAGCAGAGAGCATGACGGTCAATGACTATGGAAAAAGGGCGACCGTAAAGGTAAGGACGGAACTTCGCAACCGCCAAGAAAACAGCAACGCATTTTCGTTCCGTAATGGAATAGTTGTGCTGGTGCTAGGAGGCGGCTCGCATAAGCAACAACGAGATCCTTGCCACGCTGACGCTGGGCTAAAACGGCACCTACGCCATGACCGCTGGCATCTGTACGCAATTGTGGAGGAGCATCAGGGTCGAAGTGACCGAGTATGGGTGGTGAGGTTAGAATAGTGGCGAGACGAGAGAAGGCGGCGGCTTCTGCATTACCCACGAGAATTGTACGCCTTTCTTCAAAAGATTAGTTAGGGGGCTAGCAATTGTCGCAATACCTGGAACAAAACGACGAAAGTACGAGCATAGCCCTACAAAGCTTCGAACGTCTGCGGCTGTCTTCGGAACCGAAAACTCTCCGACAGGGCTAGTCTTGTCGGGATCAGGCTGTACTCCGGAAGTGTCAGCGAGATGGCCCAGAAGTGTAATTTGTCGGTGGCCAAAACGGCATTTGGACGAGTTAAGTTACAGCTTCGCCTTTCGAAATACATCAACTATATTTGTTAGACGCTCACGGTGAGTGTCGAACGTTGGCAAGAAGACGATGACGTCGTCGACGTAGCAGAGGCATGTGGACCATTTGAAACCTTGGAGCAAGGAGTCCATCATACGCTCAAAGGTGTCAGGGGCGTTAGATAATCGAAACGGCATTACTTTAAGTTGAAATAGGCCATCAGGTGTGATGAACGCGGTTTTTTCTCTGTCCATATCGTCAACAGCAATCTGGCAGTATCCCGAACGAAGATCAATAGATGAGAAATAGTTGGAACCGTGCAGGCAGTCGAGGGCTCCGTCTATACGTGGGAGCGGGTAGACGTTCTTCTTAGTAATGTTGTTCAGATGACGGTAGTCTACACAGGAGTGCCACGTGCTGTCCTTTTTCTTAACCAACACCACAGGTGACGCCCAGACACTCGATGAAGGCTCAATGATATTCTTATTTAGCATTCTGTTCGCTTCATCTTGAATTACTTGGCGTTCCGACGCAGAAACTCGATACGGTCGTCGGTAAATAGGCGTAGCATCGCCTGTAAAAATCCGATGCTTTACCGCGAGCGCCTGGCCTAAAGGGCGATCGTCGAAGTAAAAAATATCTCGGTAGGACGATAATACTTGGCAAAGGTCTTCAGCCGGCGCAAAGGACAGGTCCGTCGCAACCATTTTCTTTATGTTGGGATTGGCGCCCGACGCTGGCGCGAGGGGCTTGCTAAGCTCGCGAGAACCATCGGGCGATAACGCTGCCACGTATTGGTCGCCGAGACTATCAACGGTGGCAAGGCAAATACCTTTCGGTAGAATTTGCTTTGCCAATCCAAAGTTACAGACAGGCATGCTAGTGCGGTTTGCAGTAACAGTAAGTATACTGTGAGGCACGGTAACGTTATACTGTAATGGAACATCGGGCAGAGAAGCGACGAGGTACTGGCCTGCAGGAACTGGTGGTAAATACAACAGTTCAATGTAGGCTATCGACTTTGGCGGCAGTCGCAGAAAGCCGGTGGGGTGTAAGCGGCAGCGGGGTGCGTCTGAAGGTTCTGCAAGCATCGGCAACTCAAGGCGAAGGGTACTGGAGGAGCAGTCAATAATAGCAGAATGCGCGGAGACAAAATCGAGACCGAGAATGAGGTCGTGGGGGCAATGAGTAATTACGGTGAAGAGGACAGGAGTGTGGCGGTCGGCGACACTGATACGTGCCGTACACACGCCGATGATAGACACAGTACCAACATCCGCAACGCGGACGACGCGTGCCCACGCTGGGGTGAGGAGCTTGTTGAGTCGCCGTCGGAAGGCAGCACTCATAATAGAAAGATGTGCTCCTGTATCGATGAGTGCCGTGACAGGATAGCCGTCAACGTCAACGTCAAGAAGGTTTCGGTTCGTGCGCAACGTGAGCAGAGGAGTTGAGGGCAGGGTCGACAACGCAGCTTCACCTCCAGAAGCTGCAGTGCCTAGCTTTCCGGCTGTATCCGGGAGGCAATAGGCGGCGAAGAGAAGCGACGGGGTTGGGGCGAACGAGATTGATGGCGTCGAAGTGAGGGCGAGCGGCTGTACCGAAGGTTGGGAGCAGGAGCATTAGCGGCAGTGGATTCATGGCGGGTGGTATAGGGAACGAAAGGTCCAAAGGTGCAGGAATAAGCGGCGGTGTATGTCCGAGGTGGTGGTGGCCATCGGTTGCTGCAGTGGCGAGCGACGTGGCGGATGCGACAGCAGTGAAAGCAGGTCGGCCTGTCATCAGGGGTGCGCCATTCGGACGGGTTATGGCGAGATGTGGCAGAGAAGGACTGTCGGGGACGAGGAGGGCCGCTAGAGAACTGGGGAACGCTGGGTTGAGACGTGGAACACACGGAGTTCAGACCCATGTTCTCAAATTCCTGTCTGACGATGGCCTGAATCATCGCACTGGTGGTTGCTGGCGCATCGGGAGGCGTCGTAGAGAAAGCTGGCGAACAGGCGGCCTCGAGTTCGCGGCGAACATTACGGTTGACGTCATCACAGATGGTGGTCTGATGCTGTCGACCCTCACATGTCGACACTGCCACAGTGTTGGGTAGCCGCGTAATGTGGTGTGAGATACGGCGGCTCTTAGCTTGTTCAAGGAGACGGCATTCTTTCATGATGGCGTCGATAGTCGAGACGTTGCCGAAAACAAGCAAATTGAAAGCGTCGTCGGCGATGCCTTTTAGCACATGTGCCACTTTAACTGCTTCGTCATATCGTCACTTTATCGTCAGCTTTGCGTCATAGAGCCAAGACGTCGAGGATGTAGGAAACGTACGGCTCTAGATGACTGAACGCGAGACGCACGAGCCTTTCTCGCGGCAGCCTTGCGCCCAATGGGGTCGCCGAACAGTTCCCGTAGCTTTTGTTTGAAACTGTCCCAACTGGTTATCTCCTCGTCATACGTTTGGTGCCACACGCGGGGGGAGCCCCCGAGGTAAAAGATGACATTGGCGAGCATAATCGTTGCGTCCCACTTGTTAATTAGCACTGGCATGTTCATAGAGCTTGATCCAGTCGTCACCATTCTGTCCCTCCAGGCCAGAAAAGACACCTGGGTCGTGATGTGGGGCAACCGTGAAGATTGGAGCAGTCGGACAAGCCGAAGCCGTTGCAGAGGCGGGCTCGTCACCGGGAGGCATGGTGATAAGCTCGATGTGCCGACCACTTCGGAGTTCCGCGGTGTGGACGGGGATCAGTGACCTCCACCAGAATGTTACGTGTGGAAAAATACAGAAGAAAGAGGCTATTTACAGGCTATTTGCACTGGAGCCAGGCAGCCAGGCCGACACTCGCTCGCGCCAAGTTCACCGACCAACTTCATCGCCGTTCTCGCGACGGTTCGTCTCTTGAGCATCACTCGATGATATAGTAATAATATTTATAAATTTTAAAAGCACCTTACACAGTTCCTAACAAAATTTTGCTCTTCAAAACATCTTACATCTTAAAAGTAGGTTTTGGGAGATCAGTTTGGAATTTTCTCCGAGGTGTTTTTTCGCTAGAAACTGCAAATGGAGAAAAATCCATTTAAAGATTACAGACCATGCTATTTTATTTTTGGGTGAATACTGAATAATCAAATGCTGCTGATGAATAGTGAAAGCTGGACGATGGCTTCTTGGCACCCACAACATCTTGTACTTTTGTGTCGATCGTACTCCGGGTATTCACCGATTGTAATTCGATTGCAATCATTCAACTTGAGTTTCCGTATCGGTTCACCTTTCGATCGAGGCCGGCGGCGTTGGAATATATGCCAGCTTTTGCCATTTGCACAAGAAGCAGGGCACTTAGACCACCACACCAAATTTCAGTTTGGGTTTGCCAAAGAAACCACAGCCTGAAATGGTGTATATTTCTAGGTTTTTTTTCTGCACATCCTGCTGGACCATTGGTAGGTCTCCTCTCGCTAACAAGCGCGAAGATTTAGCTTTGGAACGAAGACGCACATTTTGTGTAATGTTTATGTCTTCCTCGGCGGCCCCCTTTTACGTTTGCGTTTGCGAGTGCTTTCGATGGCATGCGTGGGCTATGATCACGTGAAAAAACGCAAACGTATTCTCTTCTACAGAGCTGATAGCAACAAAACATAGCCACTTGTTTAGTTGAAGAAGTCAAAAGAACATAAATTTAGAAATCCGTATTTTTTGTTACAATCGCCATTTTAGCCTCTCAAACAGCCTAACAGGGCGAAATTTCTTGAATGTGCACGTACTGTGATAAATCAATACTACAATGTTGCAACTCATTATAGCAAGTTCACGTAGCAAGAGTTATTAGCGCAACATGATCATGCCTGTTTCGCACCTAATTTAAATTAAAAAAATCGCTTCATAATTCCTAATATCGGTGGCACAGCCATTTGCTGCTTGCAGTTTCCTCACGCATAATATTATGTTCTCTAATTGATTTCGATGAGCCACTGCCTTTCAGGTTGGACAAATATGCGAGAAGGTGCACACAGAGCATGTTTTCGCAATGTGATCTTTCGTGTAGGGTACAACGCGCAAAAATGATTTGTGCGATGACTGCAACTGTTATCTGCTGAACTACCACCAAAATCCTTTAGCTCCTTGGACATCACCAGGCGCCGTAAAAAGAGGAATGATCACTGTATTAAATATATTTCATTTCACATAATCTCCGTCAATGCGATTCGCTATTGCATATGTTGACAAGCACATTTGAGAAACAACCAAATCGGCAGAAAGGAAATCTCTCTGTAGAAAATGGAAAAATTTAGAGCCACTGAGGCTGAACGTATAACATTGACACAAAATCCTATTTCATTAAAGTACCAAATGCAGTAAGGTTAGTTACAGTGTGGTTAACGCAACATAGAGGTGCGATGCCTACAATATTATTTGTTTTGACAGATACTTGTAAGGCTAGAGGTAATAATTCAATACAAATTCCGACGGCACCTCAACTTTGCAGGGGACGTTCTTCTACTCAGCGAATTTGCATATGGCATGAAAGAAAGTCTGGTATATAAAACGGCTAATAAAGCTTTGAAAGTTCGTTTTGAAGAACACTTCGATTCGTGAATGCCATGGGCAAAGGGTTTGTTTGAAAATATGTCTCTAATACTGGAGAAATTAGAATACATGTAATAAAATCAATTTTGTTGCTTGCAGTTCTTGAGCTGAAGCTATAGCTCTGCCTCAGACAATGTTTCTACTAGACCAATAGCCTTACTTCTCCTTTCCAGTATCTAATGGGTTTGGCCGGATTATAGATGGGTCGCTGTGCCGGTGTTGCAACGGCGTCTATAATACCCGGTGATAAAAGTACTGCACGTCTTGTGTTTTAACGCAAAAAACAACGTTATACTGACACAAAGCTGCAGGCGCTCATTGACTGTGTACAAATTCCAGCAGTAACCTTACCGTGAACCACAAGGGCACTGGTGGCCAGGAAAACCAGTAGGTGCCTCGCTTTCATTCCTTGTTCAGAACTGTCCGACCTGCATATTTAGCGTTAAGCGGTTGTAGCGCATATTATTTCTCCTAAGTAAAACAAAACTTAGCACTGCTTAAGTTCTGGCGCTAAGTTACCGCTGAAGCGGCAGCCGCTGAGCCCCAATGGAACAATGAATGTGCTAATAAACAGGCTTTCAAGTATAGCCCAGTGCAAAGGGCATTACTTATGGAAGAAAAGTACTATTAAAAGCACAAACCAGGAAGAAAGAACATACTTACTTAAACCAAGAAGTGCTTGCTGATTGAATGTTCACTGCGCAGATCTCTAGAACACATTTACACTGCATGGACTAGAAGATATGCGTTAAAGCATCAATAAATGTTTATGAAAGCGATTTCACACATTGGGGGAAGCGTAGATGCACGAGCAAGGAGAACATATATATCTTCGGTGTACGCTTCGTGAAAGAACGCTATTCCAAGCCAATGACGCCAACGCACGTTCGCGCTTATAGAAACGCAAATAAACTTTTCTATAGTCTCAAGGTAAAAGCTCACGCAATAGAATAAATTCCAAAAACTCACAATTTTTTTATTTGTTCCATGAGTGCACATCTAAAAGGTTTGCAAAAAAACTCAGGCACGTAGAACGAAGGACGTGTGGCTTTATGTCGTTGTATATTTTCTACTATTAAATGTATTGAAATTATGCGTTTCGATGCGTTTGTATTTGTGTACATCAATACATGGGGTTTTTCGTTTAGATAAGACAGAATTTTTAAAAATCGCCTGTCGCAGATAGTGTAATTGTAGTCCTTGAGCTGGATTACTCGAAACGATGGGCATCACAATCACAAGAAATCCAAATGCATTTTTGAAACATTAACGAAAATTGAATAATTAGTTTTTTGTTCATGAATTTCATGAGTTCATAACACGTACTGCAGTTCGATAATTGAGCTGTGTAGTTTGCAAGGTGTATCAACTTAGAGCGAACACTGAGGATTGCACCAAGTTGGTGGTATGCGCCGTCAAACTTGCCGCAAAATCGCGCTCTTGTTCCACTTACTTTTGTAAGAAAAAGTCCTTTTGTTTATTGCAGCAAGAAAGCAACTTGGACGTCAATATATTTCTTCGCCAAGTTCGCGAAATATTTAAAGCTTGTATCATCTGGAAAATTTGTTTTAAAGGGATAGGTCATGTGAACTTATCGGCTACAATTTGTGAATTGGAATATGTAATTAATGAACTATTAATTTGTGAAGTTAGGTTTAACAGAAGTAACGCATTCCCCTTTCCCGAGCATTTAATGCCCGCCTCTGTTGTAACGTTCCTGGGTTGAATATTTCACGAAAAGACGTAACTTTCGCTAGAGAAGTGTCATTTGCGATTTAATCTTATGCTGTGAAAAGACTTTCTGCTTCAAATTTTCCTCCCACTTCTCTTCCTCTTCTTTTAATGTACCATTTGTAGCCTGTTTCATGAACTGCCATTTGCGATTTTAAAACCTTTTTGCGTAATCTATAAACAGCCGGTATTTCGACAGAGGCGAGATGTAGGCGCAGGATATATTTACAGAATATTTGCAATAAAAGGCGAGGAAAATAATATGGTCGAATATTCCCACGTGCAAGAGTCCCTCAAAGTCGACGTCTTTATCGCTCTGCTAAGCATCGCGTTGATTCATGTACGGACCACTCGACAACATTATCCCCCGGCGGCGGAAGCACTGTTCTGGCTATTAATATGACGGTGCGGGGTTAGCAGAGCGATATGTCTGAAGTTGGGAGGCATGAACATCAGCTCGTGGCGAACAGGTCGACGTAGCTGGGCCCAGAGGTATGATGTCGTAATTGACGTCACCCAGCTGGATCAATACCTTAATGCTATCGCGTTAAAGGTCAGTGGCATCTGTAGAACCGCATTTCGGCAATGCCCTGGTGATTGCGAAGCGCATGGCACAGCCCGTCGTGACAGCACCCATTTGTTTCCCGAAATTGGCGTAGGGGAAATGCCTAGGACGTCATGAAAACGCGGAAAAGTGGCCTGTAGCTGGGGATCAAGCAGCGCTGAAAGGCACTTGGCGGCGTTGGAAGCATTGACAGCGGTCGCAAGCAGCGACGTAATGGAGCACAGGATGCAACTTTCTAGGGCAAGAAAACGGACGCTGAATGCGGTCGTACGTACGGGAGACTTCTAGGTAAGGGACATTCGATGCATCATGAGGCTAGTGCTGACCACTGGAACGTAGATAGTGAGGTAGAACAAGCAGAAGCTCTGGACCATTTGAGGTAAAATTAGGACGATACAGTACGTCGTTTAACTCACACAGATGCACACATGTTAATGGTAATGGAGAGGTTAAACGGTCAATGATGATGTTGTTTTTCTTGTTCCCACTCCTGTAAGAGCCTGTAAAGGCTTACAGTATTAATAAAATAAATAATAAATAAATAAATATATAAATAAAGGCGCGTCTCGTCACTGTTCGGTGGAAATATGAATCAAAGCAGGAACGGACAGTACGCAGGCGTCTGAGTCGGGGTCACTGAGGTTGGAAACATCGACAGGGTGACATGGTAAAAAATATGCGTCTTGGTGCAACCGTCAAGACTACTAGTAAACAACACAGGAGTACTCCTAAAGCCGTAGTGTGCAGCGACCCAAACTTTCAGGCGGATCCTTCAGTGACGAGACCGCGCAGATCTCATGATGATTGTTAATAACGAAAAAAGTTCTGCCAAACAGGTGTAGCCTAAATTTGCTGACAGCCCACACTAATGTTTGGCACTCATGCTCAGTGATGGATTAATTTCTTTCTAGTAACTGCATATTGCAACACTTCAGCATTTATTACTGCGGAGAAAAGATATATCAATACATGAGAGCTTTTCTGAAAGAAAGGGCAGGCACAGAGGGAATAGGCAACTTACGCTCCGAGAAATTCGAAATAACGCGAAAGTGAACGCTAAAAGGCTCCAACATTTCGCCGATGCTATTCAATCTGGCGATGATCTCACCATCTAATGAACTGAAACAAATAGAAGGGACTGGTCACGCAATTTATGCTGACGGCCTCATCATCTTGACTACGCGAGGGTGGACAGGCGAACAGCAAGATACTCTGCAAGAAGCGGCTGACAAAACGAAAAGGTACCTGGAAATATATGGACTGACGTACGCACATGAAAAGCCGGAGCTCTTTGTGCTAAGAAAGCCCACAAGAAACCAGCAACCGCAGCAGAGACAAGAGCCCTACATAAATATAGGAGGCATCATGATTCCGCAGGTTACGGCGCTTCGAATCCTCATAGTGTTCATTCAAAAGGGCTGGACCGGGGAATAAGAGTCGGAAAAAATACACAGAACAATGTAACGCGTAACCTACTTGATCGAAAGGGTGACGAGCAAAAGTCACGAACTCAAGGAAGACTGAACGAGATTCCTACAAGCGCTGATCGCGAGCATTGTCACGTGCGGGATCCCATACGTTGATATGAAGAACAGTCAACAAAACAAAATCAATGCACCCATCAAAAAAGCCTACAAACTTACCATGGGCCTGTCGTTCTCCACTTTCAGAGAGAAAGTACCAGAAATTGGAATGCACAACACATGGAAAGAGCTCGGGAAAGCTCACAACGTCAACCAGCTTGAGAAACTAAAGCTGACAAAGACGACATCTCCAAAGCTCCGAGATCTGGGCTACCAAATAGATGATGAGAGGCACCTACCGCAGCGTTTCCACATCAGATCAGAGACAAGCTACACGCAAGCAGCACGCCCTGAAACATGCATTCCGATTACGACAACTAAGACAGGCGAGAGTGCAAGTGCTCTAGCAAAAACTTGAACGCACCAGCAACAAAGAAGAAAGCGTGAGGTACACGGACGCGGCGGGGTATGGAGCAAACGACCGATTTGCAATCAGTGTGGTTGGCGAGAGTGGTCAACAATTTGCGGCCACGTCTGTACGTGCAAGGATGCGAGCTCAGCAGAAGAGCTGGGCATAGCCCTGGCCATCGCAACATGCAGGAAGACCCAGTTTTTCCTTATGAGGGAGTCGCAAGAAGCATGCAGAATGTACACGAACGGAAGGATAGAATAGGCAGCATTTCAGGTTTTAAAAAGCACCAGAATAGAAGAAGCGAAAATCCTCTGGACATCATCATCATCAGCCTGGCTGCGCCCACTGCAGGGCAAAGGCGTCTCCCTTACTTCTCCAACTACCCCGGACGACGCAACGAGCTATGGACGCTGGGACACAAATCTCTCGCGGCGAACTATGCGGCGCACACCGCGGCTCGAGATCGTGCAGGCCAAGCCATCTACGACACGCAGCGAGCATGGACCAATGGCTGCCGCGAAGAGGATGAACGGATATCCAAGAAGTATTGAAAGATCCTGGCGCACTACAGGAACCAGAGGAGCCACTACCCGCCCGCATATAAAAGGGTCCCACCCGGAACAAGCGGTGGGACTGCAAGTTCTGCCCTCCGGACATGGCCAACATACTGAGCCACATGGTGCAGCGGTGCAGGAATAACCCTGAAGTACCACCATCATCACCAATACAATGCGATAACTCACAGAAAAGAAGCGGAATCAGTAGAATCGAACGCCACAGGGAGGCTTCGTGGATGAACCGGACTCGGACAGCGGCAGCGACTCATGGCTACCTGGACGGAGAAGGCGACCCACCTTTGGGCTTAAGTCAAAGAAGCCTGGTCAATTATTAAAGTGCACTCTTTCTCTCTCGACTGCGCTTCTTTTCCATTCGCACCGATCCTGTAACACTAATGATCCGCCAGTTATCTGCACTACGCATTCCATGTACTGCCAAGCTCCATATTTAAAGCAAAACTTTCTTTACGTTTCCATGGAATTTTCTACTCCAGCTGCTGCATTATTAACGAAACCACAACGCGAGAGGGATGGGAGGCCTTGTTCTTAAGCTCTGGAGAGGGGGCCTAGAGGGTTGCTAAACTCCAGGCGTTTCGAAGAGCTTACGTGAGGGGAGCCCTAGAATAGGGAACCTGACCAATCTGAATACCGCACGTCATATTTTGTACAATAAAGGTTTTTTACTACTATTACGGCCACTGCTGTTGTTGCTGTCTAGCATGCCACGTTGGTAGGTGATGCCGAGCGTGCAGTTACATGGCAGGAGCGTAGCAGAGACGAAAGGCAGCGCGAGAAACTCGTTTGAATCTTTCCTTCTATGGTCGTCAAAATGCCCTCTGGAGCTCTCTGGGTGTAGGCACAATATCACTTTGACAACTGTGATTAATCTTGACCGCACTGCAGAAACTGCAGTGTCCATCTTTTTACTACTGCGCAAAAGCCCAGAAGGAAGCGAGGTAGAGAAAGCAGAGAATTGGTAGAACCGATGGAGCCACGAAACAAGAAAATGACAGCCTTGCCACTCTTCGGCAAGGAAATGCTACTGCTAGAGACGACAGTGGCTGCTGACAAACAGGGCAAGTTGAAAATGAAAGTACGGCTGCGCACGTTTCTGCTATTTCTGAAAAATAAACATCATGTAAATTTGTCGAGCGCACGACTGGCGCACGGCGTGCGGACACAAAGCCGCTTTCACATGGTACACGATGTGATGTACCATGTGATGCAATGACTGTGCCAACCTTCTCACAAGTTATGAACAATGGTGCACAACAACGCCTCCTGCAAACACGTCTCGTCGTGTGTTTTCTGTACTACAATATAGCAGCCCATAATTTAATTAAAGTTTAACATTCCAGCCACGAAGTCATGTGTGGGAACGAAATGACAATGGTAGCCTTCAGGAACATTATGAACAATAGTGCGCAACAAGGCCTCAAGCGAACACGTCAGAGCTGTGTGTTGTCTGTATCAGGCAAACAAACAGCACTGGTGCACGCGCGGCAACTTATGCCATCAACTCATCACTTTCGTATCGCACTAAACGGTGAAATGACACATTCACCGTCTACATCACCGCTCATTATCGTGCATCAAAACAAACACCCCAGAAACGTGCGCTTAGTATATCCGCTATCGCCGATTGCTCATGATCCTTAAAGCTTTCTTCCTGTCTCTTAAAGCTATTCCTAACATTTTTCGTTCAATCCTTCTGTGTACGCTCGTTAATATATCCTCAAGCTTCTTTGTTAACCTCGAAGGTTCTATTTCCTATGGTAGCATCGGTAGAATGCAATGATTGTACACTTTTATTTTCAAGGGTTGTGGAAAGCTCCCAGTCAGGATTTGGTAATACCTGTAGCATGTACTTCAATCTATTCTTATTCTTTTGTAAATTTCCTTGTCATTATCAGGGTCCATTGTGAGTAAGTGACCTACAGGTAGATAAACGTATTCCTGCACAGACTTTAGAGGGTGAATGTCGATCATGAATTCTTGTTTCTTTGCCAGTCTATCTAATATTACCTTTGTCTTCTGCATATCAATTTCCAGCCCCACTGTTGCACTTTCTGAGTTAAGGTCTTTAATGATTTGTTGCAGTTCATCCCCCTTGTTGCTGAACAAGACAATGTCATCTGCAAAGCGAAGGTTGCTGAGATATTCGCCGTTCATCCTCACTCCTAAGCCGTCCAAGTATAACAGCTTGAATACTTTTAACTTAAGCATGTGGTGAACAGCATTGGAGAGACTGTGTCCCTTTGCCTTACCGCATTCTTCATATGTAATTTCAACTTTTCCTGAGGAGAACCAAATTAAATATGAAATCTTTGTAGATATTTCCCAAGATATCCAGGTATGGGTCCTGTGCTATTTGAATACGCATTGCATTGAAGGCTGCTGGTACCTCTACTGAATCAAATACCTTTTCATATTCTCCGGCAACCATCCACAGAGATTGATTGCACTCCGAGGATATCTGAATTACCTGATTAATAGCATACATGTTACCCTTTGTAGATATCCCTTCCTGAAGCCAGCCAGCTTCTTTTTTATTGAAGTCAAGTCTGGCCATGATACTACTCAAAATTATTGTTGAATATTTTATACCATTGTTAAAACAAGGTAATATGTCTATAAATCTTCAATTCCTTAACGTCTCCCTTCTTATGAATTAGTTTAACGCAGGCATTCTTCCAGCTCTATCGAACACTTGAAGTTGTGAGGCACTGCGTATAAAAAATCGCAAGGTTTTCAAGCATGAAATCTCCTCCATCTCTGGCTACATCGACTATTACTCCTTCTGTCACCCTGTTGCTCCGGACGTGTCTTGCAAGGCACTTATATCGTTATCGTTTTCTAACGAGTTTTTGTATAACGATCATCAAAACTGCCAATGAAGGTAGCATGTCTACTTTTGGTACTGTACAGGTAAGCATAGAGTTCTGCTGCTTTTACGGCACCGTAGGAATTACTGATGTCTTTACCTAAGCAGTGAACATAACGTTTTATGATATCTTACGCTATTCGTTATCATTATGGAATACAAATTTGAATATTTACAGTGACTTCATAGCAGAGAACCAACCAAATCCACTTTATGTGTTTGGTAACTTGTATTGCGTCTCGGAGCACAGCATACTGTAATGCCGCACAGTTAAATGGGTATAAAATGGCGCGCCTAATGAACCTCAAAGAGGAAACGTTTATTTTTCCGCAAACGAAGTGCGGGCTTAACGATAATGCCGTGTAGACTTTGAGTCATTTCCTTTGAGTGGTTTGCCTCCTACATGCAGATCACACTAAAGTGTCCTGCAAACCGCCATTAGGCCTATATGTGGACAGGCCGCCATTGGAATATGAACCTGGCAACGTTTAACGCTAGAACGTTATCTAGTGAGGCGAGTCTAGCAGTGCTATTGGAGGAATTAGAGGGCAGTAACTGGGATATAATAGGGCTCAGTGAAGTTAGGAGGCCAAAAGAAGCATATACAGTGCTCAGAAGCGGGCACGTCCTGTGCTACCGGGGCTTAGCGGAGAGACGAGAACTAGGAGTCGGATTCCTGATTAATAAGAATATAGCTGGTAACATACAGGAATTCTATAGCATTAACGAGAGGGTGGCATGTCTTGTTCTGAAACTTAATAAGAGGTACAAAATGAAGGTTGTACAGGTCTACGCTCCTACATCCAGTCATGATGACCAGGAAGTCGAAAGCTTCTATGAAGACGTGGAATCGGCGATGGGTAGAGTGAAAACAAAATACACTATACTGATGGGCGATTTCAATGCCAAGGTAGGCAAGAAGCAGGCTGGAGACAAGGCAGTGGGGGAATACGGCATAGGCACTAGGAATAGCAGGGGAGAGTTATTAGTAGAGTTTGCGGAACAGAATAATATGCGGATAATGAATACCCTTTTCCGCAAGCGGGATAGCCGAAAGTGGACGTGGAGGAGCCCGAACGGCGAGACTAGAAATGAAATAGACTTCATACTCTGCGCTAACCCTGGCATCATACAAGATGTGGACGTGCTCGGTAAGGTGCGCTGCAGTGACCACAGGATGGTAAGAACTCGAATTATCCTAGACTTTAGGAGGGAACGAAAGAAACTGGTACATAAGAAGCCGATCAATGAGTTAGCGGTAAGAGGGAAAATAGAGGAATTCCAGATCAAGCTAGAGAACAGGTAGTCGGCTTTGACTCAGGAAGTGGACCTTAGTGTTGAAGCAATAAACGACAATCTTGTGGGCATCATTAAGGAGTGTGCAATAGAAGTCGGCGGTAACTCTGTTAGACAGGATACCAGTAAGCTATCGCAGGTGACGAAAGATCTGATCAAGAAACGCCAATGTATGAAAGCCTCTAACCCTACAGCTAGAATAGAACTGGCAGAACTTTCGAAGTTAATCAACAAGCGTAAGACAGCTGACATAAGGAAGTATAATATGGATAGAATTGAACAAGCTCTCAGGAACGAAGGAAGCCTAAAAGCAGAGAAGAAGAAACTAGGAATTGGCAAGAATCAGATGTATGCGTTAAGAGACAAAGCCGGCAATATCATTACTAATATGGATGAGATATTTCAAGTGGCTGAGGAGTTCTATAGGGATTTATACAGTACGAGTGGAATCCACGATGATAATGGAAGAGAGAATAGTCTAGAGGAATTCGAAATCCCACAAGTAACGCCGGAAGAAGTAAGGAAAGCCTTGGGAGCTATGGAAAGGGGGAAGGCTACTGGGGAGGATCAGGTAACAGCAGACTTGTTGAAGGACGGTGGGCAGATTGTTCTAGAAAAACTGGCCACCCTGTATACACAATGCCTCATGACCTCGAGCGTACCCGAATCCTGGAAGAACGCTAACATAATCCTAATCCATAAGAAAGGGGGCGCCAAAGACTTGAAAAATTATAGACCGATCAGCTTACTGTCCGTTGCATACAAAGTATTTACTAAGGTAATTGCAAATAGAATCAGGAACACCTTAGACTTCCGTCAACCAAAGGACCAGGCAGGATTCCGTAAAGGCTACTCAACAATAGATCATATTCACACTGTCAATCAGATGATGGAGAAATGTGCGGAATATAACCAACCATTATATATAGCTTTCATTTATTATGAGAAAGCGTTTGATTCAGTCCAAACCTCAGCAGTCATGGAGGCACTGTGGAATCAGGGTGTAGACGAGCCGTACGTAAAAATACTGAAAGATATCTATAGCGGCTCCACAGCCACTGTAGTCCTCCATAAAGAAAGCAACAAAATCCCTATAAAGAAAGGCGTCAGGCAGGGAGATACGATCTCTCCAATGCTATTCACAGCATGTTTACAGGAGGTATTCAGAGACCTGGATTGGGAAGAATTGGGGATAAGGGTAAATGGAGAATACCTTAGTAACTTGCGCTTCGCTGATGATATTGCCTTGCTTAGTAACTCAGGGGACCAACTGCAATGCATGCTCACTGACTTGGAGAGGCAGAGTAGAAGGGTGGGACTAAAAATTAATCTGCAAAAAACTAAAGTAATGTTTAACAGTCTCGGAAGGGAACAGCAGTTTACGATAGGTAGCGAGGCACTGGAAGTGGTAAGGGAATACATCTACTTAGGACAGGTAGTGACTGCTGATCCGGATCATGAGAGTGAAATAATCAGAAGAATAAGAATGGGCTGGGGTGCGTTTGGTAGGCATTCTGAGATCATGAACAGCAGGTTGCCATTATCCCTCAAGAGAAAAGTTTATAACAGCTGTGTCTTACCAGTACTCACGTACGGGGCAGAAACCTGGAGGCTTCCGAAAAGGGTTCTACTTAAGTTTAGGACGACGCAACGAGCTATGGAAAGAAGAATGATAGGTGTAACATTAAGGGATAAGAAAAGAGCAGATTGGGTGAGGGAACAAACGCGCGTTAATGACATCTTAGTTGAAATCAAGAAAAAGAAATGGGCATGGGCAGGACATGTAATGAGGAGGGAAGATAACCGATGGTCATTAAGGGATAGGACTGGATTCCGAGGGAAGGGAAGCGTAGCAGGGGGCGACAGAAAGTTAGGTGGGCAGATGAGATTAGGAAGTTTGGAGGGTCAACATGGCCACAATTAGTACATGACCGGGGCAGTTGGAGAAGTATGGGAGAGGCCTTTGCCCTGCAGTGGGCGTAACCAGGCTGCTGCTGCTGCTGCTGATGATGATGATGATGATGAAACTTTGGTTCCCTTGGGCGACAGGCCTTCTAATACTGTCCTAGTTTTATTGGTAGAGATGCGCATGTGCTCTACTAATGTTATGACTGATGGTCACAGTGAAATGCTATTTTCCGCCGCATTCATTTCCTTTCCTTACAATGAAAAAGAAGACTCACAACTTTACGTTGTATCCGTAAACGTTATCTTCGTCGGCACGAAGGAAGCGCCATTGTGCAACAACATACACTCATTGGGGAATAATGAAGAAATTACTCTATGACGCAAATAAAAGTTATGAGAAGCACATAAAACACAATTCTGAGCAACGCATCTCTCTATATAAGCTAATTATCTCGCCCTGTTTGGAATTATGTCGCGTTACCCTATAGGCAAATTCGTGCACACTCTTTCAACGTCAAGACGAAGCCACAGGATATACTTGTACCACGTTCATAGCCAAATTAAAAGTGTAATTACTGCTTTAAAAACTTTGTAAGAAAATGCTTATTTCCGTCAATGCGGCTAGTGATCTTCTTGTTGTCGCTACCTTTGAAAGCATTCCTCTGATTTGTAGACGACACTTTTAACATCCCCGCGTGCGCTATTACTCGCTTACAATACTAGCAAACACTCGAACATCGGAGAGGAGCATCGTAGCTTAAACAATAATGTTATAAAATATCCTTTACAGTGAAATGACATGAAGAAGCTGGAATTAAGGCTCCTAAGCGTTTCAACGAGCTCCAGATTGGGAGCTAGAACACCTATCCCGCACTATAGCTAACATTTTGACATTCGCGTTACATATTCATAACCGTTTTGCGAGTTCTCGTAAGTGATTTTATAACTTAGAGTAAATAAGGCCACGATACGATTGTTTTGCAATAAGCCATTCGTGGTGCTAAATATCTCGACATCTGGAATTCAAAAATTGATGAAAATATGAATATTAGTCCTGTGGTCAAACTGTAGAATGTACAATGTAATTACAAGTTTGCTACACGAGAGCCGAACAAGAGCCGGATCATAAAGTCTATTCATTTGCAAGAAGGCTTACCGCTGTGGCAAATTTTGACAGATACGTCTTGTAAATCTGCAAGAACAAGTATTGCTCTTCTACGTAACGCTTACCAGTTGTGCAAATAAAATACAATGCTAACCATGGTGAACTCGAACAAACCCGTTATAATGGAACCTAATAGACAGGTGGACTAGCTCGAAATGTGATATGGAGTGATGAAGCGTTGCTTCGTGGTGATTTCACACCAGAACAAATTGTAGAGAACCCCTTTTTATTAAAATGGCTTTAGGAAGCGTCTTTTTTTCGCTCATGTCAGAATAACTGACCTTAATAAAGTGCTTCTTATTGAATTCAGTGTCATTAAGATTGAGCATAACATCTGGAACTTATTGAAACCGTCTGGGTACCTTTATTTGCCAAAAAAAAAAAAATGTTGAGTTTAGAATATGTGATTACACTCGTATTTCATACATCACTGTGTTATATATTGGTCCAACGAGGCAACGGCTCTGCAAATTTACTTACTGGAACGCTGCGGTCTGAAGTTTCGCAAAAATGGTGTGCTTTTTGTCTTCCATATGTGAGGAGAATGTGCATTAGATGTCTTTGATGTAATAAAAGTTGAACTCTGATATATTAGCGGCTCAGTGTTGTTGCTATTATTATTGGACGTCGCGGAGAGCCTTCTTTGTGCGCTCTACAGTATCCGAACCAGCAGGAAACAGAATGAGCTGCACCACTGCTGTAAGATTCCCACAGTTTCTTTTTTTGTCATCTCAGCAGCGAGTGGTCAATGTGCCTCTTATATTATTATTCTATTGATCATTTGGAATATCTTTTTTTTTACCACGCAGATTAAAAAAATGAACGGAGGTACAGCTGTAACTATAGTTCACGTGGCCGAGCATCGCATGCTTCATAAGGAGTTTATGAGTTTTGCCCTAACCGGTAGCATATTTGTTCAGCATTTCAATTTAAAAAAATAACGGTAAATTTCACCGAAGCTTTGTTTAGCTCTACGCCTGTTTGCTTGGGGACGTTGTTCAAAATAGAGCCACTTGGTTTACCTTGTTTGCTGCTTGTGCTGAATGTTGTGCTATTTAGCCTGTTGCACACCTAGGGTCTCTATTTCGTCAGCTTTGATGCCTTTGGATAGCGCAATAGTGTTTACTGCCCAGTTACCATTGCAGCTGCTGCTATGGTCACGGGTGGCATTCGTTAATGCTCCCATAACTGGTAATGTCGAAAAATACGCTGAATAACTAAAGATGGGCAAGCGAGTATGCAGAATGAGGAACAGTAACACATTCACCGGGGAGACGACCGGTTGTATAATTATATGTTTAATATTCGTAAATTCAGCAAGGAAGCGCCGTTCTACTTTGCGCGTATCCACGAATCGTGAAACAAGTGCGTACAAATTTTAGCACAGGGAAATTTATTAAAGAGAAAGGATGAAATGCCGAAGTTTGAAAGGAGGAAGCCTTTAGAGTATGCGTGGTTCGGGTCTGGACGCGGGCAGCGGGGATCGCGCGACGTCAGCCGGGCGCGCGAGCTTCGTTATTTTTTATGGGTTTGCACTGCGCGCTGACCGGCGTGTGGGTCCTTAGAACCGCACAACAGCCTACGGTTCTGTCTCGGTTCCGAGACGCCGAGGGAATGTTTTCTTCGGCTTACGGCCCGGACACGGGGTCGACCTTGGCGGGTGGACGATTATCCCGTGCTCCTCAGTGACAGTTTGGCTTGGAAACAAGTGGTTGCTTACGGCGCCACCCGCCCTTCGGTTCCTTGGAATCGGGTCGCGTTACGCACGTGTTCGAGGACTGACAATACGACACCGATGTTTCCGGGATTTTAAGTTTTGCGCACGTGTTTTTTTGGTCAGCACTTGCTACGCCAGCTGTACTCGCGTGCCGTTTTTCGGAACTTGCGACGTGTACAGCTGGCGTGACCCTCACACCTTTGTTGTAGTATATTGTGTATTTGGGTGAGTATTCTACATTGTCATCTGTACTAAAACAGTTTTATTTGATTGATGGTTGTTTGACTGGCCAATCACGCATGCAAGTTCTGCTAAACGGAGTGATTGGTGAACGGATTGTCCACTTGGGAAGCCAACCGGCAGTAATTCTGCAGCGAAGATTTTGGGCGGAGCCTTGCGTCTAGAAAAGGCGGCCGCAGCGCTCCCATCGTAGTTGTGGACTTGGCTTAGGTGCTAAGCACCATCGGCTCTGCCGAAACAGAGTTGCCCTATGTGGTCCAAACCAGTGTAACTCTTTGCAACCGATGTACTGTTGGAGCTATGCAATCTTGTAACTGAACTTCGTAATTTTATCTGTAAATACAAGTTTTGTTCCTTCGTACTTCAGCCTATTTGTCCTTCGAACCTAAGCCACCCATTGAGCCACCTGTGCAGACCGTCTGTGACGGTGCGTCGTGGACGCCAACGGTGGGAGGGAATTTCAACAAATCAATCGATCATCACATCGAATACTTACTAATGTATTCTAAAAGATGAAGAAGGTACGCACAAGAACAATCCATGCAGGCTAAGAAGGGGAAGTTCAGTGACATAGAGAATGAGAACAAAAGTAATAAAATTCAAGAGGCACTTAATTATCCCACCATGGACGAATGCGGAAGCATGGAGACCACGAGCTCTTTCAGTTGTCTCGATTTAACTACGCCTTAATTAATACCAACAGTCGTGGGTCCGAGTGCCCTAATTACCTTACTTAAGTGTGCCTTAATCCAACGCCAAATGTCGTGGGTTCGAGTACTGTAATTAACTTACTTTAATTAAATGCGTCCTGATTCACCTTAATTACACCAAACGTTGACGACTTGTACCAAAGGTCGAGAGTTCGACTGTCACCAAAGTTCGTGTGTTCGATTGTCTTAATTAGATATATCATAATTAGATGTGCATTAATTACTTTCGTCCTAAAAAACTACAGAGCTTGCGGGTTCGGCTCCCACCAAATGTCCTGGGTTCGAGTGTCTTAATTACCTATTTCCTAATTAACTGTACCTTAATTAACACCAAAGGTCATCGGCTTAACTCCCACCAAAGGTATAGGGTTCGTAGGCTTTTGGACCATAGCGTGGTCACGCCAACGCCGTATTTACCGCCTCATGAGCCATATAATTTTTTTGCATTGAAAAGCTGAGCTCTGAAACTGGCACAAGAAAATCGGCCACGTGGCAAGTCTCAGGTGCGCAGTAGTTAGGATGCCACGTACCGTCGTGACATGTCGTCATGATGTCTTGATGCAGCTGCGGCCGTCATCGCGCTGATATCATCGCCACTGTCGTAAGGCTGTCATGCGGTCTATCAGGAAATGTCAACAATACCGTATATACTAGTGTAAAAGCTGCCCCCATGTATAGCCCGCACTTCCCCAGCCCCCGGGACGCAAAAGCCCGCACCTTCGGGACGCAAAAATTTCAAAGCAAAAAATAACGCGCCAGAAACGCACCTTCGGCACGCGCTGAAATGCTACAAGATGGCGCCAGTTAGTTTTTTCCACTCGCCGCATACCATTAACATACGGTTGTGCGTCGGCCTAACAGGGTGCTGTTCCGTACTCTGCTAACCTTCGCCGATGATGCCGGTCTTGCCGACCGTCTTTCAGCTTGTCCCGTGACGCGCCTAGGCATCCTCCACTGTCGCTGCTGCTGCCACCCCACCTTTCTCTCCCTTCTCCCTTGTGCAGTGCGGTTGAGGTGTCCTCTATCGAGAGACAGTTACGGGGCTGCACTTAGCCCCACCCTTCATCCCGAAACCAAGAATCTCTCTTCCTCGACATAACAGACTGAGTGAAGGCTCGGCTGGCCGACTGCCGAACTGACTTCGCCGTGATTCCTGGTGGCTTGACATGCGTGCTGCGACCGCTCAATGCTTGCCTAAACCGGCCATTCAAGACGGAATTTCGGCGGTACTACACCGAGTGGATGTATGGCCGCAGGCAACCAAGAAACAAATCCGACAGAGCGAATGAAGCGAGTGTCTCTTCAGCAGGTGTGCGGTTGGATTTTGGACGCGTGGCATTCCGTGTCAGTGATCACCATTGCAAAGAGTTTTCGAGTCCCGAGGATAGCAAACACCATGGACGGCCCAGCGGAAAACACGCTCTGGGAGCGCGCCGATGAGGCGAGCTCGTCCGACAGTGGTGAGGGTGCCGATGAGCTGAGCTCGTCCGGGTGTGATTTGCTTGAAAGCGGCAATAAATAACGAAATAAAATATTGATATCTGTCACCAGTTTTTTTTTTAATTATCCGACACAGTATTCGCAGTGGCACTACATTGTGTTAATGTGTAGCTACAGGCCTGATTCGTGTAAAAGCCGCACCTCAGAAAATTTGATGATAGAAATTGCGGCTTATGCACGACTCTATATGGTACCTTGACCGCCACCAATAAACACTGGTAACGAGGCCAGCAGTGTGCACTTTCGTAGTGATGCTAATTGGTCCATTTGATTTCACCAGTCCAGATAAGCCATTGATGGACTTTGACAATTAGGGTCTTTGCTTTCTGCATTTCTTGTATTTTTAAGTCAGTTGCAGATGTGCTTCAAAATGATGTGTTGAAGCACTCCTCTGTTACTAAAGAGTGAACAAATGAGAGGAAACGGACTTATCACCTGCTTTGGATTTGCGGTTAGTCGTCAGTATTTTTAATCAAGGAATTTTTTCGTAGTAAATTGACAGTAAATCAATTGGGATTTTGGACCTGTGTGATATGATGCATTATTCCATGTATGACGACATATGGTGTGGTCTATTTATATCCAACCTTGAAATACACTTTATTTTTGCTTTAAAACAACCAGAAACCAAGCTATGTAGCCGGCATCCGTGCGCTCGGCTGTTGATAACACATGTTTCGTAGAGACATTTGGGATTTTAAGCCGATTTCAGTACAGATACGACCCTGACGATGGTTATCACGCATAGTCTGTATTTTTTAACGGGAGACCTTCCCGCTGACCTGAAAATTCAATTACAAGAGTAAGAATTCTAACTCATGCGTCCCTACAGCTACTTGACATTACATACTTAACTAGAGCGGAAATGCGAAGAGGTTGTCTATCATCCAACAAAACTTAATGAAGTGCCCATTTCTCAGATGTTTGATCAAGATAGAGGTCCGGTAATATAGCAGATTTCATTTTAATCTAACTGTGGAAGTAAACGGGAGCGATAGGAAACCTAAGAAGAAAGAATGACATAGAACTCGGAGTCTTTAGACTGGTATTTGTCGATTTTGCCAAGTCTAGTGTGCTCCTACTGACGGCTTTCCCTTTTAGTCCTCCTCCACCGTTTCTGCGCGGAGGTGCTCAAACATTTATAAAGAGGCCACAGGTTTTCGCTGACGTAACTCCCTAGCAATTCGGTTATCATGGTTATATGGAGTAACATCGTTCGCCTCAATTGCAAGCAGCTATTGAGGAACAACATGAGGTTGCTTTAAAGAGGCAACGTGCTCTTTGAAAATTTATTTTTATTCACTTCCGTGGTAAAGCTTAATTTATATTACTGAAAATCGAGGCATAACTCCTATTTTATAATTATGTGGCGGAGCCTTAACACCGGTATCGCAATTTGATGGCACAGATTTGAAATTATTCTTCACTCATTGGGCAGTTCTGACTCTCGAAACTTCCTCGTTTACGTCATAAGTACGTCATAATCTTTTATACTGCTTAATCATGTAAGCTTCCCAACAATTTATTCGTTATGCTCTCGCACAAAATTTTGTACCTATTGAATAAGTAGTTTTCAAATTCTTCCTTACATATTATGACTAAAACAAAACTGTGTATTTTGTAAAGAAATTCGCTCACGAACAATGGTTATGACGGTTTGAGTTCTTTTGCAGTTACTAGAAACACTAGTTCATTCTAAGAGAAGCGAAACTAAGACCACAGTACTGTACGCTAAAATTTGGAAGAGGCTGCACTCACCTCTGTATACAAAGACGTTCACACCAAGACGAATCTGTTCTCCAATACTGTCAGCCTTATATTTCGCGGCAGTATCTCGCGCAACAGAAATATACAAACGCTAGCTGTTATCCCTTCCCTGAGAAATTAACGATAAAGGATCTCTTCCGCAAACAAGAGTACTGCAATAGGCTATCCATATCTCAAGAAGCACCTGTATGGAGCAAGCATGCATTCTCTTGCAGTCCCTGGTCATCGCAGCTGTTTTGCGCTAAAGCAACTGAAAGTGCAACGCCACACTTTAAAAAATGTGAAAAGGACATGTTTTTCACTCTCACAGCGTGCAGTCACTGACGAGCATCCACACGGAAGCGGAGCGTTCACTTCGAAGCCAATTTCTGCTGCTTTGACAACAGGGGACGTATTGTCGGACGACCAGTTTAAGCGGCACTATCGCTTTTTTTTTTGTGACGTAGCTCTCAGCCAGCCAATCAGCTGATCCCTTTGTGCTCAACCAGCGAATAAGTGAGCGCTGCAAGTGATATCGACGAAACTGAACGTTCGAAAACACGCCCGCAGGAGGGCTCATTGAGATATGATTTTTTCACCATCCGAGTGATGGGCAGAACTACACATTCTGCCTTGTTTCACCCTTTGTATAAGAACATAGTAATTTTCCTAAGGGCATTTTCTGCCCTTATATTGTATATGCGAACCACACAAGCAGACATACTTAGCCTAAGCATCAACAATGGCATAAGGGCAAAAATGATTTTTTTCTTTTTTCTCAAGCTGAAGCTCCATTCCACCATCCGGAATGCTAAATGTCATGGTCAAAAAGTCAATAGCCGTGCTTTAGTAGAACCACGAACCATAAGCGATAACTGGAATCGGCAAATACACCGCAGCAATTATGTACTTAACCCAAAGATATTGAGAAATTACACATACATGAGTAAAACACTAATCTTCAAGACCTAGCACGAGTAAGATTACAAAAGGAGCATAAGCATGTTACATAGTGACATTAACTTTACAGTCAACCAGAGTCTATACTGTATCACAATAAACACATTATGAGAACCAGTTCTACCATATGACGGACTACGAACGAGAAGTACTGGTATAAACAAATTAGTACGTCCAGCGCTAGTTCGACGATAACATACAAAACGCGGTACGGCGCAGCAAACAGACAACACAGCAAACATAAATTCAACACATAAAAAGCCGTGAATTGCCATCACGTCATCATGAGGTGCCAGAAAAAGTCTCCAATCGGTATGTATCGCACGCTGCAAAAATGCCACTGTTTATTTCAGCAATCAAATGCGTAAAACAGTTTTATCAAAGTGGCAAATTTCGTGTAGGATGTTGGTCTGCGTAATGCTACTCCACGTAGGATTTCAGCGGTTTTGACGTGGGGTGATAAGGTTGAGATTTTTGGTTTGTTTAATAGAGTACTCACAGCGCATTGCGGCATTACAGTGGTATATGGAGGGGGGGGGGGGGGTGCCGGCAAGACAACGCTAACACAATCGATAAACAGAAGGCAACACGAATAAAAAAGAAAGCAAGCAAGCAACCGAATATACAACCATGAAGAAACGGTGATTTATGTACAGGTCGGTCCGCTGTTAGAAAGAACACGCGAGCGCGTGCCTCATGCTCCGCGCTGCGCCATGCAAGAGACGCAGCGAAAAACCAAGCGCATGCGCGAAACAGCGCAGGGGCGGCGCACGACCAATGTCGTTTCCTGTTTATTGGGAGATGTGAAACGGCGTGAAAGGTTACCATTGGCGAATCAGGAAACGAGAACGTGTATATAGTCGCTCGAAAGCATCGCTCTTCCAAAACGCAAGTGAGTGAGTGACACTAACGTATATAAGAAATAGATGCAGAAGAGTTTGCGATTGCCGACGTTGCTGGGAATGTGTTTGGGTCCGCGGAACGCTCGCGCGATACGCAGCACAGCGACGTTAATTGGCGTATCCAAAAATACGGTTCTCCGAAACATAGTTCTGGGCCTGATTATTCGCATTCTACGCGACTGCAGTAGAAGTGAGTGTACTTATATGCTATCTACGTCTCATGGCTTAAAGGGAAGCTGAAACACTTTTCGAAAAAAATTAGTTCTCTGCGGCATTCTACAGTTTTGAGTCCACTGAAGACGAATATCTCGTTTTTTGCGAGAAAACGCGCACCAGCGCCTCAAGCCATCGCGCGAAGGCCGCTGTTGCCCGTGATTAGTCGGGACCGCTTTGACGTCATTCACGGGGATCGCCGGTCGGCGCCGCCGTTTCAGAGCGTAGCACGCTGTTCTGTTCTGGCTTCACAGCTGAGTTGTAAGCATTATAGAACGTACTCGCTGTCTCGGAGAGTTTGTATTTCCGCCGTACATTTTCGAACCGACAGTCGATACAGAAAACGATGGCAGCAACGGGGGCAACGACGATGTTGAGTGTGCCAACAGCGAGAGCGATGTGTGCACCTTCTCGCGCGTTGGAAATCTTAGCTAGTACATATGTCTTTTCATGTAGCTGCCCGTTTCAATGACGGGAGAAAAAACGCGCGGAAGTGTCACTGGGGACTTGCTGCTGGAAGAATGCTGAAGCACTAACATCTCATTAGATTGTAAACACGGGTGCAGTTTCGCGATGTCATGCACCTTGCCACTGCTCGTCTAAAGTTCCGTGGTTTTTTGCGTGTTGATACACGATCACGAACATAAGTGCCGCGTTTGGCTACTTTAAACTCTTCAACATTATCTGCCTGTGACACACTGGCTGCTTCAAACTCTTCGATTGGTGATGGTAGTGGAACAGGTTCATCAGGGGCTCGGTTCTCAAGGTGCTCTGTTAGAACCTGAAAGAGTGCAAGGCATGGATGCCATGAATTTCAGCATATCATGCATATCAGCAAACATGACAACAGTTGGATTACTTACAGTAATTGAAATACTTTTTCAGTAATTTATGTGATGGATTAGTTGTCTAGTGATTTAGTAATGTGAATTATTTGGTGTCTGTAATTTCATGGCTACAGTAATTTATTAATTGCGTTAAATATGCACCAGTAAGCTGTGTACGGCGCCAGAACGTTGGTAGCGTCGTGAGGTGTCGTGGAGGCACATGGGGGGGGGGGGGGGAGGACATGAAATGTTGGCAAGTGTATGTTACCTTGAAGAAAGGTTGGCGTCCCTTTATACACTGCTTTTTGCTTCTTGTGTGCATGAAAACTTTTTGGAAGCAATCGTAAAGTAATACAATTACTTTTTTTGAAAGCGGTAATTGGTAATGTAATTCAAATCATTGAGCGCAATAAGAAAGTAATGAGTATGTATTATATTTACATTCAAATAATAATTTTGCCATGCGTGATGCATAGCTAGTTAAAGAGAAGAAAATATTTTTTTGTCCAGCAGCGATGCCTGCATTCGGCTACATCACGTCGAACGCTGACAAGTTCAATACATCACAACGTTACTTCATTATTTGAGCCCGTTCGCCTTGCCACGGGCGCGGCTGTGTCGACGCTCGTTTTTGCGGCATTTCGCTGCTGGTAACAAGCTGTGAGTGCGAAACCTACGGAACGAAGTTTTTACACGCCGAGTTCAACTACTCTAACGCGAGCATGAAAATATTACCGCAACGCCTTACGTCGTGCGATTTGAACACGAATGCTGAACAGCTAAACCTGCGGGCACCGCGTGGTAGGACGAACAGCAAATATCACTGAATGCGGAAGCATACCTCCGGCCAGTTATTTCACCGTACCAAAACAGCGCCGAACAAACAGCCGTAGTACAGTGTTCCGTGACAAAGCGGAGTGGAAAAACAGGATGAAAACGGCAAGCACTTTGCACGCATGTGCATATTCCCGGCTGTGCCTCCACCTCGCTTCGTCATAGGCCGCTGCAAGGCCGTTTGTTTGACACTCAGGTGATCATCCCTTTAAAAAATTGCCCGTGTGCACAATAAAACCCTTACCTCACCCTTTCTCCTCTTGACGAAGACCACTCTTGGAAGTGGCGAGGTGTTTCTCTTGTAGGAGAATATAGACGGAACAACGCCGACTTTCAGTCGCGCCTATTTAATTGGAATACCGATTGCCCGCATCGCTGTCAAGCTCTGATGATAATCACTGTCGCGGAAATGGTCCGAACACAGCACAGTTGATTTCGTCGGGAAGAAATTATCTCTCCTCACCGCATGGACCGACTGCGCTGCAAGTTTCTTGTCCTTCGGGAACATGTGAAACACCACATCGTCTCGCCCGCCTGTGTTCGCACAGCCGAATGCTCCACAGAACGAGGGCATGTTGGGTGCCCTTGGCTGTAGGCACTCAGACAGCACAGACACGAAGCACAGTTCACGCAAATCGCAAAAGAAAACAAACGTGAGCAGCGGCAGATCTCTCGTAGCGTCGTTTAGTAAAGCGCAGGACGTAAAGAAACATGCCAGCGCATGCCAGCACGCCGGCCCGGTAGTACGGTCCCCGGGAATGACGTCACTCTAACCGGTTCTCTCCTCCGGCTGCATCCTCACCCGGCACTCCGGGAAGCGACGGGGGCGTGTCTGCGGGGGGTATTTAGATAGCGATTTCTGCCTCTTATATAGACAATACAAATAAAAAATTTAGGAACCGTAAATTAATAGGTCTGTTCTTCCCAACCCCAGCAATTCATGCAAATTGAAAACCGTTTCAGCTTCCCTTTAACGTCAACTTCTCACGAAATTAAATGTTTCCCCGCGAAGCGCTCCTCTTGATGTGCGATTGCACGGCAGGGCAGCCACAAGCGAGCCGAGCGAAGAAGCGGTTTGGTAAAACACGACGCGGACCGTGAACCGCCCACGTAGCGTTTTGCGCATGCGCTTAGCTTTTGCCACATCTCCTGCATGGCGCTGCGAGGAGCATGAGCGACGCGCATGGGAGTTCCCTCTAACAGTGGACCGACCTGTAGAAGAAAAACAAGCAGAGAAGCAGTACCATTTACAAAAATTGAGGAAACAAGGGCTAAATTATTACGTGCATTCCGCAAACAGGAAGACATCAGAGGAGGTAATGGTGGGAATATGATGTGGCAGTTTATTACATTCGCCAATGGTTTTGAGGGACGAATACATCCTGCAGAAGCTTGTTTTGCATCTTATCCCCTTGTTTTTATAGGGATGATCAAGCCGCGGTGAGACTCCCGATTGATACCCGTCTTATTATTAAATATACCGGGGAGAAATTTTGGTTTAGGGAATTTTCCTCGCTGCTGAAGTATTTCCCATACATGATTATCATTTGTACTGGAAACACTAAAATCACGGGACCTGTTGGCATGAACAAATCGCTCAGCTAAATTACTGACCCGTTCACGAAACCTTTTGAATGCGGCACGCATGGTGTCACAAAGACATGAACTGCTAATTAAATGTTATAGCCAAGATCCTAGTGGCTGGTGTACCTATGCCAAACGTAGGCATGACGTTTCAAGGTAAAAATGCATAACATTACCTCTGAAAAGGCGGTTAGGCGTGGCAAACGCCGTTTCTCTCTTGCTCTGCCTAGTGCACCGCGATTCGCCCGTAGCCCAAACAGATTTTGATGCTGGAAAAAAAGCTCGGCGCCCTGTATCCTGTCCAACGCGTCGTCAGTGCGAAGCAGAGAGTAAGCATACTGGCTGGAGATCATGTTTAATGCATGGTAGCTGACTCAAAAGCGCACTGGGCATTTAAAAATATATCCTTTAAGGGCATGGCCGATGTTGCCAAAGCCTGTCGGAAGAGCGCATTGAGTTGCGTGCAAGCATGTCAGAAACCTGGTCTTGAATTATCTTTTGTTGCGAAGAAAAACCCGCTAGATACGGCGACAACTGATACTAGAGCCGGTATCTTGAATGAGGTGTGTAAACGCATATATCCTACGTACAGCATGTGAGCAGACATTAAAATATACTTCGTGGTTCAGTGGTAAATTGAAGAAATATTGAGTCTGGGTGTAAAGTGAGTTAAGGACAGATGGCAGATTTGAAACCTTAACAAGAGTGGAAGCCCAACACAGCGGGTCAAGATGGAGCAAGAAAAGATGTAAAAAGAGATAGTGGCTCAGTGTTGTCTCGCGTAGTTACACGTATTCTTAGGCAGCAGCGCAGGTTCATTGTTGCATTGAATGCAGCGAAAAGTGCACGTCCTTCAAGAAAGCGAACACGGCATCAAATAATAGCAAGTGCGCGTGAAGTACAAAGTGGAAACAAAACTACCACGGCGCCTTTGTCGACAATGTGATGGGAAGCAACAATGAGCTATTCCTGTTTTCCAAGTTGGAGAACGAAATCATCAGCGGCTGTCAAGTTACAGTGGTATCGCTAAGACTCTGAGAAAGGATTTGTATCAACCTGCAGTGGAGACATGAAATAAGAGCGGACGAATTCCCGTGGTGTAGACGATGAACTCAGCGTAGTCGCGGACGTCGTTGAAACGCGGACACTGCACTGTCGGACAAGATGAATCGGAGTAGCAATCGACTCCCAAACATAGGCTAAAGTTATGGCGAAGTCACTTAGAGAAGTCGTACTCAATCTTTAGAATAACAGATAGGATGATCAGGGCGCGTGGCAGGTGCTGGCAGAATTCGAAAGTTAGCAGTTTATCGTCCACAAACTGCATTCTCTAGTTTTCCAATTCGTGGTCAAGGGAGTGGATGACTGTGCAATGTGGCGACGAAGAACAATGAAAAGGCGATGGAGTGCGGCATCGGGAGAGCAGGAGAGACACGTGGGACCCACGAGTTAGCTGGTGAGGCTGAGAGGCGGGTATAGAAGGAGCCAGCGATACGTCCAGGCCCTCACCTAAATGTAGCATACCCTCGGTGTTTGTCTTGCGCATACGTGCTGAAATAGCCTGAAATTTACTTATTTATTTATTTGACCTCTTGAAAGACCATGCTACTATAAACATACAAACCACATACACGGATACTGAGCAATTATTATTATTATTATTATTATTATTATTATTATTATTATTATTATTATTATTATTATTATTACCATTATTTGTTTTGAACACATATATACAATTTACAGGAAAGACAAAGCAAGGAGCATGCTGTCAACTGCAACCGGAAGGTGCACAACGCCTGCCTACTCTTCTGAAGGGAGGTGACAGCAGCACAGAAATGGAAGATAGGAAGGAGGGGAGGAAAGAGCAAAGGAAGAGCAACATGACAAATCTAAAGAATAAAGTAAAACACAGTACAGATCATACATAGTAGGGCCGGTCACTGAAGGTCACGCTACTACAGAGTGTTGAATAGAATAGTTTCGAGGCTACAAGCATGAAGCTAAATTAACTCTAGAAAAGTAAGTACAGCGCAATGAGCCTAATCACGTTTAGACGCACAACCACTGGGGTACAAACATTCGTCGAGTGTCGTACACCGCAGGCGAAGGAGATGATAGTCTCTCACTAGCGACATGCGCTGCGCACTGAAAGCGGGACACTCAAATATAAGGTGCTGAAGTGTCTCGCAGCAGCCACAAGACGTACATGATGAACTTGCCGCACGTCCTTGTCTGTATAAACGTTCGTGCACGTTCACGCACCCAGCCCTCAGCTTGAGTGGCTGTGCTCTAGCGCGACGAGGCAAGCCTCGACCACGAACACTGGCCGGGAACGTTCCATTTGCGACGCGCTGGCCTTGATGCTGCTTGCGTAGGTGGCGAGGAATCAGCAGACGAGCGTCATCATGCTTGCACAAAATTTCTGGGCAGTCACATATGACAAAATCACATGGCCAACATTCACCGCATAAAACCGCATAAAGGAAACATGAAAAGACACAGCACCAAACATTCAATATAGTTGATGCTACTACAACAAATACAGCGCAGTACCTCACCGTTCCTGAAGCAGATAGGCAGAGATGTTGTCAATGAATGTCGTAACAGAATCAGTATTCAAAATACCGCCTGGTAGCGTATTTCAGATGTCTATAGCTCTCGAGAAAACTGAAAATTGAGAACAATGAAACGAAGAAGTGCTTGGATACACATGCTGTGGTCAGTTCTGGCTGAACGACGCATACGCTGCTTCAGGTAGTTCGACTTATCAATATTCATTCTTTCATAAAAATGTAGATGCAAGAAGTTCACGAAAGCAACTTGTCACCTTGAAGGTATGTCGGCTTGCAATCGGAGAGAGGGCACATTTTCATGCCCCGAGTATTTTCACTAACTTAACCTAACAGCCTTGTTCTGAATTCTTTCTAATTTGCCTATAACAGACTGTTTATGGTGGGACCAGCTATTGCCTGTGTACTCTAATATAGGTCGTATTAAAACGTTATATGCTATTAACGTGAGGAAGAGCGATAGCTAATTTCTGACGTAGAAAACCTATCGGCTGAAACGATTTTGAACATGCGCTATCAAAAGCTGCGATAATAATACCTTGAACTTGGCTGCCACAACGGTGTATCCCCATTATAAGAAAAAAATGGCGATATGGTGGCTATAGGAGTGGCATGATGACACTGAAGGAAGTTACAAGTTGCAGTGGTGTTGGGCCGTCACGCAAACACCTGAGAAAGGTACTTGTTTTTAGCCTGCTCAAAACGCCGGCGCTCCTGTATACTGGCTTCACATATCGGGTAATTCTCATACATCAGAAGCTTGAAGGCATTGTCTGTGATGCTTTTAACGATATTCCGAGCCTTTCCAGCCTCCGGCATCTGGGCATCGGCTTTACGACTAGCACGTCTTCTACGTACCAGACGTAATATTCTGTACAGGTTTGCGCAAGGGACAAGAGCATTTTATCGCGATTCGTGAGGTATTTCCCACACTTTTTATCTACCTATCTGTGTCTCTCACCATTGTTCCGCTAAATTTGGTCACTTGATGGTCTAATGGATGGAGCATCCGACTATTGTGCTTAGGCAACAGGGTTCGAAACCAACCGCTTGACCAAAAGCGTCCACTGGGTATGTATCACAGATTGTGTGCTGCGCTTCAGTCAGCCACTTGGACGCGAACTAGATTCACTGGGTATGTAGCAACTGGACATCTGCCGCTCACAAATGAACTTCATTGACCAAAACTTGGGTCACATGGTATATATGGGCCACTGGATATGTGCCGCTCTTCAATGACAAAAAATATACGCTAAAATTTTGCCCTCTGCTGATCGGAACCGAACCCGCGTCATACATTCAGACAATTACGTATGAATATGTAGAAGTAGGACGCGATGGTGGAAGAGGAGGGCCGTAAAGTGGCAAGCAGAGTCGTGGCTTCGGCGACCAGACCGGTCCAGATCAATAGTGCGTTCTCTGCTCGTGTCTAGATGTCCGCGTGGTGCACGGCGCGATGGTGGCTGATAATGATGATGTGAGATGAAGGAGACGGTACAAATATATATTCAAGGACGTGTCACACGCGCACTTTGCGGTGGTACCGCTATATCGCACACTATGTCCAGTAGAAAGCACGTGAGAGGCGTCCTGCTGCAAGCACGCCACATTCATGACGCGTTTCGTCGTTGGCGGTACGGTGCTTCACTACATTACTTCACTGCTAATCGCATCAACACCATCATTCCCTGTGGGTTGAGCTGTCCCCGAATTTGTTTTTCTTCGCGTCGATCTTCCGCCCAATTGGATTCCGGAAAATGTCGTACTTTTGTATACATGTGTCTAAGCACCTAAGCTCACAGTTTCGGTTCTCGAACGCCTGTTTTGCAATGGCGTTGAGATAGAAAACTGCCAGAACCTGCCTCAGGATGCATGTGAACGCGACTGTAAATAGCACTTAGTCAGCGTACCGACACGCCGTATGGTAAGCGCCGAAACGAGTCATGTATGAGGCGTGCATGCCGACGGGATGCTCTTTCACGCTTATATATATATATATATATATATATATATATATATATATTTGTGTGTGTGTGTGTGTGTGTGTGTGTGTGTGTATAAACAAAATAAGAAGTGACATTGAAGGGGGGCTCCATTTTTTTCATCATAACCATTTAAAGCCAACAGTCAACGAAGCCGAGAAAGCCATCGGGGAAATTAGCTGTGGAGGAAATTGAAATGACGAAAATAATAGAGGGGGAAAGGGAAATTATAGTGGACGAACAGATAACGTGTAGCCGGTGGGAGCCGAACTCACCTGTTAGCCTTATATTGCTATAATTAACAACATCGAGCCCCTCAGTTTCTCTTATCTCGTATATTCATGGCGAGGGTCTCGAATCTAGTAGCCTTGATGTCATTAGGTATCATGCGAGTGTTGATTGCCACCTGCCCGCTCTCCAAAAATCACGTGTAAGGGGACGCCATCAGGCAAAAAAATTGTAAGGGTGTTCTACATCCGCGCAACTTGACTCTGAGTGGCGCTAGCTAGCACTCTTAGTGCTAGACCTAGTAAACATAAATACCCAAACTAATGGGCTGTTTGATCACCGTCGCCGTAGCAAAATTGGTAGTGCAACACACGCGTAATTCGGAGGTTGTGGGTTCGGCTTCCACCGGCAACACGTTATCGTTTCGTCCACTTTCATTTCCCCCCTTTCAGTATGATTTTCTATATTTCAATTTCTTCCATAGCTAATCAGCTAATTTCCCCGATGCTTTTCTCAGTTTCATTGTCTGCCGGCTCTGTATGATCATGTGTATATATACAGGGTGTCCCAGCTAACTTGTACCAAGATTTTGAAATAACCTATGCCTTCTTCAGAACAGAAATCGCGTGGATGTTGTTAGCGCATATCTAAACACACAGTACGATTTTTTTTTTTGCTCGTCGTCATTTGAGTAATTAGCCGAGATAAATTAACTAAGTTTTTAAGCATAGCTTGAAACGTTGAGGCGTCAATAGGAAAGTTGTGGAGCTTCGCAAATATTGTCCAACCCAGGTACTTCCAGCGAGATAGACTTAGCGTGGCCGTTCTTATTCGGGAAAAACGAAAGCCCGCGGAGTTTAAAAAATGCCACGTGACAGCGCGCACCGTGCCCCCGAATGCGCCGCGATTAGAGCGCTCTCATGAGTGATTTGGAAAAACATCGCCGAGAAAGGGCTTCAATTAACCTTTGCTCTGCTCTGACATTACCGGCAGCGGCTGGCGACGGCGCTCCGAAAAAGCGTTTCGTCAGCAGCCGCTCGCGCCTGTCGCCGAAGAACGCGCCGTCATCAGCCATTTATACCGATATGACGAGAAGAGCAATTTTTTTCCAGCGTTCAAGTCGATGCGGAATAGAAAAAATACACGCAGAACATGCATCATACATCTGGAACCTGTGGGAGAGAGAGCATCATTTGTTGCAACGCAGCTTTTCTTCCAAGCTGTGCCAGCTGCTAGATGCATGTGAGCTCGACTGTCTATTACTGTCGTTCCGCGCAACCGTTTCGAAGAATTTGTTTGCAGTGCCTAAAGCATGCCGTACTCAAGCGAGCAGAAGGCGAACATGGTCCTAGCCTTGGGAGTGGCCCGGAGCGACAAGACGAAAGCTGCCAAGGTATACCGAAATTGTAAATGTGGGGGAGACTTAGCGCGAACACAATTATGGGGAGTTATTTGACGCTGAAAGAAACAGGTAGCTTCAAGAAGACGCGGCACCGAAAAGGGGAGTGAGGAGGCTGAAGGCGACATTTTGGCTTTCATGACTGCAAAACCTCCTTCCAGCGTGCGTGATGCGAGTGGTCAGCTCGGCATTTCAAAGTCTTCAGTGTCAAGTGTTCTTAGGAAGGCTGAATTGCATCCGTATCACCTCCAACTGCATCAAAAGCTGCAAGAAAGAGACTTTCAATGGCGGCTTGATTTCTCAAATTGAATGCTTGAGAACAGTGAAGAAATACCGCATTTTGTTGACTAAGTGCTCTGCACAGATGAGACAACCTTCTCCAGAAATTCTCAAGTCAACCTCCATAATGCGCATTACTGGTGCGATACGAACCCGCATTGTGTGGCGCAGACCAGACACCAGTACCAATGGTAATTCAGTGTGTGGTGCGGTGTCTTTGACTGAAGAATAATAGGCCCCATATTTTTCGACCGCTGGCTCACTGCTCAGCGGTACGTGATCGACATCTTGGAAGGCTCAGTCGAAGATTTTCGCTGTGATCTTCCTTTTGCGTTTTTAAAGCGAACTTGGTATCAGCACGACGGTGCACCAGCTCACAACAGCAGCCTTTCCCGAGCCTGGCTTGACGAAGCCTTCAATATACAGTGGGTCGGGTGGCATGGACCAGTGGCATGGCCTTCAAGGTCACCGGACTTGACACTTCCTGAATTTTTCTTGGGGGGACAGGTGGAAGACCGAGTGTACCGCAAACCTACAACTACACCAGAAGTGCTAAAGGCAGAGATTGCTGAGGCCTGCAATGAGATACTGTCTTGCGTCATCAAAAAAGCTACAGCGGACGTGCTGAAAAGGTGCCAATACTGCATTATGGCAGAGGGTGACTTGTATGAACACATTCTTTAGACAGACATCACACCGAATAAATCTCTAAACCGTTATCCATGAAAGGAGCCCATATATGTGAAACTTTTGTACGACGTGGAAAAGGCACGTAAGTAACATGAAATTACAAATTCTCTGCCGACAAGGAATAGACAGGAAGCTAAAAAGCAACCTTCCGTGTCAGTTTACAATTTTTCCTTTTCTAACAACCAGCGTAATTCACACGACGTTATCAAGCTTGTTATAATGCGTGCTCGCTTGTTGGGGTCTTGCTCCCAAATTCGAACTCATGAGCTTGTCATTTTTCCTCCGCATGCATTCTGCTAGCGTGAAAGTGCAGTTATCACCGCAGAAACAGGAGCCGCACTGTATTTCATCTGCCACTCGTACCTACTGGCGTTTATCTCGGAACCAAGCTCAACGCGAAGTTCTGTCGTGGGCAACACGAAAGGCGCGAAGCGAGCGATTTTTTTTACAAAGCACGGTTGTGAGCGCTGTAATCGTGGCGCATTCGGGCACACAGAGCGCGCTGTCATGTGGTATATTTTAGACTCTGCGGGCTTTCGTTCTCAGCCTTTCTCAGCCTTTCCAAAGCCATCTATTCCCTTACCCACTGTTACTCCAGTCTTCTGTTTGCAAAACGATGACGGCAGTTTGCGTAAAACTAATTTTTAAAGGCAGCTCTTGCCGAGCGCAAGGAAATGTTCTGGCAATTCGGCCTTTCCCCGAGTAAGCTCCAAATGTGAAACCGACCGCTTGGACTCAGTGACACAAAATGGGGCCAATGCGTTAGTTTCCTTCTGCAGAACAACAAGCTTAGCTGGTTGTCCAGAGAAACCAAAGACGTAAGCTTGCCTACGCTTGTAGGCTACCCCAAGTACCCGGCATTGTGCGCGTAATCTTTCACAACAGCACGAATTACCGTATATGCTCGATAAGTGGCCTAATGCAAACAGCGCAGCCGTAATTTCAAGAGCACCTATACCATTCCTAGAAGCAATTATAGGCTATATGCACGGCTTCATATTTGCTACTACCAGCGGACTTACATATTATACGCATCTAATTCTCCTATCCTCATTATTCATCCTTCATCACTCGTCTTTCGTTCCGTCCCTTACCCTAGTGCATACGTGCAGATCAGCACTAGCTACAGCTGATGCCGACCTCTGTGCTCTTCTGTAAATACTCAAGCAAGGGCCGCGCTTGCATAAAAGCCGCAGCCCCAAATTGAGAAGCGAAAGTTTGGGCAAGTAAGAAGCCTACAAAACGACAAAAATGAGCTTTGCTACGGCTTACGTGCTCGTTAATTATGAACACGTGGCATGCGACGACTTTAGACATTGTCACGAAGTACATAAAGAAGTACAAGAGAAATACAAAAACTGTATTTCATATCAACACTTCATTTTTGTTACCTTTGTGGTAATACGTTCATTGATAATCAAGGAAATGAAGGTGACAGTATCATTTAATAAACATCGCGCCAGGACCCCAGAGCCGGTAGGTTGGTGTGTCGTCACGAATGCCAAAGTATTTTTCTGTACGTGGGCCCTGCTGTGGCACAATAACAATTCTCCAAACTTGCTGACTTCAGGTCATAGGGTTTATTTGAATACAATGCAGCCTATACTTAGCCGAAGCAAAAGCGAGTAGCAATGAGCAGACGCCAACGAAATCCACGACGCCACATCCAGCTGTTGTACGGAAACCAAGGCGGTGTCGCGACGCGTTTTATTTCTTGCGTATTTTCTGGCGTAGCATTCCTCTTCGTCCAGCTGGAGCAGTGTTTTGGTATTGCAGAAGAATAACACAATAACATGCCAATTTTCTCTTTTTCTCTCGTTATTGTCCCTTGAAAGTCGCAGGCAAAGGTCATGGATTGCACAAAGTATGACTGCGCATGCACGACTGTGTATGCACAACTGGGCTGCCAAAGTGAACCTGAGCAGCGGCGACAGCGACATAGGGGACGACTAAACGGGTGCCAGGGCCGTGGCGAGCATGCATGAACAAATAAATACGTCAAGAAGGCAATAGCATTCGCTCGTTTGGTGAGAAGTGCTCACGCCCATTACATGCGGCAGCAAGATTTCTCAAAATTTATTTATTTATTCAAATACCTTCAGGACCCAAAGGCATTACAGAAGCGAGTAGAATGCATGAAAAACAAATGTATATAACATAGAATTGCGGCAATACGGAAAACGAAGCGGAAACAACAATTACTACGAAGCAGCAAAATGCAGATTAGTGTAAATAAAAGAGATCTTCAATAGCAGACTTAAACAAGTCAGTGTCGGTAATTGCAGTAATTATGGTGGGTAGGCGGGTACAATCGTAACTTGTCTTAGTAATGAATGAGTAAAAATGTGAGTTCGACAAAACGGGACGCCTACTTTAGGAAGGTGATCTCTACGGGATGAAATGTACTCTGGCTCATATCGAAGGACTTCTTTAAGATGGCGATGATGATTGTTTTCGTGAAAGAGTGATAACCGAGACACTTTCCTTCGCAAGAAAATAAGAGGAAGGCTGAAAGTAGTTTTCATGGTGGACGCACCAGTTAGACGAGAGTAGTTGTGAAGTATGAATCTTGCACTGTGATTTTTCACCGATTCCAAAGTTCGAATGAGGCACTCAAGACCGGGATCCCGCATCGAGAACGCATATTCTAGTTTTGGGCGTACGAGCGTTATATAGATTAAAAGTTTTAATGAGGATGGTGCCATAGAAAAATTCAGCTTGAAATAACCAAGCATGCGATTGGCATTGTTTACAATAAGTTAGTATGCGTATGCCAGGACAGATTATTGGTTATGCAAACACCTAGGTATCTATAATATGTTACGTAGTCTAGTGAAAGACCTTTGATCTGGTAATCAAACGTATCCGTGGAAACAGGTGACGTTTTCCGGGGAGATTCTCATTGCTTTGCAGTCATTAGGGTTAAGGTGCATTTTCCAGGTGTCACACCAATGTGATACATTGTTAATATCAGACTGAAGTTGAGCAGAGTCAGACACTGGTGAGATTATTCTGCAAATTACTCAGTCATCCGCAAACAACCTAATAGATGAGGTAATCTAGTCATTCAGGTCATTAACGTAGATAAGGAAGAGTAATCGCCCCAGCACAGAGCTCTGGGTTACACCGGAATATTGAGAAGAAGAGTTAGAGTTATTAGCGCATACAAACCTTGTTCTGTTTAGAATAAAGTTATCGGTCCACGCTAAAAGGTTTTAGTGTGCTTCAGACAAAGTAGTTGATGGTTGACAAGATCAAATGCCCTGCAGAAATGAAGGAATGTGCAGTCGATGTAGAATTCAGAGTCTACGGCTGCGAAAAGGTCGTCACTGAAAGAGATGAGCTGTGACTCAGATGAAAAATATTTCCGAAAGCCATGCTGATGTGGTGTGAGGAAAGAGTTGTTTTGAAGAAAGTTAACCAGATTTGAAATAGATTATATGGTCAAACAGTTTGCACGGAATGCTAGTTAAGGAAATTGGTCTATAATTAGTGAGAGAATGTGCGTCACTCGACCTAAATAGCGGTACCACTTTGCCCACCTTCCAATCGCTTGATAACACACAGGAATGCAAAGATTGTGTAAATAATTTAGACAGAATTACAGATTTCTACACATCGGCGCTCTTCAAGACTTTCGAATGAGTTCCGTTACGCCTGAACTACATGATAGTTTTAAATTGTTAATTAGGTTTTTCACACCGACTGAGTCAATATATATAGTGTCCATTGGATGAGAGTTGTATATATCCGACGGGGAAATATGCTGCGGTTGTTAAAATATCTTTCAAAATACCTCACTGGATGCATCACAACATTTCTCTCTATGAATCACGACGCCATTATTATCAGACAAAGATATCATGTTGGATTTAGAGCCTCCAATAATGTTCCAGAACTTTTTGCATCCGTAACCAGCAAACAAGGCATCGTCTCGATTAAAAAAAAAAGTGTTTAGTACTTTTCAGTGTGCATTCATATCTAGAGCTTGCTACTTGATAAGCAACCCAGTGATTTTGCCTACTGCTGCGTCTCGCCTTGAGAAACAGTCGCTTCTTATTTAGTAGCTGATTTAAGTAATTGTTAAACCAGGGTTATCGCTGCCTGCCTGATATGATACGTAAGGGTATATATTTATCCTTTTCTTTAAACAGACACCCGTTCTCTTCCAGAGTACGTGCAATAAAATTAGGTAAGTATTCATCCAAAAATGTTTCGAGTTCTCTATTTGTCGAAAGAAAATCTGCTTTGTTGCAATTTCTTAGGTATTTTGGCACGGCCGCAGAGCGCTTTACGGTTCCTGAAAGCGAGAATAGAATAGTAGTGTGGTCATTGAGTCCAGGTAGAAAAAAAAGTGAGTGAACTATATCCGGAGAAGTAGTCAGAATGAAATGTAGAATATTGGAAATAGTTTGTGGTCGTGTTCATTGTGCTATGATTTTAGAGACGTCGAATTCGGCGCACAGGTTTAAGAATGCTGCCGTGTGAGATGACTGGTCTGAGGCAAACGGAACGGCATGGTACCAACCTATTTTAGGATAATTAAAATCACCGAGTAAGAATATATGTCAACTCGGGAATCGGATGGCAATAATATTTAATACATCATGAAGATCAGTGCGAAATGAGGTAGGGGCAATTGGAGGGCGGTAGCACGTGCAGAAAACTCTGTCACGATGGTTAATGCGTTCGCATGAGCATACGATTTCTAAAGCGGAGGCAACAGGAACATGCTAACTGTGAACGTAGCCTGCAATAGCATTGAGAACACCTCCTCCAGATCTGTAAGCATGGTCACATCGGTAGATGCTAAAACTCTTTTTGCAGTTGAAAATGTCATTGTTAGAAATGCTTGCTTAAGCAAAGTCGTAGTATGTATGCAAACGTCAGCATTACAAGGGTTAATGAGCGAGCACAGGTCATCACGTTTGTTCACAAGGCTTGGAATGTTTGAAAAAAAGAAAAGCAAACATTTCTAGCACAATTACGAGCTCACGCTGATTGCTAAGATAAGGACGAGTCCTTATCAGCGGATGCGGGTTTCGCTGCGTTGATATGCGCAGTAACATCATTGGGATTTTCAACTTCGCATTCGCAAACGCTGTCCGTCGATGGAAGGTGGATATAGCTTTTCCTGTTGATGTACAGCTTGTTGTAGCAACTGAGAATTTCTCACCACTGGTCTTACCAAAATTATATAATTTTTTTACCTGCTGAGCGAGTAGCCAGGCCTTCACAAACAGTGACGCCCGATGATTTTAGTTTTGACCTATCGGAAAAAAATGGCCTCTTTGATTACAAACTCGAAAACTCAGCACTTATTGGGAACAAACCTGCCCATTCTATGCGCTCAGGTGATGGTTTCGTCATCCAGCTGTATGTTTAATGGCAAAATAGCTTCGCGAACTTTTGTTTCTGATACCGCCCACGGATCAGACTGTTTATCAGAAAGACCATAGAAAAGCAAATTTTTACGCCGTGACCGAACATCGAGTTCGTCTAGGCATCTAGTAAGGGCAGTACTTTCGATGCTAACAGCTTCTGATACTATACGGGCAATGTCAGCCTCAAAGTAGGATTGTGAAGCAGCGACGTTGGCTTCAACAGCGGTTATTCAGCAGTAATTGCAACCGAAATGGTTCGTCCTCGTACAGTTTGGCCTCGTACCTCGTTAAGATCGCGAAAAAGAATGCGTGCCTTGTACACAACTATATGCGGTATAACAAGCACAGTCGCCTTTTCTGGAAAGGCAAAACACCTTGAACAATGACCATTCTCGACGTGACGACACGAAGAAACCCGAGCACTGGAGTGTGGAACCGACGAGAAGTATATAGGCTACAGCACCTGCTTGCAGTATTTTTTTTTTGTAGTACAAGGAAGACTGAAAATAAAAGAAAACAGCACGCGAAATAAGCAAGCTTCTCATGCATGCCGGAAATAATGGAGTTCAAAATGCAGCAGCTACTGCTATGCAGTGAAAACAGTAACAGCACAATTGACAATGTTATGTTTTACGTGGCATGTTACAGCACTTTCCGTGCTCAGTTCAGCTTTCGTTAACTGCGAAGATAATAAAGTTAACGTTTGAAAAATTACAACTGTTACTTTCTTGAAATGTTGTAATATTGGCATGTGTTTTCTTCTATCGAATAAATTTCTTTTGACCTTGCCGGCTAATATATTCGAAGTAAAATTTACAGAAACAACTTACAGGTCACCGATGTCATTATGTCTGTTGCGGAACATGGTGCGGAAGATATTGGTCCTGAAAACTTTAATAACATCGAGTCT
Source organism: Dermacentor andersoni (assembly GCF_023375885.2). Lineage (NCBI taxonomy): Eukaryota > Metazoa > Arthropoda > Arachnida > Ixodida > Ixodidae > Dermacentor > Dermacentor andersoni. The sequence continues at coordinate 148,585,043 of NC_092816.1, forward strand.
ACTTCTAGACTTAAAAAATAACGGAGGACTTGCGAGTCCGCGCGTACTTCATATATATATATATATATATATATATATATATATATATATATATATATATATATATATATATATATATATGTGTGTGTGTGTGTGTGTTTCTGAAATATTGTGTGTTTCAGCGAAGACCATCTCTACAAATTTTAATTGGGCACTCGAGGTACAATAATGCTTATTTCTGGGTAACAGTCGCAACAATGGCAGAAGCAAATAAGTTCTATGCTTGATCATTTAGCAGCCTAATTAACTCAACTTTGCTAATTAGCTTCAGAATTATCAGCCTTAAGCCACAAATGTCAATTGGGCTTTTCGAGATAATGGCGAGCTCATAACAAATCGGCTTTTTGAACAGATCAATAGTGATTGCTCTAGATACACTGGCACGAAAAGTTTTTACTCAGTTTCACGGCAAAATTGCAACCAAGTGCGTCATAACTGTTGGCGAGGACGCGACTGCTCTCCAGCGTGAGCTCTACTGTCCTACTCCCCGTGTCATTCAAGCGCTCTGCATGGGAAAGGGGCGCTCTTGCATAGTCACCTTGCAGCGCCCACCAACTCCACCAGCCCGCCTGTACTGCTGTGGCTGCATTCTACGACCTCGGCCATATAAACCCAGTGTCGTCTACTGTAACAACAGTTTCCGACCTGGCCACATGCGCCGATCCTGCCCGTTTACAGCGCCAGATGAAGCTGTACTAGATGGCGCAGTGTCTCACCAATGTGAACTCTGCAAGACCGACGACCACGAGATCTCTTCTCCAACTTTCCTACAAGACAAAAGGCCACGCAGAATGTTGGTCGAGGGATTCATAAGCAATGGCCTCAGCATGCTGCCACACAACCAAAGCCGACATCTAAGAAGTTTGCGGCGCTCCAGTGCGATGATGACGACGGGTCAGAGCTTGCCGAGCCCGACCCGCCTGCACACCCCATTCCCAACAGACTTACAGTGACAAAGTTCGCAAAGACCGCCGTCGCCCACTGGTTACACAGAAGCAGAGCGTGTCGGAACATCCGTGTGTTGATATGGCGGCAGTTGACAATAAATTGCCCGCATTTTAGCGTTTCTTTCCAAGGTCCGACAACACCATGAACTACTTGCGCGTCGCCGACGTGCAGTGAAATCTCACGCCATTACACATATCGATCCCGCTGCATCATCGTCTCTGTCACGCCCAGCTGTATCGTTTGCAGATTCTACCAGGTCTTCTTGTCCGTTGCCGGATAATCCTACAACATCCCTTCTGGGGTTCCTGGTTATCCAGCCTGACATCTGTGATTTTACAACGCCGGGAATCGGAATCAAAATGGTGGGTACAGGTGTTTGTGGTGTGCTGCAATGGAACTGTAGAGGTCTATCCACGAAAGTGGGGGGCTTAAATTGCGTCTTCGTATGAACAAGCTGCAGGTGTGGGCCCTGTTACTACAGGAGACCAACGCCTTGCCTGCCATTCCGCGCTTCAGTGCATACCTGTCTCCTTCGATGAGTGACCGTCGCGTGCACACAGCTGCCCCTCCAGGAAAGGCGGCAGTGTATGTTGATACACGCTATCCTCAGGTCTGCCTTTCTCTTGAACTGGTGGAACTCATATCAGGAGGTAGCGGCAGCAGCTGTGAAGTTACCCAAGGCAACTGTTGTGGTAGTGTCATAATGCGTAAGACTAGCCGGTGGCTGTTCTTCACGCATTTTCTGGGCTGATTACTGAATGTCCGTCGACAATTGCCAGCGTGTCCTATTTTAGTTGGTGCTGATTTCAATGCCCCTCACCCAGATTGGGGGTACCCCACTTCTAGCCCGCGAGGTGTGCGGGACGCATTCGCGGATGCGTTGTTCGTACTACTGAACCATCCCAATTCAGCAACGCGGGCTCTACCTAAAGCTTGACGTAGAGGATACGGAAACAGCACCGGATCTTACGTGGTGGTCGGGTCCCGGCACTCCCACTTGGCATCTGGTGCCTGACTGCAGTGATAGTGGCCATCACCTTATCATCATCGCCCTTCATCCGCCGCAGGCCCACCGATTGCGCCGCAAGTGTACTGTGGTTAACTGGGATACCTTTCGCTCCATTCTCCAAGATACTTCTGTGGACTCGTCAGCACTACTTGTTGACCGCATACAAAGCGCGCTCAATGAAGCTACAACCATCAGCTGGGTAGACGTCGATTGAGCGGCACCGGATATCGGCCCGCTCAACTTTTGGGCTGCTCGCAGACAAGATGAGCTGGTAGTATCCCGAGACCCCACTTCTGCACAAGCACGCACAAGACTGAATTTCCTTGCTGCTAAGGTCCGAAAATACCAACGCGACCTTTTGCGGTGGCACTGGCATACGTGGTGTGAGCGGTTTTCATCCAAGACATCGAATGCTTCTCTCTGGCGAACGTTCCGTGTCATGGAACACGGTTGCCGCCTTCCAGACGCGGCGGCCACAGCCTGCTTCGCTGCTGGCTTGCGGCCGTATGATTTCGCCAGAGAAGCAGCCCGCAAGTTTTTTCCCCCTGTACGACGTATTGCCTCTAACAACCAATGGTGCTCTTGGCAGGCATTCCGGCACATATCGACAAATTGCCATCAACACCAGACTCCGAGGGAATTGCAAGCTGTTTCACCATGCCTGAGTTGCTTGCAGGGATAGATGGTACCAGTCGCAAGACAGCACCCAGGCCAGACTGTATTACTTATCAGGCTTACAAAAATCTCAGTTGCGCTGTGTTGCCTCATCTCCAAGACGCCATTAACAAGGAATGGCTAGTTAGCTTTGTCCCTCCGGGCTGGAAATTGGCTATTGGGATCCCGATTCCGAAACCAGCCACGCTGCCGACCGACCTTCGCAACTTCGGATCAATTTCCCTAAAGTCAGCGTTGTGCAACCTTGCTGAGAAAATGCTAGCCACACGACTGTCGTAGTGGCTAGAGCGCCACAGTGTCTACCACCCTCCTCAAATTGGTTTCCGTCCATCCATAGCTACTGAAGATGGGCTGGCTGTCTTAGCATCCTGAGTTTTATCGTCAACTCGTAGCCACACTGTCCGTACTGTCCTCGCTATGGGCATCAAAAACGCGCATGATAACATCAGTCATGCTGCCATCTTGGCTTTATTTGCCATGCTGCATTAAAATTAAATCATCGACTTTTGCGTGCCAAAACCACTTTTTTGATTATGAGGCACGGTGTAGTGGAGGACTCCGGAAATTTTGACCACCTGGGGTTCTTTACTTTGACTAAATCTAAATACGCGGGTGTTTACGCATTTCGCCCCCATCGAAATGCGGCTGCCGCGGCCGAGATTCTATCCCGCGGCCTCGTGCTCAGCAGCCAAACACCATAGCCACTGATCAACCACGGCGGACGACATGCTGCATGTTCTACTTAGAGTGCGGAATTTTGTCAAATCTTTCCTTGAAGACCGACACGTTGCAATTCGCCTCAGTGGTGACGCCGTCGGCTCATTTGTCCCTCTTCACGGCGTACCCCAGGGATCGGTGTTGTCACCCACATTATTCAATATTGCTTTCATCCCGCCTGCATAGCGCTTACACGATGTACCCGACATAAAGTTCTTGTTGTACGCTGATGACATCACGGTTTGGAGCACTCATCGTGACCTGCAGACTCAAGACGCTATCCTTCCATCAGCTTTAGATATTACGTCGACTTATGCTTCTACGGTCAGCCTTAAGCTTTCTGTCAACGAATCTACTTACGTGTCAGTCGTCAATCGCTGGTGCCGGCGTAAATTCTCTGCAACACCCATTGTTCTTGATATATGCGGAACCCCACTTCAACAATGTTCAGCTATAAAAATTCTGGGTATGTCGGTCCACGAGTCGGGAACCCGAACTGCTTGGCTCTCCAGCGCTAAAAGGCAGGCGATTCAGACGTTGCGTTTGATTAGGTGCATAACTCCTAAAACGGGAGGCGCCCACTCATATGCTGCGCGACAGTTGGTGAAGGCGGTAGTGCAACCACGCCTTATTTATCAAGCCCGATTCCAGCATTTGACGAGGGCACAATGGGATCGCCTTGAAGCTGTTAATCGCGAGGCAATGAGGATCACCACTTGCCTTCCCCGCATCACCCCCATCGTGGCTCTCCAAGAGAATGCACAGCTGAACACACTAGATGAGCTGGTGCAGCAGCGACGTGACGCTCAGTGGCTTAAGGCCAGCCTTCCACGCGCAATGTGTGCTCTCATGGCTTACGCTTTCTCGTATTCTTTTGTACTACAACATCGCCAGTTCTTCGCCCCTGGAGATTTTTATAGCTGAGCGATAACAAGCCAACTGATATACGTCGCCCTTGATCAACCCACGCGGCGTCGTCACTTCGTGATGTCATTATAGCTCAAGGCGCCCACCTGCAGCTTGACTCCATTATACATTACGTTGATGCAAGCATTCAGGCCTGTGAAACGACCACTGCACTTTGATTTCATTGCGCACCTGCCCTTCATAAGACGTCCTGGTTTCAAATCCTAGAGTTTCCTTCCTCCTTTTGTGCTCTGTGGCCGCCTTTCCCACGGTCCTCACAGCCCGCATCGTCGTCCGCTCTGATGCCTTCCAGGTGACGCGGCTTCTGTGACGCGTCAGTCGCAGCCCTGAAATATGTCAACAGATCCATCTTCTGGCGGCACGCATCCCGTAGCCAATATATATCGAGTGGATCCCAAGCGACCTTCTAACTGCTCTCCTTCTAAGGAGAGCAGTCTGGGGAGGTGTGGTTGGTGTATTTTGCGGGATTTGTTTGAGAATTTGGTCCGCCGCTGTCGGTATGCCATGTCCTGATAGGAACGCCCGGCATGCCTGTTGCGAGTCCGTCAATATATACACTTCCTCAGGAACACGGATGGCGTATCGAATTGCAAGAGAAACAGCGAAAATTTCTCCGTAAGCGGCATTTGTTCCGCGCATTGCAGCAGAGTCTCTCAGGGATTCGGTGCCATCCAAAACCACCGAGGTATAGCCTTCTGGAGTGCGTGATGTGTTCGTGTATAAAGTATGTGTTTCCGGGATGTTTGCAAGCATGCGGCCAATGTATCGTACACGGGCTTTGTGCCGCCCTTTGTCATGCTCGGGGTGCATATTACGTGGCAATGGATGAATACTTGGTGCTTGGCGTATCACTGACGACAAGATGGTTGGGCGGGTTTCAGACTCAAGAGGTGGGACAGAGTATCCTAGCCGTGTGAGAAGATGGCGGCCAGTAGGAGTGAGTAGAAGGCGCTGGCGATGGCTGACCCAGTGTGCCTCTAGCAGCTCGCCTAGTGTGTTATGTGTCCCTAAGTTAAGGAGACGGCGTGTGGAAGTATAATTCGGGAGGCCGTGGGCCAGCTTCGTCGCTTTGCGAATCATTGTGTCTATGCGAAGTTGTTGCCTTTGGGTCAACCGCTGAAATGGGAGATGGTATGTAAGGCGGCTGATCACGCATGCCTCCACCAAGCGCAGCAGGTCCTCTTCTCGAAGGCCCAAGCGCTTGTTGGAGACCCTCCGGATCATGGCCAGAATTTGCTCAATCTGTCTGGATAGAAGGGAAACAGTGTACTTTGACCTGCCATCCGCTTGGACGTGTAGGCCGAGGATACGAGCACGATTAACCTGTGGTATCGGTGTGCCATCCACGTGCACAGTGATAGGGGGAGTAGAGGAACGGCTCCGGGGGCGAATGACTATGAGCTCCGAGTTTTCCGGAGGACATTTTGAGCCGCATTTTCTCGCGTACTCGGAAACTGTATCCACTGCTGCAGTCGGTCCTGGATGGCTCCGTCGGAACCCCGTGTCGACCACATAGCAATGTCGTCCGCATAAATAGCGTGGGCGACATCAGGGATCTGGTCGAGTAGCCGGGGGAGCCCTGCGAGCGCGATATTGAATAGAGTAGGGGAAAGAACTGAGCCCTGGGGTGTCCCACGCCCTACAAGGCGAATCGTACCGGATCAATGCGGTCCCATTCGTACGGTGGCTGTGCGATCTCGAAGAAATGCGCGGATATAGTCGTACATACGAATTGCACAGTGTGAATGTGCAACATTGTGAAGGATGAGGTCATGTCCAACATTATCGAATGCCCCTTTTAGGTTTAAGGCGATGAGTGCTCTCGTTTGGGCGGACAACGGAGGTCCTATGACTTCCCCACGCAATTGTAAAAGCACTTCTTTGGTAGACAGATGAGCCCGATATCCGAATTGAGAGTTAAAAAAGAATGATTTTTCTTCGAGGAAGGGCTGCAGACGCCGCAAGAGTACATGCTCCATGAGCTTACCAATGCAGGATGTTAGGGAGATGGGTCGTAAGTTTTCAGACTTAACAGGCTTACCCGGTTTAGGGATCAGTGTGATGTCGGCGTGTCGCCATGCTTGGAGAAGCATGCCCTTGCGCCAGCAATCATTGAAGATATGGGTGAGGTGGTTATTATCCGCGTCACTGAGATTACGATGGGTGGCGAATCGGATGCGGTCGGCTCCCGGCGCCGTGTTGCGGCGTAGGTCTTGTAGGACCACCCGCACCTCGTCTGATGTGATGTCTGCATCGAGCATTTCGTTCGCCTCGCCTACATAAGGATAGTCAGGGTACTGTGGCGGCGGGCCTGTGGGTATTAAATGCTTCTCTAGCTCTCTGAGGAGTGCCGAGACATCGTCCCTGTATTCGTGCATTAGGATGTGCAGCTGTTGAAATGTTTTTCCCTTTGTTGTGGTGGGATCTGTGAGTGAGCGAAGAATCGACCACGTTTTTGCTGTACTCAATGTGCCTGAGAGGCGATCGCAGAATCCTCGCCAGGTATTCCACGTAAGGATCTCTGCATACTCCTGAGATTCCCATGCAATTTGATCTATACGTTTCATAAGTTTGCGGTTGAGGCGTTGTCGTTTCCATGGTCGTGTCAACCCTCTGCGGGCGTTCCAAAGATGAAGTAAATGCGGGTCTATGTCTGGTGTCTCGGTTGTGGTGCACAGTGTGCTCGTGGTGGCCTCTAGATCTTGTGCGAGAGAGTCAAGCCAGCCTTCGTACCCTTGGCGCTCAGGTGGGTCCTGGCGACGTTCCCTGAATTTCGCCCAGTCCGTTATACGCACATTTCGCTCGGGCCTGCACGCACCCCGTAAAGACAAGTTGGTCGCCAGAATGTAGTGGTCACTACCAAGGTGCTCCTCTAAAGGCCCATGCGCAACGACTGGGCCAGTATTGCGCACGAAGGTAAGGTCAGGGCAGCTGTCACGAGATACGCTGTTGCCTACCTGAGTGGGGTGCTCTGGGTCGGTAAGCACTGTGTATGTCATGTTACAGATGGCATTCCATTAGCGGGTCCCTTTGGCCGGCGATTTAACCTAACCCCATGCAGTATGCGGAGCGGTAAAGTCGCCGGCCACCACACAAACCCGTCCAAACCTACCAAATTCTGTTAGTAGGTGCTGAAAACAGTGCGTTCGCGAACGGGGGGTACTGTATGCATTGAGTATAAACAAACTCTCGCTGCGTTTACCTTGCGTAATAATTTCCATTATTTGGTGAGGAATGTCAATGTTAGTGGTATGCATGCGACATGTAACATGTTTCGAAACTAAGGCTCCCACAAGAGGAGAGACCCGAGAGCGTGCTGTAGCAGGATAAAGAAGGGGTGCAATTGACTTCCTGTAAGAGGATGACATCGGGAGGGTTCGTGGATGTGGCGATATACTGCTGTAGGGAACCTCGTTTTCGGCGGTATCCCCTACAATTCCACTGCCACACCACTAGTTGCTCCGCATTACGCGGCGCTATCATCATCACTAGAGGAAGCAGGCGGTCGTGCATAGGGATGCGGGCGCCGGGTGCCCATATTTGAAGGTTGCGGCCGAGGGCCTTGGTCGGAAAGCGCGCTTTCGTTGTTACCGCTAAGCTCAGAAACTTGCATGCATGCGAAAGTGCAATCTATACATGATTTCACTTGCTTCGTAATCCCTATTTGAAGGGCCTCCATTTGGCGTTCTATCCTGCCCAGAGCCGCCTGCATACTAGTGCTCATGTCTCCCACCAGCGCGTCCATTTGTTTTTGCAGGCGCTCACAGCGCGCCTCCGTGTGACGACGTAGACGGGCTATTTCTATTAGAGGATCGGGATTTGATAATGAATTGGTAAGAGGGGAAGGGGTAGGGAGAGATTTACGGGGCGGAGCGAGCTGCGGGGAACTCTCCGCCCGACCTACCTCCCGAGGCGCCTCCATTGCTGTTTTCTTCTCCGGGGTCCGCTGCATCCCTGAAGGGACCAGGGTCACCTTGGCTGGGGCGTTGTTCTGCAGAGCCTTCTTGTAGGGTTGTTGGGAAGATGGGGAAGGAGGGCGCTTCTCTTGGAGGCGCACCGATGCCTCGCGGGATCGGGACCGAGAATTGGAGCGGGTCCGGAACTTGCGACGGGATCTCGAACGGGTCTCCGACCGGTCTTGTCTGGTCTCCTTCGTTGGGGCGTGCGACGTTCGGGTCTCCGCCGTATCTGTGGTAGTGGTCGGGTCGCTGGAGGGTTGGAGTTCATGCTGCTCTTTCTCGAGAGCTTTCCGCACCCAAGCTTTATTCAGTGTCTGCCTAGCACGCCGCGGGCAGTTTGGATCCGCTGTAGGGTTGGTCGCGTCACAGGATCTGCAGTGTGGTGTGCACGGATGTGACGAGTAGGGGTTGTCAGTCCCGCACGTCGCGCAAATGACCACGTGCGGCGTAGGACTGTAATCAGCCCAATGGCCGAGCTTGTGACATATCTTGCAGACCAGTTGGCGGGGCCGATGTGGGTAGCAGCGGAGTTCTGCATCATAGAAACGCACGTAGCGAGGCACTTTAAGTCCTTCAAATGTTACCAACGCAACGTTGGTTTGACCCATCATTCGTGCCTGAAGTATTTGAGTTCCAGGAGCCAAAAGCTCATCCACTAGCTTGGTGGACGGTGTACCGGGCAAAAGGCCAGGAACAATCCCCTTGCATGAGTCGTCTGGGGTTGCAAAATATTTTGTGATGGGATAGACCCGCTGACCAAGGTTCAGCTGCCTCACCTTGTACAATGCGTCGGGTACGTGTGACTGGGGTGTGCTGATGATTGCCAAGTTCTGCTGAGGTCGCAGTCGGAATATGATGTCCTGACGACCGTCGGTGGTCAAGCCGGCTGCACTCCATGTAACACTGGCGAGTTCTGGGCGCGTCCACTTATCGAGGCAAAGATCTCCATGAGGCCGCAGAATTATCTTTTCATCGTGCAAAGGAAGTTGAGGCAGGTTCTGATTCCGACTGCGCTTGCGTGCGATAGGCTGGGAGGCGTCCGGAATGCCCAAGATGTTCTCGGAGTGCTGCGTCTTTGCGTGCGTTTGACGTATGCGTCGCTTATGTATGACTGTCTTCCAACAGCCACCTGTGTCGTCGTCAGTTTTGTCATCGTAAATGTTCGGGGTAGCATCTTCCACCATCCTTTCCCCCGCGGAGTGTCTACCTCTTGTTGTTGGGAGGGAAAATTGGCGACGATGGCATCGGCGACCACTTCCGCGGTATCCACCTCGGGCGTCTTCGTTGTTGTCGAGGAACGCAGCGGCGGCGTTCTCCGTCGCCGATTGCGTCTTCTGCTCGTTGGAAAATGACGTTGCGGTAGATAAACGCTCCATCGAAACAGAGCGGTGAATTGGCCGAAGGCCCTTTGCACGCCCGTTTAGAACATGGACCTCGGAAGAGCTGGTCGTTTGGCGCTCTCGGTTCATGGTGTAGAAAACACGCCAAGGCAGCTATGGCCCCGGCAGGGGCAGCCGCGTTGGAACTGCTTCAGAGCTGTAGAGGCGCTGGGAGCGGCAAAAAAGTCCCGGGAAGAAAAGGTGGTCGGCGGGAAACGGCGAGAAAGCCGCTTCCCATATGACTCCCGGCGAAAGCGGCCTGTGCAAGGGCGGTGAAGGGCGGTCGGTGAAGGTCGCGTAGTCTCGGTGGCTGCGGAACGCGCCGACGACACGTCCGTTCACTTTGGCCAACTGATGGGAACCTCCCCGAACGCCCAGGCCTTCTCTTGTCTAGGTGGCGTTCGCGCAGTGCGGTGAGCGCTGCCGGAACGCCACCTCGTAAATGCGTTTGTTTGCTTTAAATCAGGGGTACAATCAGGACTCGATGCGAACCAAAGGTCAGTGGATCGCCTTACATTGGGCGCTCACGGGAGGACTACAAATGAAGCTGTGCATGGTGATAAGGGCTGGACTAGTTTTATTGTGAGGGAAGCTCGCCGTAAAATTGAGTATGAAGAACGACTGAGGCATATGGAAGAAAGTAAATGGGCTGGCAGACTGTTGAGGTATCTGTACAGGAAAAACATTGATTCACAGTGGAGGAAAAGAAGTAGGAAGCTTACCAGCAAGTATGCGGCCTGTAGGGTGGGCAACACAGCAACAAAGGTCAAGCGGAAAGTCAGAGAGGCTGAAACAATCTCATGGGTGACGGCATTGGAAAATAAACCTGCCATGAGTAACTACTTAAGTGGGAAAAAAAAGAAATCAGGAAAGAAACAATTTATGATAACTCAAAGGGAAGCTCATTACTTTTCGAAGCGAGATCGGGATGCCTTAGAACACGCACCTATAAAACGCGATATAAGAAAGAAGTGTGTGCTTGCAGCGGTAAAGCTAGGGAAACTTGGAGCATGTTTTATTAGAATGTGTAGACGTCTACCCGGCGGTCGATTTACGCACCACTGTCCTCCTTGAAGGCCTTGGGTTCAGTGACAGCAGTGGAAAAGTAAGCATGTCCGCAATAGGGATTATTAAGAGGCGATTGGTGCATTGGTGGAAGAAAAGTAGGGAAACGACAAAAAAACGGAGACGTAAAAAAGCCCAGTTCGAAAAAGGGGATCAGAAAATTTGGTTGTGGGAGTTGATAGGGCTCTTTAAGTTTTTTTATTTAACCTAGGTAGGGCATTAGGCAGTATAATAGCAAGGGCTTGGTGGCGCAACCCACCTCCCCGCTCGAAAGAGGACGCTCATAGCATCCATTCATCCATCCATCCAGCGGAAATGCCTAGCGCAGGGGAAAAAAAGCGAGGAGAAAAACAATGAAGGCAGGGCCTGTGACGTACGCGTCCCGCGCTCCTCGAGGTCTGGTATTGGAGAACGCAGGGAAGGAATTCCGCTTGCGAAGGCTAGACGGGGCGAGTGGAAAGCGTCTTACTTGGCAGTGGAGCCCGCCTGCTGAAATCATGGGTTAGATGCACTGAAATATTTCTGTCTCAGCTATTAATGAGCCGATTTGAAAATTTTTTTGCGGCAGAGCGCTCCCTAGAGGACACGTAACAACTTCCAGTGCATAACCAAAATTTGTTATGGGGCCAGGTTAGGGGCCCTTTAAGGGGTTGGTGCATATCTCATTAAGCAGAACAGTAACATAACTTCTGCACAGTGCTGCTTTGAAGGGGTTCTAATCTTGGATATTTATTTTTTGCTTTATTGCAAATTACGTTCCTCCCGTAGCAGAAAAGCAGGTGTTACTCTAGGTATATTTCTAGTTTACCAGTCGTCCTCAATGCTGCAAGACGGACGGCGATGCCGTCGCGAAGTTCCAGCGGCAGCCTCTTGTCACGTCATGAATTTAGGCAGCGTTGCGTCCATTTTTATGAATAAAAACAAAACAGAACCCAAACTTCTGTATTAGCATTACTTTAGAGATTCTGCTATCGCTCATGGATGTTAGCAAATATACCACTTGTTTCGAAGAGCGTCCTATCTGCTTTGACACTGGAGCAGGCGTTGGTTTTAAAAAAGCGTTCAGCCCACTGGTTTCTTTCTTCACAGAAATGTTGCATCTGTCAAGGGTGCTTCGATGTGGTGCTAGGCCCCTGGTGGTGTGTGGTCGATGGTATTGAGATGGGAGTACTTCAGGACTGCACTTAAAACCAGCGCAAATAGCTTACGACCCGTTACCATCTGTCGGCGGGCACTGCCGCATTTATTAGTAGTTGATTACAAAGTCATGACAACGGAACACTTGCAGCAAACATGGCCATCTCGGCCGCACGTTTCACTACAGTACCCGGCATGACACTTCTACCAATAATCGCTGCAAATATAGACGTCTCCTGCGGTACGCCCCGCCGCGTCGGCGTCGTCACCGGCGCACGTGACTCTGCTCGGCAAAACGCAGCTGCCGCCGGCTTTCTTCATGACACAGTCGCCCAATGCTTGGCGTAGGTGGACGACACGTGAAGGGTTGTTTCCCTTTCTTTTTTTTTTTTTTTCGCGGCATCTTCCACAATCCCCTCTTTTCACGGCGCGACGGGGCGTACATTTTGGAAGGGTCGTGCGCGCGGCCTCGCGGGCCTATCTCAGGGGAAGTCCTCCGGGCAAAAAGCGGGGGAGAAGTGGACAACGGGCTCGGACGCATGCTCCTACAAACACTCGTGCCGTGCACCGCTCCGAAACTGCACTGGTGGCTCGACGTCGGAGCTGTGCCGAAAACGCGTGTACGTGAAGACTGCAACTCCACTTCAAAACAGAAAGCGGCCAGGGCTTCGTCCGGTCCACTGACTGCACTGCGGGTCACGTAGTTGCAGCGTTTCATTGATGGCTAGCAAATTTAACGAAAAACCCCTGCGTTGCACTTGACCGACCCTTCAAAACATCGCGTTGTGGATGAAATCTTCTTGCAGCGTCGGCCCTCACTTGCTGGTGGTGGTAGTGCAGGACTCTTTCACGTAGTCATTCAAGGCGCGGTAACACTGGGTCGATACGAGACCGACAAGATGCTGAGGCCAACGACTGGCCGGCTATTCAGCACAGTATGTCGCTGAGACCATTTTATCATACAAGGCAGACCACGACACAAGCAACGAGCGTGAGATGTCGTAACGCGACGAGCTTTGACGCCACCGACAAAATCAACTTGCCGACAATGATCGCTCGACCGAACTCCATGTGAACGGCGTCGAACCGACGCTGTTGAAACGTTTAAATGAGTCAAAACATGCCTATGAAGTTGAAATGCACAAGCTGCGACCTTCTCAAGCTGTACACGTGAAGTTTGAGCCAATGTTGATCCTGTTCAGCGAAGATATAGGCCTGGCGCCGTCGCGTTTGTCCACCCGCTACCGGCGGGCCTGAGCTGAAATGTGAGCAGTTAGGAGGAGGAAAACTGCTTTTATAGTTCAGTTCTGACCTTATCCGCTTGAAATCAACTACTCTTCACTTCGCGCAGTGCGCATTAAGCAGCAAACAGCGACATAGCGCTGTGCCGCTCTCGGTATACCACAGCAGGTCGTCTTCCGTTCCGTCGAAGTAGTTTGTGATCGAGCTCTTATTAAATGATTTGACCACTACGTCCACTTACAACCGTTTCGACGCGTCCGAAATTCACTTTGCGATAGCTGATGGGGACGCTTTCTGCAGCTTTCCCGTCGGCGACTTCTTCCGGTCCGGGTTTCGCACCCACTCTTCGTACTCCTGTAGGAGATTGGCTTTGAAGGGCTTGTTGACTGAAACGCAGAGGCATGCGGGCGTCACAAGCCCGCGCGCCTCTGCAGTCCCGCTGTACGGCGAGATCGCGCCGCGGACGCCGTTCCCCCTCGGGACGCCGAGGCACGCGCGCTTGGGGGCCTTGGCTTACACGCTCTTCCTAACAAATAGGGCGGGGGGGGGGGGGGGGGGGGGGAGTGCTTAGATTTGCCTGCAAACTTTTTTCCCCATGTGCTTAGAATCGGGGGGTGCTTAGAATCGCGAAAATACGGTAGGTGTCGCCGTTGCGAAAAGCCCTGGACAGTTGATTTCCTGATAGGCATCTTTTTTCTCTGTAGGACGCTTGATAGACCGGCATTTTTGACGTGGTGTGGTAGGTCTGTTAATTCGAAGCTGACTGGTTACAGAAGCGGCAAATGTCGTGTGTGGCTGCTTTGGCAGGTGCCGTGCAATTAATGCGTTCTGCGATAAGTAGTGCCAGCTGCAAGTGAGCATGCATGATTCAGATAGGCAATTTTAGGAGGTCCACGTTCGAAGATGCGGACGCAGCGAGGAGAGAGAGAGAGAATAAACATTTTTATTCGGTGAATGAAGCTTCGGAGAGGCGTCCTCATCCAGAATGCCTTGAGCTCGGGCCGCGTCCTGGGCCCTCGCAATCAGCCGTTGCTGATCCTCGAGGTCGGAGCTGGCCAAGGCTCTCTCCCAAAGCTCGTTAGTGGGGTAAGCGTTAGGAGGATTTAATGGTGCCGCTCTGCAACCCCCTACTATGTGCCAGAGGGACCCGGGCTCTGCACAGAAGCGGCATTGCGGAGAGAATTTTGTAGGGTCTATGAGGTGATTTCTGGTTGTATGGGGGAATGTATTAACCTGTAGAGCTCGGAGGAATCGCTCCTGCTCTCTAGGTAGTGACTTGTGTGGGGGTGCATATGTTCTGCGGGTTAGCTTGTAGTGTTGTGTGTTGTCTTGGTAAGAGACTAGAGGGTGCATGCGCTCGGGTTCAGATTTCTCGGCGTCGGCTCGGTGGGTCAGATCTCGAGCCACGTGGTTGGCGACCTCGTTGCCAGGAATGCCTTGATGAGCTGGCGCCCAGATGATCATGACTGATCTCGTTGGCGGCTTTTGATTGATGATCCGGAGCGTAGTGGTATGAATTCTGCCACTAGCAAAGTTGCGGCACGCCTGTTGGGAGTCGGTCACTATGACTTCAACCTCTGTTTGGGAGAGCGCGAGGGCTATGGCCGCTTCCTCGGCTTGGAGGGGATTGTTTCGTGTGAGCGAAATGCTGCTCCGATGTTCTGTGTTAACGACTACGGTGGCTGTTGTGGCTGCGCGTCTGGAGTAAGAAGCCGCGTCCGTGTAGGCTGTAGAGGGTAAAGTCCCGTATCGCTTGTGTATGGCCAGGGCGCGGGCCTCCCTTCGCTCTGCGTAGTGCACTGGGTGCATATTGCGAGGTAGAGGACGTATGGTGATGTTTCTCCCGATGGCATGGGGTAGGATGATATAAGAAAACCACAACCATTACACACGCTTGTATGATTTCCTTGTCTTCCTACTATGGAGCGTGCGGGAATCACGGCAGGATGCTCAAAATAGGTCGGCGCGTGGAGTAGTACGATCCGTAGTTGTACAAGGTTACGGCATCCAACCCTTCAGCTAAGAGATATGGTCGATTGCAGCCACGCTGCGAGACGCCGTAGCAAACAGGTTTGGAGGTGTGTCGAAAGCGTACATCAGCATGAGTCCGTAGCTATGGCTCATGAGGTCGTGTATCCACGTATTTTGAGGTTTGCGAAGATTGACGTTGAAGTTCGTGCTCACGATCAGAGGCATCTTTGTCTGTGTCGTTGCACGGAATTGCACATATGGGCGCATGGTTAACTAAACGTAGTGGTCTCTACGCGTCGCCTCCTCCTTTCCCCCTCGCCAAAACGAAGGCCGCCGGATAAAAACAAACAGGTGCGGCGTGCCGTGTTGGGCCGCCGAAAACGGGCGAGAGCGTGGAGGCGTAGTTTACGGTTGTCGCCGCATTCCTAGAAGAGGGCGCCAGTTGTCGGAAAGAGACATGCGTGGTACCGGCGGCGAAACGGCGAGCACATGGTGGGCATTAAAAAAGTGCGTACAGCTCTCGAGTTCTTTTATTTCTTCTCATGTGTGTCGTTAGTACCGCGCGTCATTCAAGAGGGGTCACGTCTGCGACAACTTCTGTACATGCAGAACAATGCCGCCCAACTGTTCAGTGCCGCTGTGTACGATAAATGCGAAAGAACTAACCCAAATTCGCTACCACGAGTAGCCAAGCGAAGCGCAGGGCGGCGTGGCTGCGTAACAGTTCCAGAGTTCCGGCGGGATAGGAACCAAATGGCAGGCAAGTGACAGGTGAGTGGTGTGTTCTCGGCACTTTACCGGGCACAACTACAACGCCACCGTGGAGCATATGGTGCTTTTGCTGACCGCTGTACCGGCAGTATACCCAGGTTACCCGAGCTACGCCGGCAAGAGAGGCACGCAAGCTTCGAGAAAGGAGCGGGTGTGCCTGGAAAGAATATATTATTCGCAGGCACATGTAAAATATGCGGGCAATATTGTGTCGCAGGACAAGCCCATTTTTAGTCAAAACGCCCCACCACCTGACAGTATTGAAGCCGCCGTAATGTATGTGGCGCTGAACCAGCGGTTGGGACCTGTGAAGGTATATATATATATATCAAAATGTTTATTTAAAAGAAAAAAAAATGCAGAAAGCGAGTGGGTGGAGTCCCTAGTCCAGGGCCCCACTGGCTTGAGCGGTCCGCCGTGCCTGGTCGAGGAGCGCCAGTTGCATCTCCCGATCCTCGCTGGCGAGCCAAGTCTCCCACTGCTCCCTTCCGGAAAGTTTGCCGGCTATTTTTGGTGTATTAATTTTGGGTGGCCTGTTCTGGCAGTCCCACGTGATGTGGGCGAGAGTTGGCCGGCCTCCGCACCACGGACAGCGAACGCTGTACAGCGTTGGGTGAAAGGCATTTTTCAAAGAAAGGTTTGGAAATGTGTGCGTCTGTATTCGGCGCCAGTCATAAGAGTCCTGCCTGGATAGGTCAGGGTGTGGTGGACTGTACTTTTTTTGCTCGCGCCGCTGGTGCTCAAGGATGTCTCGTGGTAAAAAGGGGTTTTCGTCAGAGTGGTCGACCGCTCGGTTGACAAAAGCACGAGCTGCGCCGTCCGCTCTCTCATTGCCCTCGAGCCCTGCGTGACCCGGGCACCAGATGATCATGTGTTTCTGCGTTAGGTTGGATCCTAATAGGTGAGTGGTGCTGTGTGGTAGCCTCCCGGTGAGGAATAGTCTACATGCGACTTGGGAATCTGTAAGAGTTATCGACGATTGTCCCAGAGCGTCCTTAGTTTTAATAGCTAGCGCGATGGCTGAAGCTTCTGCGGTATTCGCAGATGCAACTCTAGCCGTGGCGCAAGTCACAAGCCCTTGATTTGCGGCCGCTCCTACCACTGCGAGGGCGTATTTGTAAGCACCAAATCGGGCGACATCTGTGTAGACTGTATCCGGGTTTCCGCCGAATTGCTGCATTAACTTTCGAGCTCGAGCACTTCTACGTCCTCGGTGGTATTTTAGACTCATGTTCTTAGGGATTGGGGCTACTATGATCCTTTCACGAAGGACTCTGGGCAGAGATTCGAGTTCTTCTCCCGCATACTGTGGACGAGTAGGGTAACCCACGCGGCAAAGTAATTTTCTGCCAGAGGAGGTCAAGCTAAGCCGCTCCCGTTGAGATATGAGCGTCGCTGCCCGTAGCTCCTCGTAGTTATTGTGAATCCCGAGGGCCAGCAGGCGTTCAGTAGAGGTTCCCTGTGGTAGGCCGAGAGCCGCTTTGTACGACGTTCTAATCAACGCATCTAGGGCCTTTAGTTCTGTTTTCGTGGGGTCCTGGAAAGGGAGGCTATATGTGAGACGACTTAGCACAAAAGCCTGAACGAGCCGGATCGTCTCTGTTTCCTTGAAACCTTTTCGGTGATAAGTTACTCTACGGATCATACGGGAGATCTGTTTCACCGTAGTCCTAAGGGTTTTAATGGTGTGGTCTACTCGTTTGTTGCTTTGCAGCCACACTCCGAGGACTCGCATTTTTGGACCTCCTTTATCTGGCTGTCTCCTAGAAAGAGGTTCACCGGCTCGTGAGTTTGACGGCCTCGACCTCGTATCCTGATAAATTCCGATTTATCGGGAGCGCAGCTCATTCCACTGCTGTGAGCGAAGGTTTCAACAACGGTCGCTGCTTCTTGCAGGATTTCTTCTTTTTGTCCTAACGAGCCGCTGGTTGCCCATAGGGTAATATCGTCTGCATATATCGCGTACCCTAGCCCAGGTATGACGTCGAGTGTTTTGGCTAAGCGTCTCATGCCGATATTGAAAAGAAGGGGGGAGAGTATCGCCCTTGCGGTGTACCTCTATTGGGCATAGGAAAAGGGTCTGAGCGCGTAGTGCCAATGCCTATTGTCGCGATGCGAGAGGTCAGGAAAGAGCGGGCGTAATCATAGATTCTTTGTCCATAACCGATGTCACTTGGCTCAGATAAGATAAGTTCATGTGAAATACTGTCGAATGCGCTTTTTAAATCAAGAGCCAGGACGAGATGTTCCGCACCAACCGTGGTGTTGCATAGAACTTCTTCGCGAAGTAGTAGGAAAACATCTTGTGTCGACAAATGTTGGCGAAAGCCGAATATGTTAGTGGGAAATAGGTTGCGGTCTTCAATGTAAGACGTGAGACGTGTGTAGATCACCTGAGGAGTTTTTTTTCGAAATGAGCCAAATCCACACACCGAAACTGGGTCAGATAAAACGGTAATGACAAGAAAAACTAGGCAACTTTCTCATAGAAAAACCGTTGCAACGAAATGGGTCAAATAACGCCAGACGAACGTGTTCGCAGATCGTATTTCGTATCGAAATTGAGCCAGATCCAGCTGTTGCACGGATCAAAATGAGCCAAATCCATTTGCCCAATAGGAGAGCGGTTTTGGCATGACGTCATTTAGCCATCGCTGCCTCCTTGTCAGTTCCCGCCAAGGAGTTGGTTCCCGCCTGACAGCTCAGAGTGTTTCGTTCGTGTTTTCGCGAGTTCTTCGCTTTTCTGATATCGTTGTTCATGGATTCGGATGGCAATGAAGAGATCGGCGAAAGATCTATCCCTAGACGTCGACGGCGAAGTGAAAAAAAACCGCATCACCACCGTAAAAGCAAGAATGCGCCGTTGCCAAAATGTAAACACGCGAAAAAGACTCTCAGGTGTGCGCTTGTGACAGAAGCATCCACTAAACGTTTCAAGGAGAAGTTTTACGAACTGTGTAGCGTGGAACAAAAGGCGTTCGTTTTGATGTACTGCACGCCAACAGCCGTAAAACGTAGGAGAGGAAAAGAAGCGGAACCTCGTCGGAGCCTTGCTGTTGTTTACAAGGTACGGATAGAAAATGGCCAAGAGATTCGTGTTTGTCGCGATATGTTTTGCGCAGTGCTTGATATTAGTCACAGCACAGTTACTCGCTATATAAAGCACAAGCATGAAAGAGGTGAAGTGAAAGCCGACAGTCGTGGAGGTGACCAGAAGATCAAGCGCTACGGTCGAAAGCGATCAGCTGTTGTGGGTTTCATTAAGCGACTTCGGGCAAGAGAGTCGCACTACAACCGGAAGAAGACAAAAAAGTGATACCTTCCAAGTGAGCTGAAGAGCATCCGAAACCTGTGGCAGATTTATAACCAACAAGCACCCGAAGATGTGAGGGTGAAGTATGGCTTCTTTCACCACATTTTTCGAGCGACGTTCAATCTTTCGTTCAGAACACCGAGGACAGACGTTTGCTCTGTGTGCCTGAAAAATGCGTATGAGATGAAAACTTGTGGAGATGTTTCACAGAATGAGCGTGTCATAACAGAGCAACGTGTACACAAGTTGAAGTATAAGGCTTTTTATTCCCTGCTGCGTGAGAAGAGGGAAGACTTGAAAACATTCTCATTTGATTGCCAACAAAATCAAGTGCTCCCCAAAGTTCCGGACCAGGAAGCCTACTACAGCCGCCAGCTCTATCAGTACCACCTCTGCGTGGTGGAAAACCAGGCAGATGGATCAATGCCCAAAGAGGCCATCCATTCCTACACATGGAGCGAAGATGAAAGCTCCAAAGGAAGCAACCAAGTAGCCAGTGCGGTACATAATACACTTCGAAGCGCTAACTTCGAAGGAATTAGAGAGGTGCGGTTAGTAGCCGATGGCTGTGCTGGACAAAACAAGAACAGTACTGTGCTTTGCATGCTTCTTTGCTGGCTCCAGAATGAGGCTCCAGCAGGTGTCTCAGTAGTTTCCCTTGTGTTTCCTGTCACAGGACACAGTTTTTTACCCCCAGACAGGGTATTTGGCAGAATTGAAAAAGATGTTAGACGACACGAAGAAATCCTGAATCCACAAAGCTACCAAAGGATTTTTTCAAATCACGGCACTGTGTTAGAGCTTGGAAAACATTGGCATGCGTACGACTGGAAGGCCTACTGCACGGCGGTGATGAAGTCGACATCCAGCTTGCCGTTCAAGATAACCGAAACGAAGGTCTTCTACATTCAAAGAAATGCAGCTGGTAGGAGTCCTCAAATCAGAGCAGAGCCTCACTATAAAGTTTCTGTGTCAAATTTCGTGTCAGTGCTAAAAAGGGGAAGGTCCCTTGCACAAGCACCCATAAGATGTGCACTCTACGCACACCACGTCAACGAAATGAAAGTCAGAGATGTGACCAGCCTTCTTGTGAAGCATTTCGGAAATTCCTGGCAAGACAATGAAGAGCTTGCGTACTTCGTTAGTGTCTTCAGGCGCGCCCAAGGAAATGATCCTGCGGAAGAATTAGAAGAGAGCTGCTTATGCTGCCAAGAAGACGCACCTGCTCTTCAAGTATAGTTCTATTGTTCTTGAAGCACAGCAAAGCCCTGCTGCCAATGTTATTATAGCTTTTCTGTCATTATTACATGATGCCATTCTGGAAAGCCAATTTTAATAAAGTTTTCATAACAATACCGCCTAAAATCCAGTGTTTCAATTCAATACGAGCCAAATCCAGAGTTCTCACCCTAATATTGGGCATATCTGCCGCATAATTTTTCATTACTTGTGGTCGTAAACTTGCCCTAGCCGACATATAAAGCATATCATATAATAGCTTTGCTAGCGTTGCATTTAGGTCCGGTAACAAATTTTTGCTTTTTTCTCAACTTTTGTTTACGTGGATTTGACCCATTTCGAAAAAAAGCTCCTCACCTTCTCAAATAATTTGCCAAGACAGGAGGTTAGTGATATCGGCCTGAGATTTTGTAGATCATGAGGTTTTCCTGCTTTCGGAATAAGCACGATTTTGGCCTCCTTCCACTGTTGTGGAACTACGCCCCTCTCCCATATCTGTTCATTAAAATACCGGGTAAGCTGTTCTAGGTGCTCGTCGTTCAGGTTCCGGATCATAGCATTTGTGAGCTGATCTGGTCCTGGAGCAGTATTTCTCTTCGCAGCTTGCGCTGCCGCGAAGAGTTCTGCCTTAGTTATCGGAGCGTCTAGCACCGCGTTTTCTTGCCCTTGGTATGGCAAGGTGCATGGGGGAGTGATTACTGCTCCTACGTACTTCTCTTTAAGCTTAGTGAGGAGGGCCTGATCTGTTCCTGAAAATTCTCCGGCAAGTTTTTGAAGAGTGCGGGTATTAGCCGTTTTTGTTTTTCCTGGTTCCATTATGCTGCGAAGTATCGCCCATGTCTTGGAGGTGTGTAACGTTTCGCGAAGTGAGTCGCAAAAGCTCGCCCAACTCGCTGTCTCTAACTGCTGTGCGTAAGCGTTTGCCCGCTCTGATATTTCAGCAATTCTGTGGCGCAGTTTGCGATTAAGTCGCTGTTTTTTCCATCGTTTAGTTAGCCTATTTCTGGCTTCCCACATATGTAGCAGATGGTTGTCAACTACCAGCGTTTCCTCTGTGAGCACTAGCCGCTTAGATGTTGCTTTATGAGCGTCTCGTATGTGTGTTGCCCACTCTTCAGCGTTCTCATGTGATATCTCCGGCATGGGGATTTTGCGATAATTTACCCAGTTCGTGATTACCACCTGGCCACAGGGTCGCCGAATTTTCGGGGAGCCTACTGACACACTGGTAATGAAATGGTCACTGCCTAGATTCTCGCCTAGATTGGTCCAGAATACCTCGTTGACATTATTTGTGAATGTGAGATCTGGAAAGGTGTCTGCACTGACGCTGTTACCTCATCTTGTCGGGTTTTGAGGGAGAATGATGAGTTGGAGATCATATGCTTCGGTCGCTCGCTCGAGCTCCCGGCCTTTGGGGGTGTCTGTTCGGTAACCCCAGCTGGTGTGAGGAGCATTGAAGTCCCCAAGAAGCAGTAGTCTATCCTGGGTGCCGGAGTGACACATGACGTACCGAATGATGGCCTCGAAATCGGCCCTCCTTTCTTTAGGTGGGCTATACACGTTCGTGATTATGGTTTTTGCCTTGCTACGCTTCTGCGGTAGTATTGTTACAATTTGATGGTTGATGCTGCTAGTCGCCAGATAATCTATACTGATTGCTATGTCCTTGAGCACCATCGTCGCGACCTTAGGGTAGTCTGGGTGGGTTATCGTGTAGTAGCCAGTCAATCTAACCGGCTTGTTACCGATCTCCTGCAAACAAATAACATCAGGTTTGACTGGCACCGTGTTAATGTATTGTTGTAGAGCTGCCGTCCGTTTGTGGAAGGTGCGGCAGTTCCATTGCCAAATTTCGAGATATTCGTGATGTACTCGCGTTCTACTTGCCATGAATATTGCTTTCGCTGTCCGAGGTCGATATGGGTCGCGGACGGCGGTTAGATTGAGCGCTGGGGCTAATGCTGGCTCGCTTACGAGTCGCGCTGTTTGCACTGGCCACAGATTCATCGACGTAAGTTTTTAGGCTTTGAAATTCTGCGTACATCTGCTGCTGAAAATTTTGCATAGTTTGTAATTGATGCACAACTTGTTGAAGTGTAACCTCCACAGAATTCGGCGTCGTTATAACCTCGAGAGGCGTGCCTGCTGCTTTAGTATGTGCTGTTTTGTTCGTTTCGGTACAGCGACTAGCTTTGAGGGAGGCCAACTCTCGCTTAATTTCTGCCAAGCTCTCGCGGAGGAGCTTGTTCTCGTTAATGATCTTCCGATATTCGGGATTTTCTGTTATAGGAGCAGTAGGAGAAACGACTCGTGCCCAGCTTACCGTGTTATCTTGTGGCGTTTGCTTGGTCACAGTGCCGAAAGCCCCCGATTTAGGCGGTTTTGGTGGTTGGTAATGAGGTGGTGTCACAGAATGCATGACCGCGCCCCTCTCAAGATGGCCGCCATTGCCGCAGCAGCAGCAACGCCGCTTGAACGGCGATGGGGAAGAGAGCTTCCCATTGTCCCGAGCTCGCACGACCTGTTTGGTCACGTGTGTCGCCTGAGCGCGGCGGAGGGACGAGGCGGCTCGGCGAGCCGGCAGAGTGGCTTGGAAGACGGAGGAGGGTGGTCGTGCACCGGGAGACAGCTGAAGATGTGGTCGGCAGGCTGAAACCTCCAGGCCGAAGTCTTCGCCGTTCGACCGACAGACGGTGCAAGTCCGTCAGGATCTTCGGCAGCGAGGTACCAGCAGCCCGACGCTCTTCAGACCGGGATCTCGGCAAGCACGCCACAGTTAAGCCTCGTGTTCCAGCCCGCTCTCATAACTTTCCGCCGGACTGTATTTTTTTAATCGCGTTTAATCTTTCATTTGTTTATCCATCGCGTGTTAATTTTTGTATGTTCTGTTAGTGTAGTGTTTGCCGTATTTATTGTCGCGTATATTTTTCATTTCTGTCGCGGATTTTTTGTTATTTCGCGAGTGTTAAAGGTTCCCACGTGGTGGGCTTAGTGTCGCGCGAGTGGCGTCAGGGCGTGTGTTGTGCGACCCGCACGCCTTCCGGGAGCTAGGACCCACTACTGGAAGTTTGCATGTTTTTTTTTCCATTATGTCTCGGACATGATTTTATCTTATTAAATTGAATGTGTGTGTTTTACGTCGCCTCCCGTCTCATGCCTCTGGTTCACGGTCGATCAGGCGTGGACCTTATCGCCGGTCAGCAGTCGAACCCTCACTAAACGCACGCGGGGTGGGTTTGTTGTCGCCCCATCCCCTCCGGTTCGGAGAGTGCGATTACCCCACCACCAATCCTTGACAACTGGCGTCCGCACGACAGGACTCGCTGACCGCGATCTTCCGTGACCACGAGGCATAGCGGGCGGAACAGACGCGTATCGCGGAGAGCGGGAGAAGGCCGAGATATGGCTGATGGACTCCTCGAGGAATTGGAGCGCATCGTGGCCGTCGGTAGGCAGATGGGCCTTGAGAGGCCAGCGCTCCGGGAGTTCTTGCGCGACATGCGCTCCAAAGAGGAGGCGGATCGTCGTGAGCGCAGGAAAGCGCGAGAGCTACGACAATGCGAGGCGGAGGAGTGCGATGCGGCACGGTCTTCCCAGCGCGTCCTCGAGTTAGAGAGGGAAATTGCGCTGTTGCGCGCGAGGGAGGGCCGTGTCGAGAGCATTCGGAACACAGAGTGCCTGCCGGGCTCGACCGTCGCCGCTGACCTACCTCATCCCTCTGAAGTGAGCCTTGCGCAGGTTCGTGCACAGCCCGTATCCTCCCTCGTGCCTAAGCCCTTCGGTGCCGGGGCCCTCGAAGCGAACGAGAGGCCGGTGCTTCGGGAATCAGGCGGTGTGGTGGGTGACGATGGTCAGAGACTGGCCACGAAAAACGTCAGCCGCCGCGCAGGCAAATGGTGCCGACATCCCAAGCCGAGAGAGGCGGCCAAGTGTGTGGCGCGGCGGAGGCTGGCGAGTTACCACACACCGCGGGGGCGCGAGGTGAGGACCCCTAGCAGACTGCGGAGGGTGAGGAAGAGGCCGCGCGAAATGGCGCAGAGGTCACGGAGGCGTCGACAGAGCTCGGCGGTCGCGGAGCGTTGCTCGTCGCCGCGAAAGAGAGCGCGAGCGATATATTCGCTGCGGCAGGTGCCGCTAGGCCGCGCACTTCGTGGCACCCGCTTGGTCAGGCGCTGCGCGTGGGCGAGGACCGGGCAAGGTTCAGTGTACCCCAATCACCGAGCCAAAAGCAGGCAACCGGGGCGCGAGGTGACATATCGCTGTGGAGCGGGTAGCGGGTCTCGCCACCTTTGCGTCGGCAAAGCTCGAGGGACGGCACGAATGCGACCCCAGCGAGTACGGCTGAAAGAAGCAGGTATTGAGAAGGGAAGTCGGCACTACATTGATCATTTAGTTTTGTTAATAGTGCCGCGCTTCATATTTTTTTAATGTTCCACTGCGTTTGTAGTTTGATTTTCTGCCCTTCAATACGCTGATCTCAGATTTTTTTGTTCATGTTTTCTTTTGTGTGTGTGATACGTGTTGCGTGTAGACGGCGCGTACCGGCTCGGCCGTGGTTTGCGCCAGTCACAGGACCCAAGGGGACAATACCGTATCGCATCTATTTCGAATCTGTGGATTCTCGGGACCATTATTTTATCGCTAGTTTTCTGTTCTTTTTTGCGTGTAGTTGTGTTGCGGAGTGCACTGACTGGCTGAGAGCGAGGCGGCGATGTGCGCGGCGAAGTGCCTTGTGCGGAGGACTTCACGAACCGTGACCCACACGACGACGTGATTGTGCGCGTGACCTTCGAGTGCGTGGGGAGTGCGGTCTCCTTAAGGTGCGCGTGCATGACTATGTGTTAGTTTGAATGTTATTAGAATAACATTCTTGTCGTCGGGGTGGTGTCACAGAGTGCATGACCGCGCCCCTCTCAATATGGCCGCCATTGCCGCAGCAGCAGCAACGCCGCTTGAACGGCGATGGGGAAGAGAGCTTCCCATTGTCCCGAGCTCGCACGACCTGTTTGGTCACGTGTGTCGCCTGAGCGCGGCGGAGGGACGAGGCGGCTCGGCGAGCCGGCAGAGTGGCTTGGAAGACGGAGGAGGGTGGTCGTGCACCGGGAGACAGCTGAAGATGTGGTCGGCAGGCTGAAACCTCCAGGCCGAAGTCTTCGCCGTTCGACCGACAGACGGTGCAAGTCCGTCAGGATCTTCGGCAGCGAGGTACCAGCAGCCCGACGCTCTTCAGACCGGGATCTCGGCAAGCACGCCACAGTTAAGCCTCGTGTTCCAGCCCGCTCTCATAACTTTCCGCCGGACTATATTTTTTTAATCGCGTTTAATCTTTCATTTGTTTATCCATCGCGTGTTAATTTTTGTATGTTCTGTTAGTGTAGTGTTTGCCGTATTTATTGTCGCGTATATTTTTCATTTGTGTCGCGGATTTTTTTGTTATTTCGCGAGTGTTAAAGGTTCCCACGTGGTGGGCTTAGTGTCGCGCGAGTGGCGTCAGGGCGTGTGTTGTGCGACCCGCACGCCTTCCGGGAGCTAGGGCCCACTACTGGAAGTTTGCATGTTTTTTTTCCATTATGTCTCGGACATGATTTTATCTTATTAAATTGAATGTGTGTGTTTTACGTCGCCTCCCGTCTCATGCCTCTGGTTCACGGTCGATCAGGCGTGGACCTTATCGCCGGTCAGCAGTCGAACCCTCACTAAACGCACGCGGGGTGGGTTTGTTGTCACCCCATCCCCTCCGGTTCGGAGAGTGCGATTACCTCACCATCAATCCTTGACAGGTGGGTTTTTGGGATTGGAATTCTTTCGGGTCCGCGATCTTGACCTGGATCGACGGCGAGTCTCTGATACCTCCGGCGAGGGATCGGATACGGATTCTCCATCATCGGAACTGAACCAACGTAGGCGTTGAGGTGGCTTCGTTGAGCTGTCCTTCCGGGTAGTCCGTTGAACGCCAGTCCTCGGCGTTCTATTGCTTTGGGGTTTCAGACGTTTTTTACAACATCGGTCTCCTGTCATGTGACCCTCCCCACAGGCTGCACACTTGGGAGCACACTCATGTCCGGCTACGGGGTCCCGTTGTCCACATGTACGACATACTGGAATGTCCGGCTGGGGACAGACGTCCGATCGGTGACCAATTTGGTGACACACTTTGCACACCTGAGTGATAATTTTGTAGGGATAGCAAGCAAGTTCTCCGCCGTTGTAGTAGACGTACCGCGGTGTAATACCTCTAAAAAAGGTGATAACCCGTACAAAAATGACTGTTGATTAACCATTGATATATTGTTGGGGAATTGTTGAAACAACGGACTTCAACAAATTTTCAAAAGCAATTGAGTTCGCTCAACACTTGCACAACAATATTACCGTTGAGTGTTCTCAACAAACAATTTATTGGGTAATTTTTGTTGATTTTTGTAGTTTTTTTTTTGTTGTGTAGCAGTTGAGTCCAGTATCAATAATTAGGACTCGCATATGAAGACATACAAAAAATTTAATGCCAAGCGTTCCAACCTCATTGCTGTCGCTTTGCGGCAGGTAGGTTCTTCTTTCCCCTCGTTTTCATAAAAAGAAAATAATGTGTGACCGATGGGGTGACATTGAACGTCGGCCGTTGAGCCCGCTGCTCTAACCATTAGGCCACGAACGCGCGCATGCTCCTCTCGTTCGACAGCCAATAACTTCTGAAATGCTTGGCGCGTGCGAATCGTGCCACTTCCTCGTGCTGTCGCTTTCAAGCGCCTATCTCCGGGACCGCCCCACTTTCGTAGCCGTTTTCTCTCTCTAAAAACTGCAGCGGTAGACTAGCTTCATGACCGCCCAAATTCATAACGACTTATTTCTTCGCCGGTGTAGAAATGCCATCGTAGTTTTAACATACACTAGATGACATAGCAATTGGTACGATCCAAAATGAGCACGTTTCGGGGAGCAGAAGAATGCGAAGTTCACTCGCAAACACGGTGACTACGTGCATGTGGAGTTCCCCAAAAGTAGACACGGCGGCAGCGCGGCCGGCGATAAGACCGGCGCCGACACGTGACGACGCTGCCTTCGAGCATCCGACGCGCTGTGGGAACCGTAGGATGCAAGCGGCGCACACGCTGCAAACATACACGTGAGAGATCTTCGAATTTCCTGCGACGCACCCTCTGTCCGGAAAGTAAATATAGCCATTTTTATCCAACGGCCGTGGTACAAGAGATAACGAACATGTTTTGAGATCGCAGCGCGCAACAGCTGTAACCATTGACTTCAAGGAGCTTCTGATTCAGAAACAGCCGCAACAGTAGCACAGCTAATCGCTGTATCTGCGGCTGCTCCCGACTCTCGCCTTGCAAGAAGCATGCGATTTATTTGAGCCTCGCCGAACTGTCGTCCTCTCCCAAGCCTGCAGGACAGGTCCCGTATGTTCAGTTGAATAGAAGAACACCAAAGGGAAATGAAAGAAATACAGGTAACGGACTCTTATCACACCTTATTTGTCACCTCGTCATCTGCAAAGATGCTATAGACTATTCCAGTAGCGTTACTTTTGTGAAAATAATAAAATTAGTAGTAATTCTTATTTCTAGGTGGCGCTACCAACGTCAAGGCAGCGTTCGGGTGTGTGCGTGTGCGCACGCTGTTGCAACCGTTGTAGCTTCGTTTTGAGCACACTTTTGCAACAGTGCACATTGTTACGGCTAGTTTCGTAGCCGTAGCCTCATATTTTGGTCATAGTATTTGTTGTTTACGCTACAAATTAGGTTGTTCTTGAAACTTTGTGAAGGTTAGTGGATGAAAAATTATTACTAATTAATTAGTTGATTTTCCGTGCGGCTATTTTGTGTTTGAAATGTTTTTATAACTCCATACGATAGTGAAGCTGTGAACGGCTTTCGGACTCAGTTGGTTGCCTTGTGTGGTGGTTCACGTTTCGTGCTTTTGGATGAAAGTATTTTTTCTTTTCGGACATCATGACGCACATTTTAGTGAAATGCTTTAACGACGATAAGTGGGACGTTTATCCGTTGAAGTCGTTGGCTGACTTAGCTACTAGTCTTCGACTGATGTGCGAGCCTGGCTGTTTTGATGAGTTGCGCGGCAGAGGTCATGATGCCTGTTGGAGAGAAGGCACCCCGAAAGAGTCGCAGCCGAGCTTCTGCAGATAGGTAAGTAATCTCGATTTCTTGGGCACGTAGGCTTTTTTCTATTTTGACATTGACAAGCGTGAGATGTTAAGCACACCGTTCACTTTCTTCAACCACACCCGTACTGGAAGGCGGTGTTGCACGTCACGCTTACGCATTTCGTAACTATGGCGGCCGCCGTGGCAATTCGGGGCTCGAGGTCGTGGATACGATCCCTGCAGCGGCCGCATTCCAAAGGAGCGGAATGCAAAAACGCTCGTGCATTGTGCATTGTATGCACGTAAAAATTTCCAGAAAGTCAAAATTATTACGGAGTCCCCAACTACGACCTGCCTCATAATCAGAGCGTTGGTTTCGCACGTAAGACACCATAATGATTTTTTTTTTAATCCGTAGTGGCTCATCGTATACCATACGGTTAGTGTGATCACCTTTTGGGCCGTAGCGGTTAAGCGTGCCTCGATTTAGGCTGCGCCTAACGGTGCGGCGCACCGCAAAATATATTTCGCCTCTTTGGGATTGGCGGAGAACGGCCAACCGATAAGTCGCAGCTTCCGCGCGGTGACTCTTCACGGATACGCAGCGCAAATGAACAGAGGTGTGGTGATGACGTCGGCAAAGAACACAGCCGCCGACGGGCTCGCCTTATCGCTTATCACTGCCAAAACTACCGCAGTAAGCATCTTTATCTAGCGCGGCGCGTTTCTGTTGAAGGCGTACTGTACAATTTTAATTGGCGATAACCGATACATGCCACCGTTCTCTGCTGCCTCTTTGAGCTTGGCCGATTCGAATGTGCGTTGCTTGCAGAAGCGAAAGGAGCGTCACTCGGCGCGTTGTCGCATCGAGGCACCGTTTGCGCGGTGAACAATGACGCGTGCATGAAGCTAGCTCACTGCGCAGACGCTACCGCGCAAAACGCGCAAGGGCGTGTACGCGACGTTCTGCACACAAATCGCGTGGGATGATCGGACACACGCCGGAGCGGCTAGCTTCAAAGAAGCAGTGCATGTTCTCACTCGTACAGGCACGCTCACGCTCGCATCGCTCTCGGCGTATCTTTAGGTCATTCCTGCTGCTGAACTTCTACCGAAAGATTCGATATCTGCTTGGTGTTGGCTATGCACTGCCGCGTGGTCTTTGGTTCTGCGAGCGAGCCGGGAATATTTCTCCCCGCTGTGAAACATCGCTGTGCGTGTCTTAGCTAACATTTACCGTAGTGACCCATTTCTTCCTTTTCTAGACAGCACTCGTAAAGAGTCGCAAATTTTTACTTGCCAGTATAGTGTGTACTTATTTTTTTTGTGCGTAGTTATGTGCAGTGTGTGGCAGATTCTGAATCCGCGCTATCTCATTTTCTGTCCGCATTCCCTTCTCGCAGGTCACACATGTAGCAAATGCCCAGATGCTAAAGTGTTCTACGTCAAGAGCAGCTTGGCGTCGTGCAAGAGACACCCGTTGATATGTGGCTGATTCACTAGCAAACTCGCATCTCTGTTGCCACTCTCCATCAAGTGGGATTTTTAACTATTTTTTGTGCTGCTCTGTGGTGTACTAGCTGCCGCATGGACGCTATGAAGGCTTACTTTCAATTTGCTCTGGCTTTTAGTAGTGAAGGACGGGCTACCTTTTGAGGGAGGTATTTCCTTTTGCTTGCGAGAATGTTTACCAGCCTAACCAAGTGATACGCGCGTACTGGAAACAGCAATGCGAAGAGAGGCGGACGACGAAATAGGTAGGAGCACACACGAGCGCAAGTTCAGCTAAGTTTATTTTTGAAGACAGGGGTATTAAAGACGCTGGTCAACTTGACAAAGGTAAAGAGCCGTGCATGCGTGGCAGAAACAGCCACGAGCGACAAGAAAAGAAAATATGAAAAAGCCATGTCATGTAGAATAAACGTGCGTGAAAAACGAAAACTATGGGACAAATCTTTCGAAAAAGCGAAATATTTGTCCGATGAGTGATACTGCCCAACGAGAAATACTCTTGAGAACTGCAAGTCTTTCCCACTAAAGGAAACAGATAACTTGGTTATGCATTTGTTTCGTTTGTGATCAATAAATATTGCTTCTGGGAACTCCTCTGGTGTTGAGGTATAGAGCAGAAAGAACGGTTGTTTCATCACAAAGACCAGAACACAAGAGGACTTATGGAAGAATCATTTATTGATCACGAAGAAAAATTCATAAGCAAGGTTTCTGTGACGCATGGTGGGAAAGAGTTGCTGCAGTATTTCACGTTAATATCGCTTACAGGACAAACCTTTCAGTTTTCATGTTTTTTTGTTTTTGACGCACATGTTTGTTCTACAGGACATGTCTTTCGGCCGTTCTTTTGTTCTGCCGGGCTGTTTCTGCTGCTCATCCATGGCTTTTTCTTTGTGAAGTTGGCCAATGTGTTTAAAATCTTTGTCTTCACGAAAAAACTTCTAGTTGAGTCAGCGTTCATGTGTGTTCCTGCCTTAATTCATCCTTCTCGTCTCTGTTTGGGTGGTTGTCAACTATAAATGTACACCGAATTGGCGAAGTGTCCATAGAATTGATACATGAAATATTTGCGCTGTTTATTTCAGGAAGAACGCTATAGGGTCTTATCTTCTCTGTTTTTAACACTGATGTACATTTTTCTAGTTCAACTTGATGGAGTCCCCTGAGGAAGCCAGTAAGAGTCGTGGTAACTTCATTTGTGTGAGATTTATGAATTTCATCCATTCAAGGCATGACATGTCACAAGCCTGTAGGTATGCAAGTATTCGTACGTTTTAAACATACTCAGCTCTAGTTTTTGGTTCTCATGACGCTGCTTTGTACTGTGCTGCATTCTCCAGGCGCAGGAACCTTCTTTTATGCCGTCAGTGCACGATCTCTTTTTGTAAATATTGGAGAAAAAATTGTCTTGGGCTTAAATATACATGTATTTCACTTGAAATTTCTTTTCAACACGGCTGCTGTGTCTCCCTCCGTCTTTGTTACTGCTTTGTCCCAATTTTCTTGCAACTTTTATGTATTTTATGCAATAAAATTCTGGTAGCATTTAATAACATTTTACCTGCGCAATTGAGGTCATTGGTTTTTCGTATACGCATTTATTTGCGTTTTTCACTGTCTCACCAATCTGGCTGTCCAGTCATTGAAACCTTTTCCCATCCTTTATGACGATTTCTGGCGTACTTGATATTGCAAGTGCAGGTGACCATCTATTTGGCTCTTTGGAATTGTGTTAACCCTGTGTTACTACCAATTTTCTGTGCTAAATAATTGTTTTCTCTAATCGTTCAAGGTATTAGCCTTGCCTTATCTCTTTATTGACTAAGGTACCACTTAGTTGCTGGGTATAGTGAAAAAGGCCCCAAAAAGTGCTCTAATTCGCTTTGTGCAAGTCCAGAAAAATTAACTGAAAATGAGCTCACTAAATTGAGGAAATACCACCAACAAACTCTTCTGTACCTCAATTTAAAATATACAAATGGTGTACTGTTCCTGCAAACCTAGCTCGTCAGAAACATGATTCAGGTGTCCACCATGCCAGACAACTTTCTAAATAATGTCTCATCAATTAATAGCTAAGTTGAGTGATGTTATTTTATAAAATCATTGGACAACCTGAAAATATATAGATCTCGAAGACAAAAAGCTCAGACAAGCCTACTTTGGTACTTCATTAAATTTTAATCGCGGTGAAAGACGTGTGCTAAAGCTTGTATATATTTACGTGAAGTCATTTGTTTCAAGTCTGTTATTTTGCCTTTTCACAATCAGCCGTAAC
Organism: Dermacentor andersoni; assembly: GCF_023375885.2. NCBI lineage: Eukaryota > Metazoa > Arthropoda > Arachnida > Ixodida > Ixodidae > Dermacentor > Dermacentor andersoni. The sequence goes on from NC_092816.1 coordinate 148,617,343, forward strand.
TGTTCCTGTGATGGGTTACCCCCGTATTCAGAAATGCAACTTAAGTTGAAACCCATGCTTGACTTCATCTAAGTGACGCCTATCGTGAACGCGCCGAAGGAAACGCAGTGAGCGTCTTTGGGCGCGTTAACGCCAGGCGTCATCTAAACCAAGTCAAGCACGGGCTTTGACTTAAGTTGCATTTCTGAATACGGGGGTTAGTGTGCGAAACATTTTAATGTAACGTATTCAGATGTCGTGTGTGTTCACACGCAAGCAGCTTCAAGTGTTCATATGTTCAAAGTTGGTTGTTAAAAGGGTATGCTTAAGCCCTGCCTTTTGAGTCGCTTTGCCTTCTAGTCAAACTGAAGTCGCAAGGGAAGACCACAATGATCGTTTTAATTCATATGTATAGGTTTTTTCAGATGTGTTTACACTGTTAAGAGTGCTGTAGGTACTAGCCTATGTCCCCAGGTTCGATGTATTGGTGCCTTATGTACTGTAATAATGTTTCATGGGCACGCATCTTTAGTGTAAATAAAGGTACTTCAAATTGATCAGTCTCTCCTTTGCTTTTGTTTGTGAAAGTTATGAGCAGGCACCGGGGCATGCAAGTGTGAATAGCAAAGCAAGTTCAATATATGAATAAAAATCTACTAGCCCAACGAAATGTCAATCATATTTCAATGGCCACTTCTGAAATCTCAATTCCATCTCAACCGGGCCACAACGTACTTTTCAGTGCTGTGACAACAATAACTCAACAACAGGTCAACAGAACTACCACGACGTCAGTTCAATGCATTATCAATGGTAACCCAACAATCATTCAACAAAATGAACACAACAAGCCGTCTAAGTGCAATGGAATTTCAATGGTAACTTAACAATTATTCAACATTGAGGCACGCAATGGTGTTCCAATTAAATTTCAGTGGCCAATATTCAAGACCACTCAACAATCGGCCCAACAATTCTCCAACAAAATTTCCACAATTCCTCAATGAAAAAGTCAACATTGACCAATAATAATTCAATGCCTTCTCAATAATATTTTTTGTACGGGAACGGCCGTTTTAGTGTTACGGAACATGCGCGCTTGGAGAATTTCAACCCCTTGCGTGCGTATGCGTAGATTCGCTTTTAGCATTTCAGGCGTCGTGTGCGGGTCCAAGCCGTGAATGACACCCTTGGTTGTCCCGTCACTTGTCGCTACGTAGGCGTTGACCGAGTGAGGGCGGCCGTTGATGTTAAGCATTTCAATACGTCTAACGTAGTCCGCCACTATCTGGTGTGGCGTGGACACGATAAAGATGTTGGAGCCCGGCTTGATTCTGAGCAGAAATTGCTCACCTGATATTTTCCCGTTGCATGCAGCAATCACGGCATCCACCAGGAGTGGACTAGCCAGGTTCTTGACCGGTAGCCCTTGATGCGGTCGCACCACTATCTTAAAATCATCCTTTAGCAGGGGGGGTAACCGCCTGTATGCTGGTTTGTGTTTAGATTTTCCGGTTGCTTGATCAGCGGAAACTTGCTGATTCTTCAAGATCCCCGAATATTCCAGTGCTCTGGTCTTCTTCTCTTTCGCATCCTTTTTTTCTGCCGAAGCGTGAGGACCGTCTGCCAATCCCCATCTGTTTGACTTTGGCTCTCTGTCCCGGCATTCTGGTCGCTGGGTCCTTTTGGTGTCGTGAGGTCGTGAGCAGCGGAGTCTTGAAAATCCGTGCTGTCAAGCTCCTGGCGGTGCGTGTCCGTCACCCGCGAGGGTCCGGGACGCGCAGGTGCGTCAGGCGCTTGATTTGCAAGAGCCATCGAGCGGTCGGTGGGAAACGGCAAGAAAGCCGCTTCCCATATGGCTTCCGGCGAAAGCGGCCCGGCCAAGGGCGGTCGGTGAAGATGGCGTCGTCTTCGTGGTTGGGGAGCGCGCCGACGACACGTTCGTTCCCTTCCAAGGCGAAACTCTCTGGGGTCAGCTGGGATCGGTCGATGCCGCTGGCCTTCACGGACACATTGGTGCAAGCAAAACTTACGTTCGAGGTAATTAGCACTGCGTAATTGGCTAGCAATCACGGAGCCGATCTGTGGCTAGGGACGAGCGCTCGACCTGTGAAGAACTTGCGTCATTTGTAGATGCATCATACCAAACTTAAATTCTCTCGAGTTCGGAAAAAAAAATGAGAAGCACATTTTTAGGTTCCCGGGACGCTCCTGTGTCGCGGCTCATAGAACTGTTCCGCAAATACGAGAATAATTTTAAATAAGCGATGAAGCTATTCAGTTAGTGGACGGACTGATAGCCGCCACCGTAGCACAATCGGTAGTGCAATACACGCATAATGCGCAAGTTGCGAGTTCGGCTCCCACCGGCGACAAGTTATCTTTTCGTCCCCTTGCATTTCTCTTTCCTTCACCATTTTCTACATTTCAACTTCAAGCACAGCTAATTCCCCCATGCTTTTCTTGGCTTCATCGTCTTTTGGCTTTATATGATCGCGATACATATAGAGGGAGGGAGACGCGTCTTGCGCCCCTCAACCGCGCGCCTCGGAAGATATTGGTATGCCTGTGTCGCCGAGTGTCCGAAACATTTACCAGTGCATTTGTTTACATCGGCATGGCACAGTGGTTGCTTGTCATTCGCTTGAAATATAATGCAAGCCGCGCATCAGTGACATCAAATGTCAGAACCTAGTAAAACAGGCAAGATTTTGTCCGTGTATGCTCTGTCCCATCATGAGACTCACTGCTATGAGCGACCGGACAACATCGAAAATGAGCAAAAACGGCGGAACGCGTTGTTATTCTGACTACTTATCATTCTTCGCACTTTCTTCATGCACACAAATGTGTTTCTTAAAATAGACATCCGATTAAAAATTTGCGCGTAATATCCTTCATTTACAGAACGCGTTCTTTCGCGGGAACGCCGTTGTTTAGAGATTGACTGACAAGTGGCCATAATGTGTTTCGACTTCGATGGGTATCAATTGACCCTGATTTATAGTTAAACAATCCAGCACGCTGTTCGTGGTTGACGTAGGAATTATAAACTTAAATCGGCAAAGATTCTCGAAAACCAGCAAGTGGCGCAGCCTGGCGGAGAAATCTTGCTAATCCGGATGCAGTATACGGGATTACTGCACGGTCGGCTGTTAAGTACAACATACTTATTACCTGAAATAGAAGTTTATCCAATGCGTATTAGGAATTAAAGCAAGTCCGCGCTAACCAGTGGCACATCCGTCCCACAATGTGTGGCTGCGCACATGCTCTGGCAAGCGCGCGAGTTTGCGGGTAAGTGCCTAGAGTTGTGTGGTCTCCCTGTGAGATACAATATGCCATCGACTAGTTGTGCCAGAACTAAAATATTAGCACACGCGAGACAACGGCAGCACGCTGAACTTGCTATGATCCACGTGTAAAAGCGCCTTTTCGCTTTCAAGATCTTTTCTTGGCAGGGATAAAATATGCGTATCCCACGCACTGTGAGAATCCATGTAAGCGAAGCTTTCTGTGCTGTTTACTTTGACGATAGTAAGCGTTGAAGTTGACGGCGAATCTGTAATTTCTTCAGCGTTTAGTCCAATACAAGTGTGGTGAGTTGATGCTTAACTTTACCTTCCGAGCACCAATGCTGTTTGTCTGGGTAGTACGAGGAACACACAAGGAGACGTGTTTGCTTGAGGCGTTGTTGTGCGCCGTTCATAATCTCAGAGAGGGTTGATCATTATCATTGCCTCACATGGCACATCGCATCGATGCAGAAGCATTTAATTTAATTATGGGACTGTACATGCCAAAACCACCATTGAATTATGAGGCACGCCATATTGGCGGACTCCGGATGAATCTTTACACTCTGGTGTTCTTTAACGTGTACCTAAACCAAAGGAGATTAGCGTTTTTGTAATTCGCTCCCGTCGAAATGCGGCTGTCACAGCCGGGATTAACCCTCGTCGCCACCTCGAGTAATGCCACTGCCGTCATGTTACCACGGCGGACACAGAAGTGTTTATTTAACGTGCGACCGCTCCCGTAGTGTCGCCTAGAACCTAGGGTGTTTTAATGCGCCTTTGCGTATGCAAGCGGTGCGTCAATTGTCCGCTTGATAAATTTGCATTGTTTATTTTTCATAACTAGCAGAACGCTGCGGTACCGAACCTTCAGTGTGCCCGCTACCGCTGCTTCTTTGCCTGCTTACGTCATCTTACCCGCCGTAGTTAGTCAGTGGCTTTGGCGTTGCGCTTCCAAGCACGAGTTCGCGGGATGAAATCCCTGTCGCGGCGGCCGCATTTCGATGGGTGCTGTTACGTTTCGCCTACGACGCGCGGTATAGCCGGCGCGGATGTAACGGACGCCGGGGCTTCGTTCAAAGCGGCGGACATTTTGGCCCGTTCAGCGCTGCCGCAACGCCTCCCCGCCAAGCGCGTCCAGGCATGTTTCAATGCCACGTGTCTTCGTGTGTGCGTGTGTGTGTGTGTGCATGTTGGTGCCCACGCTTGTCAAAGCGCGGCAGCCGGGGAGAGGAGCTCCCTAACTGTGAAGCGAGGAGGTCTGACCGGTGCCGGCCCGGCGGATGCGTCACTACTCGTCTCAACGTGCCCGAGCGGCGCCGTCACGTGCGCCCTATCCAGAGCCGTTCCTTCTTGCCCTCAACTCCGAGAGTTTAAAAGCAGCTGCCCCCGGACGCCAAGAGAGAGGCTCCGATTTCTTCCGTCGAGTAACGTGCTCTCCCGTCTCTCCACTTCGGTCGACCTGACCGACTGCTCTTTTGCGATGCTATAATAAACAAGTTGTTCTGTTAGCAGTCGACTCATCCTTTGCCCGGACCTTCGGATGCTTCCAGTTGTGCCTCAGGCCGCCAGGCCAGCGCTACCCTTGGGGCTTGCGACCCAGATGCAACAGTGCGAAATGCAAAACACCTGTGTACTCAGATTTAGGGGCACAATAAGGAATCCCAGCTGGTCAAAATTAATCTGGAGTCGCCCACTAAGGGATGGCTCATAAGGAGATCGATGTTTGTGGGACGTAAAAACCCCATAATTTATTCACGTCATCTTTTCTTTCTCTCCCTGTATGTGAACTGGCTGATTGGCAACGTTATTCGCTCGTTTCGCCATTGCATCGGTTCCACCCATCCTCTGCCTCATCTCCCTCCTCCTCCCTACAGTTCTATCTACGTCCGCTCTGGACTTCCACGTTTGTAAATAGCTAAGGGCTGCAGTTCCTGCGTAGCTTCTGTGTGGGATCACGGATAGTTGCAGCTGTCAAGAGGCTTACTGTGGTGACACCGAGGGAGATTCAGATGGCATTTTGCACTTGCCACGCGATGAAAAGACGCAAACGAGTTTCTCGAGTGGACTTTCCTCTTTACGACGCTCCTGGCATTTATATGCACTCTCTGAAACAACCCCCCACGCGACGTGCAAAGAAGCAGCAGCAGCGCGACAGTCGAAGGACTTTCGCGCTGCTGCGCTGCAAGTGGAGAGTGTCTCACTTGGCACTGGAGTTCGCGTGCTGAAATCGCGGGTTCCAGGCACTATTCTATCTATGCTATTAATGAGCCGATTTGAATTTTTTTTGTGCGGCAGGAGGCTCCGTAGGGAGCACGTTACAACTTTCAGCGTATAACCAAAATTTCCTATGGGGCCTGGCAAGGGGCCCTTTAAAAAACACTTTTCATTGATTAATGACAAAGCAGTTGGAAGGAAAAGCCAGGAAAGACTTTGCCGTTATTGTAGAAATATTTTAACACCTCCGAAAATGCTAATCGCAGGAACATCGGCTTGATAAAAAAACTTTCTCACAGGTACAGCCGCATAGGCGATGCCCCAAATCCGACGTCTATGACACGTGTATGGCTTCCAAAATCGGTTCCGCCTCATTCAACCATCAAAAGCATAGCCTTTAAGATACGCATTTTAAACCTAGAGGGCGCCTATGAGGCGTGGATTTGGACATTGTTCATTCATTCATTCATTCAGAATTTATTTAAGACAACGAAAAGGTTGTCCAGGGTGACGTGGCAAAAGGCATACTTTGCCTGACGAGGCCACGCCACCCGGATGACAGGCGGCACCACAGGCTACAAAAATCAAGAAAGAGCATTACATAATAGAACACACATTCAATATTTTTTACACAATACATAAGACATCCTTACAAAACACAGGCTTGTTTGTCGGCTGCTTCCCACCAATGCCGAATTACAGTAGCTGCCGAGCTCAACTATCACTGTTTCAGCATGCTTCCAGTGAACGACTACATTTTCACATAAAAATTTCGATAAAAGACGCTGCATGGTGTTTTCCAAGTTCTCACTTCCATTTTCCGCGTTTTCACTTTCAGTTTTCCATTGCGCTAAAACAAATGGGTACCATAAAAATTCGTTGTCAGTTCCTTCAAGTTGCTATCACGAAGCTAGGGGCCTCCGCTCGTGGAAGCTAAATAACGAGTCAGCATAAGAGCACGTCAAAAATAGAACCACGTGCGTTTAATTAAGAGGAATGCCGGCTAGCTCTATGACAGCCTTCGAGAACGACAAAGTAACGAGGTTGATAGGGCGTCGAGTCGTCGCTTCTCGCTTTCTGTATTTGCACTAAATGAAATGAAGGGTAGTTTATTTAAGAACCGTGCGGCCAAAGCTCAAATACAAAAGCATTTTCCATCATTCTGATGGCTTAATTAGCTTCAGGTGAGTCGCTCAACTACGCTGGTGTAGACGCATGAACTCAGTGATTGATAAGCCTCGCCTCGTCTGAACGCCGTCGCCATCGCCTCCAACTGTGTGCTGCTGGCGAGAGCTAAAGGAACACCGTTTGCCACCCGTCACTTGCCCGTCCAAACAGAACGTAATCCGTCGCTGCATAAATTCTCACACAACCCCTACATCACAATTGCCGGCTCCTAGACGCTGTCGTCTGCCATCCGTTCCCAGCATTCCACGCGTGTGCCGCCCTTTACGTCATTGCACAATGTGACTGATAGCCGACGAGCAGGCAAGGTAGGTAGTTCCATAGAATAAAAAAAATCATTTGTAATATATCTGCGCAACTCTCAAACTTGTGTTTTTGAGTACATGACGGAAGTATACAGAGGAAAGTACCCAGCGAATTTTATTGTCATCCTTTGACATTGAAAAAGGTCGCCCGAGTTTCCCTTCATAGAAGCGCTGCAGACACTGCAGAGAAAGCCGATGGAGTTTTATAGTGTTACAATATAAAGTGGGATCATTGCAGTTTCATCACATTATGTGGGAGGATTACGTTTCAACGTGTTTACTCTGGCTCCGCCTGCCACAATCATCCGCAATGGTGCTATATCGGCCCTCACAACAGGTGTCAGCATGTTACGACACAGTATGTTTCTGAGATACGAAACCCGAAGTGGCTGTAGAAACGCTATTGTATATTTTACAACGCACTGAGGCTTGTCACTATATTTTCTGGGGTCAGAGGTGTAGGACCTTGAATTAAAGGGAAAATAGATGAATAGTCGAGAATATGTCAGTACCTTGAAGGACAAGTTTGAAGTGCAAGTTACATATTGCTACGGAACAATATGTGCGATTACGAAAAGGCGAGCAGTGTGAAGACGACGACGACGATTAGAAGCTAGCGCGGGCTGTTTCCTCTTGGCCAAGCGCAGCGTACAACGATATTTTAGACTTTAACGATCGTCCTTTGGCCCAAACTAGAGCTGTCAAACATCGCATTAATACCGGCGATGCCCCTCCTATTCATCGCCGCCCGTATCGAGTGTCACCAGTTGAGCGTCAAGTTATTCACGCAGAAGTTCGCAAAATGCTTGCCAAGAACATTATTGAACCATCATATAGTCCATGGGCGTCACCTGTTGTACTGGTCAAAAAGAAGGATGGCTCATGGCGCTTTTGCGTGGACTATCGGCACCTTAACAGGGTTACCAAAAAGGACGTGTATCCCCTACCTCGGATTGATGAAGCCCTTGACTGCCTCCACGGTGCGCTCTATTTCTCCTCTATTGACCTTCGCTCCGGCTACTGGCAGATTGCCGTGGACGATCTCGACCGCGAGAAGACTGCTTTTGTAACACCCGACGGTCTTTATCAATTCAAAGTGATGCCGTTCGGTCTATGTAACGCCCCTGCCTCTTTGGAACGCATGATGGACTCCATTCTCCACGGTTTCAAATGGTCCACGTGCCTGTGCTACTTGAATGACGTTATCGTATTCTCCCCAACGTTCGCTACGCACATCGAGCGCCTCTGAGCAGTCCTGGACGTTTTCCGTCCAGCCGGTCTGCAACTCAACGCATCGAAGTGTCTATTCGGCCGTCGCCAGATTACCGTCCTTGGACATCTCGTTGACGCGAACGGAGTGCAACCGGACCCAGGCAAGATCCATGCTGTTGCGCACTTCCCTGTTCCGAGGTGTGTCAAGGATGTGCGCAGCTTCATCGGCCTTTGTTCGTACTTCCGCCGTTTCGTGAGAAATTTCGCCGCCATAGCACGACCACTAACCGAGCTTTTGAAGAAAGACGCCCCTTTCCAGTGGGGCGATAACGAGGCCTCAGTATTCTCACATCTTATCGACATTCTCACAACGCCTCCCGTTCTGGCCCATTTCGTTCCTTCTGCGCCTACCAAAGTCCATACTGATGCCAGCGGTCACGGAATTGGCGCAGTACTGGCACAACGACAGCGTGGCCACGACCGTGTTATCGCTTACGCCAGCAGGCTCCTCTCACCCGCGGAGCGCAACTATTCCATCACTGAGCGTGAGTGTCTGGCCCTAGTTCGGGCGGTTGCGAAATTCCGCCCATACTTATATGGCCAACCCTTTTCCGTCGTCACAGACCATCACGCGCTTTGCTGGTTATGCTCACTGAAAGATCCTACAGGAAGACTTGGTCGCTGGGCCTTACGCCTCCAAGAATATTCGTATACTGTAACCTATAAATCTGGCCGACTACACAAGGACGCTGACTGCCTGTCTCGCTACCCGGTCGACGAGCCTGACGACGCCGACAGTTGTAGCGCCAATGGCATTTTCTCTGTGTCTGCCTTCACTAACATCGCCGATGAGCAGTACCGAGACCTATCGCTGCGAGCACTTATCGAGCGTCTGCGCTCTACACCTACCGACGCATCCGTTCGCCGATATGTCCTCCAGGGCGGCATTTTTTATCGAAGGAACTTCCTCCCTGACGGCTCTGATCTTCTTGTCGTGCCAAAACAGCTACGACAGACTGTGCTCTTTGAGATGCATGACGCACCCACTGCTGGACATCTTGGGGTAACCCGCACGTACGACCGCGTCCGCCGCCGCTTGTATTGGCCTGGTCTCGCTCGCTCCGTTCGACGCTATGTTGCTTGCCTGTGATCCCTGCCAGCGTCGGAAAACACCTCAGGTGCTACCTGCCGGTCATCTCCAGCCGATCACCGTCCCTGTGGAACCGTTCTTTCGTGTTGGATTAGACCTGCTCGGTCCCTTTCCCACGTCATCCTCTGGGAACAAATGGCTAGCCGTCGCGACTGATTACGCCACCCGATACGCTATCACTCGGGCTCTCCCTACCAGTTGCGCCACTGACGTCGCGGACTTTCTCTTGCATGACATTATCTTGCTTCATGGCGCCCCGCGACAGCTGCTTACTGACCGTGGTCGAAACTTCCTCTCGAAAGTTATCGCTGACATTGTGCGTTCCTGGTCCATTCAACACAAACTGACTACCTCATACCATCCTCAAACCAATGGCCTGACAGAGCGGTTAAACCGTACTCTTACCGATATGCTGTCCAAGTACGTTTCCAAAGACCACCACGACTGGAACATTGCCCTTCCTTACATAACATTTGCGTACAATTCTTCCCGGCACGACACCGCCGGATTTTCTCCGTTTTATCTACTGTACGGTCGCGAACCTACCTTGCCCCTGGACACGGCCCTTCCTCCTGCTGCTATCTCAACAAGCGAGTATGCGCGCGACGCCATCGCCCTCGCCGACCATGCACGCCAGCTTGCCCGTGCTCGACTGACGGCCTCACAAACCACTCAGCAGCGTCAGTACAACGCCCGCCATCGTGACGTACAGTTTTCGCCTGGTGCGCTCTTGCTCCTGTGGTCGCCCTCCCGTCACGTCGGACTTTCAGAGAAGCTCCTTTCGCGATACACAGGGCCCTACCGCGTGCTGCGCCAGGTGACGCCTGTGACTTACGAAATTGCTCCTGTGGGTTCAACCTCGTCCTCTCCTCTGGCATCTAGTGATGTCGTGCATGTCAGTAGGCTCAAGGCCTACTACACTGCTTCCGAGTCCGATCTTTAGTCGCTCCGGGACGGCGCTTTTGCAGCCGGGGGTAGTGCTACGGAACAATATGTGCGATCAAGAAAAGGCGAGCAGTGTGAAGACGACGACGACGACGATCAGAAGCTAGCGCGGGCTGTTGCCTCTTGGCCAAGCGCAGCGTATTTTCTTGTAAATATACTTGTACATAGCTTTTCGTCTGCGTCTTCCTACGTAACAATATTTTATGCGATGCAATACGCGATATGATCAATGATTTTAGATAAAATTAAGTAGTTTAATCGTTCCAGAGCTTTTCCTTTAGGAATAACTAGCTTGTGTGGCACAGAAGAATCACGCACGGGAACGTTTTTTTTGTACGTACATTTATTACTTCGCAGTTAATTTTTTTGTCCTTTGGTCACACTGAATTTCCTCCCCTCCGTTACTACAGCCACAACACACTAAATTATCAGTCGCTACGGTACGTTACTGGAATCGATCCTAATGCCGTCGCTCACAGTGACAAAGTTCTGTTTCCGTCCACTTACGAGCGACACTATAGTATAGTACACTTTCAAAATATTTTTTGGTATTGGACTGTGCAGGAGTTTTAAATAAACATCACGCAAGTTTATGGACACATTATGATGATAGGTACCAATCGTTGACACGCTTCAACGTGACTGCTGGGTGGCTCAGTGGCCGGTGTCGGCTTCCACGTCAAGCTCCTGGTTTCATATTAATCTCCACATACCTCTTCTGCAACCTATTTACAGATTAATTATTAATCCTTTGATTCACTATAGGTGGCAATGTTAAGTCACATTGGCAAGTGCACGTTGGATATTGTTTCTTTCACATTTTTTTTAAGCACCGCGGTAGCTTAGTGGCTATGGCGTTGTACTGCTTCAAGTTTGCGGGTTCGGACCTCTGTGAAGGCTGACGGCAGCGATGACTATGGAGAGCTGGGAGCATGGCGGTCGGCAAACGCTCCAAAAGTTCATTGCGGCAAACGAATGCATAGGCAAACACAACACCACGCTGGGGCGCTGCGGCGCCAGGAGTGGACGCCACCTACAGCAATTATATTTAAACAACCGCGTGTGTTCAGCGTCCGATCCTCCCTTTCTTCTCAGCGTAGTGGAAACAAATTAGAGTGCTTCAGTTGAGCGTGTTTACGCTCCGCCAAGCAGCTAAGCGGAGCGGAAGCGCGAATACGCATGCGCCGTCCGCTTAGCCGTAAGCGGGATAGCGGAGCAGGGAACATGGTCCGCTTAGAAGCTGCCTTAGCGGAGCGTGCCGCGCAGCGCTTTGGCTAGCGTTGGCGTCAAAGGATTGGTTTGGATTGGATGCGGAAAGGAAGCGCGCTGGCTATCACGTGGCGTTCCCCAAGACGGCGCTTTATTTTCCATTGGATAAAATGGACCGGTAACGCATTACAAGCGCACGTCTGGATACTTCATGGATGAATAAGTTATATATATATATACATATAGACGTTTTACTATATAAGAGTGATCAATAAGTGTACTTATTTTCTTTCATTACCCTGAATTTGGCCAGGGGGCGCTGCAAATACGAAAGGTCCGCTCCGCTATGCTAAACGTATAACTAAAACGTGAAAATCGCCCGTCGCTCCGCTGTGGCTTAGCGGGGCAGCTCGGAGCGGAGCGTACCGTAAGGGCGCTCAACTAAAGCACCATTTTCTGTGCACGCCGGACTGCACGAATGAAATTTACGACAGCGGTTTGCCACATGCACGTGTCTTATTTTGAAAGGTTTGCACAGGCTCCGAAGTCAATCAACCGCCATACAATTATTTCCATTGTTCAAACACCACGAAGGCATAGCTCCAGCATCGCCTCGACGACACGGGGCAAGCCTGGCATAAGAAAGCTCTGGTGGGAAGGATATGCGTGTATGTTTAGGGCTTTTCAGCTGCCTTTATCTCGGCACATCTTAAAATGCCTAAGACAAAGTGTTCTGATGCAGTAATGTTCCTCCTAACTAATCCTTGCCATGAATTCTTTTCTTTCAGCTAATGAAATAATTGCAGTTGTCTTAAATGAGGGCGAGCATGAACAGTTTTGGGTATTTCGTGCTTCGAAATGGAACTCGTTCAGTCAGCAGGAGGCACGTTCTTTTCCAGGTGTCTGCAGCGACCATAGGCGTTATTTTTTTTTTTTCATTATACGGCGTCTACTTAATTTATGTGCCGCACTTTCAATTTCAGAAGGGTGTGATATCGTTATTCCTACTCTGTAACCATGCTTGTTTTTAGGATACTGTACGTGTCAACAGAAAATGAACAGATCATTAACACTACCTTTTTGTCTTGTTAACCTGTCTCTGCATGTAAAAACTATCCATAAAAGTGTGCTGTTGTTCCATGCACAATAATTTGAAATGTTCTGTTAAATTATGAGATCACGTTGAAAACTGCAAAGTTGGCTCTTACAATTGCTATAGTATTCATAATTCAGTGCTTCACATTAATTTCGGGCAACTGAGTTACATTAAAAGGTCCCTCACCAGGTCTGGCCATTTTCAGCTGATAAGCGCAGAGCATACTTTGAGCGTAACTATCATGTTTGCAAAGTATTACATCGCTGCGCGCCGCGAAAAAGTCTGGCATTTGAAACCGAATGCCGTTTTTCCTTCTCCTCGCGGCCGCCACCTCCAATTCGGAGGATGACGTACTCGGGTCCCTGCGCCTATACGTACTCGAATTCGCAATGTGGCGTCGCTCGTGGTGACACCTGACTTCGAGAATTATTCAAGACATCTGTTATCTGTACGATCTGTTGCTTGAATTGACGAATTGAAGTTTACAGAAATAATTAAACACACAAGCGGAATGTCTGCGTGTTTTTTTTTTTTTTACTTCGCACCGAAGCAAGAGAAATGTACTACTTCCGCTTCCTCTGCTTGTTCCCATGGCCGTGCGGTCACGTGCATAGGTACCATAACTATGCTATCTTCTACCCTGCTGCAGCGCGTGATCATGGTCGTCGATCCGCTTGTTCTGCCTCAGTATTCGTGTATCAGTGGATTAGACCGCTAGTCATGTTTCCTTGTGCACAGCGCGAAAAATCGTCCGTTGCGCGAACGAGACAGCTGCCGCGCGGCGCCGAAAAGAAAACGAGAAAAAAAAATGAAGGCGGGGCCTGTGACGTACATGTCACGCGCTCCTCGAGGTCTGGCATGGGAGAACGCAGGGAAGGAATTTCCCTTGCGAAGACTCCCTTGCGAAGAGAGCGTCCTGCTTGGCAGTGGAGCCCGCCTGCTGAAATCATGGGTTCGCGGCACTGAAATATTTCTATCTCGGCTATTAATGAGCCGATTTGAAAGATTTTTGCGCCAGAACGTTTCCTAGAGGACGCGTAACTTTCCGCGTATAACCAAAAATTGCTATAGGGCCTGGTGAGGGGCCAATTAAAGCACACCAAACGCACGGCACACGAACTTTTTTATCGTTAATCAGACTGCAGCCAAGAATTTAGTCCATGGCCTAATACTGAGCACGCAACCCCAGCGCCACAAAGTGAATTGACTGAGTAGTGCAAACTTGAAATGAAACGAATGAGTCCGAATGCACTTCTAGACTCAGTTCTCTTTTTACAGCGAAAACTGTGTATGACTGACTTTCCGTAGTTTTTTCTGCGTCGGACTACAGGAAAAGTTATTATGTGGTCCGATCCTCGTGATGGCGCAGAAAGGGTCCAAGCTCAATGGCCCATACTCCTGTGTGCTCGGGAACCTGTCACCCACCCTTGAATGATGTGGGTCGATCCTGGTGATAGTGCAGAAAGGGCCCAAGCTCAATGGCACATACGGCTGTGGGTTCGGGAACCTGTAACGCACCCTTTAATGTTGTGATGTGGGTCGATCCTTGTGATATTGCAGAAAGGGTCCAAGCTCAATGGCACATACCCCTGTCGGTTCGGGAACCTGTTACGTACCCTTGAATGATGTGGGTCGATCCTGGTGATAGTGCAGAAAGGGTCCAAACTCAATGACACATAGTCCTGTGGGTTCGTGAACCTGCAACGCACCCTTGAATGATGTGGGTCGATCCTGGTGATACTGCAGAAAGGGTCCAAGCTCAATGGCGCATACCCCTGTGTGATTGGGAACCTGTAACCCACACTTGAATGATGTGGGTCGATCCTGGTGATAGCGCAGAAAGGGTCCAAGCTCAATGAAACACCCCTGTGTGCTCGGGAACCTGTAACCCAACCTTGAATGATGTGGGTCGATCCTGGTGATAGAGCAGAAAGGGTCCAAGCTCAAAGGCGCATGCCCCTGTGCTCGGGAACCTGTAACCCATTCTTGAATAATGTAGGTCAATCCAGGTGATAGTGCAGAAAGAGTCCAAGCTCAGTGGCACATGCCCCTGTGTGCTCGGGAACCTGTAACCCATTCTTGAATGATGTAGGTCGATCCTGGTGATAGTGCAGAAAGGGTCCAAGCTCAATGGCACATACCCCTGTGGGTCAGGGAACCTGTAACCCAGCCTTGAATGATGGCGTTGATCTTGGTGATAGCACAGAAAGGGTCCAAGCTCAAGTGCACATACCCCTGTGGGCTCGGGAACCTGTAACGTGCCCTTGAACTATTCTTGTCAGACGTGGGATTCAGAGAGGTCCTAGGCACACGGGTAAGAAGAGATGTTTCTGAAAAAAATGTTTCGTACAAATTTTTCGAAAGACTTAAAAATTTTCTGCGCCAACCGCGCAAACGCGCTAGTGTTTGTGATGCTGATGTTGTTGATGCTGATGATGATGTTGATGATGTTGTTGTTAGTGATGTTGATTCTGTTGTTGCTGTAGTTTCAAAACATGGCTCGTACCCACGAGGGGGTTTGGCCACATTGGATAGATTGAAACGAACACCCAACAACATTCCAAAAGGGTTAAAGACAAAACGGACTTCAGACAAGCTCTCTAGGAGAAGAGTGGGAAATATACTCAACAGGTGTAGCCGATTAGTGGAAGTTAAATGTCTACAGACCGAAAGCACATCCGTAATCACTATTACCTTAGATATATGTGGACCCAATTTTCGGATGGCTAGAATTATCCCCTAAAGTTCAGCAAGAAATATTGAAATGTAATCGGCAAGACGGAGAGAAAGACTAGTCAAGCTGAATTGAAATGATGCCAACACCGGCCTTCCCTAAATATTGTGATGCGTCCGTTGAAATTATCGAATGAGACGGAAGGCGACCTTGTAGTATGCGCGCAGGAAGATGTTTTGGGTGTTTAAGAAAATTATCAATTAATTTTGCTTTAACGAAGTAGATTTGGAGGAATAAGGTTCGGCAGACGAACTTGAAGTTTGGATAACAGCCCCTGAACAAGAACAATTTGTGACTGTTGGTAACGCTGCCAACCTGTTATGAAGAACAATTACGAATAATTGATGAAAACTGGTTGCAAATAGAAGAGGGATGCATCATAAAGCTTCAGGAAGGTCAGGACAGTAAGTTGCTAATTCCAGACTAAATAAAGTACATCGTTAGCCACGAAACTTGGCAGCCCAAGGCAGACGCGTAGCGCTTGATTTTCTAGTAATATTAAAGGTCGTATTTTGTATGCTACATTCTGAAAAAAGACAGCCAAATTAGAAAATGGGGAGGACGTAATGTTTATAAATTATAAGAAACGTAGCCCTATGCATCCGTGTGTTTTTATTACTGAACCGGCGCAGCAATGTCATTGCACGTTCCGCTTTTCTAGCATTTGATTCGATTTGTTGCTGCTAGTGAGCTTATCATCATAAGTTATCCCTAAGCACTTCAAAGCTGCAATTTGCGGTATCTGTTCGTTTCGGTGATCAAGAGAAATAAAAACGGGATTTGACAAAGGAAACACAAGTAACAAGCGTTTCTTGACGCTGAGCCAAAAAAGATGGTCCGTTCAGCCAGGACTCTAGTTCAGACAAACAGGACTGCAAAATTTGGTATAACGTATTGATATGCCGTGATGAGGAGAAAAATTTAGTGTCATCAGCATAGAGATAGATTTGCACATCCTGATGAACTGGGACAGAAGGTATCAAAATATTAAACAAAAGTCTTGAAGGAACTGATCCCTCTGGTACGCCTCCCGTCTGTTTATAAGTACCCGATGTCACCCCATCCTTGGCACAAAAGAATTTTCTACCGGAAAGGAACTTTTGTAGCCAGGCCACCAAATAGTCTGGAAAAGCGCAACTTACTAATCTAGAAATTAAAATTTCATGCTCGACACTGTCATATACTTTTGCAATATCTAAAGTTACCTACACTGATATATCTCCTGATAGTCCTGCGAGTCGAATGCGGCTTTTTAAATCAACCTGAACTGACGATATGGAACATTGAGGCCTAAATCCTATTTGTCTCAAGCTGAAAATACCCTCAGAAGTGAAGTCATTAGGCTTGACTTGAATTACTTTTTCTACAATTTTGACTAGATCCGAAGTGAGGGCACTTGGCCGAATGTTGTCCAAGATATATCCGAGGTTTACATTTTTAACTAAAAGCACAATTTTCGTACTTTTCCAACAGGTTGGGATCCACGTATATTGCAGTTAACAGTTAACTATATTCTACAGTTAATTTGGGGAAGAGATAAACAATAGTTTATTCACAGGAGCCGAATGATGTCGGTCGACGAGCCGAATGATTTGTAGTTATATTACATCGGATAACTCTGACATGCAAACTTTTGCAAACTCAGATGCCGAACTTTTAAACCTCCTAGGTCTTGGACACTGTGAAGAAAAGCATGCTTCACGCCCTTACGCGATCTAGTTTAGGGAATCCGCCGCTTCTTTGGGGAATAGAACAGCAGACTAGAATCATATGGACTGTTGAATAGATTGTTTGTCTCGTAAAAACCCAAAAAGCGCTAGTGCCACTGCTCGCGCATCCGTCGTCTTTTTCCAGAGCTGGCTCCGTTGCCACTCATCATTCCAGCGTAGAATTCAATTTTCTTCTGTCGTCGTAATTGGGAGGCTGCGTTTACGGGGCTACGATCTGTTGATTGAGGGGGTGTGAGCTATTCAACAGCTGCGGTATCGATGGAGTGGACACGTATACTTCGTACACCCCATGAACAACATGCGTACGAGGAGCGCCGGAGGGAACAGCAACGAGAATGTAAACAGCGCCGGCGCGAAACGACCACCGACGAAAAACGTTCCCGCGATGCTGAACGAAAGCGACAATCGAGAGCGCGGGCACCTCCGAACGAGCAACGACGCAAGACTCGCAACGAAAAGTCATCTTTCGCATCCATTCCATCTTCAGAGTGAAATGGTTGTCACCTATTTTTAGTTTTTTTTTGCGATTGTCCGAACCGTGCCTTTTCTTAATTGCTGTGTTCTCGAAAACGAGACCCCGGCAGTAGTCAACGCCTGCTTACACGTGAAGATTCTTGTCTATTTTTGCCACCACGTGAAAAAATCGGCAGCACTTCCAACCTATTCTTTCTGTCGTTATCGCGAGGAATTATCGTTTTTTTTTTCAAACTTTCAAATTGGTTCATGCTCTTGACCCACGTCTATTTTGTCATTGTGGGTGCGAGAGTACGCAAGGTAAACTCTGGGAAGGACAGAAATTTCCCAGCGCCGGGCTCTTTCATCAAGCCCTCGTGGCAGTTGTTGCCTCGTCAAAGAGGAGTCGCATTGTTGAAAGTCTCGCTCTAGAGACGTTCCCTTATTCGACAGCTGTTCATCTCTTCACCCGAATTGATTAAAGAAGCCAGCACTTTCAATACGAGCGAGTCACCACAATTCAGTGCCTCGTCCCAATATCACCGCCTCAGCTCCGGCCACGACGACGGCCGTTTATTCTTCTCGGGAAAGTGGAACACGTCTTAACGACTAACGGAAACGTGGTAACTGCACATGCCCAGCATTGAAGTTCGGCGCCCGCATATCAGAACACGACTTTTGTACTTAGTTTCCGTCGGCTCGAGATAACGCCGATCACTGGCGCGTTTTAACTCATACTTATGAGTACATTACGGGAGTAACACGAGATGGGTACGGTGCTAGTGACATCTCGCGGCACTCTGTCTCCACCCAACATGCCAGAAATGTCTTTTTGTGAGTGAACGCTTGATCGTTAACTTCAAACCCTTCGTCTTTTGGACCGGCTACGCTTCACCGTGAATAATTACCTACTCGCCCAAGCTCGAGTTATTTTGCATGCTAAACCTCTTCTATTGTATTAGCGGGCTCCCCCATGCACGACGGTTGTTTATAGAAGGCTTGTGTGTAATCCGGGTCTTTCGAATACGGAACCAACCTCTCAACAGATTCAAATGACATGGTCTGCTATAGTTTCTGGTCTGTTCTCCCTGGCCTTGATAAATATATAACGTGTCCAGAAGTGTGCGGTGTCGATTGTACTTTTTAAAATATCTCGCTCTGTCGCGTGCACCAGAGACAGCAATTTCGGCCAGGTCATTTCTTTTTCTTTCTGTGTCTTTTTGCAGATATAAAATTTTTTACGAATTAATTCGTTTTGAAATTTCTTACTAGGGCATAAAGCCGATTTACAATGCAGGCTCCCACTTGTGTGGCTCGAAGCCATATTTTATAATTATTGAAATGAAAATGAAGTACCTCAAGTATAGTAGCCGCAGATTTTCTTGCAGCACAATAATTTAAAACAATTAGCCCCAACATAGTTTCAATTGCTGCATTTTTTTTGTGGCTCGCTATGAACCATGCGCTACCTTGCTTTATTATTCTCTCCTAATTTGATCAGAATAGCTGCAAAGGTTTGCTATACACAGGCTCTGAATTGACTGCTTTTACCCCGCCACTATAGCGCTACGGTTATAGTGAAGGGCCCCATTACGATAAGCAATTCCTATAATCAAACGGCTGACTGTGCAGCATGGGCACTTTCTTTCCTGCTGCCAGATATTTTCGGCCCATTTTCTTTAGCCGTTACCTCCCATAAATGTGTAACATCATTTCAAAGGCGCAGGTCCTCCCGCTGAGAAAGTGCGTGATATACCACCAATGGTTACGCGCCTGCGGGTCCCGGTCGATACTGGTATCGCGGATGAGCGACGGTTCAGCAGCAGGACGTCCACAGAAGCGACCGCCCAAAACCGTCTCGTTCGACAAGGTTACCGTCTACGTGTTTCCACGGGTGCAGGGCTTTGCCTCCGTTCCAACGAAAGGTGGCGATACGCTTGGTAAGTGATTATTTTTCATAATGCACAAGGTCACGCGCCTCGAAATGACAATTCCTGCTTCAACAGCTGGAGCTTTTCTTGCACGTAACACAGATACAAAAAAGGTTGACTAATTTCCTCTTCTTGCCATTTCCGGAACCTCTCAAAGTTTTGTCGAATGACTGTGCTGCATTTAAGGACATATAGGCGTGCGTTCAGATAAAGGGCATTTGCTTGTTCGGTTTTGTTTTTCATGCTATGTTTTGCTCCATGTGCTATTATGCATCCAAACCAGGTCTCCCGGTTCTTACCTGCTGTGGTAGCTTAGTGACTCTGGCGTTGCTTGCTAAGCTCGAGTTCATGGGTTTGATCTTGCCCGCAGTATCAGCATTTCGACATGGATGAAAAAAAAAATAAAAAGATAACGTTTGCTTACCTAGATTTACGTGCACGTTAGGAACCCGAGGTGGCCAAATTTTATTTCTTTCTAAGTCTCTTATAGACTTCACCGCAACCAGTTCACGTCGCGAATGTGCCCAGGACGACCTTATACGCCTGGAAACTCATGTTGCCTACAGTGTGCACCAAATCTCACTGACACCTGGAATCGTTTCTTGTACTGTTTTATGAACTTGGGTCTTGGAGGCCGACTCTGGTGTTTCTCCTAATTACCGTGCGGATCCGCGAGTGCGTTTGCAATCCTATCCATTCGCTAGAGGACGCAGGCCTGGTGACGTGAATGACGGACAGCGCTGCATGAATGATATCCTGCACGCGCATGCATCAGTGTGTTTAAATGTTTTAATTTATTGAATCGTTTTCTCACTCCCTGCCATAATAATTTACCTTCCCCGTGAAAGCGCTACGAGCAAACGTCTTGCAGTCACTCTTCGCATAATTCGTCGTGTTTAGGGAATCGGTGTGGATAGTTTTCGACAATTTTTCCCCTACGTGGGCTGTCTTACTCGGTCCCTAAATTTAACGTTCATCTAATCTGCGACGGCACGAGTTAATGTTGCATGAAATATAATTCCAGCGAGATATTAAATAACTATATAATTCAAGAGTACTCCTGGGTGGTGGATTTAAACCACCATATTGTATCTTGTGCTGGTGCGACATTTTCGGCGACATACACACAATGAGTAATGACTAAGCAGTGTTGCTATGCTGGCATGTTCATGTTGGATCTCGGAGTACTATTGCAGCGCATACAGAGCAGGACGCAAGAAGGAACGTAGTGCCGTGTCTGCGACTTTCATGTGCCCTTGGTTTGTATGCGTTACAATAGTACTCCTATAAACTTCAAGTGCGAGCTTAATCTCTTGACCATATTTAAACATTTAGTATTTCCTTACTTTACGGCACTTGCTGTGGCTGCTCACTCTCTTTATGGTGTCGTGTTTGCCCGTGCCGGTGAGCACGATGTCTCGGTTGCGTAATCCATCTGCTGCAGCCTCGTTATAAATTCGAGGTGAAATGGGGAGACGTTCGTGGACTTATGTATAGGAGCAGATTGAACAAACTGGAGAGGGTGAAAATTAAAACCCTACCCCACTTTGCCATGCCTATCGTAGTCCAACGGATAGACAGAGGGATATAAGTAAAGCAGGAATATTAACCAGTTAAGATTCCAGTTGGCTACCCTACACTGGAGGAAGGGAGAAGGAAGAAAGAGAGATAGAGACGTGGCACGGACAGCACTATAGTCAAAGCCGCTCGTAGAAACCAGATGTTCTGTGACAGCACAAAAGTGCCTTGACTGCTTCTGAGCCGATGATCGGCTCTTGTACTGTCTGTTCATTCAGAGGGCGATCATCTAGTTTCCTGAATGTGTTGGATACAGATTGCCTTTGTGCTTCAAATTGAGGACAGATGCACAAGAAAATGTTGATGTTATCGTCGCATTCGCAAAGGTCACATCATGACTGTCACCTATTCCAATTAGTGCTGAATAAGCTTTCGTGAACGAAATCTCAGCAACAACTGACAAGAGACGCTTCGCGTTGGTGCTGTCCAGCCGGAGATCTGAGTTGCAGCGAAGGGTTTAGCCTCTGCAGTCTGGCGGGCCTAGTATGTGCGGTATTGCACTCTACTCTGGAGAGCGTGCGTGCTAGAATGCGAAGTTGTCTCTCAGCGTGGGTCCTTGAGAGAGGAATGAGCCCAGCCAACGGCTTCGCTAAAATATCGAAGCTCACGATTTCACATACTGATTGTGGCTTCCGCAGGAATCGACTTCAAGCACACCGAGGAGTGCACTCGCATTCTTCGACGATATGAAGACCAATCGTGTAGACCATCCGGCGATGACGTGCCCAGTGAAACGTCACTCTTTTATGACGCGACCTCACCTCTTTCTGCTGCCATGACATGGGACGGTGCTATGCCACAGGTAAAGGGAGATCCTTTTGAGAAAGTGCAAGCAAAGCATATCGTATAGAGATGCGTTTGGCTTCGTCAGTCACTCCACGGTCCACTTAAAGGGCAGTAGAAATCGATTTCTGCTACATTTGTAGATTACCCGTTTGCATAACAAGCAAAGCTACTTGCCCTTATCGCAAGAAGAGGCTTGGGTTTCGGCGTGAAAGTAAATAAAAACGAAACTTCTACCTTTTCTCTGTTTTAATAATTTACCTATAACCGCCAAACTAGCGAAAGTAATTGAAAAGTAAACTATCAGGTCAAACTGATTTAGTGCTCCTTCGGTGTTCCTTTATTACTCGTTCTCAGAAGTTTGTTACAAATTTTATTACAGTGAAGAGTGTGGTCTACAAGAACACATTATTAGGAAATTTTAGAAATAGAAAACAAGAAAGTATAGCATACACAGAAAGTCTCTGCGCATGCGCAAAGCTCGAACAACGCTTTGGTTCACTTGTAGGTCAATCCATTGTCCGCACGCCCGAATGAATTATCTTCGCCCGCTGTTTTCCTTATATACAATATTTCCCGTTGGTAACGTGCAACATACCTTCCAACTCTGGGTTTGCGTCCAATCCTCCTGATTGTATACGGACACGGCCACAAATCTCCCGAAAAATCGCTCTAGCCAAGGCGCAAGAAAAAATAAATAAAATAGACGTTACCTACTGTTCAGCTGCATCGCCATTGCCTTTATACACTAGGCACCTAGCGAAGTAAGATGTAAATTCAAGCCATTTGTGCGTAGGCCTAACTCAACTCGCAGCAGATTAATACATCCGTTGAGGAGGGCCTGGGTGTCAAAGGCTTGCATATATGGCAAGTTTTTTTTTTTTTAATTTAGCTGAGCCGCTATTCAACATGGTCATGAGGTAAAGCCTAATAAGAGTGGAATGGGGATCATTGTCACGTGATATGATAAATTTTCTTTGCTGCAGCCACGAGCACGCGCCGTTTACGGAGACACCACAAGTGCGAAGACGTCCAATAACTGTACTGGCAGCCATTCAGAGCTGTTTCTTTCGCTTCTGTGGCCCCGAAAACAAAAGAGCGAAAAGTATTTTTGCAATTGTCTTATGATTTGACACTTTTGGATACCTACGTGGCTACTTTTACAAGACGAATCTTTGTTGGTCTCGTAGCAGAAGTTCCTGATGATGTGTCGATGGCTGAAGCGTAACAAGCGTTTTGTTCTCTATGCCTCAAATCGTGCGCCCGAAAGTGTAGTAGCGTGGCGTACAGGGATCTTCGCCTAAAAGGAACACTAAAACATATAATTTCACCTCTATTAGTAAATTACAGTTCTGAAATACCCAAACGCCGCTCCTACCGTGAGAGAAAGGCTCGGTAAAGGGCAGAAAAGGGACAAGAAGAAAACCCGGGTGGCGACGTTAGCTCAGGAATGTGGCGAGGTCTCTCGGTTTCGTTTATGTATTTACGGCAAGTCCAAAGTTTCACGGCAACCCGCTTGGCCCGGAAACTAGTTATTGAAATGTCGCGGACCAATGCACCGCCTGAAGAAAATAAAACTGAAATTTATTGACGTGTCGGCCCCCTTACGACAGCCTTGATCGCATTGTTCACCGCATGTATTTACAACTTCTGGATATCGCTGGTGCTTTGCGTAACCATGTGGTCGATTGAAGAGCGGCTGTGCGGCTGTGGCTGAGCGGCATTGAAGAGCGAAAAAAATTGAACAGAGCTTGGGAAGCATGTTTACACGAAAACGATTAGCTGAAATACGCCTTCTCGTTAAAGCCGAATCACGCTTTCATATATAATCAATGAGATAAGCCTGCATTTGTTTTTGCAGAAAAACGTGCAAAAAAAGCACTACCATTCCTTCTGGCGGCTTGTGTGATTTCTATCACAAACTTTTATCTCGTCCTGAGTGCGCATAGGAGTCTCTTTTCACAGCATATTACGAGGGTGAATCGTAAGCCTTTGCCTCTATATTTTATTAGCCAAATTATGGTACCTGCAGGTAATTACAGATATAACGTAATATTCTACGTGCCTGGCACAATTTTTCCACATAGTCCCCACACCGGTTCAGACATTTGCCCCATCGCAGCATTAAACTTGAGATGCCACTGTGGAAGAATTTCGACGCACGTGGCCTCCCCGAACGCTCATTGTGGTGCAAGTCTTCACGGCCTTTTATGAGCACCACCTCACACTACACAAATTGAGACGCCTTTCCCCATACATGAGCTGCATTTCCCCTGTTGACTTCAATGGGCGTTCGTCCCTTGCTACACAGAAAATGAATTGCACTTGGCTGCTGGTACGCCGTGGTTGTGTGAAGCACAACCGCCATCTTCTACAATTGCCAGCAGCGGCATGCCGCGGAGCTAACCACAGATAAGGCCAGGCCGGTTCAAGGAAGGTCCATCGCCGGGAATGGATATGTTGACTTCGCATTTACAGCCGTAATTTCGCTGCAAAAATAGGGGAAATACGGTCAAAAGCTTTCTGATTCGCCCTCGTGCCTTGCAGAAGAAGTACCTCATTCTTCGAAAGCAACTAGCGCACTGCACATGATAGACTGGATTTTTTTTTTCAGCCATTGCGCCCTCAATTTTCCCCAACCGTTGTTCTTTAAAGGCCTCCACTGAACGTGCGACCACGACAACGTTTTTCTTACATCGCCCGGCGATGTACAGGGGGAGCGACGCGATTCGCGCTTTTGGAATCGTCGTGGCAAAGCAGAGAGAGAGCACAGGAGTGGTCGATATCGCACCTAGCCGCAGAAGTTTGACCTGCGCCTAAGGAGGTGTCGCAATGTATTTACGATTTCAAAAGGAAATGGTAATAGCTTCATGGTTGTTTTTCTATTAGCTAGAGCGCCATACATAGCGCCACTTTGGGCGGACTCATAGCAGCTTCTCGCGTCCTAATCAAGCGAGCATGTTTACATTGACGGATATTCGTTGTGGAACATCGTGAACTAACCCGACACAGGTGGTGCCCGTGGAGCGAATGGCACATGTCGTGTGTTCGACTGCAGGAGGCCGGCAATGGGAACGAAGAAAGGGGTGGACGGCAGCAGTTGGAGCCCCTGCAATGGCGTCGTCGCCGTCAGCTGCTTCGCGGCAGTGGTGTGCGGAACTTAGATTTTTCCGAGACGGAAGCTTGCCGAGCCATTAGGACGTCTCGGGAACGTTGCGGCTGTTCCTGCACTGACCAGTGCCTCCCAGAAACTTGTTCCTGCTCCCTCAACGGCATACCGTGCCAGGTGAATAATTGCCTCTTCACTGCTGGTTAGAAGATAAGCTCTAGTTCTTTTTGCCTAGCTTGCCTCCTTTGAGCCGCCTTGTAGCAAGGTATGCTTCGCAGCCGTTCTTGCGTGGCGGTGAAACCCGGCCTACGATGGGGCAGTCGGTATCAAAATGCAATCAGTCAACAACAGCCAGCAACGCAATCTGCGTCAGAGCCCTAAATTTGTTTTATAGAAAACAGTAAATTATTATAATGTAAACTCTTGAAGGTTGGACAAGTTGGTGTGATATTTTTTTCAAAAGCGCAAAGGATAAGGACGAGACGAGTGCACATACACAGCGCAAAAAATAAATAGTGAAGCACGTGAAAGGGCTTGGATATGACGAAGACTTGCACTAGACGTATTGAAGCGTTTGCAAATTCTTGGACAGATTTCGGACAGTGACTAAATGGATCTGTAGTATTTCCGGAGGGTTTGAGAGCTGGCTTATACAATTTGAAACTCTGTAGCGCCAACTATGTTACTTTATTGTGCAAGAGCCATAAATAGGCTGTATGATGGTAAACTTTTTTTGGGTGAGCTAAAATTCAGACGCATTACACTGAGGTGATCCCCACTGTAGCGTAGCGGATATGGTGGTCTGCCGCTGAGTGAGTTAGGTACACGGCAGCGGCTCCCTCATTTCGATTGTGGCGGAATGCCGAAAAACTCACGTGCACAGTACAGAACTTCATGGATTTCGAAATAATCAGGAGCCGCCCATTAAAGCACTTCTCATAGGTCTTGGGTTTGGTAAATTATAGCACGCAATCTGATTTTGACAAATGGATGGATGCAAAACTGTAATGAAGGTCCTGAGGTACGCGACGCAGCGCGCTGCGGGCCGCTCCCCCGTTGGGAAAGTCAGGCCATGCCCGACCGCCGCATCGTCGGCCCTCTGGACAGCCCATAGTTGCGTCCTTGCATCGGGGCTCTTGATAGCGGAGAGCCACTTGCCGTCATTGATTTTTTCTGTGCCTCGTAATGAGGGGCAACGCCAGAGCATATGGTGAAGGCTAGCGAAGTCATTGCAGTGCCTGCAAGAACTAGTGGCATAAGTGTCAGGATAAAGGTTGTGGAATAAAGCTGGGCTGGGATACGAGCCTGTTTGCAATAATCTGAGGGTCAATGCCTGCGCTCTATTTAACTTCTTGTGATAAAGGGCAAGGTCTCTCCTGCCGAGATAAAAGTGCTGCGTAATTTCATTTGATGTCGTCGGTTGATCTCTCTTCTCCACCAATGTGGGCCGACGGTGGAGTTCTCCATGGTCGCGGAAAGCGAGACCTCGGGCCTTTGAGCGGGCTAGCTCGTTGAGGTTTGTGGGGCCTCCCATGATGCATTCCATGTGAGCGGGGAACCACGTTAGAGTGAACCACAAAGAGATGATTCTTATACTGCGGGCAAGTAGCCGATGTAGACAGTTGCTGCAAGGAATATGTAATACAGGAAAGTTACACAAGATCTTAAAAATTCAAGTCTTCGTAGAGTTATCAAATATAGTATGGTGGCTAAGTAAATGTTACTAGAACAGAGTGCTCATGAAGGTTGACGTACGAAATCTTCGCGGAAAAGCAGTCAGCAAACGCATAGCTAACAAACATTTTGTTAAATGATAAGCTCCACGGTAATAGTGTATACTTAATAAGCTTGTTATAAAGTAGAAACTTTTATTAGAATTTTATTCGATAATTAATATCGTTTTGCTTGGTTCTACATACCGTTTGTGTACTGAGATATTGAGCATATACAATTTGACAGTCAGATACGCTGACTTCGCATTCAACGACAGTAATCTCTGCAGAGCGGCAAATTCCCATTCCAATGTGGCTTCTTTGCAAGCCGATCGGAGCTGCAGCGCCTGCGTTGTTACTATGGGCTGAGAAAAGACTTGCGTGTGCCTTTCTCCTACGCGTTGCGCAGCATAAAACGTCTGCTAGCACTACGCTTATAGACCGGAACCTTCTACTCTCCGGCAACCGTTTAGATTAGTAAATTAGATTAGTAAGTTTAGATTAGTAATTAGTACATGACCGGGGTAGTTGAAGTATGGGAGAGGCCTTTGCCCTGTAATGAGCGTAACCGGGCTGATGACAATGATAATAATAATGATAATAATGTCGCATCAACTAACCTTAATGGGCCCCTCACCACGTCTGGCCATATTGAGCTGACAAGCGCAGTGCTTACAATGCGCGATAACGATCGTGTCTGCAAAGTATTACATCGCTATGCGCCTGGGAATGATTTGAAATGTCAAACCGAACGCCGTTTTCCCTTCTCCTTGCGGCCGCCGCGCTCCAAGCCGGAGGATGACGTCCACGTGCTAGTGCGCCTGCGTGAACGTGTTCGCGCTGTGACGTCGCTCGTGGTCACACGTGACTTCGATAATTATGTATGAGGCAATACCTGTAATTTGTGTAATCTGTTCCTAGAATAGATGAAAGGTTATGGAAATAAAAAACACACAAACCGATTGTCTGCATGTTCTTGTTTTACTTCGCACTGCAGAAAGAAAGATATACTTCCGTTTCTTCTGCTTGTTGCCACGTCGTGCAGTCACGCGCGCAGACACCGAAATTGTCTTCTTCTACCGTGTTCGAGCGCAGGAACATGCTCTGGGATCTGCTTGTCTTCCTCAGTATTCGTTCAGCAGACTTTTACCGCAAGTCAGGTGTCCTCATGCACAGCGCACAAAATGGTGCGCTGCACGAAACAAGACAATCGCAACCGCTCGCGTACAACGCCGTCGGCGGAAGTGCGCCGAGCTTGAAAAGCGTGGCGAAAAAAAAAATGAACGCGGGGCCCGTGACGTATGCGTCAGGCGAACATCGAGCTCAGATATGGGAGAACACAGGGAAGGAATTTCGCTAGTGGAGGCTTGACGGGGCAAGTGCAGAGAGTGTACGTTTGCGGTGAAGCTTGCCTCCTGATATCATGGGTTTGCAGCACTGAAATATTTCAATCTCGGCTATCAATGAGCCGATTTGAAACGTTTCCGCGACAGAACGCTCCCTATAGAATACGTGATAACTTCCAGCGTAATACCAAAATTTCTTATGGCGCCTGGTGAGGGGCCCTTTAACTGAAGCGCTCCTCACCATCTCATAGCGGTGGACCAGTTGCTATCATCTGCGTAACTGGCGCACCGTGTTGTGTGCCATGTTCAGCTAGACCTCGACGTACTTTGTTCGCGTCGCAGCGGGCGAGCTGCTTTCTTCATCCGCGTCGTCGTTTCACCGGTTTCACGTCGCTATATAAACGAATCAAATGGACAGTGAAAAATGGACGACCATCACATCAGAACAGAAGGCAGCTATCGAAGGTGCGAAGACGTCGTGGGTAGCACGCGGTGACTATTCTGGCACTGCTATATTAAACTTATATCTCGCACGTAGCTGTAGTGGTACCGCTAGCCGTACAGTAGTCTTATCCTATGCCTGTTTGTTGTTCACCGCACCTGGAATATATTGCAGCACACGCTATTATTGAATAGTACGAAGCAATGGATATAGCAAAGTGATTTTGGATCCACCTTTCATTTCATTTTCATTTATATTTGCTTTAAGGGCCTGGAGGCATCGCATAAACGAGGGCTTTAATCCTTGCGACAGTGTCTATAGAAATGAACAAACGAGCTAAAGAAAAAAAAACCCAGAAATAATTCTCAAAAAAAGGGAAACGTCGTATTAGAGTAAGGGTGCAGTAGGATTAGTAATTAAGGAATGTAGTCATTTAACCTTTCGCGGAACGATTTACGGTCAGTGCATGAGGGGATATTTTCTGGGAGGCTTTTCCAATGGGTTGAAGAAACGCAAGCCATCATAGAGGCCTGCGGGATGAAATTCAAGGAAGAAGACTTTCTGGTCAGGCTCCGACCAGGGTCCAACATCGTCATCGCAAGCGCTTCGAAGGAGGAAGTTGCGGACGTCATCAGGAAGATCAAGTACCTCCCATACAGCAGCTACAATTACGAAGTAAACGCTTACGTGGCCATGCCTGAGGACGTAAAGCGGGCGGTAATCCACGGGCTACCGATAGGACTACAATCTGAAATACTGGAATCCAAGCTGCGACTGCGCACTCAAGGGGTGGAGCTCCTAGCTGCAAGGATGCTGGGCAAGTCGGAGACGGCGCTAATCCCCTTCGACGGCCCCATGATTCCCAAGTGGGTCATCTTCAGCGCAGTAGAATACAAGACATACCCCTATAGACCAACCAGACAGTTTTGCTACGTATGCGGCACGCAAGGACGTCTGCCCAACGCCGGGAGCGAGAACCTGCAGGCAGTGCGGAGCAAACAACCCAATTGAAGGACACCAGTGCCAAGCAAAGTGCCTGGTATGTGGAGGCGAACACGCCGCCGGTAACAGGGACTGCAGGATGCGCCTCAAGAACATGGACGAGCTGCGAGGACGAGCCCCGCAGAAAAGCCGAGGGCGGAGCCGGAGCTGTAGGCGCCGTCCCAGGTGGCTGAGCTCGGAAGGAGAGCAGAGCCGCTCGCGGAGCCGGGGCTGCAGCCACACGCGGAGCCGGGACCGGAGCCAGTCCAGGGACAGCTCCTTCCCATCGCTGAGGCCACCACCTGCAGCCCAAGGGCAGTAGAAACAGCAGCCAAAAGCACCACCACAACAACAACAACCAAAGAAGTGCGGAGTTAAGGTAAGCTGGGGGGCAGGCCCTCCCAAATCACTGTTTCCGCACTCGGATAATAACAATAACGACAACGAACTTAAACAACTAAGGGAAGAAAATAATGCTCTAAGGCGAGAACTAGAGCAGAGTAGGAAGAAAACAGAACAACTAGAGGAGAGAAAGAACTAATCAGGGAACTGCGAGAGCAAAGGGTGGGTAGCCTGCCGCGACAGCAGACTCCACCTCCAGCTATGGAGCAACAGCCACAGCAGCCGGAAAAGGGAACCGTAAAAATGCAAATGCAATCCTTTATGCAAAAAATCCAGGAGCAAATGAATTTGATACAGCAAAAAATCGCAATGCAAGATTAAAGTTTTCGCAACTACATAAAAAATCAAAATACGCAAAAGATAACAAATGAGACTAGAGACGCAATCACGAAAGAAGATTCGGCACCGAAAACCAAAGTATAACAACAACCAACGATAAACCAACGTGGCTAGACACAACACATTAGATATATGGCAGTGGAACTGCAGAGGCTAATGCAAAAAGCAAGGCCCGCTGCAGCAATTCATAAATTCTGAGTTAAATCCTCCTGACATAATCGCGCTGCAGGAGACAAATACCGTGCCGACACTCAAGGGATACATGTGCCAAGAAAAAGATCGCACGGCCACCTTAATTACAAAAAAACTACTCGCCATAGCACACGGTGAAATTCCGGACACGCGGATAGAACATGTCGTGACAGAGATAATTCCAAAGAAAAAGGGAAAACAAAAAAGCACTTTTATCATAAACTTATACAGTCTACCACGACAAAATGACGGGGATTTTCAGAAACTTTTCATAGGAGCCAGCAAGCTAGCGAAATCCAAAACCCTGCTTATAATGGGCGACTTTAATGCCAGGGGACAGATCAGGGGATATCAAAAAGACACTAAGAAGGGAACGCAAGTTAGCGACGCAGCAGAAATCACAAGCTCCACCCTCTTAACAGACGCAAACCAACCTACGCGCCTAGGCAACAGCGTTAGTACCGACACATGCCCAGACCTGACATACGTCAGGGGAGCTAGGCAAGCCATTTGGGAGAACCTGCTGGAGAACCTGGGTAGCGACCATTTCATTATAAGAACGCAAGCGTCAGCAGAGAACATCAAGCGCAAGATAGGAACAGCCAAAATAACGGACTGGAACGCTTTTCGCAAAGAATGCAAGCACATGGAGGGTGGGATAACCTCCATAGAGGAATGGTGCAAACAACTTAAGGAAATACAACAATACACCCAGGAGGTCGAAAGGTCAGAGCAAACACCGGAGGTGGACTCGCGACTCCTCAGGTTATGGGAGGCGAGGCGTGGACTAACCAAAAGGTGGAAAAAACAACGACTAAATAAGAAGCTAAAGAAGAAGATAGCAGAGGTTACCAAGGAGGCAGAGGAATACGCAGCCCAACTCACACGACAAAGTTGGCAAAAGTTTAGCGACTCGCTGAATAGAACCCTCAGCACCGCAAGGACCTGGCGTATCCTCAAGGCTCTAATGGACCCAACCAAGACCAAGTCAGAAAGTAACAAGGCCATCCAAAGACTAGTACACCAATTTGAAGGGACAGAAGAAGAGCTACTGGAAAAAGTCCGTGTAAAGTGCTACGGGCAAGATAAACCCGAAGCGTACACGGAGAGATACCCAGGCGAAGAAAACCCCGACCTAGACAGACCCATCACAAAGGAGGAAGTTTTCGCAGCAGTTACGGCATCGACCCGAAACACAGCAGCAGGCGCGGACAAGATTAGGAACGCACTAATCCGCAACGTAAGGAATGAGGTGGTCACACAGCTGACGAACTTCCTCAGTACACATTCGGAAGCGGGGACACTGCCAGAGGAATGGAAGCATGCGGAAGTAGTTATGATCCCCAAGCCAGGGAAAAAGCTACTAGTAGAAAACCTACGGCCGATATCACTGACTTCGTGCCTTGGCAAGTTGTACGAGCGAATCGTGGCAAGGAGGCTACAAAAATACATGGAAGATAAGGATCTGTATCCCCACAGTATGTTCGGCTTTCGCATCAAATTATCAACCCAAGACATCCTACTACAAATTAAAGGGGGTTCTAAGCAACATCCCCTACAACGGAAAAAACATAATAATGGCACTCGATGTCAAAGGAGCGTTCGACAACGTCAGCCGCGCGGCCATCCTCAAGGGACCGGACCATCTCAACAGCGGAAGAAGAATCCACGGCTACGTGACAGCGTTCCTATCACACAGAACAGCCACGGTGGGGTTAGGCGACCTGCGGACAGACAAGATCCACACGCCTAACAAAGAAACCCCGCAGGGATCCGTGATCTCACCGATCCTTTTCAACATTGCAATGATTGGGATAGCCCGGAAGCTGGAAGAGATCGACGGCATACATCACGCCATTTATGCCGACGATATCACCGCCTGGACTAACCAAGGCTCGCTCAGCCAAAAAGAACGACTACAAGCCGCAGCAACATGCGTGGAAGAATGTGTTATGGAAAGAGGCCTCGCCTGCTCGACGGAGAAATTGGAGCTCCTGAGAGTCAGAAGAGGAAAACACTCGGAAGAACAAATCAGCGTCACCCTACAAGGACAAAAGATACCAGAAAAAGAAGCCGTCAGGATTCTGGGAAAGTGGGTGCAGAGCAATCAACGCTGCACACACACCATAAACCTACTCAAGCAAGCGACGGCACAGGTGGCACGTATGATCACCCGCGTCTCGCAAAAAAGAAGCGGCATGAAGGAGGAAGATACAGTCAAGCTGGTTAAGAGCCTTATAATCAGCCGGATTACGTACGCCCTCCCATATTACAACACAAATAAAGGCGAACGGGATCAGGCCGACGCCATCATAAGGAAAGCATTCAAAACAGCGCTTCACCTGCTGGCCAACACCTCGACAGAGAAGCTCCTGGCCCTCGGACTCCACAACACGTTCGAGGAGCTCAAAGAAGCACAATTAGGGTCGCAGCTACTCAGACTCCAGCAGACTACCACGGACAGAAAGCTCCTAAAAAACTGGGGCACGAAGATATTGAAAGGCAAGAACAAAGAACGGCAAACCTACCCGATGAGTATCGCAGCACCATCAAGGTAGGGTCCCTACCAAGAAACATGGACCCGAATTTACACACAGCCAGGCGAAACGCTAGGGCAAAATATGTAGAAAAATACCTAGCAACAAAAGCGAACACGGTATACACGGATGCCGCGGTATATCCTCGAGAACGAAGGGAAACAGAACAAAGAGTTGTCGTGGCAGTATAGCCTCGGGCTATAGGGAAATCGCTTGCGCGTCGGCACGGCATTGTACGGTAACCGAGGCAGAGGAAATGGCTGTTGCTCTAGCAGCTGTGGAGGGCTACCGCACAAATAGATCCCTTATATTTCTAACAGACTCGAAGGAAGCATTCTGAAACTACATTAACGGCAGAATAGGTCAAAAAGCGCTCCAAATCTTCCTCCGCGCTGGCCAACAGAATAAACGCATTAGACACACCATCTTTTGAGTACCTGGGCACACTGAGACTGAGGGCAACCAAAGGGTTGATAGGATCGCTCGCGAGCATGCAAACCGAGCGGACCTAAACAGAGATCCTGAGGATTTCATGACAGTGATCCCAACGTACTCTGACATACTAAATTACCATAGAGGGACGAGGATCAGATATCCCCGCCCTACAATACACTCACTCAACAACAGGCAGTTTACTGGCAAAAGCTGCAGACAGGAACTTTCCCAAATTTACATATTCTATGCAAAATGTTCCCAAGTCAATACAGGGACACATGCCCGTGGTGTGGTGCAATACCCACACTTTATCACATCACATGGGAGTGCAATACGAATAAGGAATTCCACAAAATAGAAAATCCGAGTGCAGAGCAGTGGGAGAGCATGTTCTCCAGCGGCGACCCTAGCCTCCAACGGAAGCTGGTGGATCATGCCCGGCGAGCAGCCACGCTCAGTGGTGCCCTGGAATAGGGGCGCCAACCATGCAAGCCGGAGATCTTCATCAACCAATAGAAGATCAAGACATCCGGCCCGACCGCTGAATTACTCTTTCTAGAGTAATAAAGTTTACTTCCTCCTCCTCCTCCAATGGGTTATTACGCCAGGGAAGAAAGAAGTGTTCGTGGCAGGTGATGGGTGATAACGCGTGATATGGGACGACAGTGGTTTAAGCGGCTAGATGTACGTGAGGGTGGATTTAACAGGGAATGCCTGGAGTGCGGATGGTAATAAAAGGTGTGAAGCAAGGTGAGATGAGATGATCCGCCGAAAGGCAAGTGATGTTAGTTCAAGTATACGTTTTAGTGCATGTATGCTGGATCGCGAGAGCATTCGGAGGTTATAGAGGGAGCAGTGCGATCTTGTATTGCTCGTATGTCACAGGTAATATATGATTGAGAAAGATGCCAGATAAACCAGTATGCCATGCCAGTATTTTAACTGCAGCCGTACGAATATTGGATATGCTAGGTTTTTTTATTTCAGATGATGCGGTTTTCAGGTTACGTATAAATATCGAAGAGTACGCGAAGCATTAGAACAGATGGTGTTTATAAGTGTTGACCTTTCGTGAGTGATCGATCAGAATTTCTTTGCTTCGTCTATATACAGCATACACCATTATGGTCCCACTGTGCTCTGGCACTTACTTGCCAAGGATGACCACGAGCAATCCGGCATGACGACTGTAATGCCGAAGCGGTGAAGACGATGTGATGACGACAGATGACTTCTATGGAATGACAAAGCGATATGACAACGACGGCATGGCCATGAGATGGTGATTATTTCATGACTACGATGGTATAGCGAACACGTAAACAAGACGAGTGTATGACAATGACGGCGTGATGGCGACGTTATGACTAAAACTGTATGAGGAAGTTGGGATGACGACGATGACTACGGTGATGCAACATGCGCATGACAGCGATTATCTGATCAAGACAGAATGACGACAACATGGCGATGGCAGCACAGTTAAGATAAAATGGCGATAGCATAACTCAGATACAATGACGAAGAAGGAATGTTGTCACCGCCTTCATCGATCCAATCACTTCCATGGCGTGAGAAAGACTGTATCACGAAGCCTCTGACGATGATGGTGGGACGGAGACGGCATGACGAGCAGGATGACGAACCCGGAGTGACGACGATGGAACGACCACGGCAACATTACAAAATATGCCTCATAGGGACTATCTAATGGCGATGGAGTGAGGACGATGACATGACAATAGCGTAATAATCACGTTTGAATGATGACGGTAAAATTACGATAGAATGACGGATTGGCGTCCTTAGATTGAACAATGTAGATGTAATGATGGCGATGGCATCGACAATGAATTAGTTACTGAAACGATGACGCTCGTAGAACCAAGGCATGACGGCGATGGCACAAAGACAATGGTACGGTGACGATTGTGGGGCGACGACGCAACGAACACTATGGTATCATGACCACGAGCACATACCTAGTGATCCAAGCTGGTAAATAACTTGGGCCGCTGGATCGGCATCAAAGGTTGGGTAGATTTTTGGTAGATTGATGGGCTCACAACTGAAGCAGGCAAAGAATGCTCATCGCATTAAAATGCAGTAAGCGCTTTTCTTCATTGCTTGAGCTGTACTTTCTCTCCGCGTGACTGTCCAGGTAGACCGGGAGGGCTTTCCTTGCGCATGCTCGGAACATGCATGTGGAAATCCGTGTGGCTGCCACCAATACAGTCCTGACATCATGCGTGAACATTACCGGTGCACGTTCAAGCGCCTAGAAGCGGAGCAAGCTGTTGGAGACAAGCCGCTCTACGGTCTCGGAATCTAAGCATTGCGCCCGGATAGCTGGGTCGAAGAGCCCAATGGTACTTCCTATACTTTCTATTCCTGTCCATCCGTGCGCAAAAGTATACGGACCAGGGATGGTGCGAAAAAGCTAATTTTCTTTGCCTGTGAATGAAACTTGAAATTAAAGATTGCAGTCCCAACTTAGCATTACGAATTTTCTAATGCACTCGTCAGTTTCAGTTTATGCGTGTTAATTACGAAGAAATCCTGTTTTTTTGATGATCCTCTGGTCCGCACGCTTTTGCTCACGGGTGTATTTGCCATTGAAACTACTGAAGTCGGTCGATTTAGTAATTTCATTAACTGAAATATTTGCTTGTTTGCAACTGATACCTGCTTACAAATTAAAAAAAAGTGATACATATGAGTACCGAAACCATAAGTAACAATTTCTATTTGGTCAATGACATATTTTTCGCATTTTATAAAATATGCTATCTGAGCCGGGATATCTTCG
This sequence comes from Dermacentor andersoni, assembly GCF_023375885.2. Classification (NCBI taxonomy): domain Eukaryota; kingdom Metazoa; phylum Arthropoda; class Arachnida; order Ixodida; family Ixodidae; genus Dermacentor; species Dermacentor andersoni. The sequence continues at coordinate 148,653,450 of NC_092816.1, forward strand.
TAGAGCTTTTATTTGGTAATGGTGGTGTAGTGTAGCCAGCCATAAAATACCTGAATACTTTTCCATTGTGCTTAACTGCAGACATTCGCAGAGGCATTCCTGTGAACATTAAGGGATCAGGAGCGGTGTTTTTGAGATACAAACGCCAACTATACAATGTTCAAGACCATGCTAATGAAAAGGGCTGCAGGCAACGTGTTAACAGGCGTGTGTTGCACACGGCGACGGTTCGTTTGCTGCTTAATAAAGCTTTTTCACAAGGACACCTGACAAGGTACATTAAAAGACACGTAATAATTTATTACTGTAGCAGCACAGTGCACAAACAAACAAATGTGGAAGTGGTTGGCATAGCAATTGAGCAGAGAAGAAACGATAACACCCGCTGTTTTTCCAACTGGCGTGGGAGGCGCTGTAATCCGATTTCTTTGTCTTGTGGTGTAGTGCTCTGTGATTAAAAGCTAATACTCGGAGCGCATGGCTGCAGGTACTTTTTGCTCCATTATTGGGTGCTCTGAACACCAAGCCTGCGAACTATGTTAAACGTTGAAAGTGATGGATTTCGTGACATATTGTGGCTGCACCTGGCGCCCCAACGATCAACCGGCACTCGACGGTTACTCGGAGAGCAGGCTGTCATGCGGTCCGAATATTGGGTTTCAATCGCCGATCGCTCTATGTGCCTCATAAGATGAACGCTCAACATCGTGAAATCAATGTAGTGAGCCCAAGTATATTATGATTGCTGAGATATCCATCTGCAGTCGGTCGGTCGGTCGGTCAAATAGCTTTATTGAAGTCCTGAGGAGTTTCAAGCCGTTGGAGATCCCACGCGGGGAACTCCTCCGGCCGATACCGTAGGCGACGCCCAAGTCGGCACGGGGGCGTGGTGACGCTCCGCCAGTTCTTGGGCCCTCTGGACGGCCTTGAGTTGGAGTTTGAGGTCCGGGCTTTTGAGTTCTTTCGTTGTTTTTTTTTTTCTTAAGTTTTTTGTCTTGTTCCTTTTGTGCACGGCATTTACATAAGTACATAACGTAGTTTCACACAAGAAATTGCAGTAAATAGAGATGCTACACTCATAACAGATAATTTCTGCTAGCAATCTTGCGACGTTAGGCGCACACTTCTCGATGGTAGGACAATTCCAAAACGTCGGATTCTGACCTCCTATTTTCGCCATCTAACATATGAAATCTACATTCTTTTGTATGCGTGTATTTGGCTGTGCTTCAGTAGTCTGTAGACGCTTTCCTTTCTTTTTTGAACGACAGGGTTACGATCTTGAGTTGATAGGGAAGGAGCAGTTATGAACGTGTTTCGCTTTAGCAATATCACCTGTTTAGTGACCTGTGTCGATAAAATCGTCTTCTTTTATTATTATAGATCTGGATGAACTGGCACACGAGTTCCAGCAGGTCCGCTCCGTGACAGGAGATATGACTGGGAAACGCTGATTGGAGTTCTGATTTTTCCTGACCTGGGACAGTGTCGATATGCCTGCTGATACTGCCAGCACTCAATGACTCGGGACTCCTGGCGCCAGCTGAGGCACATGCCACACTCATCGGAATGCTTCCGCAACTACGTTCCTTTGCATGCCTGTCATTCTCGCTTATTAGTCTGCAGACAAGGACTCACAACTATGGGCCGTCCAGCAGGTCCGGGATGCGCTCGAAAAGCACAAGCCTCATGACCCACTACAAACGGGCCCAACTGGGCTAGTGCAGAGTAGGGTACAACCCCGAGTCGACGCTTGACCAGCGTCACGACTCGTTAAATCGTCGTTTGCCGGCACTTTATTAAAGTTATTCCTATCCTATCCTCGAATTTAATCGTTTAAAGATATTGTCACGGTATTGCAATCACTACTGGTAGTTAACTAAGAATATGATCTTCGGAGCAGTAGTAATGTAAGTATTGAACTCGCTTTATTATTATGGAAGCTCACCGCCGCAAGCGTCCATCACCTAGACAGGGTCTTGACAGCTGACGCTGCAACGCTGCGGGATATACATTGACTTTTTTTTCATGCACATCAGCAAATCTCACTAAATTAATGAGTGTAATAGCCCAGAACATAGGCTACAAAAGATGCTGTAGTGGGGACGTCAATTATTTTACAACCTCGCATTTTGTGGGCACTCAAAGCACAGGGCACCAATGTGTTTTGGATACCATCCTAATCGTACTTTTTTAAGCTCGGTCCATAAGTGTTGAAATGTCCTGTATAGCTGGCATAAAAATTTACGGGAAGCATAGAGAAACAAATATATATATATATATATATATATATATATATATTGTGACGCTCTTAGGTGCATAGTGGGTTCACGAATGTGACGCGCTTAGGTGCATAGTGGGTTCACGCCTCAACAAACAGTATGTGGGGGCACCGAAGGGTAGTGAACGAGGACGACGACGTGTGGCTGGCTGGCTGAGTCTCGACAGGCGCTCAGTTGACCAAGGCGTTCGCTTCTAACTCTACCCGGCTTCAAAGTAACGCCTTTTGTGGGCGTAACAGAGTGGTGGAGGTGCTGGGTACGACAGAACGTACCACGGAGTCGCAACATCTAGAACTTCGCCGGAGCCGTCGTCTTGCCGGTCTCTTGCCAACGACCTTCCCTATGGCTCAGGACGGAGGTGGACAAATGCCAGCTATAGTTTCACCTTCTCAAAGGTCAGCGCCAGTTGGACCTTTGCGGCACTACATGGAACCACGCTCGTTCGCGGGAAAAGTGGGCGAAGACGTCGACGAGTGGCTGATGCACTACGCAAGGGTGAGCCGCTACAACCGTTGGGATTCTGTCACTCAGCTTGAATATGTTGCACTCTTTCTGAGTGAGACAGCGTTGATGTGGTATGAAAACCACGAAGACTCCCTAACAACGTGGGAGCACTTTGTTGAGGAAATTAAGAAGTCTTTTGGCGACACCCACGCCAAACAGAAACGCGCCGAGAGAACACTTGCTCAAAGAGCTCAAGCTCCTGGAGAAACATGCACTATATACATAGAGGAAATCCTCAAGCTGTGCAAAATCGTAAATCCGCAGATGTCCGAGGAAGACCGAGTCGGACATCTCCTCAAAGGAATTGCAGAAGATGTGTACAATTTCCTCATAAGTCGGGAAGTGGGGAGTTGTTGTATCCTGTGGGCGTGTGTAATGTAGACGTTACCTTGGGTGGTCAAATATTTAACGCGGAGTTCGCTGTTCTACCTCATTCTACGCATGACGTAATCCTGGGTCTTGATTTTTTGAAACTGTGTGGTGCCACCGTCAACTGCAAAACGGGTGAAATCAGTGTAGGTACGAGCTTTGCTGCGGCGTTTATGGAAGCCCCACCGTGTCGTGAAAGTGTGCTTTGTGTATCCCGGGATACAGTTGTGCCTCCGTTATCCGCAACGTGTGTTTCAGTCGCCTGTTTCCCCACCACCGACGGAACGTTTGACGCTACCGTGGAGCCCGTTCACCTGAGTTGCATCAAGAGGAATGTACTGATACCGTATTGCACGCTGTCAGTTGTTCAGGGACGCACCAACTTATGGGCCGTAAACTGTTCGAGTGAACCTGCAATACTACCACAGGGTCTGAAACTTGCCGCCTACCATGAAGATCACGTGCTATCGCTCGCCATTCTTACAGAGGCCCTTGATTCTGCGGATGAGCGCCATTTCGCTAATGTCTGCCCTGCGGCGCACTCCTCATTTCTGACTATGGTAAACAAGTCGCTCAGCACTAAGCAGCGTCAGGAAGTGGCGAATATTCTGCTAAAACATGCCCGACTGTTTGACTTCTTCCAGCAAGAGGGACCACCATTGTTTCCTCCTTCTCGTATACACCATCGCATCGATACGGGATCTGCCCAACCGCTGCGACAGAAACCATACAGAGTCTCACCGTCGGAACGCAAGGTGATCAATGACCAAGTCCACGAAATGCTAAATAAGAATGTAATCCAAGAATCCTGTAGTCCGTGGGCAGCGCCAGTGATCCTGGTTAGAAAGAAAGATGGTACATGGCGATTTTGTGTTGACTACCGCCGCCTCAACACCATCACTAAAAAGGACGTATATCCTCTTCCGCGTATTGATGATGCTATCGACTGCCTCTCATCAGCGTCTTACTTTTCGTCTGTTGACTTGAGGTCGGGGTACTGGCAGATTCCTATGCACGAGGCAGACAAGGAGAAAACGGCATTTGTAACACCAGATGGACTTTTTGAATTTAATGTGATGCCGTTCGGGCTCTGTAATGCGCCTGCAACTTTCGAGCGCCTCATGGACAACATCCTGCGTGGTTTGAAGTGGGAAGTATGCATGTGCTATCTAGATGATGTAGTGATTTTCGGGCGCACGTTCAGTGAGCACAACGCACGTCTCGATCTTGTGCTAGACTGCTTGGACAAAGCGGGTTTGGTGCTCAACTCGAAGAAGTGTCATTTTGGAGAACGCCAAACACTCGTTCTGGGACACCTAGTGGATAAGGACGGTATACGGCCTGATCCAGCGAAGACTGCTACGGTGGAAGCCTTCAAGCAACCTCGCCATGTAAAAGAGCTACGCAGTTTCCTAGGGCTTTGCTCGTACTTCCGCCGGTTTATTCGTGGATTTGCCAACATCGCGTATCCGCTGACATGCCTCCTCCAGAAGGGCGTTCCCTTTGAGTGGACTCCTGAATGTGAAGCTAGTTTTCGTGAGCTGAAGTCTCGTCTGACGTCTCATCCCATTCTCCGACACTTCGACCATGCGGCTCCCACAGAAGTTCATACGGACGCTAGCGGTATTGGCATCGGCGCCGTCCTTATTCAACGCGTCGACACCAAAGAACACGTCGTCGCCTATGCGAGTCGTTCTTTAAGTAAGTCCGAGCGTAACTACACCGTTACAGAGCAAGAATGTCTTGCAGTTATTTTCGCAGTACAGCGCTTCCGGTCGTACCTGTACGGGCGCCCCTTCACTGTGGTGACAGACCATCATTCTCTCTGCTGGCTGGTTAATCTCCGTGATCCGTCGGGCCGGCTTGCGCGTTGGACACTCCGTTTACAGGAATATAACTTTACCGTTTCTTATAAAAGCGGCCGCCGACACGCCGACGCTGACTGCCTCTCGCGCATGCCGCTTTCAACGACGGACTGCGACGCGGACAACTTCGACTGCTATATCGCATCACTGGAGCCGGGATTTCCTGATATAAATACCTTCAAGGTCGAGCAACAAAAAGACAGAACTTTAGAACCACTGCTCATTACTGCAAGGCAATCAGCACCATCCACTCGTTTCTGTGTTCGTGATGGGGTTCTTTACAAAAAGAACTATTCTACTACAGGCCCACGATATCTTCTGGTGGTCCCGGAGAGTCTCCGTGTCTCCGTCTTGCGCGCTATGCATGACGATCCAACATCTGGACATTTGGGTTCTGCGCGAACTCTCTACCGCCTCCAAGAAAGGTTCTACTGGCCTAAAATGCGCCAGACGACCGCCCAGTATGTGTCCAGCTGCAGCGAGTGTCAACGTTATAAGCGTCCGACGAGTGCTCCTCCTGGTCAACTCCATCCAGTGCCACCCCCCAGCTCTCCCTTTGAGCAAGTTGGCATCGACCTCCTCGGTCCTTTCCCGCGTTCATCCGATGGGAATCGCTGGATTATCCTGTGTGCCGATCACTTGACACGCTACTGTGAGACAGCTGCAATACCATCGGCTACTGCAACCGAAGTGTGTATTTTTCTGCTGCGTTTTGTCATTCTCCGACATGGACCTCCCAGAGTCATCATCAGCGATCGTGGGCGGCAGTTCACTGCAGACGTGGTCGAAGAGATGCTTCGTCTATGTGCTTCAAGGTTTCGACATTCCACCCCGTATCATCCCCAAACAAATGGCCTTACGGAACGCACGAACAGAACTCTTACTAACATGCTGTCCATGTATGTCGAGTCAGATCATAAGAACTGGGACAGCGTGCTACCTTTCATTACGTACGCATTTAACACCTCAAAGCATGAAGTTACGGGCTACAGTCCCTTTTTTCTTCTCTACGCTCGTCCGCCTCGTTATACACTAGACACTATCTTCCCGTTTTCCAGCCACGATAATCTTTGTATATCAGAGACAGTCTGTCTTGCTGAAGAAGCCCGACGACTTGCTTCGTTACGCACTCTTGTTTCACAAGACCGCTCGAAGGCACGCTGCGACCGCCGACGCCGACACGTGATATATGACCCTGGTGATTTAGTGTTGCTCTGGAAACCAACCAGGAAACGTGGACTATGTGAAAAACTGCTGGCCCACTATGTTGGACCCTATGTTATTACGGAGCGCATCAGCGAATTAACCTACCGCATAGCACGTCTCACATCAAATGGCCGACGGTCAGCAAAGACTGAACTTTCGCATGTCGCCCGTTTAAAGCCCTTTATTTCTCGACAGCCTGTTTGACTTGCCCGGCGGGCTTCGTCTGCGCGGAGGGAAATGTGACGCTCTTAGGTGCATAGTGGGTTCACGAATGTGACGCGCTTAGGTGCATAGTCGGTTCACGCCTCAACAAACAGTATGTGGGGGCACCGAAGGGTAGTGAACGAGGACGACGACGTGTGGCTGGCTGGCTGAGTCTCGACAGGCGCTCAGTTGACCAAGGCCATCGCTTCTAACTCTACCCGGCTTCAAAGTAACGCCTTTTGTGGGCGTAACAATATATATATATATATATATATATATATATATATATATATATATATATATATATATATATATATATAATGTTTGTATATATAGTCAAATGCATACGCACCGCTTAAGTAGCGCATGAGTCATGTGCATTTGCAACTTGAATTAATTGGATTACAGTTGAAGTGATTTGGTGACTTTTACATGGGACAGAATCCTAAAGTCAGGCAACGTATATTGAGAGGAACAATACCTGGAACATTATGTAAAAAAATTGCAGCATGTTTTGCTATAGACATCTCAGAAATTTTTTTGTCATCAGTTATCATATTTTATACAAAACATAGTTCTTCATGTGAACTTTCTGAATGTTTCATTTTCATATTGCCTTTTATGTTGTAATCAATCTCCTCCATTTATTGAATTTTGACTTTTAGTGAGATGTCTGTTTTGTAATGTGCGAAGTTTTATTTATTGTGCGTGTCTAGTCAAACGAATAAATGTGCGTACAATGTTTTTGAATGACTTCGCTCCTTTTTTCCTCTCCTAGAAGCTCTCGGGAAACGCTCATTGTGAATCTTTTGACGCATTTAGTATACTGTTAGCGTAATAGTGGGTTATTAGTGGAACTAGCGTGAGAGCTGTACTAACAAACTTTCCGTAAAGCGAATTTACACCTCTGTCAAGTGGGCAAGTTACGTGCACTTACGGAGAGTGTCACTCGGTTTTCAGTGGACTTTCCCAAGTCTAAACATCGCAAGTAGAGTGCATTCGCAGAAGGCTGCATTCCGGTCGGAGTGCGTTCATGGAACGCACTTTGCTGGTCGAAGGCGTAGCCTCACCGCCAGCAGTTTCAACGATACAAAATGTAATGCGTAGAAAACGGACAAAGAAGTTAATTCTAGCTGTCGAATAGCTTTCAACAAAATAATCGGAACAGAACTCGCTGATATTCTGTTTTAGCAGGATCAAATACCGCCTCGTCGCACGCCACCATCTTGTTCTGGATTAGTTAGGTATCGTCCTGGCCAACCTTGACTTGTAACGCTCTTATGATATAAATATTTTCGGTTTTTGTTGAGTAAATATAGATGACGATTGTTTCTTATTTATAATACAACTAACGCAATCGGATTTTATGTTTTTTTTTTTATTTTAATCTACATCTTCAAAGACATGATTTCAGTCTGCCGCCATTTTTTTTTTGTGCGAGTGCGCTCTGGTTTCCCGTTTAGCACCGCGTAGCTTAAAGTGTCACTCAGGGCCCACTTGCCCGCTTGACAGAGGTATTTGTCTAGCGTTGGTGATGTCCCGAGAACGCTGTTTTATCGCTCTAAATGTCGTCTATATGGTGGCCTTGATTATGTGAATTCTCCAAGCTGTGCGTGTGCGTGCGAGAAGCAGCCCGCTGACAGTAGGAAGCACATTATATTTGTCCTATCGCTAATCACATATATGCCTTGCGATCGGCCACTAAGTTGAAGCCAGCTGTCGCGTCTAACTCTTGAACTCTCGATAAGTGTCGCCACGCTCCGAAGTTTGTCTTATTAGGCCCCGAATCGCTCGAAAGGAGACGCGAACTCAAAAGCGGAGCAATATTATTCATAATACTTTGTCCTCGAAGTGGCCTGAAACCAAGAGAAAGCCCTTGTACACACCTATTTTCTACGAAGCAAATTCTAGAACAGCAACGACAAATTTAGTTCGAAGCAGGTGCCCGGAGCCACTGCCTTGTAGCCACGGTATTCACGTTAACGGCGCAAAGCCACTAATATATTTCTGGGTATCCAGTATTCCGGTAAACACAAGCGGACTGGGCGTTTTACCGGACGGGTGGAGGCGCAAACGTGACCGACCTGCACAGTGCAGTAACCTAGTGGCGCAGAGCTTCGCCAGACACCCAGCTAAAATTGCAGTAACCAAGTGTAATCTAATTTGCTAATGGAGCATATTTTTGGTAGCGGCATAATCGTGTTGTAGCGGAAAATTCCCAGCAACAGCGAAGCAAAGCATTTCGTTACTGAAATGTTAGCTCTGTTTATCTGGTTGAGGGGGCTGCATAGCGTGCGTAAGCTAAACGCTGTCGTTTAGCATTCGGCAGACGCGCACTTCGAACCCGATGTCCCGCTAAGCCCGCTACTAAGCTAAGCACGTGGAACGAAAACTCTAATACCACTGTGTATTATGCTTTACGGAAACCTAAAGAGCAACTTCCCTCCCAAAAAGTTTCGCGTTATAAACCATGACGCAAGCCATAAAAACTGGCGCAATTTATTAGTGACCTACGGTAGTGGTCATTCGACATTTGGAACGCTATAACATGGCCTACTCTCAACCGGAACATTCATCCGTCCAGTGCATGTGTCCTCACAAAACGTAGCCGCATATGCCCGCGGACACGCTAGATACACGGGGAGGAAGCAGGTAGCAGTCAAAAGGGGAGACGCTCAGTGCTCTGGTACTTTTGCGCCCTTCATAACTCCCCACTGATCGTCGAAATTTTAGTTATGAAGCAGCCTTTATAGCGCAATTAAAGTGCATGCCTATAATTCAAGGCGCTGCAGCATAGCCTTTGCAGAACTAAGGGAAACTGGATTTCATTCACCTCACTTTTTTTTTAACCTCATGGTGTAGGGTGCATGAAACAAGGAAAATACTACTGGGTCGAAATTACGCATAGGTGACGCTTTCGTTCGAACGGGAAGTTGCACTTCAGATGAAGAATACGTCTTGCAGAAAAATGACGCAAAGGACAGAGGTGTACCAGCTACACGTCGCATCACTGCCGGTCACTTCTCTGCACTAAAAGACAGCAAATTGCAATTAAGCATGGCCAATTAAGCATTGCTTACCTGCCAGTGCGTGAATGTTAGTTCGCTGTGTTTCGGCTGTGCATGCGTGACGCCGACTGTTATTTTTCTACGGCGCAACAAATTCTGCCCCCTTCAGACTCCGTCCGCTGTGGTATTCTGCTGCAGGCATCGTTTCTTCACTTCGCATAGGCATGGGCAATAATTGCAGTCTATAACAACGAGGGCTTATCTATGTGGTTGACATGGGTACTGTGGTGTTGCGCTGCTAAGCCCAAGGTAGCGGGAACGAATCCTGGCCGTGGCGGCCGCATTTCGGTGGGGCCGAAATGCTAAAACGCCCGTGTCCCTTGCATTGAGGGCTCGTTAAAGATATCCTGGTGGCCAAAATTTATCAGGAGTCTCCAACTACGGCGTGCCTCATAATCACATCATAGTTTTGGCACGTAAAACCCTGGAATTTAAGAGCGGGGGCTTAAATCGTAATGTCTAAAAAAACGTAATTTGTTCCTACGTTAGTCGTAAGAACAAATACATTTATTTGCGCTAAGAAACTCTTAGGCCCTTTCAACCACAATGAGTTGTCTCGACATAACTGGATTGTCTTCCGTAATTCAAGGACCTCTTAGTGTGTAGCGCAATAGAAAACCTACCATTTCAAGAGTCTAAGTTTGCAGGGGTGTATGCTCCTATAAAGCGAGTTGACATTCCGAAAATTTTCTTTTAGCATTCGAGTTTCGTACCTCATTTGTTACCGCACCTATTGTATCGACCAAACTGATCGAATGTTTTTCTACGTGCTGTTGAAAATTTTCTGCTATCAACGTCATGCAGCGCTTCAAATCACAAGTTAACATAAATCTATATGCCAAATCTGATCATTTTCGGAAAATTGGCAAGTCGAGAAAAACTAAATTCGCCTGGAGGTATTGTGGAAGATAGGCTGCGGTGCTCGTAGAATTTCTTCAATAATATGATGCAAAGTTGGCGATTCGGTCGTTTCGGCAAGGTAATTTTTTTAGGCACCAGCTGTGAAGATACAAAAGCTTCTCTCGGGTTGTACATTTTCTAATTCGACGTATAGGCTGCTTTAGAAATGGCTCATACAAGGGTGGACGCTCATCAGTGCGTGGTATTTTCATAATTGTATTCGACTAATAATAACTGCAACAATAATTTCCCCACCGATGGATGTATGCTTTTACACATTATCGTTTTGGCATAGTATGTACAAATTATTACGAGCTATCATTAAGATGCTCGGTTTCAGACGCACCTTCGACCGAAGATTCACTAGCGGCCTAATCTTATACGTTTGGAATACCGCCTATGCCCGTACGTACCCTTATTCATTACTGTACAATATTTCGCAGCACTCCACATTATTGTACAGCACGGTGCAAGAATTTAACAAATTTTGTGGAGGCTCTAGCACCAGTTGAAGACACACTAGACCACCTTGCTGTCACAAAAAATCTGATGGAAGGCTATAATAAAGTATGAATAAGCTTCTGCACGCTCCCTGACCAGCGCGAGCCTAAAGATTGCAGTAAATAACGAAAGAGGTGCTTGCGGCAAGGAGTAACAAAACAAGTGTTTCCTGCTGAATAATGACTCAGCAGTTTTCACAATATGGAAGCTACTGCTTTCGTGCATAGCATGTACATCGCTATGACTAGTATTAACGCCAAAAAAAGCTTTATAGTAATTTTTTTGTGTGACCTGATTTACGAAAGTTGGAAACCAGGAGCCAGCTGCATGTTATATGTATTTTTTTTTTACTCTCAGTACTTATAGACCAGATTTCTTTACATCCTCGTAGCAAGACAAGCACACAGTAGCAAGAGTGTCAACCGCGCCGCTATCCTCGATACCGGGTGCCCCCTTCTGGCGGGGACTTCGAAAAGCCGGTGAAAATCGCTGTTTTCTTTTTTTTTTTTTGTGCGTGTTCGCTTGTTGTGCTGTTCCTATACCTGTTCTTATCGCACTAGCTGAGCTGTTGGTTTTCCGCATGTTTATAAAAACTGGTATGTACAAAAGTTCTTCGTACGGCGACTCATGTGCAACACCATCTAGGCTAGCTAAGGCCTCTCGGCTCCTCCTTGACGTCATCACACTACGACGTGCGCGGAGCACATTCTTTAAAAAGCACCTTGCTTGCTACGCGCTCGTTCTTGTACTTGCAGCGATATGTGAAACCAATCATTTATGCTTTTGGCCGTGTCGTTTAATGGTGACGGCGCATATATACATTGCGACTTCCGTTCACAGTTCGCGGTCTATATAAATGTTTGAAAGTAGAAATTTAAAGGTTATTTGACTACTTGTAGGTGGGGACTCTACAGTATCGTTTAACATCGCTGAATATGGCCCGAAATTCTAAACAGGATTAATGATTGCATGAAGAAAACCTAATGAGATTAACATTATAAAAATACTAGAGCACTGTTTTTATTGCGGCAATGCTCGGAAGGTGCCATGCATGAAATTTAGCTTCATAAATTCAATATATATCAGCACAACGTTTAGGAATTTTCTTTGTACTGTAGTTTAACCTTAATACCCTCAGATATTTTGATAACGTCTTAGCTCTCACAAAAGATTTACGACTGTATGCGTAGCCAAGTGGTTTCTGTTTCACTTCAGGGTTCACCTTTTAACTCAATACACAAGTGAGCTCTGTTGGTGGTACAAGAATTCAAATACAAGTGATTTCACGCAGACAAGTAAAAATGCAAGTGTCTCAAAATTTCGAAGTGCTGCTTCCGCTTTTGAGGCACTTTCAATTGCACAAGGCGGTCATTCCTAACCTTGCAGTAGTTTTTCAGAAAATTGTTAGTTGCTGCTCTGAGTATGTGCTGCGCCACTAGCTATGGGCTATGACCGGTTTCACATTCGTGCATATTGTCACAGTCCCACACCAGGTTGCTTATTAATGCGAAAATGGTGTGCCTTTGGGTTGGAAAAACATGAAAACCAGCAGCATACTTCTGACTTCGAAGCTTGTCCAAAAAGATCTCGACAGTCATGACAGGATTCACTGCTATGGCCTTGGGAAACTTCAGTCCTCCACAACTCATGCTTTTTATGATCTCAGCGTTTTCAAGTAAAATGACTTGGTCTTGTACGAAGTTTGCTCGGCACGCAACGCATGAGTGCCGCGTGGCCACAGTAGCCGGCAACGTACATTGGGACAGAAGATTTGATGCCTTCATGTCGAAGTTCTTGTCATTTACTGCAATGTTGAGGCTATGAAGAATCGCCTGGTCAATTTTTATTGCAGATGTCTCTGCATCCATCGCTGGAAGTTTCAGGGTACTCTGAAGACGAGGCTTGCGTTCAGATTCGAATACCTGCCTAATGTAGACATGGTAGTGAGATCCGAAAAGTTGTCTACATTTGCCAAGTCTTTCCTCCATAGAGCCTATTTGGAGTTTACCCAGGAGTACATAGTCAAATCGAATATCTTCGAGGCAATAGGTGATGAGTTTAACCAACGCCTCGGCAGTCAGTCAAAAGGCACTATGCGTCTCCCATATGAGATTTTCCTTATCGAACTTAAAACGCTCCCTAATGTCAAGCAACCGCACGGTGTTCTCGGAGGAATTCCACTTGTGGGCACAACGTTTGTGTGATGGGAGTCTGCAGCACATCACGAAGCCGCCATCCTTTGCTGGGTGTCTTGACAGTTAACAATCCCCCACCAGGGTTCAACTCTTAGGAAGTGTGTAGTTCCAGATAACTGTTGTAAAGCATAGCGCTGACCACATGTTTCAAAAGCAGCTATGGTGGATGGGTCGAACACTTTTAGTGCAAGCTTCAAATTTCGTCTCTTCTTGCTAGATCGGTTGAGGGCTTCTACTGAAAGCTTTGGAGCATGCTTGATAAGTTCATCTTGTACCTTTATATGAAGATCATGGGAGGTCTTGAACGATGTAGTGAGCATTTTCGGGTTTCTGGGCAGATCCAGAAGTTAAGGAATAAGTATGCATGTGCCATAGTTTTTCTGGTTAACCCAATTGTACGAATCACATTTGAACAAATGAACAGGGTCAATAACGAAAGGTACGGGATGCGTGGGATCTCATGGGAGAACGGGGCAGCTGCTGATATCGAGTTGTGATCTGTGATTACAGCAATGATGCGATGACCAACCTTTTCAAGCCCATTTATAATGATCCGGAGAACAGTGTGAAACTATTCAGCATTGATTTTTATCAAGTGGCAAAGTGTGAACAACACATTTTTGAGATGAAAGAAATCTTTGAATCATAAATAAATATACCCTCTCGGCTACACTCGAACTCTTACAGGCAACGCCGACGATTGTACCATCTTTGTATGGAAATACGGTTGTAGATGGATTTTATCCATCATGACAACTCCAGGTTGTTATGATCCTTCAATGCAATCGCGAGTTTCATATCATATAGCAGGAATGAAACATGCTGCTGTTCAGCTACTGGATTCACAACATGTGAACTGCAGACGCGTCTGATTGTTGACTCATGTGGTAGTGTGAAGCCTACATAGTTGCTCAGGAACGCCTAGGCGTGTGCAGAGATTGTAAATATGAGGCTCGAAAATACCATCAAGTTGGAAGAGTAGAATAGACCATATTCACCCTATCAATCAGGTGATAGAGAAATGTGCGGAATATAACAAACCATTATATATAGCTTTCATTGATTACGAGGAAGCGCTTGGTTCTCTCGAAACCTCCGCAGTCATGGATGCATTACGGAATCAGGGTGTAGACAAGCCGTATGTAAAAATACTGAAACATATCTATAGCGGCTCCACAGCCACCGTAGTCCTCCATAAAGAAAGCAACACAATCCCAATAAAGAAAGGCGTCAGGCAGGGAGATACGATCTTTCCAATGCTATTCACAGCGTGTTTACAGGAGGTATTCAGAGACCTGGATTGGGAAGAATTGGGGACAAGAGTTAATGGAGAATATCTTAGTAACTTGCGATTCGCTGATATTGCCTTGCTTAGTAACTCAGGGGACCAATTGCAATGCATGCTCACTGACCTGCAGAGGTAGAAGAGTGGGTCTAAAAATTAATCTGCAGAAAACAAAAGCAATGTTTAACAGTCTCGGAAAAGAACAACAGTTTACGATAGGTAGCGAGGTACTGGAAGTGGTAAGGGAATACATCTACTTAGGGCAGGTAGTGTCCGCGGATGCGGCTCATGAGGCTGAAATAATCAGAAGAAGAATGGGCTGGGGTGCGTTTGGCAGGTATTCTCAGATCATGAACAGCAGTTGGCCATTATCCCTCAAGAGAAAAGTGTATGATAGCTGTGTCTTACCAGTACTCACGTACGGGGCAGAAACCTGGAGGCTTACGAAAAGGGTTTTACTCAAATTGAGGACGACGTAACGAGCTATGGAAAAAAAGAATGATGGGTGGGACGTTCAGGGATAAGAAAAGAGCAGATTGGGTGAGGGAACAAACGCGAGGTAATGACGTCTTAGTTGAAATCAAGAAAAAGAAATGGGCATGTGCAGGACATTTAATGAGGAGGGAAGATAACCGATGGTCATTAAGGGTTACGGACTAGATTCCAAGGGAAGGGAAGTGTAGCAGGGTGCGGTAGAAAGTTAGGTGGGCGGATGAGAGTAAGAAGTTTGCAGGGGTGACATGGCCACAATTAGTACATGACCGGAGTAGTTGCAGAAGTATGGGAGAGGCCTTTGCCCTGCAGTGGGCGTAACCAGGCTGCTGCTGATGATGATGGAAGAGTAGCGGGTTACTTGATCAAAAGCAAGATTTTCAGAAATTGCAAGCATCATTCCACTCATCGTCTTGAATTTCTGGATTCGTTGCTTCCTCGAGAAGCAACAGCACAATCTCCAGTATGTCACTCGTCTTGTCCTCAGGCTTGAAGGCAGTTGTCACATGAAATTCCTCAACAACCTCCACGAGATGCGTCAAGCCCCGAATGCCATTTACATTTTTGGAGTGATGTCTATGCCATATACTTCGAGTACCTCGACGTCCTGACAAAACAGATTCAGTGAGAATGTCCCTGCGATTTTAATTGACTGGTTGATAGTTGGGAAGCCATACACATTGAGGTTGAGGAAGAGTATAGTCATGCTGTGAAACAACTCTCCATAATTTTGAAATCTTCGTAGGTGGGAGGCAGGTCAAGAGTGCCTAAAGGTGCAACTGTTGTTAATTTGCTGTTCCCTTTGATGCGTCTCGATGAACAAGTTGTTTGCATCTTGCAGCAAAGCTGCGTGTCGAGCAGGCTTCTTTTGATTTGGGGCCTCTCGAGATGTGGTTGCAGCTGGGGCAGAAAGATATGCAGGACCGTTCGGAAGTATGCTTGGAAATGCTTCAGGTCGAAGACCTGTAAGCTTCAGCTTTGTTTCAATTACTTTGACGACCTTTGTTTTCACGATCATCGTATTTTTAGCATGTGCGGCGGTTTGAAGGGTGCTTGAAGACCTGGGATATGAAAAAAAAGCATTAGAATGACGTAGAACCATAAGTTCAGCAGCCATACGTCATGTGTAGGACAGTGTAATATAGGGAATTTTGTATAGATTCTGCTTTGCCTTCATGTCACCAATACTGTGTCGCTCCGTATTCACCGCAGTGCAGCGGAGAAAGGGCATATTAGCTATGTATTTTTTTTCAATCTAGACTGGGTGACCGCAATATCTCGCATATGAATGCATGCGGCGTAATTCAATGCAAAGAAGGCCTAGTCAACGGCAGTTGAGAGGAATGCAATCAAGAATTCGACAAAACTCCCCTGGTTGGGATTGCTTATAGTCAAGGGTAAAACGGACGCCGACCAAAAACATTAAAAGAAATGAAACCAAAAGAAGCCCCCTTTCGTTTACTTTCATTGTGAGCAAGGCCCCTGTATTTGAGCCGGAACCTCTTGGTTTCTTTACTTTTAATCTTTTTGGTCGGCATACGTTTTACCCTTGACTAGTTGAAAGGAATGTTTGCCTTACCACTGATAGCTTTCCTTGTGTGAGGTGCTAACGACGGATATCTTTAACCCACCAAATTCCTCTTGCTGAGCACCGGGGGAATGTGAACACGCGCACAGATTCTGCACCGTCATAGTTCTTGTGGCACCGTGATGCATTGCAATGCCCATGCATTATCAGAGCCTGCACGCTCCATGCACACCCTCGCGATTCAAGTCACCCCTGCCACCGTCAATGAGACGTTATACCGACGGTTTCGCCGGCACACTCCACACCAAAAGCACACGAGCACAATTTTACCACACGACCGCTTGTGAAATCGCACCGCATCATCAACAGCGAAGCCACTGACGTTTACTGCTCTGCTTATGTATTCACCAGTCGAGCACTGCACGAGAATATAAAGAAGTCGAACAAAACTACATGTATAAGAATTCTAACGTTATAAAATATGCTCTTTATCACAAAGCCTGTACTTTACAAAATTGTATAATTATTGTGCGGTCATACATAAAGAAAACACATTAACGTGCCTTTGCCTAAATACTGTACTTTGGCTTGTTTTATTTCGTGCGTGCTCAGTAGCGCTAACTTCAAGGAACTGGTCGTGGCAGGTGGTGCTGGGCAAGGTGGGGCTATTTCCTGTTGCCCGAAAGCGCCAAAAAGCGACGAAACAGCTCCATCGTAGTATCAAAGCAAGAAATTCGCATTCACCCGTATTTAGCACGAAGCTACAATGGAAACCCGCACGTGTTTCCCAGAAACAAAGCTTCGTAGTTGAAGAAAAATTCATCCTGGTCCGGACGAATTCGTGCCTGACTAGGACGAATCTTTCTTCAACTATGAAGCTTGGGTTCTGAGAAAGCCATGTAGATTTACTTTGTAGTTTCGTGATACATGTGGGTGGATGCCAATTTTTCCTTTCAGGAACCTTGCTTGTCGTTGCGGAATTCCGCAGAACTGATTTCGCACCCCATGTTGGGCGCCGAATGTGGGCTCAGGATAGTCGCTTCAGAACCAGTGGCCAGCTGCGGCTCTTAGACACGACACAAGGTGCAAGAGCAACTCAAAGGATAACCATTACTGCCCGACGCCCCGGACCAACTGAACTGCTTTGTCGTAGCCGCTCCTCGTGCTCCGGCCCGGGCTGGCTGCGCGTTGAACGGGTACATGAGCCAGGCGCAGATGGTGATGTTGGCGGCACAGCGGTGCAGTCATGCAGCCGCCGTCACCATATGTCGTAGTGTGACGAGGTAAGTACCAGTGAGAGGAAGTTATGCAGAGGCATTAGCTAGTCTAGACTGGGCTGCCTTGTGTCATCGTTCGGTGCACCAGAAACCAGCGACAGAGGAAGCAAATCTTGCAACAGCCCTACGACGTACGAGGAGACACAGGAAGCTTGTATTTGTGTGGTGTGTATTCGCTGGACGGGTTTTTCGTAGCGCCTGAAAAACACCATTAGATAGTGCATTTGAAAACATTAAAGGCTTCAGTTTCAGCAAGTTCCCACGGGTCGGCATCCGTTTTCCTTCACTTAACTACGTGATAGTGTGCATCCTGCTTTCCTATGCTCCTGCCCTGCGATAACAGTACTGATAATTGCCTTCCGCCTCTTTATGTCGTTATTGTGATTCTGCTCTTTTCCCTTCATGAAAAAAGCCCGGGGTAAAGCCCAAGCCGTACACAAAAATGTTTTACACGCGAAAGAAAGGTAAGCAGAAAGCGATCAGGTGTGGATATCGAATTCGTAATGTTCGTAGTAACATTAGGCAAGTGCAACAACAGTGCATAGAACTTGATGGCTTTCATGCCCTGTGTTTTGCATGCGCATGAACGAGCCGCATTTTCGTACTCGCGATAGCAAAAGGAGAAAGCAGCACATGACTAGCGTGCACGGAAACGGCTGCGCATGCGTCAATGTTTTTTTCTTTTCGTGCACTCTTGGGGTGCTTGAATGCTACAGTTGTGCGAGGCTTGTACTCAGCTACACGAGAAGCATGTTCAGTACTTCCTAAAAGAGCTAGTGCTCCGACCAGCGACGTCATAGTACATGGATACGGAAATTATTGTGTATTCTCTATTGATTGCCAGGAATATAAATAAAGTTCCTGTAAGTGGCAGCACACAGCATTCAACATGCAATGCTTTTATCTCGTGCAAACTGCACTGACCCACTAATATGTTATATGCTTGAGTGAGTTCGTTGTAAGCGTGATTATAGCTTATGCAGATCATGCTGCTAATACTTGCTTCCTGCATAAGTCCTACCTAGGCGCTAGAACCTTTCCTGCAACTGCGTGCATCGTGCCATACCCATAGAAAATCCCTTTATTGTGCTCATCTTGATCGAGATGACAAAAGCTCGGTAAAAGTGCAACACAAGGTATGGCGTTAGCACGCGGTACAAACATGTTACTTACCTTTTGAAAAAGGTCGTCCAATCTCATCGGCGCCCGGTCCTGTCTTTTGTGTTCTTCTTCTGTCCTGGTCTTTTGCGCCTTGCTCTTTACTCATCACACATTGCCTCGGACCTACAAGAAAAACCATCCTACATAGCGTCTGATCCAGAAAAAAAAAGCCCCGGCCGACAGCACGACGTTGCAAGTATATGGTTAAGTATAGTGAAGCGGATGACGCTGTAGCTCCGCTTGGGTAGACAACGCTGAAATTATATATGTTGCATGATTCTGTCATCTCAAATGTGATCGTTCTAAAGAGGACAAATTTGCTGGCCTCCAGAGATGACAATAGGGTCGCAGTGGTTTCGGGGCCTCTCATCGCATGCGACTCACAACCATACACGTATTGGCCGTCTCCCAGTGTCGCCCGCGCCGTTCCCGCATTTATACAGCAGCGCTCACACAATCATCATCAAAATAGAAGCATGGCGCCCACTTAGACGGGCTCCAAATTCTGGTCTATAAAAAAATAGAAATGTTACTTTCATTCGTGTTTCCTGAGGTGCTTCTTCGAAGTTTCACATATGAACTGTCAAAAGCTGTTTGAGCAAGTATTACTGCTTTAAATCCATGCATGAATGCACTGTGTATGTGTCGCTTTTCAATAAACATCCTTCACGCCAACGCTTCAGCGAGCTGCGCCATAAATGCACTGGGTATTTGCCGCTCTCCAATGAACATCTCTCGAACGCGGGTCACTGAGTATGTGCCAGTTGGTGTGCGGCAAGCTAGGGAACAATTCTCAGTGTTTTCACACAACGGTGCGCCACACTTCTTGTCTCGGGCGCCTCGCTCGCGCGTACCCCATGGTAGTGCTACAAGTTGGCACAGCCTCTCCAAAATGAAGCGCGATGGAGGTGCCTGGTTGCCGCATGACGCGTTTCTCAGCGTTCGCACGTACCAGCGCCACGCATTTCGAAAGCGCAGGCTTCGCGACCGCGCGGGTAGATGGCAGCGAGCGTTCTTAGGGAAGCGCGAAACTGGAACCTCGCTGCAGTACACGCCTCTTGGATGACTCGTTTCGACGGTGGCATTGCTTAAATCAATGCTAAACGCATTGCCGTCAACAGTCATCGTGAAATAGGCGGTGAAGAACCCTTTCAGTAACAATTACATGTAATTAGTTGCGTTATTGACGAGACAAGCTGAAACGGGTGACGCTGTTTTGGGAACCTGATTTTGGTAGGAACTACAGTAGAAAACCCGAGATAGTGAAAGGCAGCATCGTCACGAATGCCCATGTCCAGGCAGGCAATTACACGACCTAAGCATTCGTTTGCTCATGTTAACGCTTCACCGGATGTTGGCCGTTAAAGGGAACCAGTTCTGGTATTTCTCGATAGCAACGGGGCCTCTTAGGACGTTAACGCCTGAAAATCGGCGACGGGCAATTTCTGCAGTTTTTGTTGACCCAACGGGGACTATCTTCTTCAAGTCCAAGCAAAAATGAACTGCTGCGCTTCACGGAAGACTTGGATGCTGAGCCAGACAGCAACCTTGTGGGCAAGATGCCTGTACCCTCCCCCCCTCACTCCTCCCCCCCCACCTCCGCGGAAAACATCTAGCGATTATTTAGTTTCAGAGCTGACGTCCTCATAACAAAAACGAGTGAAAAGAACCGATGAAATTCTTTAAAAGCAAATGTGAATAAAAATAAACAATTTAGGAAGTGCTACAGAGGACCCACAGGATGGGCCAGGCCTGCTCATTCTGTTTAAGGTATCTGTGTAATCTTATAGATAGTTCATAGGAAACTAACGTATAAATAATCGATTACTTTTGAGTAATTCCTCAATCACATTGGTGGGGCAATAATTGGTAACTGTGATAAATACCTGCCGTAGTTGCTTAGTCACTATGGTGTTGTGCTGCTAAGCACGAGGTCGTGGGATCGAATTCCGGCCAAGGCGGCTGCATTTCGATGGACGCAGGATGGGAGAATACCCTTGTACTTATATTTAAGTCCATGTTAAAGAAGCCCAGGTGGTCCAAATTTCCAGAGTCGTCCGCTACGGCATGCCTCATAATCAAAAAGTGGTTTTGTCCCGTACAACCCCACAGTTAAATTTTTTAACTGTGATAAAGAAAATTTCCGAATGACGTAACTATAATCTTAACGGGCTACATTTATTCTCGAGGGTACTACACGCTTTTTTCTGGGGCTCCATATCTCTATACTTCTATCTATGAATGTTTGTATCTGAACGTTTTCCCACGTATACCTGCGTTATTGCGTAATATGTACTCGAATGAGTTGCGCGTCGCTGCTGTGCCGAGGCAACAGGACTTGAAACCAATTATCGCACGCATTTAGGTCACCGAGAGTGTTTTATTGTGTGCATACATGCCTATCTTGAACAAACATCTTTCACGTCGACATGGGTCACTGTGAGATACGGGACGGCGTAGGTACCGTTGCTGGGAGAAACTTTTCCTCGGCGACTTGGAGCACTGGATATGCTCCACTCTGTACGTGCTCATCTTCATTGAAATTCTTTCACGCCAACTTGGCACACTGAGTAAGTTCCAGTACGTGTGTGCCTCCTCAATGGACGTCTCTGGAACCAACTGAGGTAACCAGGTAAGTGTCACTGGGTCTGTGCCGCTCTACAATAACAAATAAGATCCCTTAAACTTCTCCGATGGCGAGCAGAGTTGAGCTGACGTCACCAGGATTCTTTAAAGATCTCAAGCAGACGCATTAGCAGGCTGCCCGACAAATACATTGGATGTGTGCCACGTTTCAAAGCCCGCCTTTCATACCGACGCTCTTGCGAGCTACGCCATGAATAGACTGGGTATGTGCCGCTATTCAATGGACATCTTGTCAACATGAGTCACTGAATACTTGGCACTTGGTGTTCGACAAGCGAGGGAACAATTCTCAGTATTCGCACGCACCGGCATGCCACACTTCTCGGATGCCTCGCGAGGGCTTCGCGGCACCAGCACACGATGGTACATCGTGTCAAAAAGAATCACGAGAGAGGAGCCTGGTTGCCACATGACGCATTTCTCAGCGTTCATATGCACCGACGTGCCATGCATTTCGATGGCCAAGCTCGGACGTCGCATCGGGGCCGCTAGATGGGGCACAATGTTTTCAGGTAAGCTAGAAAGACGAGTCCCACTGCAGTCCACGCCTCATGGATAATTAGTTTCGATGGTGAGAATGCGTTGTGGATGGATGCATGCAACTTTCGTTTGGCTATAGTTATTCAACCTGAAAAGCATTACCGAGGGCAGTCACGCTGAAATCATTTGTGGAAACTTTTTTTTCTTTTTATCGACGTGCACTGTTTCGGGTGCCTTGCCAACCGCCCTGTGCATATCTTTTTTCCGGTATGTTAGCCAAACTGCAATCGCTCATATAGCAACGTATATTGTGAGTATTTTTATGAGCGTCAACTCCCTAATCTGTACATAACCATCACCCCCGCTTCGCGTCTTCATCTTCTGTGGGCGCTAGCTCGTGCTTTTGCAGTAAAGTATCGCTCAACCGTTGCTTCTGGAGTGGTGGAGGCACGCTGCGATCCTCTTCCCCTCTGCCTTTCTCAAATTCCTACCTGGAGCTGCGTTCGGGACGTCGCTTACGCCAAGCTCAGTTGCACCGTCCTTTTGGCAACGCGCGAGTGCGAGTGCGCGAGTGCGAGAGCGCGAGCTGCATGCACGAGCTGCATGCACGTTGATATAACGCTCGCAACCTTTTAGGAAAAGCACGCCGCGCCACCCTTTGTATGCGCCAAGCGCCGCGGTGAGAGACCAACGATCACGCGTTCGGCGGCCTCTCCTGGCTGTAACACTGCTGCGCAATATTCACCCGAGAATCTTTCCGTCCCCTCTGGCTTCATATAATCTCTATCGACGCCGTGTTGCGGGGTACAATGCCCGATATTTCTCTTTCCAATGTCCGTCACGTTATCTGTGCTTCAAGAGCTACCGTAAGCAGCCACTTATCAGTCTGCCGGTGCACTAGATCTCACGGTCAGATGTAGTAGTACGCGTCGAAGTGTACTGCTAAGTCGTAATGTGACTGCACACTCCTCGAATTTGAGGGACGTGAAACAACACGTGGGCAGCTGAGTACATATCCTTATCATACGTATCGGCCGTTATCATACATATGATTAGTCAAACAATCCGTAGTATGAAGGTAGCATACGTAGAAACGATAAGCAGACACTCAATCCCATTGCTGCTTTTAGGGTAATCGTAGGTGCTGCTGTTGCCTGTGCTGGCTGTTTTCACGGCTTAGACGTTCGCCGCCAGGTTCACGGTGAGTGATAAGGCTTTAGGTGTGCTATTTTAGTCGGAAAGCTAGGGTAGCTTCTAGGGGCCACGGAAGGCTGGGTACGTCCGGAAATACGAATTTACTGCTAACTTTAGCATGCCTTTCCTTTCCTGTTTTTTTTTTTTTGTGCTGGTTAGGCACATCAGCGTCCATCAATTGACATGAGGGAAAACGGTGCAGGAACTATTATTTACCATCGCTGAGCTGTGAGACTGCGGTTCCCGCCGAAAAATAATTGCAGAGTATCTTTGAGAAGTAACTGTACCCCCACACCTCTCCTTACACTTCGGACAACGCCATGTTTGAGGCATTTATTTATACTCGTTCCTTCTCTTTCACAAACCAGCTCTGCGGAATCCTGCAAGATGAAGGAACGCTTCCCTTGCACTTACTTCTATTTAATATGCTTCTGATGAAAAGAAAGCGGAAAAGCGCTTGAATTGAAATATAACCTTTATTGGGCTGGTAAGAATCTTTAGAATTTCAAAAAAAAAATTGAAAATGTTCTTGGTTTAGGTAACCAGAGCCAGGAATGCAAAGATCTGTCTTGAGACGTTTTTTACTGTATAAAGGAGGAAAACGTATTATTGAATAGTGGTAGTATTTGCTTTATTTTCCATTGTATTGAAGTAATTAAAATATTTTTTACCACTTAAAATGAATATGTTTCTTGGCAAAGAACTATGGCCGTATGGAGAGTAGAAGTGTATTAGTGGTGTGGCCCGATTTTATGCGATAAATATACGTAAAACTTTTTACTACTTTGAGAAAAATGGCGCCTTGTGAAACTGGTGCACGCTTTAAAAATCCGTTGTCCAAAATATAAAATGTATGGGCTCATCGATTGCATGTCCCGAAGTTACCCTCAGTACGCCTAACGCGTCAAATACACATTTTTATCTATAGTGTTAGAAAATTTTGTAATTTCTTGGCGCGTAGTGCTGCTTCACATATGTGTACGAGTCTATATATGTGGTAGTGTGCGGAAATAGAATTGTCAGAATACAAACATATCCTTGAATTTTAGGTATTGCGTCATGGCATCCAAATCGCTTCATTAAAAGATCACGAAAGGAAAAACATGGTAAGTCCAGCTAAATTGAAAGTTAATGTTTTGTGATACAGCATTCCTCATACTTAGTGAGACCAGAGCTTTTGTAAGTAAGAAAATGAGAGAAATTAAAAATCGAAAATCACAGTTGCGCCACCTGTGATGGACTACAAGTAGTACCTTCGATGTGATATAAGCAATAGATGAATCACACAAAGCAGCATAGAGGGAATCTCCAAGTCGAAATTCGGTTGAAGTGATGTGCCGTAATATTTATTTTTAGTGTTCGTGTAATTACAGTCACATTGCCGAACGCCAGCTTGGCTCGTGTATTTCTTGCTTGCAAGGGCGATCGTCTGAAGGGTCCATAAGTATATTTGTGTATAAAACTGTGCTAAAGGAATCCGCATTTAATACTTGCCCAGATTGTATTTTACCAGCCTTCAATAGTCGATTAAAAAGAAAGTCTGTCAGAATTTTGTGATAACGCTCGATTTAAACTCTGGCAATGACGATGAAATCAATATCTATATTTTTTTTTAATGTGGAGGCGTTTGTCTTACCATATTGAATTCGTGAACAATATTCACTCGAAGTGCACAATGACATCAACCTGAAGTTCGAACCATGGTTGTTCGCGTACATACATTTATCTCTAAAAATACTGGACAGGACTTGTGGTTCACTTAGTCTGTTATACCCGCATGCTCATGCGTGATATCCATATAACGAGAGCAATGACCAAGGAATTCGGCACTTTGGCGTGGTGTGTATGGGCTTCAGCACTTGGACTGGTGTTATGCCTCTCAACCGTTCGTAAAGGGCTGTCATTCTTGTCCCCAGCTTATAAATCTTCGCAATTCTCATGGACAAAACATGTACAGGGATGAATGTCCTCTTCCAAGCATACTGGTGCTGTATTTGAAAACAAAGCGAACTACAATAACGTGAACTCAAGCTTGGAGTGGATAATGTGTGGTTTTATGTTAATCGATAGAACACAGAAACTTCATTTTGAAGTGACAGCTCCTACACATAATTTTCAATATTTTTCGTTCTGTTGCCGTCACTGTTCGCGCGACGGTGCTGCCGTGAAACATTGCTGTTAGGTCTGCGTATTTCTTGGAATCATTTCATCGGCAACATACTAATCATATATTGCAGATGGGGAGCGCTAGGCATGGAAGGCGGCGCTGTGCGGACTTGGACACGTGCTGGGCTGTACCTGTAGCCGCTGCCTGCATTGCCTTCCTCTCATGCATAGCCACGTCCGGCTATGGATACCTATACGTACTCTTCATGCAAAAGCATCAACTTTTGCGTGAAGAAGCCGCCTGGCCCCTGAGCGCACTCGTCATCTCTGGTGGATGCGCGGGTAAGGAGATCGACGACACCCATTCACGATTGTTCTGCAATATTTTGTCATGAGTCCTAGTCTTGGATTCGAAGCTCATAAAATTATTCAACCGAAAGCTTACCTGATGACTCTGTGGAAATTGATGGGGTTTTTGTGCACATTGCAGAACGATGGTGCAATGATGGTTGGCCATTGTTGGTGTAATTTGCCAAATGAGAGGACCGTGTTGCACCCTATTTATCCAGCTGAACTGCCCATTAATTCTGAAGTCCTCTTCATGGCTCATTTTGGGTGGATTCAGAACATATTGGGGGCCATTAAAACGCCACGCAATGCTATCAACATATTGCTGGTTACATTCGAGCGTAGCACTCAGCTACTTTCTTCAAGGTGACGAGAGAGGGAGAGAAATTTGTTAAATAAAAGGCAGAGAGGCCAGCCTGAGCTTTTATCCTCTGTCTTGCTACTCCGACTAGGGGAAAGGCATGAAGTTACAAAAATAAATATGAAAAATGAGGAAGACATGAGAAAGGGAACAACATATAGAATAACTACGTAACGCATTGGTTTTCTTAAGAAAAACAAGAGTATTTTGTGAGAGGAAACGTGGAGAGGTTGGTCAGAGAAGTGTGTCTCTGGCCTACTACTCCAGATTACGGTGGTTCGTGGGTAATCGTTTTCCTAACGTGTTGAGTCGAGGGTGGTGCTTCTCAAATAGTCTAAACAGCCTTCGTTGCTGTTATTGTTACTGTGCGTTCACGCAATGTGACAACATTGCAACAACTTCACCCGCCGTGGTTGCTCAGCGGCTATGGTGTTGGGCTGCTGAGCACGAGGTCGCGGGATCGAATCCCGGCCACGGCGGCCGCATTTCGATGGGGGCGAAATGCGAAAACACCCGTGTACTTAGATTTAGGCGCACGTTAAAGAACCCCAGGTGGTCGAAATTTCCGGAGTCCTCCACTACGGCGTGCCTCATAATCAGAAAGTGGTTTTGGCACGTAAAACCCCATAATTTAATTTTTTTTTTTTTGCAGCAACTTCAATGAGTATTGCACCTAGAACAATAATTATTCGTAAGAACTTTTGGTGGTCGTCATGCAGTTGCGTCGTGCCGGTTCGTCTGTACCACATTTGTGACGCCATTAAAAGCCTATGTGACGTCTTGTCTGCGGTCCTTAGTCAGACTCATGTCATGGATCAACCGTACAATTTGATCAACATAATTTAGATGCTCAATGACTATCCACTGGCGAAATACTGCTACCTGGATTTTCAAGTCACTCGAGTAGTTGCGATCGTCCTTGAAGTTTCCCTGTTCTCACAGGTCATTACGGAGGATGTCGAAGGTATGAAAACGACGACCAATGAAAACTCGAGCTAAGTTAATACAGTTGTGCGTCGACATTTTCTCGTTAAGGTACGAAATGATTCTGCGTAACCTAGTGCAACACTTCGTGCTCATACACGGATATTCTCTGCATTTAAGCAACAGGAAAATTTCTACGCGAAATTGAGCTGTTGGATTCCTGATTTATTGTGCAAGACGTGCAATAAATGTCAAACGGAAGACTCGTGTATTGAGCCCAGGCCCATACAAAACGACCAGGAATGTTTGTAAGCCCACCTTGAAACAACCTTCCGCAATGCTTTGGCTCTCCATATTGTCCCTTGTAAAGCCCGCATTGTAAAATGGTAGAATGTCACAAAGAAATCAGTACCGCAATCACCCGAGCTATGCTAGTAGAACGCCAGCCTACTTAAATGAACGGCCCGGCTTTGATATCACGCAAGCTGCAACTGGAGTTACCTCTGTGACTGCTGGCAAAGCTGCGAACAGTGTGCAACATTCTGCGGAAACCCCTATATCTTTTATTGCCCACCGATAACAGTAGGACAACGGTGAAGGCTACGCCACAACTACAGGAAGAGAGTGACAACGACGGTGTGAGTATCGTGGTGATAGGGTCGCGATACACCCACGAAGATAACAATATGATAAGGACACATTGTTAATTAAAATTAAATTATGGGGTTTTACGTGCCAAAACCACTTTCTGATTATGAGGCACGCCGTTGTGGAGGACTCCGAAAATTTCGACCACCTGGGGTTCTTTAACGTGCACCTAAGTCTAAGTACACGGGTGTTTTCGCTTTTCGCCGCCATCGAAATGCGGCCGCCGTGGCCGGCAGTCGATGCCGCGACCTCGTGC
Source organism: Dermacentor andersoni (assembly GCF_023375885.2). Lineage (NCBI taxonomy): Eukaryota > Metazoa > Arthropoda > Arachnida > Ixodida > Ixodidae > Dermacentor > Dermacentor andersoni. The sequence continues at coordinate 148,681,250 of NC_092816.1, forward strand.
TTAGCAGCCCAACACCATAGCCACTGAGCAACCACGGCGGGTACGACACTTTGTTTACTGACAAAAAAAAGCGAGAAAAATTGGGGAACTGCTGGCTTTGGCTGGTAACTGGAAATGACTGCTGCGTTGAAATGCGTCCCAAGACACAGGAGTGCACTGTGGATCATCTAGCACGATCACTAGAACGGGCGCATATTCTGGTGTTTCTTCTTGAATAAAGCGAGAAAAAAGGTGCTTAGAAAGGTAGATAAGTTCGACTGAGGTTCTTCGAGTTGGCTATCTTGCACAGAATAAAAACGAACGTTGAGAAAACACTGGCCAGTTTCACCCGCAGGGCAAAGTATTAATGCGATAGCAGCGTTTAGCGTTGCTCTTAAAAGGACACTAAAGCGAAACAATAAATTAGTCGAGACTAATAACGCATTGTTTAAGAAGCCTGCGGGCAGTCAGTTCAAAATAATAGTTTGACTATTAGAAGAGAAAATGAAGGTCGAAGTATCAGTATTTGAATTTCATGCCGAAACCCCGACGCCGTTGCGCCAATGTGACGTGAGGGATTCCAAAGTATGTTTTCGCACTTGGGCTGCGTTGGCTGAGTAAAGGTTCTCAAAACATGCCACGTATAATATTTGGTTCCTTTAGAACAGAATGTAGTCAGTGTGTACCACTATATAACTAAGTAGGTCTTGGAAGATGCCATCAAGATCAAGGACGTCACAGCGACCAGGTGCGGGAACTTCAAGGAGGCGTCGCCACCCGTCTTTCGTTGTCGCGCTTTTTCTGGTTTACCTAGCATCTTATCGGCGTAAGAGTGTGTTTTCGCTGTCATAGAAAGGTAATTTACTGATGCCGTAGAAATAATTCTTCTCTTTAGAGTCCCTTTAAGTTCCTCGAAGGGGGCCTGGGGGCATGGGGGGGGGGGGGGGCGCATGTTGTAGCGACGCAGCTCGCAAAGTGACTGCTCCGCAGCAGAAACAGTGGCCCTGTCAGCCACGGAACGCCTCAGAACGCTGGCACGATCAGCTACGCCACCCACGGCGCTGAAGGCTTCGCACCACGATGATGGGCGAGTTGAGACCGAAGAAAAGCCCCACAGAGCTCGTCGCCTGAAATTCATTGTCCTTTCCGCGCAGACCACGGCACACAGCTGCGTAGCAGTAACGCCAGTGTTTGCGCGCACAATGCTCGAGCCAGCAACGCGAGACGGAAGGTTGCCCTGGCATCGCTGTAAAGCCACTTGGCTTTCTCGTTTTTGCAGCCAAACGGATTGTTAGCTTCCTTTCTCGCACACATCACCTCCTTCGCCGGGATCTCCTCTTCCCCCTTCACCTCCTACTTTCTTTCCTTATCTCTTTCCTCCTTTCCCCGGCGTCCAGTTCGCTCTGGAATGACGTCAATACCTCTTCCCAACAACTGACGTCAAGTGTTACACTCTCGACATGTCTCCTCGAAACCTAACTGATCGCAGCATGAGGACGAAATTCCGTTTTGCGGGTAGCCAAACGCTCATTCATTTATTTAAATTCTGGGCATTTTACATTGCCACACAACGATCTGATTATGAAGCACGCCACAAGGAGGTGGGAGAGGAGTACGGCGGAATAATTTTGACCACCTCCGCTCCTTCAGTGCGCACCTAAGCTAAAGTGACCTAGCGTTTTCTTTATTTTGTCCGCAATGAATTGCGGCTGCCGCGGCCATTACCGAATGCGCGACCTTGAGCTCAGCAGCTCAAGGCCCCAGCCATTGGTCTACCATGGCGGGTAATTAAAATTCTATCGCATTATGTACATTAGGAGAGAATCCAGAAAAACAATTTTAGCAGACTTGTGTGACCTTCAGAATCACAAACCATATTTGCAGTGAATCTGTTTCTTTCGAGCAGTTAGAATAGTAAGTACAGTTGGCTGTAAACATATCAAATACTTGAAAATATTGCCTGTATATGACTAGCTTGTTTGATGCTTTCGCTGTGTAAAATGCTTTTGAGCACTTGAAAACGAATCCTTACGAATGCGATTATTCATTCAAACCAAATTAACTTAACCAAAACATAGCCACCCTCCCCCACCCCGCGGCCCCTTTCTCGCTAAATTTGTTCTCGGATGCGTTTCAAATTCTTCCTGGCTATAGTGGGATAAATTCCGCTTGGTTCGTAAAACGCCTAATGACGATCTGGATTGCCTGCATACGTAATTTACATCAAAAGTCCTAATTAGTCCATCCAACTTTAGGTTCGCCTGCTTATTACCCATAACCTGCCACTGATTTTAGACAAATATAAACATGGGGCCTTGTTTAGTTCACGAGAATCGAATCAGCGTATTCGTAACTTCTAGTTAAGCCAGGAACGTGAAGGCTTCGCCACGTAATACAGCTTTCCCACCCTTCTTTAGCTAAATTTGAACTTGGCGTCTCACACAGTTGTTCTAGGACCCAGGAAACATTGTGGATAACAGCAGTATGAAATTCTGTAATGTTTCAATCAGCGTTTCTACAAGATCTCTAATTAACCTGCACAATATAAACATTTGCTGTTCGCCACACATTACTCGCTTTCCTCTTCAACAAAATTTAAACATCGTGCCTCAAATATTGCATCGACGATGCCAGGAAAACCAGCTACACACCTCGTATAACGCATAAATACTGGGAGATGGGTATAGAGCAATTATCGTCACAGCACTTCAAAAATCTACACACTTCAAACTTTTGTTACACGCTGTGCGCCATTCATAAAGTGGCCCCAGGTCCATCTAAATAGGAAATGTCTGCCGTTCTTGATATTCCATTGGAAACGGGGAAAGTTTGTACCCATTTCCTATAACGGATTTAAACCGTCTGGAAACGAGAGTTTAGCAATCTTTCTTTAACCCCGAAAAGATAGTCCTAATTTAGCCTCCATATCGACCCTAATATCCTCCATATTTGGTCAAACTTAATGGGGTCTTACGTGCAAATACCATGATGTGATTATGGGCACGCCGTAGTGAGTAATTCCGGATTATTTTGACGACCAACGATTCCTTGACGCGCACCCAACACAAGCGTGCACTCAACAAAATTCAGCAGCCGCAGCTGCATTTGATCCTGCACCCTCTAACTTAGCAGCGTAGCACCAAAGCCACTATGTCACCACGGTGGTTGCCAGGTTTACTCAAAATATAAGCTTCGTGAGCGATACAGTTTTTTTTTTATGGAAAGCGCGAACACCGCCATAAGACATTTTTTGAGTGCCTCTATTTGCATTATCCTTTTCGGTGTAAAACGTAAAGCGCGCACATCACCCTGAGTTTACGAGCAATGTTCTGAGAATATCAGGCAGGTTCGTGGAGTGGAGTAGCACAGGTGTAACCTTTTGCAGGAATTCTTTTAGGAACACCGACATAGAACGTTTCGTTCTGATATCAGACGTCAAAGAGGTTACTCATAATTTGTCTCTCTGCACGACAACATGGGAATACTCAGAGGTGTAAAATGGCCACGTGCCAGTTGTTTGTGTCGCAAACGGATTGTCGATTGTGCCACTGAAAAAGGCATAAGGCTCAGTAAATGGTACTTAGATGCATACGGCACTGTCCGGTCCATTTTAGTTGGGGTAACTCGGGCAGTAAATGTAGAGAGAGACAGAGAGCAAACGATAAATGAAAGGTAGGGAGGTTAACCAGGGCTGAGCCCGGTTGGCTACCCTACACTGGGCAAAGAGAAAAAGGGACCGAAAGACTAAAAGAAGAAGAGAAAGTCTACTGGTGATAACATTCGGTCACTCAGTCCAGATCACAGACGGTGACTCAATCCGGTAACTTTCAAAAATCACAGAAACGCTTTTGTGGCTTTCTGTAGCTGCCATGTGCGAGGCCATGGTGCCAAGATCTTGTTCAAGGTGAACGGTGTTCTATCGAGCTCATTGAGAGCTGTGCAGAGGTCATGTCTTTCATTTTCAAAAGATGGGCAGTAGCACAGTAGATGTTCTATAGTTTCAGTAGATGTTCTATAGTTTCCTCAATTGTACATCAAGGTACATATAGACACTGTATTGATTTATGTTGCTGAATAGCGGAGAGAACATTGATCGAGCGTCCCTGTCGGAACCAGCCATGGCGTCAGGATAAATGTTCTGGTCCTCGAACGATCATTCATCTATGTAAGCCACGTTCTTTCGGTGACCTTACCTATACACATGGCGACTACGATAGACCAAGCTAAGAGTTTGGGTCTTCATCACCAGCCGTGGTTGCTTAGTGGCTATGGTGTTGGGCTGCTGAGCACGAGGTCGCGGGACCGAATCCCGGCCCCGGCGGCTGCATTCCGATGGGGGCGAAATGCGAAAACACCCGCGTACTTAGATTTAGGTGCCCGTTAAAGAACCCCAGGCGGTCGAAATTTCCGGAGTCATCCACTATGGCATGCCTCATAATCGGAAAGCGGTTTTGGCACGTAAAACCCCATAATTTAATTTTTTGGGTATTCATTAGAGGATTCGAACGGGCAGCCTCTCCATTCGTACGGAGCGTTACCGCCATACCAGGACTGGTTGAAGTGATCAAGGAGTCGCTCGCGTGCTTCCTGGCTGACGTGGCCAGGAAGCCGCCCCGGCTCGCTTAAGTCCTCATGCGCGACAGGAATGTGTGCGCCGATCGCGGAGATAGTGCAATAGTGGGCATGCGTTCCCAGGGGGGTAACCTGGCTGGCTTACGTCCGCATCACGGGACGTGGTCAGGAATTCGGGGAACAATCCGGGAGATAGTGAAATACCAGGCCGACACGCGGCAGAGGTGAAGCAGGCTTCCAGCACTCCGGCAGCTTCCGAAAACAAGTTTCATATCTTGGGTCCACATGGAACCACATGAATTCGGCGTTGTAAGAGAAACACAATATATAGATATTAGAAAGTGCACTTCATGTACCAAGTTGGCCTTCATGCGCTTTATTTGTTTTAAATCCTTTTTCAATCCTGTTCTTCCTGTTCCTGTTTTATTTGTTTTAAATCGTGTTCAGTGATCCGTTGGCTCCAAGAAATGCATTATAATTACTTACAGCTCTCCAACAAATGCAACAGGGTTCCACAACACACAGAAATATTATCTCATGCGGTCCCTGTCGGGATACAAGTACATTTGTCGAGTGTTCAAAACCAGTTGTGCACTGTGTAGCGGCGCACGGCACCTTACATGCTTTCGTGGATGGACTTAAAATCCCAGAAAACTGTCTACGGTAGGAGTGGATCCACACTTATGAATTCGATTGCAGCACCGAGTGCCGAAAGCTCTGCACCCGTGCACACAGCGAGGCAATGTGTCCTTACCCCGATTTCAGTTGACGAATTCAGCGGAATAACGACTGCAGCTACGATGCTGTAGTGTATTCCCGAACTACCTGTGTAATCTTGATGATAATTTATTTTGCAAGTGGGCGTAGTACGTATATTGCGAGTTCGTTGCTTTAAAGCTGGAATGCATTCTAATACGCCACCCATATCCGAGTCATCGTCTCACACGCTACAGACTACTCATGCAGTCGGAAATGTTACTATAGCTCAGTGGTTGAAGGTTCTGGATCTCCATAGCACTATATTACAGTGGCACAACTTCCGTCTGCACTGTAAAAGATGGAAACAGTTTTGCTTATCATGACGCATAGGATATCAAATGTGAAATGCATGCACACCAAGAACATGACGGCGTGTGCGCATATGGCTTAATGGCAAGAACTGAAGAACAAACGGGAAGAGTGAAGTTGGTTTCGAGCTCGCAATGACTGCGGCGGTAAGCACAAAAGCGACAACAATGTTTAACATCGTGAAACCCACTCCAGTGTTACCGCATCGGAAAGCTGCGCAAATATTTTGAATACCAGGTTTCTTTAAGTCACGCTAAATAAGCTTACTCAAGCGTTCTTGCTCTTCGGCAATGCTAAATGCTTTAAATGTTGAAATTGAAACTTCAGAAACTCCGGATACTATTGTGTCACAGTCTTCAGCGACCGCGATGCGACTCCATAACATAAATCATGCTTTTTCAGGCCTCTTAGTCAGCGTCCTGCAAAAGAAGTTCTCCCTGTACCACATAACCCTCGTCGGTGGGCTCGTCGCTTCTGCAGGCGTCCTGGCATCCAGCTTTGCGCCAAATATCGTGTGGCTCTCAGTGACCTTTGGAGTGATACAAGGTACGGATAGCTTAAGGATATCTATGTGTACACCATTCATCTGTCCCGATAGCATAAAGTTAGCTGGGACACTCAGCATAAGCGATGTGCAGCGTCTTTACGCACTTCTCGCCGCTGCATCATTGCCAGATACAGCGCGTTAAAGTAGTCATTCACCAGGATAATAAAAAAGGAGAAATCTTCTTTGCAGATAGAACCTACTGTTATCTTTAAGGAGCCCTCATTCTTTTTGTGTTTGCTTGAAGGGCCCGTCATCAGAACTCATTGCTAATTTGGCGTATAGATTTGAAATTGTAAAGTGCTGTGTAGGAGCGTTTTACATAAATAATTTTTCGAGTCGGTTTATTACTGGAGGAGATAGAAGAAATTAATTGTCCCATTACCATGCCGCTTGGAGGTGAGCGCGCGCACTCGCGCCATTTGCCTCGACCAGCGTCCGGAAACGGTGTCCTTTCTCGGCCTTATCCCATGCCGAAACCGACGCACCACGTCGTCATCACGCGTTGAACCCCGTCTTCTTTTTAATGCGTTAGCATTAGAGCGCTAATGCGAACGTAAACCCGTCTGTCCGCCTGTGTAGCGCCAAACATAGGAGAGGAGGGTTGAGGCGCCTGACGTGATGGGAGAGGAAACGCGCCACGGGGAATGCAGCACAGGCGCAGCCATGTAGCGCGGCGGGAGGAGAGAGGAGGAAGCGCGCTTCGTAGGTCATGGGCTCCGGATCCAGGGGAACACCGTGCCACCCAGTGCGGAGCCAATGAAAGAGGTGGCGGTGGTGCAGTGCGCTAGATTGCGGCTGGAAAGCTTACGCCTTTCGTGCTGCTTTACCATTGCTTATGTTGAACCAACTTGTGTAAGGTTTCATCAAGTTCAATTGACTGTTGATCGGCCAGTTGACCAAGTGTTAAACGATACTCTGGATGGGTCATTTGCGTAGATAGCAGCAGAATTAGTACAGAGTTATGTACGATCTTTAACGTTTGTTTTATAACCGATGGGTTTCGCATGGACTGAAGGAAAGGTAAAGATGCTAGGATGTTAAACCGCTAGAGAATGTTATGAGTACTTGAGTTGACACCTCTACACATATCTAGCAAATATATCGTTTGATAGTGAGGATTTGTGGGAGCAGTAAATTATAGCGCACGAAAAAAATTGTTATGGTGGCTCAGGGGATATGGCGCTGTATTATCCTCGAGCTCCACCACTGGAAAAGCTTGGGCCACCGTCGGCGTGACGTGCTATTAGGGATCAGGTGGACATAGCAGCCGCGTCGGCTGCATCGGGAGCGCCGTAGTGAGCGGAAAACGAGAGTTTAAATTCCCTCATAGGCTGCGGTCCTCATATAGTGGCGAGATTATCCCGCTTCGAGTGTCTCCTTTACAACGCTTGAAAGCACTAGAATAGGTAGTGGCTGCCTTTGAAGGCGCGCAACATGGTAGGGTACTGCTCGGTGCCGCAGTGCCGGACGTACGGAACGGAGCCCGCTGTCAGCCTTATTCACACGTAGCCGCAGGACAAGAAGCTGCGTGAAGCTTGGCTCGCGAAACATAAAACCGGCAAACAGTCATCGGCTACAACTCGGGTATGCAGCAAGCACAGACGCGAGGAAGATTTCCACTACGGCGCAGGGTCTGCGATGTTCGGAAAACGCGCACTGAGACCCTCACCCGAAGTCCGCTGCCCGACTAATGTCACGACAGTTTGGTCTATGAACTTGTCGATGCTATAGATACTGGCAAGTTCACTGGAATGGAAAGGGAGCGGTAAGACGCACATTAAAAAAAGGCATGGCATATGGTCATGTTTTTACGGGTTATGAATTAATGCGCTGGATTACAAAAAAGAAGCCGCGGGAATCGCACGCTGAGAAAACCGATAAACATACGGTGCGACGCAACTCGAGAAACAGTATGGAAACATCCAAGAATTTACAAGAAAAAGAAAAGATTGAATCGTCGCGACGGCACATCACAGTCCCCGTAGGCGTCGAAGTCTCTACAATGAAATTATTTTTGAACAGCTCTGACAGCGCCCACGGAACAATGGTTGCTTGTATACTGCCAAATGCTCATATCCTGCGGCCTAAAGCTCATGACACGGTGCGAAAACACGCTCACAGCGAAAGCAAAACATTGTGCGCGGACATGCATGCAGACGCGCAGTCGGTCGCAGCGAACCCGTGCGATCGCTGCATTGAGGCTTCATTCTGTTATGTCCCATTTGGTTATACAGACAGCACACTCTAACAACATATTTCACACAGTTTATTCTCAGCGTTTGGCTACCTTTCACGCAAGAAGCCGGTTTGGGAGACTCCATCGCGGCGACGGGGCGCAGTGGCGTTCACTGTACGTATTCGGTAAAGAGATAGCGTCTCCAAACGATTCTGTGCTTTCAGTTTGCCCAAGATTATTATTTAGACAGTAAAAAAACTTCTCTCGTTTCGAAAGTACTTACAGAAATGTCCGGGAGAGCTCGCTCGTGGTGTTTTCAGTGAGCGCTGACAGCAAAACCTATGAGAAGCGCGCCGCGTGATCCCTCATGCTACGCCAGCGAGGCGCTTCCGACATATGGCGACTCCGTAACTCCTCCCCGCCAATATAGCATTACAATATGCATTGTCATAATTAGCATGAGTAGCATTGTAAAGATCAATGAAGCTGCCATTCGAGCCAATTTTTGTGTTTATTCTTAAGATTTCATTGCATACTTATCCGGCTTTGTAGGACAGATGTCCTAGCTGAACTTGTGAAGAGTCAGCAACAACGTTGTAAACAAGTATGTGATCAACATCATGCGACGGGAGGCTGGTCCTAAATGAAATGGCAGGAGGCATTGTAAACGGCAACATCTTCTGTTTTATCGTTTAATAAGAAATGTTTAGAGTTTCTCAAGAGTGCACTGTTCACCTGTGTTTTAACCACGACTGCATTGACCAATATGTAGCCACAGTTGAGAAATATTACGTCAGCCCTAAAAAGCTGTCGCCATTTACTTCACGATTACAGCTATTGATGCTTTCGAAGGCATGCCTTACTGGCTAGCGGCAAGCTGGAAAGCCAAGCTGCAAGCTGGGATGAGCATCTCTGATTTGGTGTTGCATTGCTGCTGTCAGTAAACAAGGTGATCCCATAGATGTCATGCTGTTTCTGGCGCTAGTCCAGGCTTCTGGGTCACCTATCCCGATGAGAGACGAATATCGCTAAATGCCAACGCCAAACAAGAAGCAGCAAAATAAACGCAACCAGCGATCTATATGCCAGGCCGGACCGCGGCACCCAACTGGGAGGCGAGGTCCATAGTGCTCGTCGACGAGTCCCGCCATCTATCAACTGTCCTGAGAAGTTCCACTCACTTTTAAGTCTTGTACCACCGTGGAAGGTAGTTTACCTTCCCTAAAACTGGTTTATTATTCTCTGGTTGGCGTTCTGCCGTGAGTAAATGAACTTTGGTATCGGGCAAATCTGCACACGTTCTGTGTGCGCTACAGTTAAAGGTAACGATGAACGCCTCGCCTTCTACGAGTGGTGCGAGTGATCCCCTACACGAGAGTGGTCTGTAGAATGCCGAGTCTATGAGACGAAGAGTCTGGCACGTCTCTTCATTCCGCGCAAAGCGGGAGCGTGCAGAAGGGGCGAAATAGGGGAAAGCTGATTCCAACGCATTACTGCCACATGAATAGCATTGATCACCCTGAAAACTTCGTTTATTATTTTCCTTCTTGTGCTGCACAGCGCATTCACAGCGGCGGCGTTGCGGCTTCCGCATTGGATGATTAACGGGTCACGTGCCATGGTGAACGACGCAGCTAGCACTACGTTTCACGTGGGTGCATTCCTGTGTGTTACCTTGACTCTCTGCATGGGGCGCAGCTTCTTCGAGAGGGCGGGTGCGTGGTGTTTGGTTTGAAATTTCAGCTGATTTCACGGACGCGCAACGCTCAAATACTTTGCAGACAGGATCGTCAGTGCTTGATGTGTATACGCTGCGCTTGTCTGCTAAAAAGAACCAAGGCTGGTGAGGGGCATTTTAAATCGCAAATTTTCGGAAACAGATTTTCTGATTCCGGTTAACAAGTTCCGCTAAAATGATCAAGGTTTCGTAAAAAGACAACATTTTCATCCACCTAAAAGTACAATGTAGCTATAAACAAAGCTAACAAACGAAATAAAAAAGAAATTTTTGCCTCGAGGTAACCTCAATAATAAATAAATAACTATTACCTATTCAAACACTACATTTCTGTTTTAGTTCACATCTAAAACTCCATCAAATATAGTAACAAACTCTGCAAAGAATCAATAGAAATGCTCTGTTGTAGTGTTTATTCTATCTGGATTTTTATGAAAATGAAAGTGCCGAACTTTAGCCGAGAAGTTATGCTTTAAGATATTTACGGGGATTCACGGAAACTTTTGTTGCAGGAGCCGGAATTGGATCTGCACTGCTGGGCGTCGCTATGTATTTACTTCTCTATTTTGACAAATACAAGGCCACTGCTACTGCTGTCAAAGATGTGGGCACGGTCGCAGCCGGTGTAGCAGGTGTTCCCTGGACATCGCTACTCGTGAAAGAATATGGCCTGCAAGGCAGCCTTCTTCTCACGGGTGCTTTCATGATGCATATCGTGCCAATAGTCATGCTAATCAAGACACCTCGCCCTTTCCAAATTTGTCGAAGGAACGAGAAAGATGACATCACTGGCAGCTCGCAGCATGCTGATGCAGACCCCGTCCCTACCGTTACGAGAGCGACGTCGCTACTGAAAGACGAGGAACCGTTTGAGCCGTCTCCAAGTACAGAACGGCAGGTGTCCTCACGCTGCTCTCCTATTGTGCGGTTTGTGTTTAAGTTGTTCCCTTTCTTTGTTTTGGTGGGGATGCAAGTCGTCTCAAACTACAGCTTTGGAACATTCATGACCACCATCGTAGATTACGCTGCAGACAAGGGAACAGAGCTGGAACGCGCCAAGACAGTTATTATGTTCACGGCCCTGGGACAGGCTCTGGGCCGGGTTGTTGTGCCCTTGGCGTCGGATAAAATTACCTTCAGCCGCTCCCCCATCGCCATCATATGCCTTCTTGCAACGGCTGTGTGTTTTCTCGTCATGACGCGGGTCTCCGCTTTCGAAGAAGTTGCTGCCCTCGCTGGCATAGCAGGCCTAGGCCTGGGCTACATCATTTGTATGCAGCCATTGCTCGTCACTGATCATGTCGGATTGAAGTGGTTCAGCCTATGCTGCGGATTGGGAGGACTCTTCAGCGTGCCCGTTGTACTGTCGGGCCCAGCTATTCTAGGTAAGTGCACGCTCAAGTTCTAAATATAACAAAAAAAAACGCGCAAGCGTTTTGGGTATGCTTTGTTTCACTCAACAGAATGAATGTTACCTGTTGTATGCTTCGCAGTTTGAACTCGTGAACGGAAAATATGAACGCTAATAATTTCGGTTGTTGCTTATCGTATTTTTCTTTGTGAGGTCATCGGAATGACGCAAGTTAGTGAGAGGGGGCAAGTTGAAGTCACTGCACGTAAATCACAATTATGTGTCGTTCTGTGTGCAGTATGCAATTTCGCTTACTATGCGAAACACAGAATACGACCGCTTAGTTAAAGAGACATCACGGCAGCATAAGTATTTACTTACACGCTGATAGTAAAGGTGTGGGGTGCAACTCGGATACTTGGCCGTACTTCTCAGGTATTCAAATGACAACAGTAAAGAAAAGTCAGGAAGCTTTCAAAACTATTCTAGTAGCAGGAAAACAAACATCATTATGTGGTAACAGTTCATGCACAGCCCTGTTAACTGGTTTTAGGCTCACGGCGGTCACGACAACGTGTGACCCTCTGCCAGCCCGAGTAACAGAGCCTAAAATAGTTTTCTTGGTAATAGCATTGTCGTCCTTTCTTTAAACTCTTAGCTTATACCCGAGGGAAGGAAAATAAATGATTAAGGAAACGAAAAGCCATAGGTCTGCGGTAAGAGAGGAAGACGGCAATGCGAGTTAGTATAGTATAGTATAGTATAGTACGTATAGTTAGTATAGTATAGTATAGTATAGTATGCTTGAACGTATTGGAGAACGAAGTTCAGTCGGGTATGCCGGGCAGCTTGTTGGGAAGATAACGGGTGGTGCACTGTTAGACTTGAATTGTGAGTGCCGACGCAATGGAAATGACGTCGAGACCACCATATGACCACCACATAATCATGAAATCAGAAAATTTCCAGGCCTGAGATAGGCACGCGATGCAAACAGGAGTAATTGGCAATCACTAGGAAAGGGCTTTCGTCCTTCTGTGATTTTAAAAGAGGCTAATGATGACTGTTCTCTTCATGACGACTGCAATTATATCAAAGACACGAGTAGACTTATCAGGGTTCAGCAAGAAAAAGGGCAATAAACGACTAAAGACAGCAGACTTGTGCGATCTGGCCGTATCACATCCAAATTTCTAGCACAGTTGTTTTTTTTCTGAGTAGTTCAATTACACATTTTATTTGCTTTTAAATAGCACATACATAAATCTTTGTCCGCACGTGAATGGCGCGCTCCATACTTTGCATACAACAATTTTGGGCACTTGTCAAGGAACATGTTAAAAGGGCAGTGATTCATTCGCACACGTTTACCTTCTCGAGAACATTGCCACACTGTTTGATAACTTTGATCTCAGTAGCATTCATAGTTTTTCTAGGGCAGTGGAGAAAACGTACTTGGACCTCCCTATGTCAGAGAGCCAGCTTGTGTGATAAGGTTTTACTCACTCACTCACCTGTTACGCTTCTGATTGCTCGCTTATGGAATGCAGTGCTACAGCCGTAATTTCTTCACAGACTTTAAGCTTCGCCTACACTTTACCTATCAATTCTGCGAAGGCAGCTCTCCAGTCTCTGATGTCCCCTTTCAATCACGGACCAAATGAGCAACTAGTCGCAGACATCCGACTACTTCACCATCACGCAATAAACAAGGGGCACAACATCATCTACCAGTGGATACCGGGTCACTGCGGAATTTCGGGAAACGACAGTGCGGATGACGCTACTCGGTCGGCCCATGATGGTGCCCAGATTATACCCATACCGCTGTCAAGAACAGATGCAGCCACAAGTCTTCGCTCCCTCGCACGCGAGCTTACGCTAACTCTGTGGAACACCAGTGAATTCACGAACACACGTCTTCGCAGATTGGATCCAAGTTTGCAGCTCCGTCTTCCACCAGGGTTGCCACGAGCGGAAGCAACACTTCTGTGCCACCTATGGCTCGGCGTGGCTTTCACGAACTCCTATTCATTCCGCATTGGTATGGCCGACAGCCCTACTTGCGACACCTGCGGCTGCGAGGAGACGATTGTGCACCTCCTTTGTGACTGTCCCTGTTACGAAGTGCCAAGAACAGTGCTCGTGACCGCGCTGGAAAAACTGGACAATCGCCCCTTTTCAGAGGAAAAAGCTCTAGGACACTGGTCCAGACGGACTTCGGCACTCAAGACTTTAAGGGCTTTGCTGAAGTTTTTAAGGACATGCGAATTGTGCGACCGTCTTTGAGTGTTGTAGCGCGTAGTATCGCGTTCCTGTGTGCATTTCCCGGTTTCGTTTTCTTCTTCCTCTTCTTCTTCTTTCTCCTTTTATTCCCGTTCCCCCTTTCCCCGGCACAGGGTAGCCAGCCGGTACTTACACTGGCTAACCTCCCTGTCTTTCCTCCCCTTTGTCTCCTCCTCCTCCTCTGCTTGGTAATAAACAAATATAAAGAAGGTGCCTTGTTTAGCACACCGAGGGCACCCCCCTAATCTACTACAATATACCGCAAAGATAGATAGAGAAAGAATTAGGGTTCAATAATTATTTGTAACGGTTGCAGTTAGCCCACGAACGGTAAGGGTTTCCTAGACACTATACATAATTTACGTCCAATATGAACTTTTTGTGACATATAATTCCTAGGGAAAATGGGAAACACAGCCGATAACCGTCGTACGGCACTTTTGAACACTCGGTTTTGAATTCATTTTCAGATTGCCGTGTGACAGTCTTACTCACCAGTCTCTCTACTTTCGTCAAGCTTAAAGTTTGTGGCATTTCTAGTTATGCCAGTGCAGCTTGCTAAATTTTCTGTCACTTGCAAAACACACTTGCAACGCTGCGGAGTACTTGCATGCGTAATATATTGCAATTCCTCAATTAAACCACCTGCTTTGAACTTTCCACACACATCACCCGCACGCACCTTGATCCATACTTTTGGTGATAATAAACAAAGGCGCTTCGTTTAGTCCATCAATGACATCGGGTAAACGTACTTTGAACCTTACATAACGCAAAATTAAGAAAAAAGAATACAAGTGTTAAATGATTCTTTGCGACGCGTTTCATTAAGCCAGAAACGCTAGAATTTCGTTATACATCACACCTACTAAGTCACCCAATATAAATTTATTTTAATGTAGCTTTCTCTCGGGATAATGGGAAACATAGCCTATAACAGTCGTATGACACTTTCGAACACTTGGTTGAGAATTCTTTCGCGAAGGCTGTGTTCATTTCACGTGAATTTAACTTTGCATGCTAACTCTGCATAGTAATCTCGCAACTTTCGTGAAGTTTAAGCTTGGTGGTATTATTAGTTATGTCAGCGCAACCTGCTAAATTTGCTGCTGTTCGTAAAGTTGAGTGATACCGCTCTGGAGCGCTTGAAGATGTAATTATTGTAAAGGCCTCAAATAACCCAAACATCCTTAATTGTGCCTGCGCCTAACACATAAATAGGATGATAGGATAAACAAGGTAGCTTGTTTGGTTTGCCGAGGACTACAAAGAACCCAACTACGAACTTCGCACAATGCATAAAAATAGAAGAATGAGTGCAGTAATTATTTAAAGCTCTTCTAATTAGGCGGGGAACGTGACAGTTTGATCATTCGATAGAATTAACATGTCTCTTATTTTCACTGAATTTCGACTTCGTTTCTCGCATCGTTATTTAACGACTTTTGAAAATATGCCAGATAACAGCAGTAATACAGTCTCGAAAGCTTGAATAAGTAATTTTCTGCAAAGGCTGAAACTAACCTACACAGACTAAACTTTTATCGCTCATCAGTCTCAACGTTCTCCCTACTTAACGAAATATAAAAAAACCCGCCTCACATACATCACCAAGGAGAGCGAAAAAACGAACTACGGGTCGTGTATAACGCATTAAAATTAGGAGAAAACAACAGTTGAGTCACTACTTTCAAACTATTATGTAATCTAGGCACTTAGAAGTTTCGGTGCACGTCACATATATAAGCCCCACTGCATGAAAATAGGAAATCGCTGCCATTTT
This sequence comes from Dermacentor andersoni, assembly GCF_023375885.2. Classification (NCBI taxonomy): domain Eukaryota; kingdom Metazoa; phylum Arthropoda; class Arachnida; order Ixodida; family Ixodidae; genus Dermacentor; species Dermacentor andersoni. The sequence continues at coordinate 148,696,750 of NC_092816.1, forward strand.
TGTAGCAACTTTCTTAGCATTTCGTATAACGACTCCAAACGGGTCAAAAACAAGGGCGTAGCAATTTTGAGTTAACCTATATATATCACACACACTTCAAGATTTGCCTGTATATCGCTTTGAGTGATTCCAAGATTTTCTCGAAATGATAAATTGTGACTGATCTAGTTTTATTAGAACAGCCTGAAAACAGACATAGAATGATTTCAGAAATTCTATAGTGGCACCAACGGCTCCGCTGTAAGTTGACGGCCGGGTGCCCTATCAATTTTTTAAAGCAAAAAACAACAGAAAAATCTAGCTGTAATCCATTACGACGTGCTTGACATATGCTATTTGTCGTGCCTTACTACGTTTCGCTTGTCTTCATCGCCATGTAGTGGCTATATATCGAAATCACGCTCTATAGGTTTAGCTCAACAGCGGACTTACTTGCTGATGAAATGGAAGGAACCAGTCATTGCCAACATTTACTGTGCCTATTAGCTCTTCCACCCTACTCGCAGCCCTTTGCTCCAGGCAAGCGTACACACGCGTGTGTGTTTGTCTTCGTGCGTGTGTGTGTATGTGTGTGTGTGTGTGCAATGCTAACGTGCACATGCCACTACGTAAAGGCACGTGACCCATTCACACATGGGGCCCGCTCACGCACATGGCACGCTCGTACACGTGCCCACAGATGCGGCACGTGTCTTACCTAGAAGCGTGCGACACTCTCAGCCCTATGTGTCTCGGTTCCTTTAAAGTTCAAGTGGGCGAGCTCTAATGAACACAGCCTTCGATGACGTCCCTCTGTGTGGGTGACTAGAAGCGGCGTCCTTCAACAATTTTCTTGGGAAAGGTTTTGTACCTAAGTGTGTATACAATGAATGCACGCTTTCAACAGTAAGCCTGGCTAACTGTGTTATTCCGGATTTCTTTCTCTGCACATTAGGCGCTGGGGTCAGAAAACACGAATGAAAGCGGACAGCGTTCTCATCTGCCCCTCTTCCTTCACCTTTCGTCAACCCAGTGCACTATTTGTCAACGTACGGGCGTAATGTAGTAAATCACGGTACAAACTGGGCAGGCTAAATGTCAATATGAGATGAATCATTAACGCTGCTTGCTAAAATTATAAAGCAACCCGTTATAAACAAATTTGCTAGAAATCGCATATGGAAGCTGCAGTGGATACCGGCCGCTCTACCACCGCGCGGCGGGCTCAATGGTCCATTATCGAAATTGCTGTGATGAGCAAGCACTTAGAGAAATCTTTCTCACTAATTCATTCTTCATAATCGACGTCTATGATGGTGTAGCTTGAACAGCGTAGCTTGAACACGTTTGCTTATCTTTGTACTCTGAATGTGTGTTTTTTTCTTTGTTTTTTCTCGATTTCACCCAGAAGCTTAGATTCTGTTGTTCAGCCATGTTCCCACTCTCTCTGTGACGCCCAATGGCCCTGAGGGCAAAGTAAATAAATAAATAAATATATATATAAATAAATAAATGTTGTTAGACTGACAGCACGATCTCTTAACCCGATGACGGTCAATGACGTAAATATACGGTGCCGCGAACAATTCCGAAAATGGTCGATGCCGTATATTTCTGGCACTATCTGTACGTTTAAAAAGCGCGCCAATTTCCTAACCTCTTCTTTTCTGTCATGTGCTTCCACTAAGTGGGAATACAGGGAATTTTTTTCGCGCGCCTCCCTCACTCGGTTTTTGTTGCATGTTTTGTTTTAGCGCACGGAGGAAGGAAACTAAGGAGAGGCCCTGACGTCACTCTTTTTGAAGCAAAAGTGAAGCCGGAATTTGGCGTTGCTCATGGCGATGCTCCGCCTTTTGGGCCACCCTCCTCTCTGGTTTACATCTTTCGCGAAACCACGCCGCGCTGCGCGTGGTGTCGCGCGCTCGCGCAACATCTGGCAAAGCACGGTGCAGGTAACACAGCGCAACAAGACACGGTGACTAACGCAAACCCGCCCACTCAGCGCCTTTGCCACGGCCCGAAACCTACCAGAGCAACACGTGTGAGCGCTCAAAACCATAGCAACGCCGCCATTGTGGCCCAAAAGGCGTGGCCATACAACAAAAAAAATAAAAAAACAGCAAAAAAATGAGAACCTACTACGTCATTTCCGCCACACTTTTCTCCAAGCGCGCGGAGGGGGTAGGGCCTCTCCTTAGTTTCCTTCCTCCGTGTTTTAGCGCTAGTTTGCTCCCGCCCGTCTACACACCATGGATGGATGGAAACAACTTTATTTGAATCCGGCAAATTTGCCGACCCGGGCTCAGGTCTCCCATGAGGGGACTTCGAGGCCTTACACCACCGATCGCGCATTGGCGTGCGCGCGGCCGGGCGGCCGTTTGGATTTTGTTTCGTGGGCGGTTTCGGCATTTTGCGCTTGAAAAATTGATGGCTACATCGTTCCTAATCGGTCAAAGGGCGACCGCTTGTTTCTCCCTCGTTTAGTGCTCACAGGGGTGCGCATAGGAAGGATGCCGCCGTGCATGCGTGTCCGTTGCTTTTCTTTTTTTAAGACTCGCGAAAACAAATTGGCCCAGCTGGCTGGCGATAAGATGAAGATTAGCGGAAGTTTGCCACACGTGTTGCTTTTTTTGATGGGCACACAACCAAACAGTTTTCTTAAGTGCGCGCACCTACGCAGTCTGATTACGCTATGGACGTACGTATTAGTGTAAGAGCAGGAACATTTGAGGCTTGCGAGATATTCTCGTGTGCGGATTTTTAAAGCCTTGAACTATGTGCATAAAAATGCATCAAATTTTTAATTCTGATAAGTTTATTTCCTTTTTTGTTGTTGTTATTCATGAATGAAAAGTGCATATATTCTAACACAAGATATCTTTTTGTTACTTTACGGTCACCCTAGAAAAATTACGGTAATTTTTTTTTTCGAAATAAGTCCCTAAGAAGAATCGGAATCTGCAATAAAAAAAAAGTCGACCCTGGGCCGGTATTTTGTAGCGATGCCTTTTCCGATTCTATGCTTTTTCAGGCTTTTCGTGCTTGTCCAGTGGTCAGAGCGACGGTCTGCCCACATTATCAACGGGATCAGGCGGCCGTGTGTGGTGGATGATAAGAATAGCATAGAATAAGGCATAAGGCATCGCTACAAAATAACGGCCCTGGGCGGTCGCATATGGCGAAAAAAATCGACCCTCAAAGGGTTAATAAAGTTCTCTCTTTATTTCTCTGTGGATTTCGCTTTATGAACGTTTATAAGGCCAAGAGAGGAACCTGTAGATTGCACATTGCTGCTCGTTTGACTACTGGAGCGCATGTGTTCGTGGTCTAAAAAGTTCTCTGTATATTGTTTTTCCTTTTCAGGATTTTTCAGGGATAAGCGTGGCTCCTACGACAGGCTCTATTTCATGCTTGCTGGACTCAATTTCGTTGTAGCAATACTGCTTACAGTGTTGGTGCTCCAAGTCATAATACAACGGCGACGTAGTCATTCTAAGCATGCTTCTTCTGGGATCAAACGGGAGACAAAAGAGATGAAGGAGACCACTTCATTTTGATATCAATGCCAATTTGTGTTAGCGTAATCAGAGGCAACAAGCAGAGTCCTGTAAGGTTCCTGCCACTCATCTCGACAGCCGTCTACGATGATGAATTCAGGGTGGTACGGGGTTTCCGCTATGTAGCACGCATGGCGGACAGCCCTGCCCTCGCCCGAACTCTGGGTACCACACCCAGACTCTTCGGTCAGCAGCTGTGCGAACGGACATCGCCGTTCGAAATGCGCGTTCAGTTTGCCTTCACTTTCGGCTCACGCGATTGGCCTAGAGGCGAAACTGATAGCAAACTGAACACGCGTTTCGAAGAACGGTCTCCGATCGTGCCCCAGAAGTGCGCTGAGGCTCAGGTGTGGGTATAAAACATCGGTTGTTGTTATTTCTTTCAGTATGGTCTCTGTGAACGGCCAGTCATTGTGTTAATGCTATCGGCTGCGGCAGTGCGTGTTCAGAAAGCCGCCGAGTGGCCCACCATCGGAGAGGTGCATAGTATTTGAAAACAGGGAGCCGAAACGTCAGGTGGGTAGGGCTGAGGAGGTCATGGCTGTCTTACAATACAGCTGACATTGTCGTTGGTAAGATTGCAAAAACCAAAAGCTAAGCTGCAACCCCGGTCATGATGTGCGCATAGTAGAAAAGTGTGGCTATATTCTAGTGGTTGTTGAAGTGAAGAAATGGATGACGAAGATGACCAAGTGTGAAAGCGTCCTCACAAGATGTTGTGACGAGTTCTAGCCAGCCTTGTGAAATGATGTGGAGGTCATACGTGAAAATGCGAGCGAAAACTGATAGTGCTGTGATGTCACTTGAAACACGAATGCACCTGTCTTTTTTTTTTGTATGTCGCACTAAAGGATAATATGACTGTTTTCCATACATTGGGGAAACAATGCCAACAGCAACACACAAAAGGCTGAAAATTTATTTTGCTGCTTCGTATTTTTTACAAGTTCTTTCAAGTGTAGTTTTACTTGCAGTGCAATTTTGCGCCAGTTAGGCAGTATTAATTATATTTCGAATTTTTCAATATTTTAGTTAGGTGTTGTGTACTTTCATTTTGCTGTTTCTGCGATGTTTCACTGTGTACTGTTTTTTCAAGGAAGATTTATACTATGCGATCACTCTTATTTCAACTTCAACAAACTCTCACACACACATAGGTGCATTTAACTAGAATGATGTAATAACTGCTATTGAATACTCTTCCTTGAATTTTCATGCTATATGTATGTCATGTTTGCAATATCAGATTTTCGGTGCCTGTGGAAGGCGTAAGTGGCCGTAACGAAGCGCCCGTTACTTGTGATAGTTTTTGTAATATTTCAGGTGTCCTTATTATGATAGCAATACAATGTAGTCCCCTTGCAGTTGAGCACAGTTTGTGATATGAGTAACGTAGCCATCGATGTGGCCACTATTTTGACATTCACTGCCAGGCTGCTCTTGCAGCCGTTGTTATGCGAAAGACCATCAAAGTGCCTAGCATTTTCTCACCTATATCGTTCTTTAAAAGCATGTGACTGCTGTTTTGTATGATGGTCTTATTATGGCACTAGTCATTGAAAAGAAATTCTATCTTGTGCTACAAACATGTTGACTACATAACAGACAAGACACATCTTTCTTGCTGTGAAGTTGCTGGATGAAGGTGAATAGTTGTGAATGATGTTGAAAAACATCATTATGGTCGCGTTATACTTATGCGATTTAATATCTGCCAATGGCCCATTGGTAGCGTACTGGGTCACATAAAGTGAATATCACACTACTATTGTGTCGCCATGAAATCATGATCTGTGTACTTGTCTGTCGTTTGCTTTGATGAAAGATGGCATTGAACATGTATCACATTCTTTTATGTGCGCTGCTGATATAAATAAATGATTTTCAACAATGCTACTGGCACTTGAAACGAATATTTACAATTCGTGTTCCTTCAATTATGCAACTATTCACATATGTGCACTCTTCCATGGGAGAATAATGCGATTTACACGCCAGACGATCGTTTTCTGCATGCCTTGGCCTTTCGACAAGTAACTGTGCGGTGAATGTGTGGCAAAACTGCGCAAGGCCTATAAGGTGCGTGAGAACAGTACATATGTTTGAGCAAAAAGAGTTGTGCTTTGCTGCAGCCCAAATAGGAAGCGAGGAGACGAAGACCGATGTCCTATCATGCACAGTGCAGATGACGGTGACAGTGTCGGTGATGCCAGCAGCGAAAGGCATCAAGATGATTGAAGTGACAACAGCAGCAGCAAAGCAATCGACAAACTCCAGCTGCCCAGAGAAGTGGCCACAACATTCTGCTGATGCACACGTGTTCCATCCACAGGTACTAAATGAAAGGCTCTCATATAGTGTCACAGTGGAATGATGAAATCATCTCAGTTAGTGACAGCTCACTGACACAGGATACGTGAAAACGCTGGAAATGATTGAGCAGATTCGATAGAAAAACAGCACGCTATCCACTAATTGCACACACTTCTTCGCGTTGGTTCCTGCTCTCTATTAGGCGTATAGACACCAGTAATAAACATCCGCCTGCAGTGTTAGGCACTTGTTTATTTCTGCTGTTGGTGCTGCTGGCAACACAGCCGCCTTCGCACCCTTTGCAGGTAGTGCTCGTGCTGCTGCCGAGCCTTGCCAAATGATCTAATAACATTGTCCCGGGCAGCACAGCCTTTCAAGAACATTATACGTGCTGCCCTCACTCGGGGAACTCTCTGTGGGAAGGACTTGCCATTTTCATCATCACTGCTGCTGTTGCTGCTGTCATCGCTCACATCATCAGACATGTCGTCACCTTCACCAAGACACAAGTTGTCACATGCTACAACGATGTTGGCTGCACGGTCCGGTTCCTAGTGGAGGGCGTGGTACCGTTGAAGGTAGCGGAAGCGGCTCTTCCAAAGCCCAGTACACCGCTCCATTACGGACCGCACGGCAGCGTGTGCAGTGTTGTACGTGCCTTCTGCAATGTTCGTGGGAGGGTGGCCGGGGACCGGAGTCACGAGCCATGGTTGCAGGGGGTAACCGTTGTCGCCTGCATGATCACAAAAAATTCTATTAAATCATCTGCACAAAATTCAGCAGGCGAAACATGAATCATGTAACATACACCTACTACAGTAAAGCTGAAATAAATGAATGTACAGGCTGAGCACCTGATGCAGCTGTCACCACAAATTGCAATAGCTGAGACATAGTAATATCCATATTTGCTGCAAGGCAGCTCTGTGTGCATGTTTTGTGGTGTTCATTCACAAATGAATATCAGTGTCAATAGTATGTGACAACACATGTGCATTGTACATACATATTAAAAATTAGTTTAACGTACAGCGCAGATGTGTTGTCACTTTGTTTCGCGCAGATACCATTGAAAATTTTCAACATCTCGCCTATACTTGATAACCTACTATAACATAAGGGATTCGGGCTTCAATATTCTCTTACGGCAAGAGCACACTTAACTGTATGCTGCCAGAATTGCAACTGTATAAATTTTACCCGCCGCTGACCGAGGAGGTGCTCGCCGGCCTTGGCAATATGTCTCTTCTAGGACCGATGCCGCAACCACGTAGTTGGTCTGACCCCAGCCGCAGAGCGTCGACGGAGAGACTCCGCATGCCTGCGTCGCAGATCTGACGAGAGCGCGCATAGAATAAGCCACGCGTTGTCATGACGGGCAAATTAGCCAAAAAATTGAGATACTTACAAACATTGTGTTGAGGGCGTAGTAACCTTTGCGGCACATGAATGACCACTTCTGCTCGCCCTTCGGTGCGATTAGGGCGATAAGGCTGCCATCCACGCATCAGATGGCGCCGGCAATGGCAGCGCTTCGAAGGAACCCTTCCTTCACGGCCGCCTTCTGCTCCGACGTCCTCGGGAAGAGGACCCACTTGTTGCGGGTCCCGGCGTGGACGATTGCCTCCACCACGCGTCGCATACACTTGCTCATCGCAGGCTGGGTTACGCGGATCGTCTCCTCGCTCCCTACCAAAGTTTGAAAGCTGCCTGTTGCGAAGAACCGCAACACGCACAACACTTGTCGCTCCACCGCCAGCGCGGTTGTTCTCACGCTTCCAAGTTTCTCCTGCACTTCGTCGCACAGCCAGCGCACAGTTTCTTTTTTCAGGCGAAAGTGCCGCCGAAACTTGTCGTCTGGCATGTCAACGCATCCTCGGGCTGCCTCCTCCCGCGCCCGGGCTGACGAGCCGCCACCGCCAATCAAGAAGCCAGCCATTTTCGATTCCAAACAGAACGGCGCAGTCGCAAGTTGTTCCACGATATGGCCGGGTGTGTTCGGCATAACTAAGCACAATTAGTGCGTAAACGTTTATTTGACGTGTCGGTGTTTCAGCATTCCTGACGTCGCTCGATAGGCACGCAAAATGGGTGCGGCCTCGAAAATTTGGGCCAGTGAGCGAGGGGCGATGACGGATTTCCAATAAAAACAGATTGGAATAGTTTTACGTTACACCGAACGTACGTACGCAACGTCTTTATTCCATCTATTGCACACTGACAGCGTATTACCAACCCAAAAACGTGTATCACATTGTATCACCTGAATAAATATCGAAGGAAGTATTGCACACGCTCAGAACAAATGCTCAAATAAAGTCCACCAATCACAATTGCAGCGCAGTCTTGCGCCGCGTTTGATGCGACGCGACAACGCGTTCGATGCAGTACTCCTTACCTCCTATTTTATGAGTGGCATAACCCCAACGGTCTGGAGGCCGTCGCTCTCGGCAGCTTTCTCTGACGGTGATCGGTGTGAAATTGTCAGGGCTGGGTGCTGATTGTGCTTGTTGATGTACCAGTGGGACATCCGCTGGTTCAGCTGAACGTTTTCAATCATTTTCATGGGGCTGAATCATTTTCAGGGAGCTCACAGCTCTCGTCTGTTTCCGTTAATACCTTCGCAAATCATCAGCATGTACGTATCACACACGGCTTCCGACAAGGACCAAATACGTACTATCGGCCAAAAAAAGTAAACGGACCACGGCTTAGGTGGCTGGAGCCGCGGCGTGGCCACACCGGGGCGCTGCTATCTCGCTCCGCGTAGCTCCGCGCGCTGACGGCGAGAGTGCCCCGAGTGACGCCAGACTTCGCCCTCACTCTCACGCGGGGCCTCATCACGTTTGATAAATTGCTAGTGCACCGTCCGCTTGCTCTGGTGCTGATGGTTGCGACGAAGGGAACCGTGCATTGCCGATAGTCTACAACGTGGCGCTGTCGCACAGTAACGGGCGACAGCCGGACACCAAACCGCGACACTGAGAAGGAACGAAGACCCGTTCTGATTGTCATTTTGCTTATGTTCACCTTATCCTTCATATTAATGCATGTCGCCGGCATTCACCGCTGCTCGATTTTAGTCAACAGAACGTAAGTAGCTACAACGGCGGCTACGGTGACTCGCGCTCTTACACGCCGGCGTGATAAGTTACAGGCGCCAAGCTTTACTGAGGGCACGGCTTTTCTGTCGAGATTTCTTTTCCGGCATTCTCTCCAGCAGTGCGTTTAATATTTATATCAGCGACGCCCCTGAAAACTGCTTTAATTAGTTACTGCAATGAATAGGCCGTTATGAAACTTTACAAAAGTACGGCCAGAAAGAGATAATTGGGACGACGAATCGAAATAACTAGTCGGTCGTGAAAGTTTATTTACGGAAGCATTCCATGGCTTGAAAGGGCCCTCAGTGCGATGAAAAGTTGCCGCCGACCGCGATGACTTGGCTTACTGGCCTTGGCAACAAGAGCGCCCCCGCTATAGCTTCGGACGTCCGTGCAGCGCTTGCCACTCTCTATCGCGCCGACGTGAAAGAGCGCGCGTCAAGGTAGCCGCCGTTGCGGCTACTTGCGCGATGTTGCCTAAACTCTAGCAGTGCTGGACGCCGGCAACATGCACAAATATTAAAGGCAAGGTGAATATAAGCAAAACAACAATGAGAACTGGCCTTCGTTCCCTCTCAGGGCCGTGGTTTGATGCCCTGCGGCCGCCCACTACTGCACGACAGCGCCATGTGCTGGACTACTGGCGATGCATCGCGACCGTCAGCACAAGAGCAACCGAACAGTGCACTAGAAACTTATCAAGCGTGACAAGGCCCCGCGTGAGAGTGAGGGCGAAATCTGGCGTCACTCGAGGCACTCTCGCCGTCAGCGCGCGCAGCGAGATAGCAGCGCCCCGGTGTGGCCCCGCAGCCGCTCCAGCCACCTAAGCCGCGGTCCATTTACTTTATTGGCCCACAGTACATGGCGATATTACACGTGTCACTTTTCTGGGCAACCAAATAATGACTTCACCTCGCACCGAGCGCGCCCAAGCAGAATCACCGACAGAAAATGACAGCGGCGTACCACGCAGCTTCTTTGCAAACACTTTCACTCCCTCTGCTTTGTTCAGCAGTTCACTCCTAACATTCGGTCGAAGCAATGTAAGCCGAGTTCTCAGTTTGCGTCGCAGAAAGAGTTCAACCGGTGTTTTACCCGTGAAAGTATGGGGCGTCCAAACGAAAGAAAACAAAGTAGTTGCCAATTCTCTGCTGGAAGGATCAACTTTTCCCTGTCCCTTCATCTTCCAGTAGCTGCTTAGCTGCTTTCTTCGCAGGAAGAGAAAGAAGTGCCCAGAGCTCACTGGTGCTCTGGGCCTCTTGCTGTTATGCATTTTTTTTACGTTCTTGCCATTTTCGTGAGAAGAATCTCATCAAGGATGAGCCAGAAGATGTTCCCACGACCACCTGAACAAGGTCAGTCGTCTACTTCATCGCTCATTTTTGGACGACGTGCCTTTGGAAGCTCGGACCAGCTCGATTCCTGGGAGAGCTCAACGCCAGAAGCCATGGACTCTGACAGCGAGTACACCATAGTCATGGGCCGCCGTATGAAGAAGATTCGCCGTATGTCGACTGAGGCGACTTCATCGCATCAGAGTGAGCAAGAATCCTTCATGGTTTCTTACGTGCCGCTCTCGACGTCACACAGCATGAACTCCCTCAGCAGGCAGTTTCTAACCGAATATTTTGAAAGTGTGGCCCCTGGGCAAATTAACGAGATCAGGATCAACGGTCGCAAGAACATCCTGACAATAGACGTAAAAAATTCCGTAATACTTAAGAAGTTAAAGGCCATTCCACAGTTAAGCGCAATCCCCGTCCGCTCCTTTATTGCTTACGGGAAGGAGACAACAACTGGAGTGATTTCCGACGTGGAGCTTGAAATCAAGCATGCGGACCTCAAGAGTCTTTTGAGGTCATCGGTGCGCATTCTTGAGATTCACCGCTTGGGGCACTCCCGATGTATCAAGTTAACGTTCGCTTCTTCGACATTACCAGCGTCTGTCAAAGTGGGCTACGTGATACACCGAGTACGACCATTCGTTCAGAGGCCTATTCAGTGCCGGAAATGTCACAAGATAGGACACGTGAGCGCTGTTTGTAGAAGCAAAGCCACCTGCTCGCGTTGCGGCGGAGAGCATGATACCACCGACTGTGAGGCGTCCTCATTTAAATGTCCCAACTGTACTGGCTCTCACGAAGCGACTTCGAAGGAATGCCCGAAGATGAAACAAGAGGTTCGTATTCTTCGAAAAATGGCCAGAGACCAATCTTCGCGTAAAGAGGCTGCTCAATCTGTTCGCCAAAGTGACCAACGCTCGCGACAGAAGCATCACAAAACCCTTTCAGGAGAACTACCTAGCGTGGCACAGGTACCACGTCCACCTCTGCCTGTGCGTGCATCGAAGACGGTAACGGCGTCTACTGATAATTCAAGCTCCACGACAGCACGCGGCAAACATTCACCTCCGCCAGCTGATACAGACACGGAATGGCCTTTGCTGCCCTCTAGGCCCACGGCCATGCCAGCGGGCACTAGTGGTCCTCTGCGCCATGAAGCCAAGAATTATAGGGCCAATGAAACCGGTGACACTACGGGCAAGCAAGGAGATGAACACAATGAGAAGGAAAGTGTACAAAAAATGCTGAAGCACCTAGTAGAGTCAATGCGCGTGATTCTCGGTGGTCTCAAGAGTCCGGCCGCTAAAGGTGCCCAACAAGTGCTCGCCGTGCTAGAGCCGCTCATTGCAGGTCTTTATATGCTATAAAGATTTTGTTTGGCACTTGTGCTGTTCACGCAGGGGAGGCCCACACACCAGCTTCGTCCTAGCGCCTCTATTTTTGAGTTCACTCGAATTGGTGACTACAGACTTGATGCGAAACCTGATTGTGGCTTCATGGATGACATTTGTGAATGTTTATCATCAGAGTGTTGAACTTGCTTTCACCTTTGCGCATCCCTCTTGCTATGTCATTATCATCCCTCATCACATCTTTATTTCCCCGTTCCCCCTCCCCCTGTGCAGAGTAGCAGGCTAGAGCACCTTAGCTCAGGCCGACCTCTCTGCCTTCTTTCAATTAAATTATCTCTCTCTATTTTCTTCGCAGTTTTCACCGCTCCTTCGGCAGCACAGTTCGATTGTGTGTGGTAAGGTGGCGCGGGTGTGTTTTTCGCACCGTTTGCTCTCATGAAGAGTTCAAATTCTGCAGCACCGAACTGAGGGCCCGCATTGCTAACAATCTCAACCGGACGTCCATGCGACGCTGACAGAGAACGTACTGCTTCTAGCGTTTTTCAAGCTGTCATTGAATGCATAATTTCTCTTTCAGCTACTTCCAGAATGCATCGACAGCCATCGATAACATATGCCCTTGTTTAGTTCCAATATCTAAGTGCATCCTTGCGCATGGGAAATCATTCACTCGCCACTGACACAAAGGTGCTGGCTGCATCGAAGGGAGCACTGATTGAGAAGTCTGGCAATGGCCCACCACTTCTTCTACTGCATTATCGATGCCTGGCCACAACACCATTGAACGTGCCACTGCTTTAATTTTGTTGCTTCCCAAATACTGCTCGTGCAACAGAGCTAGACTCTTTGTTTGGAAACTTTCAGGTACTACAACCCTGTTGGTCCAAACAATGCAGCCATTGTCAACTGCAAGTTCCATTTGACGAACCCAAAGTGATTGTAGCACATTTGGAACACTTTTTGGACAACCTTGCCAAATCATGTTTCGAACGCTCGTAAGAAGCCTGTCACGGTCTGTTGCACGTTAAGTATCCATGGCCGTCACCGAAACGTCACTGAGAGTAGAAAAGTAAAAAAAAATTCAGCCAGCTCTTCCGCGTCAGCCAAGCAGGCAGGACAAGCGTCCGCATGAGCACTCGCTGCCCCCTGTTTCTGCGCGATCGTGTATTGATGGTTAGTCAAGAATGTAAGGCATCTATGCCTATGCGAAGAGTTCATTTTTGCAGGGGCGGCGGTTGGGGCCTGAACAGCTTTCCGACCCTACCCCCTTACATACATTATATATATATATATATATATATATATATATATATATATATATATATATATATATATATATATATTGCACTTGCCAAACTTCATGTGACCTCGAGGAAGTGAGCGCTGCAGTGACGCCGATATATGAGTATGTACAAGGCCTCATTTTAGGAGAGTCCAATTTCACAGCCAGAGCGCTCTCGGTGGTGCAATCTTCTTTTGTGAAAATTTCGCGTACTTGCCTATCACTAATACTGCTTCGACTTACCGGCGAAACTGCAGCCTCTCTCTCTTTTATTTTTCTCAGTGTCCGAGTATAAGCGCTGCTGCGCAGGACTGCTGTTGATTCTTATTTCGAAAGGATCCAGCTTGGCCTCATTTTGGTTACTGAGTGAATTATACAGTGTTCCCCAGCTATTACGCATCAAGACTTAAGAAAGGGCACTTGCGGTACTCGAAGAAAACCTAGCGCATATTGTTTCGAGTACAGTGGAGTAGCCGCCAGTAATTCTTTAGTTACTGAGATTTCATTCGGTTATTGCAACTAATTATCTAACTCGAGAAGTAAGTACTGCTCTAACTTTCAATGTGTCAATGGTAAGAAGCCAACAGACACTGACACCAAGGACAACATGTTGGAAATTACTTGTGCCTAATAAATGAAATAAAGAAATGATAAATTAACGGAAATGAAAGTGGATGAAAAAATAACTTGCCGCAGGTGGGGAATGATCCCACAACCTTCGCATTTTGCGTGCGATTCTCTACCAATTGAGGGGCCGCGGCGCTGTTTCCCCATCCACTTTCTTGGGTATTTATGTTTCCTAGTAGAATCCTGGGAGTGCTAGCCAGCGCCACCACTCAACGATCTTGGCGGCGGATGTGGAACTTCCGCCGGGATGTTCCACAATTTATTGTTTCTTTGTCATTTATTAAGCACAAGTAATTTCCTCTATGTTGTTCTTGGTGTCAGTGTTTGTGGGCACGTTATGATATGACTAATAAACATCGGGCTCCTTGGTTAACCCGCTTTCTTCTCACTTAAAGTATCAATGAAGCATTTGTAGGCACCTCACAATGACGTGTAATTGCGGTGTTTTCAGCGACGCACTAATTGCGTACAATTTTTTCCGACTGGCAAGGAAATCTCACGAAGTTTTAAAAATACCACGTGAGAGCGCTCCCACCCACACCATAAAGCAGCGCCCTCAAATAAGTTGGTGGAAAGCAACTGCATTGCCTATCGCGAACCCGAGACAACGCGTCACCTTGATAATGGTATGGAACAAGCACTAACATCAGGTTTCGGGGCTTCGCAAGTATTCTTTCCTGTCATTTCTACGTCATAATTATTACCCGTCTCTCAAGGCCGACTGACCACATAGATAACAAAAGCCCCTTGATAACGCGGCCGAAGCACCGCTCTGACCTCGCACGAAATGCGAAAAGCAATGTAATAGGCGTACAATGTTTTAAAATCCCGGCATTGCTCGCACCGCATCGAAAGAGTACCCGCGAAGCGGTATTTTGCGCCGCAAGCTTGCTTCGAGCCAAAGCCAAATTAAAGTATTATATTTAATAAATACCGTTGCACCATTTCTCCAACACAGTTATGTAAATTAGCTGATCTAGCACCACTTGAGCTCAGAACTAAATCCGACAGATCAAAATTCCTCTTCAAAGTTATTCACAATCAAGTAGATATTAAACCAGATGATTATTAGAACTTCCTATGAACGCGTCAACGAGGCATCGTCATAGTATGTACATTCCTCCTACACTCGCCCGGAATGATTGCTTCAAGTTCAGCTTCTTTCTTAGGGCGATAAGAAAATGGAATTTGTTACCCGACTCTCTTGTAACCTCGACGTTCTTAACTGCCTTTTTGGAAAGTCTTAAAAGCACAAATTTTTTGTTATAACAGGTAGTGAATTGTCCAATATGTATGCATTTACTTTTACATGTGCGACTCTTATTGTGTCTATGACGATGCGGTGCCAAATTGTGAATGGTTTCTTTATTACTTTCCCTTGTATGTTGCATTTCATACGTCTTTTCTATTCTAAGAGAAGCTTTGAGAGTCAAAGCTTGTAACTCGGTTGCATTCTATGCTTCTTTTTGTTGTTTTTATTCTCCACTCCTGTAATAGCCCTAAGAGGGCTGACAGTATAAATAAATGAAATGAAACGAGCGAAAGTGACCGTCTTATTTTTCATGAAATTGTATACGTGCTGCTAAAACAATTCGCGTAAAAAAATAAAAGCGAAATAAACAGCCCGGGAAGCGACCAACGTGTAGAGAAAACGCGGAACCGATGCGTTCAAGGAAGTAAATATAACACTTCTAAATGAGCCGAACTGGCAATCAGGATGTCCGCAAAAAAAAAAAAGAAGA
Organism: Dermacentor andersoni; assembly: GCF_023375885.2. Lineage (NCBI taxonomy): Eukaryota > Metazoa > Arthropoda > Arachnida > Ixodida > Ixodidae > Dermacentor > Dermacentor andersoni. Next base: position 148,712,049 of record NC_092816.1, read on the forward strand.
CCGTGAGACTTCAGTGGGACCTTAAAATTTATAAATTTGTAACCTCCATTCAACACCAGCCTAGAAGACATGTTCAAATAGGTCTTCTTTTTTCTTCTTTGTTTGGTCTTCTACGCAGCACTGCCCCCGTTTGATCACATCTTCAGTGGCTTTCTTGATGACCGACGCCCGAATTCGAGGGCAGACATCCATTATATTTGCCTTGAACTAATCTGATGTCAGTCTCGATCACGTAAGCAAGATCTTTCTCACAATCCCAAAGAAAGAAACCGAGTGGAGAGAGATCATGCCCTCTCTCCACTGGATTTTAGTGACCTATCCGACGAATTTACAGGTCGTGCCTTCAAATCTATTGCGCATGACAAGTCGCATCCAGCCACCTTCGTACTCGGCTCCTGGTGTGTGCGGGTGCCCCATCTTGCTGATACACAGAAGTGGAAGACGTGACAGGGGCACTTCGCTGAGAAAGGCATCCACCACTCCTTCAAGGATTTCGTTCACGTAACGCTGTCCAGTCCGTGTGGGATCGAAGAAGATGGGAGTGATTATAGCACCGGCGTAAATTCCGAACCACACATTCCGCGACCACTGGTACTGGAGCCGATTTTTTACCCAGTGTGGATTGGAGTCCCTCCAATAGCATGCATTATGCAAAATTACATAGGCGTTGCAGCGAAAATTGGCTTGATCTGTGCACTTGATGTTGCTCAAAAAGTTCGGTGACTCATCGGCTTTGGTGAGGACCCAATTCGAAAAATCTCGATGATTCTACAGGTCCCTGTCTTCTAAGCGTTGGTGCGTAAGCTGGGACTGAAAGATGGAGTCCTTCGTCACTGTTTCTTGAAGCAGCCGGTTTGTCTCATGTTTTCAGAATTTCTGATGATAGTCGATGCGTTTGGTCTACCAGGACACTTCTATGAGTGACATATATGTATATAAGTATATATATATATATATATGCTATTTGCGCCCTTCCTATTGTTGGCATTTTCATATACCAAGGCAAGGATCATGTTTACCTTCTGTTCATTAGAGAAAGACATGGCGACTGGGCCTAAAAAATGCGCACCTTTAAAAGTTTGCACGGATATTCTCAATTCGCTTTTGTGGTGCTAGCTTTCGTGGGAAAAAAAAAATCAGTGCGCTTCATTTACGCTAAGACAACAGCTATCAAAGTTTGTTTCCAACTAATACCAAACGCCGCTTGCTACTTCGACCGTGGCATGGCAGATAAGGCACTAGCTCGATTACGATGTTTTTCTTTATTTTCTTTATTTTGTTCTGACTAACTCCGATTGAGCCTGTTCGAGGACGCTACTTTATGATCCGGGCAGGAGCGCAGGCACGTGGTATTGTGCATATTTCGCGGTGTTTATTTATCAGCCAGAAAAAACAAAAACTTGTAGGCTATTAGTACGTCGCTATTTGTACACCGCAGCTAGAAGTCCCATGGCCGTGCCTTCAAGTGCCTCAGTGACACTTTGTTAATTCAGATAGCACGTCTCGATTTAGATAATTACTTGGAATCTTATAATTAAACCTCAGTAACGAAACAATTACTGGCAGCTACTCCACTGTACTGTGAGCAATATGCACTTGGCTTTCTTCGAGTAACGCACTGCTCTTTTTTGAAAAAATGTTGGTGCGTGATAGTTATTTCGGACACCCTGTATATATTTATGACCTTTGCATGCAACTGACAATGTTTCCATCCCTAGTAAATGTTCTAAATTATTATAAATCTTTTTTCATGAGTCGTTAGCATTACTTACTGGAAAGAGAAGCATTACTGAGACACACAACATTCACGGGCCTTTCACACGCCATTGATAAACGACTCTGCCGAACGGGTCACTGAAATTTATAGGAGTTTTTTTTTTTTTATGGTCAATAAAGCGCGCAAAGCAATTTGAAGCGTGGTAAACATACAGCAACATATTCATTCTCTTGGCATAGACTATCCATACCTTTAGAAATAATTTTTATTTGGCTACCTCCATGCCTTTCAAAAGTATAATAAACTTTGTCCTGTGTGTATATTTAAACAGATTGTGTATGTGTATGGTGTTTACAATGGAAATTTAAAACAATGTTGAAGCGAGCAAATACGGATGAGGCAGCCGCCGCTAGTGCTTCTAATGCGCGTGTCCTTCTATTGGCAGAATTTACAAAAATAAAGCGAAAGTATGAATTAAAAGCCGTCCACGTCCCCACCAACAATGATGGAGTAAGCTATTAGCCCCAGTAAAGGTTCAAGTGAAAAGGTCGAGGCAAGCCAAAGGAACTTCAAATGGTGTGGGTGACAAAGCTCTGGTAATGGCACTTTAGGTGTGTGTGTGGGAGGAGGCAGGGGGCTTCGGCATCACCCGAGGGGGGGGGCTCAGCCCCACCCCGAGCGATGCTGAAGCACTAGTATGCACAGTACTCAAGCAGTACAGAAGCACACTAGTGCTAAAGGTTAGTACACTAAGCTTTGTTCGTATTTGTTCATCATTACTGCGGATTGAGATTATTTCTACTTTGATGACATTTTGGTCCTGAAAGGCATCCAACAGCTCTTTTCAGCTCTTTTCACTACGATGCATGCAATTCTTGCATGCATCGTAGTGACCGTCCAGCACTTCGTTTTCCCCGCCGTGGGAGTCATTGCCCCTTTCTCTGGAAATCCATGTCGCTTCGCCGCGGAGGTCAATACCCCCTATTCTTTCTCGGAACCGAAGAGCGGCTGCCCGACTGGGGTGTTACCACTCCACTCGGCCAGCCTGCTTTTACTTTTGAATAAAGCCAGTCGACTATCTGTTCTCAAGCTGTCAAAACGTTTATTCCTTGCCCCTTCCAAACTGAGCTTCCAACGCATCGTCACATTGCCGTGACCAGTGCCGTTTGGTCTCCTTGCGTAGCAGCCGACGTAAGGGTTCACACTATTACCAATTTGGCGGGAATATGGAATAAAAAGTTAGCAAGCCCAAATAGGCTTTCAGTTGTGCCACATTGAATGTCTTGCCGGCGTTTTTTTATGGCCAGTATCCTAACCATGGTAGGATTCAGCCCGTGTCTGTTTATCTAGAGACCTAGATGATTTACTTTCTGCTGGAAGAACTTGCACTTTCTGGCGTTGACCTTTACACCGTGCTTCCTTATCTATAGGCGCATGAGCACTTGCTCAACTCTCTCTCTCGGCACTGTTCGTAGTTCTCGGCAGATATGCTGACATCGTCGAAGTAGCAGGCGGTTTCCGGTAAGCCGCCCAGGATCTCATCCATTACTGCTTGGAATGCGGCAGGCAGGCACCCGACGCCATAAGGCAGACACTGGAACTTAAAAAAGCCCAGGTGCGTCTACACAGTCCGCAATTCTTGTACTAGCTCGTCTAATTCAAGCTGTAGATACGCCTTTGATAGGTCAATGATCGAGGGGATGGTTTCGCCTTGCAATGTCTCGAAAATATTATTTCGTAAGGGCAGAGGGTAGTGGTCGACTCCTATTGCGGTATGCAAAGTGGCACGATAGTGACCGCAGAGAGCGAACCCTCTATATTTCGTAGGCACTACAAAAAGAGGCGTCGCGCAAGCTTTGTGCCTTATTCTGTACATGACTCCTGCCTTTTCAACGTTCACGAATTTCTGCTCAACCTGCTCACGAAGAGTATACGGCACAGGCGGCGCCTTACAAAAGACTGGCGTAACTTCTTCTTTCATCTTAATCCTGGCTTTAACGCCCTTGACAGAGCCATAGCCAGGTTCAAACACTTCTTTGTACATTTCAGTTAGCGGAACTGCCTTATTCAGTCTTCAACTTCATCGCTTCATGCCACCGCATTTTAATTTTGTTTCGGCCAAACAATGTTGGCACCCTAGCTCCTTCGGCATCCTTTGCTATGACCAGCGGCAATGCATAGCATTGATAAAGATATCGAGCATCAACATGCATCACGCCTATGATCCCCACAAGTGTGCCATTGTAAGTGATTAAGTTCACATTAGCTTTTGTGAAACAAACTGAGAGGAAAAAGAACTTCAGACTCAGATTCGGACATACCCGACACAGAAGCTCCCTTATGCAACTGCATGTTCGCATCCTTTCCATTTAGTTCTAACATAACTGTAATAGACGGCGTACCCTAACTTCTGTCGGTGTGAGACCACGTGAGTAACTCATTTCCCGCGACAGCATAGTCTTGCTGTTTAACTACGTTGGTTTTACACACTTTAGCTAAGTATCCCTTTTTCTGACATTTGTAGCAAGTACCCTTAACGAATGGGCAACATACTGGCGCATGGTGTCCCGCACAGCGATGAAATAAAGCTTTAGTCCCATACGACGCTGTTTCTTTAGCCTTCACGAATGCACTTCTCCTGGCGTTCTTGGCGTTCATGCCAGTACTTGCTTGTTGACACCGTCCTGTTGCTTCTTATTGCCAGTGAATGTCGGAGACGCCCGCTACGAGAACTTCGCTTCTCGTCGAGACCATTTGCTAAGTGTCTGTCGTCGCGGCTTCCATAGCCGCAGCGATGGTGCAGGTGGGCTCCCAGATGAGTTCAGCGTCGGGCGTGGCCAACAGTCAGCAACGTCAGGTTTGAACGCCGGCTATTGGTCGGTCCTGCAGAGCTTCCTCTAGAAACGCGCCGAACACGCATATTGCTGCTAGTTTCTTGAGACCCACGATGAAGTCTGTCACAATTTCATGCTTCTCTTGTTTTTGTTGGTGGAAGCGATAACTTTGGGTCACCACGGAACTCTGGGGAGTGTAGTGCTTTTGCATTGCATCAACGGCGTCGTCGTGTGTCACCGTGGCGGGCGTCCTTGGAAGAAGCAAGCGCCTGAGCGTCCGGTAAGCCTTTTCGCCAACAGTAGTCAAGAAGACCTGCAGTTTCTTTTCTCCTGCAATGCCGTTGGTGTCGATGAAGCACTCGAGTCGCTTGAAGTGTACTACGAAGCCCCCAGTGTGCAGGCTGAACCTCGACACCTTGCCAAGTGTAACGCCTGGCATAGCCATCTCCAGTGCATTTTGTAGTATCCCATCCTCGTCGATGGTTCGTCGTAACAGACTCCGAGACGTACTTGCATAACGTATTTATTCCATCTCCCGCGTACTGACAGCGTCGCAGCAACCCAGAAGCTCACATCACATCGTATCGCGTAAATATGTATCAAATGAACAGCCTTGCACATTCGGCACAAAAAGCTCTCAAGTCCATCAATCACAATTGCGACGCAGTCTTTCACCGCGTTCGAAGCAACGCTGCCGCGCGTTCGATGCAACACGTGACGCGTTGTTTTCAGCCAACTCTAATAATAAATAGAATAATAGATAATAAATAAAAGGAAGGTATGGTATGAAGGGAGGACGACCAGCCTAACATGGCAATCGACTGGTTTCAATTCGGTAATTTCGGATTGCCAAGCAAACATTTCTGTGACTGAACCCAATAATGAAGTGTCCAAAAGATCGGATCAGATGCACTTGTAAATTTGCGAAGCGGGATTTTGAGTAGTCGTTTTCTTATAGCAGAAAAACGTCTGCAAGACAACAAGAAATTGTCTATTGTCTCCCCTTCGCCGCAGAATGAGCATAATAGTGAGGGGAACAGACCAGACCTGTGTAGAAAGAAAATCAACGTGGGTATACGGCAGCGCAGCTTCGTGATGGACAGTTCAATTTTTCGTGGTCGGCAAAAATTTCTGTGCCAAGGTAATATTGGTAATCCAGAGAGTTGGTAATTGCGGAACCTGACACCGCCTGCATAATAACACTCCTGCGAAATCGAGCAGCAGTAACATAAGCAGTCAAAGGGAAATAAAGGAGAATCGGGTCACTTATCGATGCCTTGGCTAGACAATATGCAATTTCATTTATAATTCTTTATGGCCTCGCACCCAAATCAAACGCACGCTTCTCAAGTACCGAGGTATCAATGAATGAAATGTCCTCATGACGCTAGAAGTACGAGAGGCAGTAAGGGATGAGCCCAATGATAACGAATTCGTTGTGTAAATTCTTGATTGCTAAGTTTCTTTCTTACGTCTTTTGTGCGCGCTGCGTTTGCCCATGAATAATTACCTACTCGCCCAGCTTTCAGTTATTTAGCATTCTAAACTTCATCTATTGTATTAATTGGCGAACGCCCGCACTAAGCACGTTTTATATAAGAAATGCTTTTGTGAAAGCTTGTGCTTCAGGATTCGGAGCCTATTTCTCTACCGATTCAAATGACAAGATTAGGAAATATATGTGTTCTGCCAGTTCATACAATTAAAGCGTGTCCAGAACTGTGCAATGCACAGTGTGCTTTTGGAAAGATATAACTTTGCTGTGCAGTGTTCACCAGAAAAAACGAAGTTGGAACCTTAATTTTTTTTATCTAGAAGGTCACAATGGCTATGAATGACTTCGTTTTAAAATGCGCCCTCACTACGGGGAAGGTACTCTTCACAAAATTGTATACACTATATTGACGAGCCCCATCACTGCTAAATCGATAGGGCCCATTTTTATTCCGTCGCATGGTATCTGCACAGAGTGTTGCTAGTCAGTGGATGGGGGCGGGTCGTATCAGTGTGGCGCAGATTAACATTACCAACCTAAAAACGTGTCGTTGCTCATTTATCTGTGGCCGATAAAACGACATATACTTAAAACTCTAATCTCGCTCCCACTGGGCTCCGTCACTGGTCGCTTCGTCCCCCTTGGCAGGAGCCCTCCATATCAATCGTGGTACTGAAGTACACGAAAAAAGTACAAGTACTTTAGAAGTAAAAATAAATAAACAATGCAGTCTTAAAAAAGCTTTCCCACATCAAGACCGCAAAATGAGGAGCGAGAGGCTTTCCCGCAGTGCCATTAAAGCAGAAGAAAAAGTTCGCTATTAAATATGTTGTGCATCGCCTACCGTTAACCGTGAGTATTGTGTTATGGTTATTGTAGAATGTCCCCTCACTATATACATTTAATCATGTATAAGCAACTCGCCCAGCAGCACTTGTCAGTGCCTTAACTAAAGTCGGTTAAAAAAATGAAAATGAAGGTCAGTCTAGAATGGTAAGGGCTAGTCGTTTTGGTATAGTAGCAACTAGAGCTAATTAATAATTAACGTTAGCAGCGTAAGGATCAAGGTTCAAGCTTTGTTGCTTATGTTACTTATTGAAGAAACGTAAGATAGTTCGAATAGCTTCACTATGAACAAATGCTCCATATTGCTTCAATATCCTGCCCTGATTTCATTGAGATAACTAGAAACATAGCTTAAGGAATGCCTTTATGGACATAGCTGGTGCGTTCTGTAGTTGACGATAACAATCAAACTGTTCACGGCGCATCATGGGCTGTTTATTCACACCTGCCAGAATGTTGGCTAACCTTCCTTGGCGGGTACGCGCCCTAAATATGTAACATCATCATCATCTCAAAGGTGCAGGCCTTCCTGCCGAGGAAGTGCGTGATTTAGCACTAAGGGACCCTGCGGTTACTCGTCGGTACTGAAATCACGTATGGGCGACGGTTCAACAGCAGGACGTCCACTGAGGCGACCGGCCAAAACTGTCTCATTCGGCAAGGTTACCATCTACGAGTTTCCACGGGTGCAAGGCTTTGCCTCCGTCCCCGCGGAGGGTGGAATGACTCTTGGTAAGTGCTTCGTTTCCATAATGCGCAACGTCAACGTTTAAACCAATGCAAACCATGGGCTACCTATACATAAACCCAGTCACAATCCACCAAATTGTATTTCCTACTTTAATTACTGGCACTTCTGCCATATGTAACGCATATACAAAAAAGCGACGTTAACTCCTTCTCTTCATACCCTTTCCGAGACGTCTCAATTTTTTTCGCGAATAAGTACGGCGCTGTATTTAAGCATGTGTGTGTTTGTGTTCATTATTACACATTTGTTAGTCCGGTTTTGTTTTTAATGCGAGCTTTGGCTCCACTTGGTATTATGCATCCAAACCAACTATCCCGGTTGTCACCTGCTGTGGTAGCTTAGTGAATCTGGCGTTGCCTGCTAAGCTTGAGGTCGTTGGTTCGATCATGGCCGCGACGGCCTTATATGTCGATGAAGGCAAAATGCCCCCCAAAAAAAGATAGAACGCGCATTTTCTTAGATTTTCGTGCCCGAAAAATTCGAGGGGCTGGAAATTAATTCCTACACCCCACTACTGTGTGTGCTTCACATTGAAATGCTGGTTTTGGCCGGTGAAACGCCAGAGTTTATTTTCTTTCTCCCACATTTCTATTGTTACGAACTCGACCTCGCCGCCATTATTGCATGTCTAGAATGTGTCCAGCATGAGTTTAAACCTCTGACACCTCCTGTTGCAGTGAAGTGTGCGCCGAATTACAGTGACATGTGCCACCGTGCCTTGTACTACTTTATGATCTTGTGGCTTAGACGACGACTCTGCCCCATTGCGAACCCGAGTGCCAAGTTCTATGCCGAATCATGGGCCCAGCGTTGCGCGCTCGACGCTGGAGCGCTGGGCTGGTGCAACATACTGGAAAACACAGGTTACTGGCGCAAAAAGTAACTCAAGAGCAAGAAAGACGCGATGCCGGACTACCGTATGTGTTTTCAAAGAAAGGAATAGAGCAGTTTAAAGAAAGAAAGAGCAAAAAGTACTGTTCATACTGGTATTGGCCATACTTCGCGTGAACATACGCGAAGTGTAAACTTGCGCGGCTGCTGAGCAATGAGCCCTAATTGATGTTTCCAGATGTGTAAAAAAAAATAAAAGAAAAGAAATACGAACTACGAGAAACAAGGCACTAATGCGCTTGCGTGTTTTAGTTCAAGAGCATAGCTCTCCAAACAATCAAAAGGGACAAACAGACAGGCACACAAAAGTTTGTTGACAAGGTCCTGCGAAGCCCTGCCCTAGGGCAGAGCTGCGGGCCACTTCCACCTGGGGACGGGCAAGCGGACGCCGGTTCGAGGCGATAAGACGCGCGACGGAACGGCTCCGTTGAAATCACCTGAAACACCAGAAATATCAACAGCATTGGTGCCATTTTCGGCACAAAGCAACGCGTAGTGGACCGGCACCTCAGGATGCAATTTGGGGTGAGTTGAATGGTTTTTCGAAGCTCTACGGCTGCTCCTCCGAAGACTACGTGTAAAGGAGTCGCTAACCCTAACCGCCGGAGCCTCGCCGGCGGCTGGGCACGTCGACGCCTGAAGCGTCATGGACGAAGAGGCAGCCATGGAACCGCACGATCAAAACGGTGAGGAAGAATTCATTACTATTCCAACCGTGATACGCCACGCCAAGCCCAAGATCGTCATTCTGCGGCTGGGGACTAAAATCAACTTAAGAGAAGCCATGCCCTACCATGTGAGCGCTGCCATCACGGCAGCAGCTGGACTTACCACAACCGAATCTCGGGACGTCACTACCCAAGTTAGACAGCTGCAGAACCTTGTAGTTGCGGAAAGCCGGCGGGAATCTGCGACGCAGAAGCTCGCCGCACTCAAGACGTTGCAGTTCGGAGGGGAACAACACGAAATAACAGCATACGTGGCGCATGAGCCGGACAACGCAAGGGGTGTAGTTAAAGGGCTCCCACTTGACGTCCCGGAAGACGAACTGACAAAAGTCATAACTCTTGAAGATCGGGAACTTCTAGCAGCGAGAAGACTGGGCCGATCAACAGCTATACTCATCACTGTCAAGGGACCAGAGCTACCCAAGAGAGCCCTTCTTGGAAGATCAGTCACCAAAATACAACCATTCCGTCCGAAGGCGGTCCAGTGTACAACATGCTTCACCATTGGGCATCGAGCCGACGTCTGCCCCAACGCGCGGAATTTTGTGCGGTGTGAACAATGCGGGCTTCAATTCCCACCGGACCAAAGACCGGACAGAACACTGCACGAGTGCGAAATGAAGTGCGTGAACTGTGGCGGGCCTCATGGGGCAAGAGATCCCGATTGTCCAAAGAAACAACAAGCAGACCGCATGGCCAGATTGGCGGCCGAAAAACGCAAGCAACACACATCAAGGAAAGAAAACACGAGCAATCGACACCCGAAAGCATACCGCAATAAGCCACCACCTAAAAACGACACCAACTACCCACCGCTGAAGACACAGAATCGCTTCGACTGCCTAAGAGAACCATCACCTGAGAACGTCCTGAGGCGCTCCGAAAACTACGGCAGCCTACCTGACCTCAGTAGGCGACAACCACACAAGGGCACTACACCACCAACGAACACCGCCAAGAACAAGGCAAACAAGAAACCTCAACAAGGCAGTGCAGAAGTCAAAGGAGCATGGACGTCACGGGCAGAGGTAAGTCCGCCAGCTCCCACTCCTCAGAGCCGTACTGACGACAAAAACAAAACTAATCCTCCCCACAACCCCACTCAGTCACATGCAAGACAAGAATCATGGTCAGGAAAGCTGCATACAGGAACACAGCGAAACGCAACCCACGAAACAACCAATGACAGCACGCTTGCCTACATTCTCAATGAGATAGCAGAAATTCGAAAAGAACAAGTAGATTTCAAAAAAGAAGATGCAGAACGCGACAGAATAGTTGCGGAAATGCAAAAACAACTCGTTGCTATTACACAACAACTTGCCGCGCTAACGCAAAGCGTGGAAACTTTACAACGAACCTTTAGAAAACGACTTCCCGCCAGGGAGGAAGCGCACCCCTATAAACAAGGTCATTCTAGCAATTATGGAGATTAATGACAGCAAACGTAACTCACTACACGAAATGGCTGTTACTGTATGGCAATGGAATTGTAGAGGAATACGCCGTAAAAAGAACTCTCTAATACAATACCTCACACACACTGCGCATAAGCCGGACGTAATAACTCTTCAGGAGACCAATGCACCGATCTCCCTACCGGGTTACACGGCCTACCACAATCCAAGTATTACACACCGGTCCCGAAGGCGAACCAATGATGATCCGATTAGTTATCCTACAATGACGGTGACACTGGTGGCGAATCAACATACGGCCTTACACGAGGACCTCAGTCATATGAACAACGGGGAAGAGGAAAGCGTATTGGTTAAATGCCGCTTCTTCAAACGATACGACTTAACCATTATTAACACCTACCGTACTCCTAAAGGAGGGGCTTATCGCAAAGCATGGACGAGCTTGCTCAAAGAGCATGGCAAGAAGGACTTGCTATGGGTAGGCGACTTTAACAGCCACCATGAGGCGTGGGGCTACAATCATAGTACGCCAAATGGAAGGCAGCTCCTACGAAATGCAAGTGATGCCCACCTATCGCTTCTGAATGACATAGAAACTCCCACTCGTATGGGAAATTCAGTGGAAAGAGACACAAACCCAGACCTGACCTGGGGCCGGACAGCTAAGGAAGTGGAGTGGAAAAACACCGGGGAAACGTTGGGTAGTGATCACAGCATCATAGAAATAATCATTCCCGTACCACAGAAGCAATGCACGACTAAAGGAAATCGCACTACAGCCACAAATATCACAGACTGGGATGCTTTCAGGAGTCTTCTCCAAGGAGCGCGTTCTGATAACCCGGAAGAATGGGCGAAAACAATACGCACCGTGCACAAGGGCACAACCAAGACAGTACAAAGAACTGAAGACCACCCGCAAATAGACAGACACTTACTTAATCTATGGGGCAATAGGCACAAGCTACTTAGAAAATGGCGAAAGAACAAGCTGAACAAGCGCTTAAAATGCCGTATAGATAGCATCACCAAGGAGGCGCAAGAATACGCCGACAAACTCGCAACTGACAACTGGATGCAGATATGCGAGCAAGCCGGAAACAACATGCACACAAGCCGAGCCTGGTCGCTCTTTCGGGTGCTTCTTGGGCAACCCAGGAGAAAGAACCACCTGGAGGCAATCCAACTAAGGGAGGTAATCGGAGCGCACGATCTCGCAGAACAAATAGCCAACCATTTCTTCCCTTCGGCCACCTTACAGAAAGATCAGCGACAACTACCATCCACACAAGATTGCGGCGAGGTACCTGCAGACCAGCCATTTACAATTGGGGAGCTTAAAGCAGCCATCAATGCAAGCAAAAGACACACGACACCTGGAGCGGATGGCATCACAAACAAGATGCTACGCAATATGCCAGACACACAACTGGAACAGCTCCTGGCTATCATAAACCAAGCTTGGGAAAGCGGTGACATACCGGAGACCTGGAAAATGGCTACTGTGATCCCAATACCAAAGCCCAATAAGACCCCAAGCGCCATCGGCCACCTGCGCCCCATTTCTTTAACATCATGTCCGGGAAAGATTATGGAACGAATGGCCCTAACACGACTCCTATGGCAGCAGGAAAGTTGCACTTCTATCGATCCTCGAGTCATTGGTTTTCGAAAGCACATGTGCACACAGGATGCGATGCTTGCCATACAAGAAATATACAGAGCACAGAGCAGCAGCCAACTCAGAGCCGTAGTGGGTTTGGATATCAAAGGAGCATTTGATAACGTTACCCATGAAGCGGTACTCGAAGGACTGCAAACCATACAACCAGGTCAAAAGCTTTACAACTACGTAAAAGGGTTTCTTACAAACCGCACAGTTACCGTGAAGGTAAACGAAGAAGAGTCCGAAAAAAGGTACCTGACAAGAGGTGTACCCCAAGGGTCGATTCTTTCACCCACACTATTCTCGCTAGCATTAAGCAAGCTGCCAACTCTCTTGAGGCGTGTAGAAGACCTTCACTTTACAATTTATGCGGACGACATTACGCTCTGGGCCAGCAGAGGATCTCCAGCTGAAATTCAAGAGACACTGCAAACAGGTATTAATGTCACGGCGCTATACCTTCAAGAAAGGGGCCTCGCCCTGTCCAGTGCCAAGTGCGAGCACATAGTGGTAACCAACCAAAGAGAACCGCAGGCAGAAGAGGAACGAAAACTAATAACACTACAAGTGAACCAAGATATTGTCCCGAGAAAAACGTATATCAAGGTCCTGGGCTTTTGGCTGCAGGACAATGGTAAGGCCGACGTTTGGGTGCGGCAAACAATTCGGCAGCTCCATGAAGTCAAGAGGCTACTTACAAGAACAACACAAAGGGTGAGAGGTATCAAAGAGCACCAGCTCAGAAGACTCACCATGGCCCTGGCTATACCTCGAATAATGTACCAATATCCATACTTACAAGTCACCAAAACACAAAAAGGCAAACTTGAAACCATGCTCCGGCAGATAACGAGAGTTATTCTAGGCACCCCTGCATATTCGCCATCCAACCGAGTTGATGAGACGGCAGTGCTGCCTAAACTGGATGAGCTGAAACAACTCCACCAAGAGGCACAATTTAGTCGCCTGAAGCTATCTAGACAGGGACGGGCATTTATGCGTGATCTAGGCTACGATGTCCCACAATGCCCAGACAGGGAACAACAATATCCCCCGTGGGACACGCTAGACCATATTACCGTCGACCCAATACCTCGAAATATGGGGCCAGACACACAACCAGAAAGACGACAAAGTCGAGCACTACACCTCAAGGACGACACCGACGACTGGATCCTATACACGGACGCCTCTCCAAATAATCGAGGCTTCTGCACAGGGGTGGCAACCGACTCTACACCTTTATCATGGGGCCTATACTGCAATATTACGTCACAACATCAAGCGGAACTTACAGCTATCGTGGAAGCCGCGACCATGCCAAATCCACACGAACGAAATCTGCTCATTCGAACAGATAGCCAGGCTGCATGCAGGGCACTCGCCGCCAGAAACGTTTCCGCGGCACTACACTCAGCATTAACAACGCACCTCAACGCACACCCTAACATTAGAGTGCGGATTCAGTGGATTCCGAGTCACACAGGGATCAGAGGGAACGAAGTGGCACATGCCACATCCCGCGCAAATCTCCCGGGCCCTCCTCTGTGGTGGCCGGACCCACTGAGTCTGAATGAGCAATATGCCTTCGCGCGGGCGGAAAGGCGCGAAAAACTTGATGATTTACTAAACAACTCCATGAAGTATCCACAAGCGGATACACACATGAATCGAAGAGAGGCGGTACTATGGAGGCGTGCACAGACGCACTCTCTCTTGTCCCCACACTTCCAACACTACATACAAGGTTTGCCTGGTAAACCTGCTTGCATGGCATGTGGCGGCTTCCCGGATAATGCTCACATTCTGTGGGATTGTCCGGGGAGCCGTCTCGCTATTCAGGCTAGCCTTGCCAAACTCTCACCCATCCGTAGACCTACGTCGCTTGAGGAGTGGCTGGCGGACTCCTCCCCCGACTACGTACGTGCCATGATCGAGCTCATCACGACGCTCGGCTTGGCAGAAAACTAGAACAAAGCGGGCGAACCCGGACCGGGGTTCTTGAATAAAGTTTATTCTCTCTCTCTCTCTCTCTGGGGACGGGCAGGCGGAGCCTAACCGCCGCATCGTGGGCTCTCTGGAGAGCCCAAGTTTGTCGTGAAAGTTCTGAGCTCTGGATGGCAGAGCTCCATTCTTCCTCGTGATGCGATTGAATCCCTGTTACGAGGGTCATCGAAAGAGCATGTGTTCTATATTGCTAACAGCTCCACAGTCGTGGAAAGTAGAGTTTAAAGCCTCTGGAGTGATCGTATACATATATGAAGAAGGACGAGTTCCCATAGGACTTTGTCTGAAGCATGCGTAAAGTGGACGCCAGAGATCTAGCCAGTTCGCTATGAGTGGGAAAATAAGTCCTCCTATCCAGGTGATTGTGCTTAGTGATTTCGTTGAAAGTAGTGAGAGTGTTCGAAAACTCGAGAACCGCGGACTCCGAGCTCGCCCCTGCTCCCGCGCGGTGCGGGCGCTTCGGAATGGGCGATGTCATTTAGATTGGGCAAGGAGTCAAGGTGGGGTTCGAGGTGCGCTGTAAACCACGTGATGTTGTTCAGAGATCATCTTGTTCTTGAGAATCTTGTGAGCCTCCTCGGCGATCAAACCTGAAGCTAAAGCCATGACCGCTGATCTCCAATCAGGGAATATTTGTGTTCCGCTGTTATATGAGTGCTATAGCAAGTGCGACCTGCTCGTCTCTAGATAGTATTAAATGCTTCAGGGAAGCCGCTTTAACAATTTGTCCGCTGTGATCTATGAGCGCAATGGCGAAGTTAGACGACTGTTCATATTGGGCTGCGTTGACAAAACATACCGAGTAGGGATTGTCTTTGGTACTCTTGAGGAGGGCGAGGGGCTCTTGCCCTGCGTCTGCCTACGTTGTGTTGAGGATGAACATTACGGAGAAACAGTGTGACTCGAATGTTGTTCCTTTCATTTTCTGTGATTTGATATTTCCGTTCTTCCATGAGGATAGGGTTGATCCTAAGAACCGCCAAGCTCTTCTTTCCAGCCAGGGTACAGGACAGACAGGCCACTTGCACCGACTCTCCAGGGCCTCGATTATCTCGTCCAATGTGTTATGCACTCTAATTGCATAGGAAGGTCAGTGCTCACCCGTAACGAAATGCCTAGTGCACTTTTTATTCTTTCTGATGAGCATGTTACATTTTTTCTTCTTAGAGGTATACCAATTGTGCACGCCTGCCACATAAACTATATGACTCATGAGGTAGGCGTGGAATAACCTGAGGAGGTTGTCTTCCTGAAGCCCTACACACCTATTCGAGACTCCGTCGATGAACCTGATCATGTTCTCGGTCTTGCCTGTGAGCTTGTTGAGCGTCGTATTGTACTGCCATTGGATTCGAGGAACATGCCCAGGACCCGATAGGTGTCTGCTCTGGGGATGGTACAACCACTTGTAGTACAGAGTTTGACGTCTATTTTACACAACAGTTTCCAGACTCTAGGTGGGAGAACTCTCGTGACTGGCCTGTAGAGGAGGAGCACAGATTTGCTCGTTTGAAATACAGCCTCCTGTAAGCCTAATTCAACATCTACTTTTCTTCATCCGGTGTACGAGATTGTGATGTCATCAACGTAAAGTGTAGAGCAGATCAGCGTAGAGCGTATGATGGATCGCTTATATGTTGGAGAAACAGTGGTGAGACTACCACTCTTTGTGATGTGCCTCTGAGGCCAAAACTGAAATTGTCGGACTTGAGGTCACCGATTTTGAGCGTGTCCATGCGACCGCTGAAGAACGAAGTTATGTATCTGTGGCAGGCCTCTCCCAAATTGAGCTCCGAGATGAAGTTCAGAATGTGAGCATAGCACACATTGCCAAACGCCTTCTCAAGTTCTAGGTTTAAGATGCCTCTTATATCTCTTGTGGTGCTGTCAACTAATTGACACTTTATGAGCTTCATCACGTCATGCGTTGACAAGGCCGGACGAAAGCCGATCATGTACGGAAACAATCCTTGCTTCTCGATGTGTTTGGAGATGCGATTATCTATGACATGTTCTGCCACCTTCCCCACGCAAGACGTGAGTGAAGTGGGTTTGAGGTTTGCGAGACTCGAGGGTCTTCCAGGCTTTGGAATGACGATGATCAAGGCCATATTTTAGGACTCCTGGACGGTCCCTCACTCCCACATTCAATTGATCTCCTCTGTCAACCATTCTATGGAGCCGTCATCATAGTTTCGGGGGGGCCGGTTGAGGCTGGCATCAGGACGAAGGGCCGACCTGCCATTTAGATTTGGGACTGCTTCCCTTACTTCGTAAGACTTGAAGCGGTTATCTAGCTCGGGGCAAGATGGGTCTTCGTAGGCCGGATAGTCTTCGTCACTCGAGTAGCCCACTGGCTGATACTTGCGAGCGAGTGTTTTGAGTACTGTCTTTACTGGGTCTTATTGCGATGCACCGTGTAGAACCTTTGCTATCTCTTGTGTTTGGTTTGACTTGGTGTTGGTATGATTAAGCAGATGCTTGAGTAGGTTCCATTGACCTTCAAATCTCATCTGCCTATCCACCGAATCGCAGACCTCATCCCAGTGTTGTCTTCTTATTGTTTGATAGTGATCTTCTATAGTTTTCTTGAGCTGCGCGATATTTTTTCGGAGCCTTCGGTTTTGTTTCCGCCCTTTCCATCTGTTTAACAGTGGTGTTTTAGCTTCTAGAAGATTAGCGAGGTGGCCATTCATCATGTCCACCTCCAGTTCCGTCTGCACTTTCTTTGTCGCCGTCCTGATATTCTCTTTTAACTGTTCAGCCCACTCCTCTAGGCCTGTGTTTGTGCTCGCACCCTAATCTTGCGAAAGTAGTCACAGTCTGTAATAGGGAGCTCTTTGAGGTCCCTGCTTCTCGCGCTGACGGAGGTGGCCAGCATATTGCTATCGCTGCCTACGTCCACGTGGAGGTTAGACCAAAAGGCTGACTCTACATTCCGTATGAAAAAGAGGTCAGGCATGGTATGCCTAGAGGAGGAATTTCCGATCTTGGTCGGAAAAGCCGGATCTGCAATAATTGTGAGGTTATTATTGACTGTGACTTGCCGTAGGTCAACAGCCGTGCGGTTAGCTAGTGGGTACCTTCATGTTTGATGCGGAGCGTTGATGTCTCCGGCCATCAGGAATGGGAATGTCCTCGCCTTGCTAGTGGCCCTGTTGATGATTGCCGCGAATCTTTGCTTGAGGTGTTGGGGTGTGTTGTATATGTTAACTATCAGTATACTGCTCTTGAACGATCCTCTGGGGATGATTTCAACGAGTAAGTGTTCGATTTTATTCGATTCAAGATTGAGATCGTGGACTCTGAACGTAGATTTGTTTGTGAGTAACGTGCTGATGCGCCTTTTTCTATCACCATGCTGGGTATGTGATTTATTGCCCGCTAGGGTGACCGTATCTGTGAGTGTTTCTTGCAATAGGATGATATGTGGCTTTTCCGGGTGGGTGCGAAAGAGCTGTTGGAGGACATTCCTTTTAAGATCGAGTCTCCTACAGTTCCACTGCCAGACATTATTTACCCTGTGATGTGCTGCCATGGTGGGACATAGTAGTTAGCTTGTGTTACAGAATGGTATGGAGTGCAGCTGCTACAGACCTTTCAGTGCCGGTACTATTCAGTTTGTCCAGCAACGTAATTGGAGCCGTTGCATAAGTGTGGCGCTCCATATTAATGCATCGAGGGATTCGTCAATATTATCTATCATTTTTTTGCAATTTACGAACATTGGCGCTCTTGTCTTAGGCGTGAACCGCCAACGCCCTTTTTTTGTGCAGACCATTGCCAATCAGTTCGGCTACTTGGATCTTCATGAGAGTTTCTGCCACAGGGGCCTGAGGGGGTTGAACTGTATATCGCTTGCTAGCCTCTTTGAGTTCTGTAAGTCCTGCTGTAAGCTGCCCCACTACGTATTTAACGAAGCGTTTTCTCTTTCAAACTGTGCTATCCATTACGCTCTGGCGATTGACCCCCTGTTACCTTTTTCGGCGATTCCTTGACCCGGTCAGCTCATGTGGCACGATGATCAGCAGGTTCCTGGATATGAACTACTGATCTACTAAAACGAGAGTGGTCCTTGAAGCGGGAGCGGGTACTGTAGGTTTTGGGGCCCCTGGAAAACGAGCGTTCCGTGGAGCGTCCTCTAGAAGTGTACATTCGTGTTTATCATCCGGGTTGCTCTCACCACAGCCGAGGTAAATTGCAATTCACACGTTGGGCAAACTTCGGCTCTGGGACCGAGCCTTCCACATGCATAGCAAACGTCAGGTTGTCTGCGATACCGTGAGCATTTGACCAAACTGGGAGCGCATTTTACGTATTCCGCGACTTTGAGTCCATCAAACATGGTGACTGCCGTGCTTGTGTTCTTGATTTTTCTCACCTCGAGAGCGCTTCGATTCTTGGGTTGAATGATGAAGCGTTTGAGCTCCTCTCGCTCGGGGGTTGGATCAATGTCGCGAATAACACCCCTGGCTAAATTTTCAGGGGATACGAAATATGCACTAAGTTCGTAGCTTTCTTGTACAATAAGTACCACTTTCACATCAGCGTAGGCCATGGTGTCGCATTTTGATGCTGTGTTTGCCACTAAAATATTTTGCACCATGTTCAGACATATAATATCCTCCGCCATATCCGCCTCCGTAAGCTTAGCGGCGGTACT
Source organism: Dermacentor andersoni (assembly GCF_023375885.2). Classification (NCBI taxonomy): domain Eukaryota; kingdom Metazoa; phylum Arthropoda; class Arachnida; order Ixodida; family Ixodidae; genus Dermacentor; species Dermacentor andersoni. Next base: position 148,731,068 of record NC_092816.1, read on the forward strand.
GAGGACCTGGGCAACTCTGAGGTGGCCCATCTTCCTGATGTCCGGTCCTCCACGCGGACGGATTGACTCGAAAGTGCTGTTTCGGTAGGCGAGGCAGTCCGGAAGCAGTGATAAGCCGTTTTTTAACACTCGCCGGGGCCTGGCTTTTATTCCCATCACTTGGCGCGTGGGTGGCTCGGCCGCCCTGCTGGAGCGGATCCTTGCGGATGTGTTTTCCCTTGTATAATGCAGTGGTCAACCCAGCGATTTCAACGACTTTGTCGGGAGAGATATCCTCACCCTCAACTGTGATTTACGTAGCCGTAATCATCGTGGCTTGAGCGTGCGGAGCCGCTCAGAGCTTGCCTGCCGAGCCTCTGCCGGGGTGTGGTCGCACAGAAACGTCCTCCAAAGATTAAAACAATGTCCTCGCACCGTTATAAACTTGGTATCAGCGTGATCGTTGCGACTTTAGGCGTCGAT